>NC_056660.1:46725000-47375000 GCF_018350195.1 Panthera tigris
CTTGTAGGTAGCAGACCTGAAGGTTCCCGGCATAATCCTTGCCACATTACAGTGGAGTGGATACATCTGTATAGCGTTTCCTTCTTACATTGATTCCAGTGAAACCATACACTTTCTCAGCTCCTTCTTTGTGCTTATTCTGATTCACCTCAAGAAGCCAGAACCCTTAGTAGCCCTGCCTCCTTGATATCCAGCCAAGGGGGTTCACAGCCTCAAAGGCAGTAGTAGGGGAAACAGTTCAGCAGACCTGCATATGAAATTTCACCATCTTACTTCTTCTGGGTCTTAACGTCTTCAGATATGATATTGCCAACCTTCTTTAAATAAGGACAAGCCCTTTCTCATGCTATCTATAGAGTACCAGGTCCCTTAGGTTTTCTCTACCAGAACCCAAAACTTTCCTTGCTCCTAAAAATAAACTTCAGTATGAACTCCAGAGTATCCAGCCACCAACTCCCGTGATTACAGAAGGCAGACGGCATAGCTCTGGAGTACACAAAATGATTTCTCTTCTTGTTTCCTTCCCATACTAACTGATACTTAACTTACTGACTTAGTTATCAGATTGCACCTTTTTATTTAGACATTTTAATGAATTTATTTTCCAAAATGCCCTAACTTACTCCCCCTGCCCACCTTATAGTGGGGGAGAATTTCATTAAAAACTTAAAGAGCCCCAATTCTCAACAGTTCATAATCTATTTGAAAACTTATGTATGCGCACACACACGTACACACACACACACAGAGAACAGTAACAGGTCCAATGACTGGAATCTATAATCAGCGTTGATAATCTCTTAAACTTTTTATTTGTTGCATATTAACTTCACAGAAGAATATTACAGTGGAACTGCATCTTCATGAATTTCACATATGAGGCATTAGTTTACATATCTGGCTTTTCAGAATTTCTGATTAAATGTTTTCGTTTAAATGGAAAATAATATTTAATGTGATATCTAGCCTAAAGTGTCCCTGAAGCTTCAATTGCAAACAATCATAATAAAGAATGTTCTTGTTTAATCTACAAAATAAGTACATTTGATTTTAATTACTTGGATAATGACTAAGCAAGTACATCAGGCACATCCCTTCCAAGAGATAATGAAAGACACAGAGGAGCAAACAATATTCCTGCGAACAGACCATCACATTCTGACTCTGAGGATGACTCCACTAATGAAAATCTGTCTTTGCAAATGACTCATCTTCTGAAGACTGCTCTGAAGATGTTGGAAATCAGAATGATGCATGTGAAAATGAAATTAATCAATATGAAGATGGGGAACAGCAGTCTATCACAGAGGGGCTGTTTGATAATAATGAAATTGAGGAAACAGTCAGTGGTAAAGAAACAAATGAAAGCACAGGAAATGTCAATGATAATAATGAATAAGTAACTAATTCTTAAAATTCAAACGGAAGAGTTAGCAAACAAAGACAAATTATCATCCAGAAAATGACAAAGACACGAAACTACAATTACTTTGAAGTTCACTCCAATTTTCTAAAAATATGAAAACACAAATATGGTAGTAAATTTAACAGAAAGGAGGGTCCGAAATTTTCAGAACTCACATCAATACTAAAGCTACAAGTTTTACTGCCTAGTTTGGCTGGAGCAATGAAGCATAAGCGCATAGCAGTGGAATATAAAACTAGAAAGTTCTACTGGACTTCCAGAAGGCACTTGGAAATGTCAGAATGAATCTTCTTCAGTTGTCCTTGCCTGTTTTTTAACCACATTGTTCCAAGTCCAGAGACTGACCCTAGTCCATTTTGTCTGTCACAACAACGTGACAGTTTTCAGTCTCACAGTCTTTAATTGCTCTAAGTTCAGTCTGTAATGTGCAGATTTTTGGTCTCAGTTTCATGTTACTTATCAACTCCATTTTCCTCATAAATGCTATTGTTTGTAACATCAATGGTCAATCACAGGTTCATGGGCATCTGGACAACTGCAGTTCCCCTGTGCGTCTAAAAGACAAACGTCTTCTGCTCTGTTTCGAATAGTGTCTGTAAGATTATTTGTTACTGTGCAAACAACCTGTTCTCTATACCATAACCACTCTCTTTTCTCACTACCAAACTCCCCACTCCAAAAGAACCAAGGCTGGGAGCGCCTGGGTGGCTCAGTCAGTTAAGCATCTGACTTCGGGTCGGGTCATGATCTCGCGGTTCATGAGTTCAAGTCCTATGTCAGGCTCTGTGCTGACAGCTCAGAGCCTGGAGCCTGCTTCAGATTCTGTGTGTCCCTCTCTTTCTGCCCCTCCCCCACTCACACTCTTGTGTGTGTGTGTCTCTCTCTCTCAAAAATAAATAAACATTAAAAAAAAAAGAACCGAGGCTGAGGTTAGCTATTGCTAGTAATAGCTAAACAGTAAGTTAGTATAATAATAAGCTTATATTTAACTCAGCCAAGTTCTCTAATTAGGTACACTTGCAAACAGTTCACATTTGTTCATTTTTTTCTGATTTTGCATAGATTTTAGGTTTCTCTTTGTTCTGTTTTGTTGGGGTTTTTTTTACAAACTCAACACATTACATTTAGATGTGATTTCCTCTTATGTTGTAACTTGCCAGCAATGTTTCCCTCAGGCTAGACCTTAGCCTTAACCCAGCATTTGATAAGCATCGAGTGCTTCGGGGCCACCCGGGTAGCTCAGTCAATTAAGTGCCTGACTCTTGATTTCAGCTTATGTCATGATCTCATGGTTCGTGAGTTTAAGCCCCACATTGCTGTCAGCGTGGAGCCTGCTTGGGATTCTCTCTCTCCCTTTCTTTCTACCCCTCCTCCACTCCAGCTAATGCTCTCTATCTCAAAATAAATAAATACACTTAAAAAAAGCATCAAGTGCTTAAAAGTTAAAGAAATGACTTTAAATACCAATCCCAAAACCTATATACAAATTGTACATATGGCTTAGAAAAAAGTTTTGCTCTATCTGTAAAATTCAATAAATCAGCAAATCAAAAAGGATACTGGACTTTTAGAGGGACAAATATTATTGCCCCATCTACAACAGGATGCTTTCCTGGCATGTAGAGGGCACTTGATACATAAAGTGAATAAATTAATGAATGAATCAGTGTGTGATTTGTCCATGTTTACTGTGTCACAGAAAAAACAAGAGAGGAGAGAATTTTAAAGATAAAATAGGAAACGCTATCAAATGCCGTGAAGAAGACAGAAATTATGAAAACTAAGAAAAAGTCATTGGATATGGAGGTCAATAGTGATTATCAGTGATCTTTGTAAAAGTGAAGATAGCTTACACTTTTGATTATGTCCCCCTAAATTTTAGAGAGAATTAAAGAGTGATGGGTCTGTTGATCTGCAAAATATCAAACCTAATTCTTCATGTTATAAAGGAGAAAACATCAGTAGAGCAAAGCATCTACATGGAAAATTCACAATTTTTACATCATAGTAGATCCAATATAAGCATGAAGTGGATGAGATTGTGTCATGGACAAGTAGTCCTTGCTAAACAGAATCCTGTGCATTTAGAGAGCGGCCATCACAGTGAAATAATATTAACCAAGAATATTTCCATTAAAACATGGCAGATTTAACACATAATTTCAAATTCAAACTCTTTCTAAGTCACTGCAAAAAGGACAGTAGCAGCATTTTTCAGGGTAGAAAAACACAAGGCGGAAGAGAATGGGAAAAGAGGAAACCTGGACAAAAGATGCCTACAAATTTGGGAATAATAGAAATTTAATTGAGACAATGAAATTTTATTTTACACCCATCATTTTGGCAAAAGTTAACAGTAAGGTAAGGATATGAAGAAATGAGAATTCTCATATTCCGCCATCGGGAGTGAAAAATGGTTCAACCACATTGAAGAGCAATCACTGCTAACGTTGAAGTTGTTCATGCAAAAAAGAAAAATCCTATAAAATTATATATATTTTCTGTAAGAAATCCTCACATACGTGCACAAGGAGACATACATGAAAATGTCCATCGCACACGATGTGACATAGCAAAACGAGAAGTGTGCATGTCAAAAATTGGCAAGTGTAAAGGAAACTAAGAAAATATTAATATATTACAAAGTAGGAGTAGGGAATAACTATTGTGGATGGAACGAGAAGTAAAAGAACATTTCTTAAAGTTACAAAACTAACAAGCAAAGCATGAAAAAATACCATAACCAAAAGTAAAAACATAACTACTTGGAGTGAAATATGAGAAGCATAAGAAAGTAGAGGAGTTAAACACACATATGTCCTAGAGAAATTTAGTTGATTATGTTTCTAAATTAAGGGATAAGAAATAGCAATTTATGCATATTATTCTTAGATACAGAAGTTACCACTAGAAGAAATTGTTGAAAAAGTTGAAGTAAGTCCTCTTTTGGAAAAAGGAATTGAGATGGAAAGGAAGGAATAGGGTAGAGAACTATTGTACCATGTACAAATATTCCTTTAATTCAATTTTTAAAATACCTTAAATGGGTCATTTAAAATAAGAACAGAGGGGCACCTGGGTGCCTCAGTTGGTTGGGCATTTGAGTCTTGATTTTTGCTCAGGTCATGATGCCAGATGTTATGGGATCAAGCCCGACATCAGGCTCTGTCTGGACTTGGAGCCTGCTTGAAATTCTACCCCCCCCCCACTCTCCTTCTGTCCCTCTCCCCCACTCACACTCTATCTCTCTCTCAAAAAACTAAATTCATAAAAATAAAATAATAACAGAAATACAATTGGATTTGGGATTTAGATTATTTGTGAAATCTTCTAGATCATATATAGAAGTTTACGAGCATAAACCAGATAACAATATGTTAAAGACTGAATGAGAAATGAGGAAGTAGGGAGAGCAGATGAGGACAATTCTATCAAAACTTTGGGGGCAAGGCAGAAGAGTGCCAGACTGTCTAGAGAATCAAGTGAGGACTTTTTGCAGAATAGGCAAGCATTGATTGTATATATGGGCTGATGGGAAGAGGTAAACAGAAATACTGAAGCTACGAGGGAGGGGTGGTCAGTTGATGGAGCACTTCCTCTGTGCCAATCCCTGGTATGAGTACTGGGTATTTAAGATGAATGAGACCCTCCTTGCCTTTGCAGAGCCCCTGGGATGAGAGTCATGACAGATGATAGTTTCGTACAAAGTGTTACAAGAGCATGGAGGGGGTTAGGACTGTCAAGAAGAATTTTAAATTCTTCCCAAAGGAAGTTTGACAAGTATAAAAAGAGTGAGTGAAAATTCCGGGCAAAGAAAATAGAAGCCATACACTTAAAAATGGTTAATATAATAAATTTTATGGTGTGTGCATTTTACTACAATAAAAAAAAGAAAGAAAGAAAACAGCAAGCAAAGGGCCCAGTGGTGTGAAAGTAAAAATTTGAAAATGTATTTAATAGAAAATAATCCATGTCGGTGAATGCTGAAAAATGGACTAAAAAAATAAACTGGGGAAAAATAGTAAAATATCTTATAGGTTTTTCTTATGAGTTCAAAATTGATCATACATTCACTTATTCTTGAAACATTTTGAGAAGGGGTACTTTCACTTTCTATTTTGTTAGCCTTTGTGTTATTTTAATACGTTGATTATGAGTTATTTATGTAATAAAACAGTAAAAAGAAAAGCATGTATTGAATGCTTACCATTTGCTAGGCATTGGGGGGAAAATATAAACCAAATGAAGTCTGTACCTTCCAGAAATAAACAACATGAAAGAAAGAAAGATAGGAAGGACCTCATGATTTGCTTTGGCCGATGAAATTTAAGTGGAAGTGACTTGTGACACGTGTCCACGTGGAGACAGTTAATTACTGGTGCTTCATTAGCTAGCCTGCTTATTCCCTGCTATGGAAGCCATGGGAGAATATTTAAATAGGGGAAAGTCACAACATCAAAGCGATCTGGAATGTTAGGCCAACTCTGTAGGACAACACACTTTGTGTGAGAACGAAACTCTAATAGATTAAACCATGGAGATTTAAGGTTTGTTACTACAGCCTAGCATAATTTGTCCTGAGTGATACAATGGTCAGCATCCATGTGCCCGAGGAATTGCCCAGTGATGTTGACATCAAGGTTGTTAAATGCTTTATTGGTTTTCATGAGTCAGGTGGTGCCCTGGGATTTTGGCAAACAAAAATTAGAAACCAGCATTTTTTTATTGCATACGTCCTTAATTCATATAGAAGCTTATATTTTCTCAGACATACAAACTTACAAATATTGCCACAATGGAGACCATTATAAGGTGATCCAGGGAGCACTCCCCTTAACACCACCACAATCCTTAAACTTCACCCTGACCTTATTCCTCATAACTCTCACCACAAACGCTGTGCTCCAAGCCAAACAAGCAGAATTTCCCACACGCAGTCTCTTAACTGTATTTCATATTATGTGCTATGTTCTTTGCCTAGAATGTCTTTTACCCACCATCTTCTAGAATCCAAATCCCGTAGATCACTTTTTTATAAAGTATTTCATTGTTCCTTTACATACATATACACACACATACACAACCACACACCTATATAATACACACAAAGTAATCCTTCTCACTAGTAAAAGGAAGGCAAAGAAACTAGTCTCTTGAATACCTCCCCGTCACTATATGTGTGGCACCGTATTTGGTACTTTGTCCGTGAACTCCCAGAGCATTTGATCTGCTCCTCTCTTCCGATACATAAAACTCTATACCTTATTTTGTATTATTATTACTATATAATTATATATTTTTGTTGTGTTTGTGGACAAAATCAATATCATTTACAGGCCAAGTCTAGGGTTTAGCAAATAGTAGACTGTCACTAAATTTTTTTAATGAACATTTGCAAATACCTTTTAAATGCTTTCAACATATATTGATACTTAAAATAGTTGTGAAGGGAAAAATATGATTAGAAATCAACATTATCTTTTGTCTCTACTATTATGCCTGATTTCCTGACTTACAGACATTTCAATGCCAGGGTGCAGGATGAATGCAAAACTTTATCCTGTCCCAAAAGAGGCACAGGGAGCTGGGATCTGCTGAAGAGACCTTCCTTGTAAAGACATTCAGAGTTTTTATCTGGTACACATATCTCATAAACATGATTACTTAACTATCATAAAGTAAGACACACTATAACAATTGACCAATCAGAAGACATGGGTAAAATTGTGGGAAGAAGCCCAGAGAAACAGTAAAACAGCTTTCGACTTCACAGGACACTAATTAATCATTTTGGCTAGAAAGCCCCTCTCCCCATGGAGCTTAATGGCTTCCAAGGAAGGTTTGGATGAAACATTTCACCAGATGGATCCAGTACCTACATTAAGAGTCTGCCTCCCACACCCTTATGTATTCATTTATTTCTCCACAAAATATTTGATAGTGTGTTGAGGTAACAGGGTCTGTACTAACAAGGGACTAAAGAAAATATTGTACAACTTACCTTCAATTTTTCATAGCTGAGTGCAAGCGAAAATGAAGATGGATAATTAATATTGTGCCATCAAAAAACTTAACATTTCAATTTTATTCTTTTTGACTAACAAACCAGGATAGCAGGATAACAGTGGTACAGGAATCTTGCAAAAAAAACAAAAAAAATCAGAGCCTATTTTGCACTGAGTTACTCACATTTAGAGAAATAAAATGTCTGATTGACCTCAAAACCACATGGCAAAAAAAAAAAAAAAAAAAAAAAAAAAAAAAAAAAAATATATATATATATATATATATATATATAGTACATTTTCTCTTTAGCTATTGTATTTAAATGGTAAGTGACAAGTGTTGACATTTTTTGAGCACCTACAAGACAGATGTTATTATCCCATTGGACAGATGAGGAAAATGAGCTTAGGTTAAGTTACCCAAAGTTATTTGACTTGTAATGGGCAGTGCCAGTATTCAGACTCAGATCTTCTATATCCAAAACCTCAGTTCCTTCCAGAATCCTACTATATTATATGGCACAGCACTTTATCAGAGCTTTTATTACAAAGTCACATATATATATAAATATATAAGACACAGGCTGGACTTGTAAAGTCACACATAGGAAAAAGGGATTTCAAGAACTTAACCTTTTGCTAAGAACAGACCGTGAAAACAATAACTCAGACACAAAGATTTAGTTTTGTTTTTACCTAAAAATTAATAATGATTGTCTTTATGTGCAAGGCTTTATAGCAAAGGTTAAAATCAATGTTGATAAATTAAGATTATTAACACAGACTGGTAATAGTCTACATAGCAATTTAGTGACATTGCCATCTTACACGTTAATGAAATGAAAATTTGAATTGATTATATAAGGAAAGAATCTCTTGTTTATTCTAATCTTAATATTATGGTTGATAATTTCACCAGAAGCCCTGATGAAAATATACCTGATATAACAACGCCACAGGAAACTAATGATCATAATGAATCTACTTGTCACTAAAGTACAAAGATAGAGACTCATAAATCTTTTAAAAATTACTAAGAGCAAACAAGTGATCAGGGCAAACAAATGCTTATTTTATCATTGTTTATATGTTCTCTACTTCATAGTTATTGTCTTATGTCCTGGGGAAAATGGTCAAAATGCCTTTTAAACATTTGCATTTTCCTAACTTTCCTACCTTTACTCCACAGAAGCTCCTGAAGATTGGATTCAGGAGCCTTTATTTAATTATCATTATGAGACAGCTATTTAATCTTTTCCTTTCTTCTTCATCAAAAGATACTCAGTAGTCAACTGATAAATAACATTAGTATTCACCTCTTAATACAATGTTATATTTATTTTATAATTTATATTCTTTTATAATTATTTTATAAATTATTATTTATTAATAATTATTTTAAGTTGATTGTAAATAATTATTCCAACTCAAAGTGTGCATAGAAGGCCATGATTTTAAAAATCTTTTATTCTAAAATTGTGTCTTAAAGTCACATGTATTTTATTACTTATTTTATTATCTTAAGTTAGCATTCCATAAATAAAATTAAAAGTGGGGCGCCTGGGTGGCGCAGTCGGTTAAGCGTCCGACTTCAGCCAGGTCACGATCTCGCGGTCCGTGAGTTCGAGCCCCGCGTCAGGCTCTGGGCTGATGGCTCGGAGCCTGGAGCCTGTTTCCGATTCTGTGTCTCCCTCTCTCTCTGCCCCTCCCCCGTTCATGCTCTGTCTCTCTCTGTCCCAAAAATAAATTAAAAACGTTGAAAAAAAAAAATTAAAAAAAAAAAAAAATTAAAAGTTCGATGAATTACCCAGAAAATTCTCTTGTTCCCATCACCCCTGAAGAAAGATAACTAATCAAAACCAAAGCTTTACTCAAGGATAGTTGCATTCATTTAGCTAACTGCCTCCACGGGAAATGTTCCACTTTTATTAATGGATAGTCCAAATATGACCAATTTGTCTTGAATAGAAGCTAAATCCATGTGTGTTGAGTTCAGATGAATAAAAGAAAGTCATCAGTCTACCTTTAAATGAATCTCAGGATATTGTTTATTGTTTGAGTACACTATTTGCTCTTGTTTTTATAGGATTCAGCATTTTTGAAATCTCAGACACTATCATGTTTATGAGCATTACCTACACAGTAGAAAGCATTGTTGGTCTGACCCTGATATAGAAGGACCTAGATTCCTTAGGTCAAGTTGTAGAACAATATGACATCAGCCATAAACACTGATTTGGATTGGGGGATATATACTCTCATCAACATAAAATAGCAGTTTAAACTTTGAGTTATGGTGTCAATTCACCTTAGGTTTAAATTCCAGCCATGCCAGTTATTAGCTATGTGACACCGATTAAATCACTTAATCTGTCTATGTCTCAGCTTCCTGGCCTGTACAATGAGAATACCAGAAGATGGAGTGCCTGGGTGGCTCAGTTGGTTAAGTGTCCAATTTCAGCTCAGGTCATGATCTCACGGTTCGTGGATTTAAGCCCCGCGTGGGGCTCTGTGCTGACAGCTCAGAGCCTGGAGCCTGCTTCAGATTCTGTATCTTTCTCTTTCTCTTTCTCTCTCTCTCTCTCAGAAATAAACATTTAAAAAAAATTTTTTTAATAAAAAAAATTAAAAAGAATACCAGAAGTACCAGCCTCGGAGTGTGTCATAAAGATGAAAGGGGTTATGGTGTGTAAGTGGTTAGTGCAGAGTCTGGTACATATGAAGCACCCAGGACATATTAATGTCATCGTTCTTGTTGCTACACACATACACTGAGGGTTCCAAACAAATTAAAGCCTGTGTGCATTTACCTAATCTTAGTCATCCCCATTTTAGCCTATCAGTTGAATGATTTTAGTGTACTTCTAACTGGATCTCCAGACTTTAGTATTGTTCAGCTCTGGTCCATTCCTCATTGCCCCTTAAGAGTTCATGGTCTAGCGAGGAGCCTGGTTGGCTCAGTTGGTTAACCATCCAACTTCAGCTCAGGTCATGATCTCACAGTTTGTGGGTTCAAGCCCCGTGTTAGGCTGTGTGTTAACAGCTCAGAGCCTGGAGCCTCCTTCAGATTCTGTGTCTCCCTCTCTCGCTGCCCCTCCCCTGCTGGTTCTCTCTCTCTCTCTCTCTCTCTCTCTCTCTCTCTCTCAATCTCTGTCTCTCTCTCTCTCAAAAATAAATAAAAACATTAAAAAAGAAGAGTTCATGATCTAGGGACTCAGTTTCCTCCTCTCAAAAATGGATTCTAAATCAAGTCATTTACACGACTATTAAAAAGACAGAATGAGTTGAGTTGATTATGAAAGAATCTTTAAAATATAGAACTCAACAAATAATACTTATTTGATCTTAGCCAGGAATGACTTATTTACTCAACAAAAATGTATCAATGCTTATTAGGTATGTGTAAAATAGTATGCAAAGTGCTAGTGACAAAAATATCAATGAAACATGGTCTCTGGACTTAAAAGAACACAAAATCAATGTAGTGAAAACCCTTCCAAGTGTCTGTCCAGCCCAGGCTCTGGCTTTCCCTGCCCTGAGGACTGTTCTCATTCACAAAGTGGGCCTGTACAGATAGACACAGATTATGTGGCTCCATTCCCCCTGGACACAGGGTATTGGACAGGGACAGACACTGGAAATAAGATCAAACCACCAGATGTGCTTCTGCAAAGAATCTGAAACACATTCAGTTTCAGCCAATTAGTCTCTAGGTGGTTAGAATTGCACCCATGTAAATTCTGAGTTGCCACGTGTCTCACTGGGGACAGGGAAGCAGAGAGATACTGCTCTGTAGGCTAAGAGGAATGAATTCTGACAAGAAAAAAAGATGACTGGATTTCCGATGACTTTTTATGACTTTTCCAAGTGTCTACCTGAGTTAGGTTTATTTCCAACTCTTGAGGTCCTCGATTCCCTTCTCTTCCCACCTCAGAAGACTTAAAATCATACCTTTTCTCCTAACATTCCCCAATGTGGTTTTTGTTATCTCCAACCACAAGAACACTTTAAAAGTACGATATTCCTATATTTAATATCAGCATAAGACAATGACCACTACAACAAAGGCATATAGAACAAGTTTTAGAAGACCAGAGGTGGCTACAAATAACTGACTTTGAGACTTTTCAGGTGAGATGACATCCTGGTTTATACCTATTTCTGTATCTTCTATATTACCTGGTCTTCCCAGCAAAAGAGTTTCCTTTAGCACCTATGCTCTGCCTGTGTCTCACTCAAGCAAAAAGGATTCATTCCAAGCCCAGACCTAGTGTGCCTGTCACACTCTACTTAACAGGACCATACCAGCTTGAACTCCAACATGCAACCCTGTTTTTTAAGCAGAGGAACTAGGTCACCAGTTTCGTGGTTCAGTTATCTGCCCAAGATCCTACAGTCTTTAAGAGGTTTTGAACACAAGTAGTCTCATTTCAACTACTATGCTTTTCCCATAGTGTTGGGACAGTGCAGAGCTCCTATAAGGAAGTCAGGTGGCTGTGGGAACACAGAGCAAGAAATTCTGCAAAGATTTGTTGTCTACAGACTCCAGTCCAATATCCTTAGCCCGGCATTCTAAGCCCTCCACAACCTGGTTCCAATCAGTCATTCCTATCTCCCCTTGTATCACCACATCAGACTTTGAACAACCTCCAAACACATCACCCATTTTCATGCTTCTCTTCATATTACTCTCAGATGAGCATGGCCTTCAACCCATTGCTGTCATCCATCAAGGCTTCTTCATCTATCCGCAGACAGTTTTCATCACCCCCTACTCTGTCCAACTTAGCACTTCAGTGGCCCTTCTAACGTAGTAGCCAACCAGTTCTCATTTCTCATTGCTTGGTCAGCATTTGCCAAATTAACGCTTTTGCAGAATCACAGCAAGACACATCTACCCATAACGAGTAAGAGCAGAAACAGGCTAAGAGAGAAAGAAAGTGGATATAATATAGGCGTGGCTAGAGACCATGCCGGCAGAAAAGCATTCTTCCCATCCAAGTACTGCCTGAATAGTGCCTCATCCCATTAGGGATTTATTTCTTTGCATCTGGCATTACTTGGTCTTCTATTAGTACGAAAATTTTTAAGTAACCCAAGTGTATATTAATTCGGGGTTCATTTCCTCTGTGACAAGAGGAGTTAAGCCATGAAAGAAGCAGGTGCATAAGAATGAAGTATAGAAAAGAAATAAAAGGTGAGAGGAAGGGGACATCCAGATAGCAAAATATAAACTTGGCAGGCCTTAAGAATCATGCATTTAATTGATTAGAAAAGCAGCAACCGACATCACTATCACTGATATACCAGGATTTCGTTTCATTTGCTGCAGCTGAAGGTTGAAATGTTATTTCAATTGATTTTTAAACATGACAACTTACATTTCCTTTTGCCATCTTGCTGCTGCAATTGAGAAGGCACTGGCTGAAGCATTAATAGGTGAAAAAGTCCAATAGACCCATTTTGTAAAAATGATTTGATAATGTAGTAGAAGTCAATTCAGGTTTTGGTCAGTGGGCACAAGAAATGCTAAAAACCCATCACTTAGTTCCCATTGGTACAAACTGCCTAGTGTTCTTTTTTTTTTTTTTTTTATGGCAGCAACATGAAAAGTAGCAAAGCTTGTGAGATCACGGGTAAAAAGTAGCTCAACTCTGTTTTTGTTTTTCCACTAAGTCTGGAATGTAATATCAATCACATCGTGTAACCTGCATGTTGGTTTTTCATCTGTAAAATTAGGATAATAATGCTACTCCTCTTCAAAGGGCAGAAAATGAGAACTATTTCATTGCATTAAACATGGAAATTGACCCATTTTATCATAAGCAAGGTGCATAAAATATGTCCTTAGTCAAACATGGCCTCCCAATGAAAATTATTTTATAAACAAATACGTATACTCATCCTTAATTTCTTATACATTTAAGAAGGCATATCAAAAACAGATTTAAAAGCAAACACACTTCATGACCTCAGATATAAAATACACGTTTCCTTTCATTTTACCCTTTTTCAAAATGTTATTGTTTTTTATTTTAATTCCAGGACAGTTAACATACAGTGTTATATTAGTTTCAGGTGTATAATATAGTAATTCAACACTTCCATACATCACCCTGTGCTTATCACAAGTGCACTCCTTAGTCCCCATCACATATTTCACCCATCGCCCCACCTACCTCCGCTCTGGTAGCCATCAGTTTGTTCTCTATAGCTGAGCCTTTTTCTTGGTTTGTGTTTCTCTCTTTTTTGTCCTTTGCTCATTTGTTTTGTTTCTTAAATTCTCCATATGAGTGAAATCATAAGGTATTTGTCTTTCTCTGACTGACTTGTTTCACTTAGCATTATACTCTCGAGCTCCATCCATATTGTTGCAAATGGCAAGATTTCATTCTTTGTATGGCTGAGTAATTTTCTCTTTTATAGATAGATAGATAGATAGATAGATAGATAGATAGATAGATAGATAGATGATAGATACCATCTCTTTCTCTTTTTTATCCATTCGTCTATAAGATGCACACTTGAGCTGCTTCCATAATTTGCCTATTGTAAATAATGCTGCAATAAACATAGGGGTGCATATATCCTTTCAAATTAGTGTTTTTGTATTCTTTGAGTAAGTACACAGCAGCATGATTACTGAATTGTAGGGTAGTTCTATTTTTAATTTTTTGAGGAGCTTCCATACTGTTCTTCACAGTACCTGCACCAGTTTGCACTCCCACCAATGGCACGTGAGGGTTACTTTTATCCCACATCTTTGCCAACACTTGTTGTTTCTTGTGTTTTTGATTTTAGCCATTCTGACTGGTGTGAGGTGATAACGGATTTTGATTTGTATTTCCCTGATGATGAGTGATGTTGAACATCTTTTCATGTGTTGGCCATCTGTATGTCTTCTTTGGAAAAATGTCTTTTCATGTCTTCTGGCATTTTTAATTGGATTGTTTGTTTTGGGGTGTGGAATTATATCAATTCTTTATATATTTTGGATACTAACACTTTATCAGATATGCCATTGGCAAATATCTTCTCCTATTCAAAACTTTTAGTTTTGTTGATTGCTTCCTTTGCTATGCAGAAGCTTTTTATTTTGATGTAGTCCCAATAGTTATTTTTGTTTTTGTTTTCCTTCATTTTACCCTTTTGTGTGGAATGCATGATACGATTTAACAGTTGCAATTAATCGTCTACCAGTAGTAATTTTCTTCTATGAATGTAAGATCTGGTCCCATTATAACAACAACAACAATAGTAATAACATCAGGAAATAAAACAAACACTTTCCTTGCATGATCTCATGTAATTCACACAGTTAATTTTATAGGTGAGGAAACTGGGAGTTAGAGAATTTAAATCACTTGGTTACAGTCACATCGCCAGTAGAATGGCAAAACTAAAAGCCTCCATATGTTCATCTTTGCCACGATATTTCTGGCATTGTTGGGCTTTTGTTTTGTCCTAAGATTGTTAGGAAACATACATCCTTCAATGGCCTGAATGTTTGTGTTCCCCCAAATTCATTTGTTGAAATCCTAACTCCCAATGTGATAATATTAGTAGGTGGGGCCTTTGCCACCTAAGCAGGTGCTTAAGCCATGAAAGTGGAGGTTCAATAAGAGGATTAGTGCCTTGTAAAAAATGGCTCCAGGGAGGTCCCTAGATCCTTCCCCCATGTGAGGGTACAGTGAGAAAGCACTGGTTGTGAGCCTTCACAAGAAAGTGACCATTCTGGTGTCTTAATCCTAGACTTCTACGCCTTAGAACTGCGAGAAATAAATTTCTGTTGTTTATAGGACACCCAGGCTGTATGTTCTGTTATCACAGCCCCGGCAGACTAAGACACATCCCAACTAGACTTCTTGGAGCACGTTCTAAGGAACAGGCCACTGGGTTTCAGTACAACAATAGTAATAACACAACCTGCATCAGCCTGCATTGTACACCCATGTTTTATTGTGTTCAATTCCTCGACTGGCCATTGACTCATATTATGAGCATTTATAGTTCTTAGTTTCAGGCACTATTCTTTTGGTATCTACCTAAGGCCTTTATACCAGAATACTGACTGCTGACGGTGTGGCTTATAGGACTTAGCCAAGATTACAGGTACGAATGTCAAACAGGATTCCATGTGAAATACCCTTTAAAGGAGGAATAGGCACATGGTAAACATCTGTACAGAATTACAGCCTTCTTCTCTTGTTCTAGGTTGGCTGTTGTAATTGACCGCCTGTATTGCCACAGTATTTAAATACTGTAACATGCTAAGAACAACCTCCTTTGCCTCTTAGGTCCTTCTTATTTTTTGTTTCTGCCAGCACACTCCATGTCGGTTAACAACTATACTCTTTACATAATTCTAAAATATTGAGCTGTATGCTAAATAAGTAAAATATTTTAAGATAATGTCCTGAGAGAATAGTGTGTCATATTATAACTCAATATGCCCTAAGGTAATTATTCAGATATCAATATGCAAAAGAGCAGTATGTTGTAGTACCCTATATTTCTTTTTATTTTGCTTCTTTGTAGCAAGCAATAAATTTCAAGATGCAAAGGGAAAAAATATTAAAGGAAAAGTTTGCCGTTGATTTTCTTCACAAGATTGTTTGCCTGGGGAGAGGGAAGTTTCACTTGGTTCTTTCCTAATTATTCATGTAAATTAAATTCTACAAGTGAAGAAAAATTCATGAAAGTCATACTTACTCATCTGAGAGGGAGATATGGCATATGAATGGGGCCCATAACCTCGGAAGGTGAAATGTAGAAAATATCACAAGCAACTCCCACATTAAGTTAAGTGAACCAAAAAAAAGGGAGATTCTTGTGTGAAGGAGACTTCAAGGATACCCTCCCTAATCGCCTCTTAATAGTCTCAAATCTCTGACACAGGAAACAAATCAAGAATTCCGAGAACATGGAATTATTAATCACTTATATTTGATACCAAATGTAAGCACTCCTAGACACATTTTAAATTTTAAAAACCTTTTAAATATAACATTTAAAAAGCACAGAGTGTAATTTACATTTTTAAGACATTAGTATGTGGCACATCCCAGGAAAAGTTAATTGTACCTTCTTTGTATTTTTCTGAAACTCACACTTTTTTCCTCCGAAGCCTAGTATGTGTTAAGATGAAATTTAACCATAAATTACTACAAACTTGTATGCTGACTAATGTTCAAGAGTCAAAGGGAAGTCAAATCATTCAGCAAATATTTATGGAATGCCCCCTGTGTGTGGCATTGTGCTGAACAACACAATAGCATTCCTCACTTCAGGTATAAACAGTTTAATCAATCCTTTCACAAAAGAATTACCAAGTAAATAGAAAGTGTGTCCACCAATCATGGGAATGTTATAGTTTGCATCTCCTCGGGATAAAGTTGAAAACTATGAAGAGAGGATAAACCAGAGCTGATGACAGAGTTGAATCCAGAGAAGGAAGACAGAGGAAACAAAGACCAAGCCAAAGATAAAGCAAAGGTAAAAACCAAGACAGTGATGGAAACTGGGAGAGAGTTGGTGAGACCAGGATAACAAGATAAGTAGCATAGATGTTGAGCTGGAAGTAACAGTCATATGCCCAAGGACAGATGTACTAGAGACAGCTGAAGGTATTTGTCCAGAACTTGAGAGTTCTAAAAGATTGTGTTCAAATATACAATGAGGAAGAAAGTACCAGGAGTGGAACAATATGACCCTGAGTTTTGGTCACTCACATCTATCTAGTAAAGGTAATAAAGAAAAGACACAGGCAAAAGAGGACAAAAAGTAATTGTTGAGGAGGGCATGGTAACCTGTTTGGTCAAAGCACTGAGATGCCACTGAGTTCAGAAAAAAGCACTGATGCACAAGTAAATAGCAACATATATCAAGAAGGCTAGCAGCTAAGAGATAACCACCAAATCTGACTAGGACAGTGCCAGTGGCTATCACAACAGATCATCCAAGAAGACATACAAATGACCAATAAGCACATGAAAAGATCCTCAACATGAGTAATCTTTAGGAAAATGAAAATTAAAACCACAAACAGATACCACTTCACACCTACTAGAAAGGCTATTATCAAAGAAGAAAGAAGAGGAGGAGATAGACAGGAGGAGAAGGGGGAGGAGGAGGAGGGGAGGGGGGAGGGGAAGGAGAGGAGGAGGAGGGGGGTAGGAAGAGGAGGAGAATGAGAAAAAGGAAGGAACTGGGGCACCTGGGTGGCTCAATCAGTTGAATGTCTGGCTTCAGTTCAGGTCATGATCTTGCAATCTGTGAGTTCAAGCCTCTTGTCGGGCTCTGTGCTGACAGCTCAGAGCCTGGAGCCTACTTCGGATTCTGTGTCTCCCTCTCTCCTTGCACCTGCCCTGCTAGCACTCTCTCTGTCTGTCTCTCTCTCTCTCTCAAAAATAAATAAACATTTAAAAAAACAGTAAGGAAAAGGGAGGGAGGGAGGGAGGGAGGGAGGAAGGGAGGAAGGAAGGAAGGAAGGAAGGAAGGAAGGAAGGAAGGAAGGAAGGAAGGAGAAAAGAAAAGAATACTGGAGAGAATGTGGAGAAATTAGAACCCTTACGCATTGTGGCAGGAATGTAAAACACACGATTACCATATGATCCTGCAATTCCACTACCAAGTATATACCCAAAAGAATTGAAAGCAGGGATTTGAACAAGTATTTGTGCACCAATTTCATAGCAACATTATTCATAATAGCACCAAGTGGCAACAACACAAATGTCCATCAAAAGATGAACTGATAAACAAAATGTAGCCTACACATACAATGGAAATTATTTAGCCTTAGAAAGGAATGAAATTCTGACACATGCTACACAACATGGATGAACAATGAAGACATTATGTTAACTGAAAGAGGCCAGATACATTTGTCTTTTTGGACAAATGTATTATTTCTCTTACACGAGGTATCTAGAATGGGAAAATTCATAGAGACAGAAATAGACTAGAGGCTGCAGGACTGGAGATAGGAGGAGAATAGGGAATATTTAATGGGTATAGAGCTCTGTTTGGGATGATTAAAAGTTCTAGAGGGAAATGGTGTTGGTGGTTGCACAACAGAGTGAATGTACTTAATGCCATTAAGTGCCTTGAATTATATACTTTCAAAAGTTTAAAATAGTAAATTTTATGTTATATGCATTTTACATTTTAAAAAGTGGGGGAGAAAACAGATCAACAGAGCTGGGAGAGAAGAAACCAGATGACAGAGATCCTGGGTGAAGGGTCTGTGGAAGAAATGGAGTTTACACGTGACCCTCCCTCAAGAAGATGGTATACCCACTGAGCACGGTGCCAAAAACACAAGCTTCTTCTTAAACCGAGCGCACTATGAAGAATATTCTTTGGGAATACAAAATGAGACATTTCCTACCAGCTGAGTCACTCCATTTCAACCCTTGTGGAGCATGGACTGTGCCAGGACATGGAGATACAAACTTAATAATTTGTGGTCTCTGCATTTAAAGGTTCACTATCTGTTGGAGAATCCTGAACCTGGGGCCAATTTTATTTATTCACCAAGTCAATTAGCATTTATTGAGCACCTACTATACATCGAGCCCAAAACCAGTCAGTAGAGTCACTGGAGGTTACATAGAAAGCAGGCAGCTATCAACAAGGCAAGACTTCAGGGGGGACTAAACGGATGTTTCGGTGTCCCTAGAATGTGAAGTAACCAAGAATGACTTGCCTCATTTCTTTCTTGAATAAGACCTATTAGTAGGTCAGTAAAATCCATTGGCATGGTATATTTGAACTTCAGCAAGTCTTTCATAGTGTTCATGCACACAATATGGAGATAAATAAGCTGGAATAAGTGCAGAATAAGAACTTCAAGAAAAAGGGACTATAGACATTTGGGAGAAAGAGTAGACCCCATAATAAAGGGGTACCAGGAAAATTACTTTGGATGGGAAGAGGTTACTCAATTAGGGTAAGAAATTTAGTGCAGTCTAATTTTAATCTAATAATCATAATCTAATCTAATAATCATAATCATCTAATTTTAATCTAATAATCTAAATCTATCAAAATAAGCTTAATAATAGTAAGGATTTACTTAGCACTTACTACCTGCAAAGTATGGTGCTAAGCACTTTCCATAAATTAACCTTTTTAGTCTTCATCACAAATCTTTGCAGGTAGATATTATTTTCACCTTTACAAACAAGGAACCTGAGGGTCAGAGAGGTTAAGAGACCTGGCCAAAGTAATACAGCCAGCAGGTGAAAGAACGGGGATTAGAAGCTGGTCCGAGTGTAAGGGTTGTGCTCTTAAATACTACCTAAACTCTACTGGGGTAATACCGGGCATTAATTTAAAATAAGACAGGAGGTCCTGGAGGCGCCTGGGTGGCTCAGTCAGTTGGGCCTCTGACCTCGGCTCAGGTCATGATCTGGTAGTTCAAGAGTTCAGGCCCACGTTGGGCTCACTGCTATTGGTGTGGAACCTGCTTCGATCCTCTGTTCCCTTCTCTCTGCCCCTCCCCTACTTGTACTCTCTTTCTCCCCAAAATAAATAAATTAAAAAAAAAAAGACAGGGGGTCTTGGGTGGCTCAGGCCGCGGAGTAGCTGACTTAGTTTTGGCTCAGGTCATGATCTCATGTCGTGAGTTCAAGCCATGCATCAGGCTCCGAGCTGAGTGCGTGCGGAACCTACTTGGGATTCTCTCTCTCTCTCTCTCTCTCTCTCTCTCTCTATCCTTCTGTCTGTCCTTCCCTCACTTGTGCTCGCTTGTTCTTAAAATAAATAAATTTTTAAAAAATAATAAAATAAAATAAAACTGCATCCCCAGGCTGTGTGGGGAAACCAGTGCTGTCCTGGGGAGCCTAGAGACAAAGGCAGCCATGGAGAGCCACTTGTGAGTTAGGCAGGTGGATGGTGGGAGGAATGGAAGAGGCAAGAGACTGGGAGACCAGCTGGAGGGACTTGGTTGTGAAATGGAGAGAGAACAGGGCGATTCGAATGGCGATTAATGAGGCAAACTAGATGACAAGTGTGACTTAATTTTCTTCTAATAAGGACTTTAGAAACCGCAACTCTGTGCACTGCCGTGCTCTGTCCAGTTGGTGCCTTCAGTATTGCTGGTGGGAAATATACAAACTGGGATATAAGCTATTTCTGGGCTTCTCTCCTTTAAGTACCCATAATAACTTTATTATTCTTAATAACATCCTAATTAAAATATTTGGTCTTCCTCACAAATCTCAAATTCCTTTCGTGGACTAAACAAGGCAAAACATCATACAAAGTTTAATATGTTTTTACATGGATACACCATTAACCTTATTTCTTTCATCTATCTCAATACCATATTTAAATAATGGCAATTTATTTGTATGAACTTTTCTTTAATGTAATCTATTGTCAAGTTGGCTAACATACAGTGGATACAGTGTGCTCTTGGTTTTGGGGGTAGATTCCTGTGATTCATCGCTTACATACAACACCCAGTGCTTATCCCAGCATGTGCCCTCCTTGATGCCCATCACCCATTTTCCCCTCTCCCTCACCCCCTCCCCATCAACTTTTAAACAGTAAAAGGTACTGTTATAATGTTGTCAAACATGACAGTGAACCAAGCCTAGTAACTGTTCCAAGGTAAAGCACAACATCTGTTGTTTAAATAACAACAGATATTAATATCAGGGTAGCAATTACAGTTTATTCTCAAAAACCAATAGAACTTTTTAGGTTCCTGTGGTCAATCTACACAGATATTACCATAGCCAAATAATCCAAAGGTAGCACTATAAATGGGGAGCCAATATTATAATGCTCACATACCTTTCAATTATGTGCACTTTATAAATTTTGAGTTCAAACAGTGCAAAGAAAATGCTGTTTTTATCTAAACTTATGAAAACAGTTGGTCACCTGCTGAGTCCAAGGAGAATCTAAAGTTTTCTATCATTTATAAGCAGTCTCCTGCCTTAAATATAAAATCATTGGCTTACACAGTGAATCATTATAAATCTCTCACAAGCTTTTAAACCAATCAGTCAAGCTTAGAATGCAGTGATTTGGAGAATCATAGCTCTGAGGCTTTGGGGCCTCACTGTGCATGGGTAATAAATGTAAATGATTTTGTAACTTGTAGAAACATAGGTTAGTTCGCTCTTCACCTCCCAAGGAGCAACTGGGTTTGACTAAGGAGGTTTACTGTGGTCCTAGGGAAAAAAAATCTATTATGTCATTTTCCTTCCTGAATCCTGGGAGAAAGAATAACATTAAAAGCAGTTAATCTGTTAAGCATACAAACTCTACTGTATAGAAAACCGCCACTCAGAAAATCTAAATTCCTTCTGTAATCTGTAGCATATCCAGTGAGAAAAAAAAAAGCCTTTCTGAAGCAAATTTCTCTCTGTGATACCATTTACCCAGTTTACCCCACTGTGGGCAAGAGAATCTTAATTATAACAATCAAAAAATATTCGTTGAGTATCATTGCCATTCTCAAAAAAAGAAAAAGAAAAATCCCTTTTGCATTATTCATGAAATAAAGTCAAAAATTTGAAAATAAATACTATGCAGAGTTCAAATGATTTTTTTTTCAATTCAGGACAATTTCATGAAGACAGAAAAAGAATGCTAAGAATGGTAACATTTTTAAGTGAGAATTGTATATACGTTATCATACAGTTAACTAAAGGTTAATTATAGACACAAAACTATAAGTAATGTAAAGTGAGGTTCTTTTCTTTTAAACGTTTTTGGGGTTTTTTTGAGAGAGAGAGAGAGACTGAGTGTGAGCAGGGAAGGGACAGAGAGAGAGGGAGACACAGAATCCAAAGCAGGCTCCAGGCTCTGAGCTGTCAGCACAGAGCCCCACACGGGGCTTGAACTCACAGACCTTGAGATCATGACCCGGGCTGAAGTCTGACACTTAACCGACTGAGCCACTCAGGCACCCCAAAGCGAGGTTCTGATTGTAATTATAATTTCTCCCCACTAGAGACCTGGTAAAATCTCTCAACCCAAAATGGAGAGTCAAATAAACCTACTTTAGGTCTGATATGGATTTGTCATCTTGTGTTATTTTAGTTCCACTGATGGCCTTTGTGTCCAGGCTGTTTCTGTCCCCTACATGTCACCTGCAAAGGCATGTCATCACAGTGTCAGAATATTTACTCTTTAGTCTTTGTTTCCTTTCTCAGTGTTCAGGACTTAAATGAACAAATTCCTCAAAGAGGCTTTGCCAAATTCCTTCTACTCATCACCTCTGCTTTCTAGAGCCTATCTGAGCCCTGGTGTCCCCATCCATATTTTCTGCATTCTTCACCTTAATGCCTTCTGATGCAGGGAAGGCAGTTTCAATAACCTTTTAGCAGGAATTCTAATTAAAGTCCCAACTGAAAATTAAAAAAAAAAAGTCTGGATACCCCACAACAGGGAAAAATGCAAACAGCATGAAACATTCTCATATAAAATACCTCCCCACCACCTCACACTCTGTTCCCAGCCCCGGCTCTAGTCGTTTGAAGGATGCTTCTATTCAACCATTTTGAACCCAGTAGTATGTAAGCAAAACTTACAAATACTCAAGGCTAAAAATCATACGTTGCTTTATTTAAGCAATGACTTCTACTTTAACAATCGTTTTTTAGAGGTTAATGTTCCCTTTTTTTATTTCCCCACTTAAATGTGTTTTATTAGGTAGACCAAACTCATTGCAATTTCTTAGATAATGAAGGTAGTATATATTTTTACTAAATGGTTAAAGAGACATGTGGTAACCATCCAAATGAGTTCTAGATTCCATGTAACTTTTTTTTTCACGCTTTCACTATGCTTTTCCCCAAATTACCGCCTCTCAGCATTCCCATAAATGCAGCTGGCACGTTTTCAAACCCTTCAGTGATGTATTCATGGTACTGGATTTTACCCTATAAGACCCATTTCAGCAAGTCTTTCAAAGCCTTCTGGTAGACTTCTCCTTGCCGGTGGGTGACAATGAACCCTACCGTGCGGAGTTGCTGATGGAGAATATTCTCTGGGGATGGGCCTATTATATACAGAGATGGCCCCACATATAGCAATTCTTCCAAATTTCTTCATCTGAGGATAACACTGTTTGAAAACTCTCTACTTACATTATCAAAATAACAATCATAACCATCAGGAGAGGCTTTTTTCAAAGTTTCTTCCAAAGACTCTACTGTTTTGTGGTTAAAATGTCTGGCCACTCTGCAGGCAGTTTTTCCAGATCTTTCCCATCAGAAATGGAGTGAGTTGTCCAGCCTGAAGAAGCTACTACCATAGTTCCTGTTGGGAAGGCTGAGTTTTTACTTTCCACAGTTCTGACCACTTGCTGCCGCATCATCGCATCACCCTCCTTCAGTCGTTTGGCTGCCACTCCCAGGTAAGGATCCCCAGCGAGGAGCAAAGCTTGCAGCAGGACCTCTCCATTGTTGAAGGGTGGGAGTTCAACTGTCTTCAACTCCAAGTTACCACGAGGGGGGCTGCCTTCGAAGTGCCTCTTCAGGGTCCGGCTCTTAGCATAAACCATCCTGAAGTTCAAGAGTCCGCGGGTTCCACCACCTAGCTAGAGAAGGTGTTCGGGGTTGTAATGTTCCCTTTTGATAAACACGTTCTCTTATAATTTTAGATTATGATATTAGGCAGTCTTAGTGTCATTCGTGCACATCTATGAAGCAAAGATAATTTTTATCTTCTAGTTATTGAAGACTCTTCCTCACCCTTGCTTTTACCTTATTAAGTGCCTTGTCTATATTGCACTTTTCACTCCTTGCTGTACCTCTTCAAATCTTTGAATATTGGCTAACATCATTTCCTTCATGTAAGCATTCATAATTATTTCAGTTTTTATTTATACCTCTCTTCTCTCCTATTCAAAAATGCTATAGTAAACCACACAATTAACCCATAGAAAAGTATTGCTTATTTCTTGATTTTGTACATATGTTAGTATTATCATCCCAGTTAGACTGTAAGTATCTCTCTTATGTTTGTGTATTCACCCCAATGTTGTGGTATCTATGAGAGAGAGACCAATAATAAAGACGGGTTGGTTGGTTGATTGATGGGTTAAAAAACATAAAAAATGGATTGAACATTAAGAAGAGAAATGCATTATGAAATGCTGATAAAAATGGAAATATTTTATTAATTTGATTGATTGATTGATTGATTTATAGAGAGAATGAGAGAGAGAGGCAGTAGGGGAAAGAGAGAGACACAGACATAGAGAAAGAGAGAGAGAGAATCTTAAGCAGGCTCCACACTCAGCTTGGAGCCTGACTCAGGGCTCGAGCCCATGACCCTGGGATCATGACCTGAGCCAAAATCAAGAGTCAGACATTCAACAAATAGAGCCACCCAGGCGCCCCCAAAATAGCAATATTTTAGATAGATACATACAAGTGGAATTATGATCCAAATTTATTTCAAAACTAACTTTTCCTGGAATGTTAAGGTGAAAAACTCAAAACTCAGAGAGGTGCATTTCCTACGAGCAGAAGTCAATCCCCTTCCCAGCAAGCACTGAACTGTGAAATCGTATACCAAGAGGGGAAAGCAAAATGAAAACAGAGGAGCCTCCTGAGAGGTTTAGATTATTTAATTCATACAAGAACCATCAATAGCTAACATTTTGCAATTCTGATCACATGTCAGACACTGAGTCAAGCAAACTATTATCTCATTTGATCTAGTATCATCCCTATTTTATAGATGACAAAACTGACACACAAAAGAGGCTAAGGGTCTTCTCAAAGGTAGCCCAAAATGTACTGACTTCTTATTTTCACAGAAGCCCTAGACTGCTGGTACAAAAAAAATATAACAGTTTGAGCAGTGTGACATGAGAAGTGACCTGAGAGCACCCAGGAAACAGATCCCATCCAGACCAGAGGCAACTTCCAAGGGTAGCTGGTATCTTCTAAGGTTGAGAGTGTGTCAAACAGGTGAAGCAAGAAAAGAGTGTTCTAAGAGAAGAACAGTATGAATAAAGGCAAGGTGGCCCAAGAAGGCATAACCCAGTCGATAACTGCAAGTAACTGGAGACTAAGACACCAAATAGTATGAAATAGAGCACACAGGGTCCCATAATGACCTGTGCAGGCAACGTGTGTACAAAGGAATATCCCATCGTGATGTCAAGGTATTTGAAATTTTTTTGTTCAGCAATGTTTATACTGACTGGAAGCGTACATAAATGAAACACCCAGAGAACAAAAAAATGACATATAATCATAATCTCTCAAATTATTGCCAGGAAAAATTTAAGGGAGTTGAAAGAGTGGGATATGACCAGTCTGGGAGGAGAATTTTTGGAGAAGGTAGGTCCTGAATCAGCTAAAGAAAGCCATGCGGGGTTGCCTGGATGGCTCAGTTGGTTAAGTGTCTGACTCTTAATTTCAGCTCAGGTCATGATCTCACAGTTGTGAGATCAAGCCCCACGTGGGGTTCTGTGCTGAATGTGGAGACTGCTTGGGATTCTCTTTCTCCCTCTCCCTCTTCCTCTCCCTGTCTCTCTCTCATTCTCTCTCCCTTCTCTCTCTCTCAAAAAAAAAAAAAAGCCATCTAGGAATGTATGAATGAAATTTAAAGATAGATATGTATGGTATATTGCTGGGGTATTTGAATATACACTCCTTTCTCCAATTAATAATTTTTTTCCTGATTTGTTTTGAAGACTATAACAAAACTTCACACGTTCAAGGCACAGAACTCAGCATGTCACACAGTATACACCACCTATATCAAAACAGATTTTTTCTTGAAAAATTTGTTAAAATGATAGCTTAAAGTTATTGCTAATAGGGGTGCCTGGGTGGTTCAGTCTATTAAGTGTCTGACTCTTGATTTCAGCTCAGGTCACGATTTCATGTGTGGGGCTCTGTACTAACAGCACAGAGAGGAGCCTGCTTGGGATTCTCTCTCTCCCTCTGTCTCTGCCCCTCCACCACTTGCATGCTTTCTCTCTCAAAATAAATAAATAAACATTTAAAAACTTATTATAATAGAATATAATTAATTAAAATAACCAGAAATCAATTGAAAATTGGTTCAAAAACAAATTAGTAAAAGCATGGAAATTTAAGAATAAGGCAGAACATTTTGAACAGTTTTACTAATTTGACCTCATCTCCCTTTTCCTCCAACATAAAATAACAACAACAAAAAATCTTTGTATATTGGTAAAAAGTATTTTATTGGCATGTGAATAGCTGCGAATTTAATTGTTTATTGAAACCTTTAAACTTTGAGAGATGTTTTCTTAAACTACATAAATGTATAAAACATAGTGATCATAGTAAAATTAATAATATCAAGTACTGAGACATCTATCAGCTGTGTCTTCCCAAATATATATCAAGAGAAAATGGGCTCAAGTAAAATCTTATGAAAAGTTCTTATTGAGTAGAAGCAAAAACATGTTAACACCATGTAAAAATAATGGGATGAGCTTGTAAGAGGTTACGAAATGCCTTTTTCTGGAAACTTACTCCCAATTTTTTTTTTCATTAAATACTTATTTTTCTGAAAGTAAAAGGTCTGGCCAAATGATTGTTCTAAGATTTCTCAGAAATGAATCTATTATCTTCTTTTTTGTTTTTATTTGTGTGTGCATATGTGTGTATGTGTACATGGACTGAATGAATCCTAGTATTTTTCAATATTTATATTGTTCTGAAAGTTATATATGTACTAAATATCTTACTAAAGGTTTATTTCTATGAATTGAGTTTTAAATCTCTTGGCCGACTTTCCAACCATGATTATGCACAATGATCCAATTACATAGTTTATGAGTTAATTTATTAACATTAATTATTGTTTATGTAAAGCTAGAAAATGGGATCTTGAAAACACTAAGTTTAAATATAATATCACAGACCCAATATTTCAACAGTAACATGAATCAGGTAATAAATAGCTCCCTTTGATCATTGTTTTTAAAGTCTCTTGAACCATGCTTTGATTAGTTCTATTTAATATTTAACATCTGGTTAGTCAATTTCAATCTGCAGGAAACACTGCTGGAAAAATTCTATGCTGACTAAATACATTTATAATACTACAAAGCTGACATGTAATTGATTTTAGTTCCCATAAAAGGATTATGTTAACTTTCCTTAATCTATATATTTGTATTTTGTGCAGTCTAGTGAATTCACACCAGAGATGCTAAATTTTTATTTCTTATCAATATTTTATGTAAAATTGATAGGATTATATTTTAGTCTAAGTACCACTTTCCAATTTTTCCCCTGAAAAGAAAATAACATACTAAAAACTATGACTGCACAACTGTAGTGCTAATACTCCAGGCTGACTGGCTGGGCACAGTACTTCTAGTTATCAAAAGGCATATGGTAGTGAAACATTTTCTCTAGGCTATCTGACCGCAGAGAGATTTTTAGATTAAAAAAAAAAAAAAAGATGTAAAAGTTTTTACTTCCCATAGCTTTGGGTTTGTTTTTTTTTTTTTAAGTATTATTTAATTTAGGAAATTAAGAATTTTCTCATCATTAAATAAAGGGTAGTGATGTTTGCAAAGATTTGTTAAAGCCAGTATTTTGATTTTTGGCCATATATTATTTTACATTATTGCATATTAAAATATAGAAGCATGCCAAATTTATAAATAATATCCATTTCCAAGGAGGCTATAGATTTTATAAGCCAGAAATTTTGATTATCTTTTTAACACTAACTTAAATGACAGAGAAGTTAATTTTTTTAGATATATAAAAATACACGTTTTCTACTTGGTTTCAAATACTCAATCTGTTGAAATTGGCAAGCTTTCTTTTCTTTAATGTTTATTTATTTACTTTGAGACAGAGTAGTATTGTGAAGGCAGACTATTGGAAGATGAATAAGCAGGAGAGGGGCAGAGAGAGAATCCCACACAGGCTCCGCACTGTCAGCGTAGAGCCCGACTTGGGGCTCAAACTCACGAGCCATGAGATCATGATCTGAGCCAAAATTAAGAGTCGGACACTTAACCAACTAAGCCACCCAGGTGCCCCTTGCCAGGCTTTCTTTTCATTTCAGAATTCAGGTTCTCCTCTGTATATCGGGTGAGGAAAAATCACAAAGGGATATCAGAATTATGAAGACAATGTTCAAATTTTAAGTCTTTCTCTAACATTGTCTACATAATATCTACTATTATAATTATAACAAGTTCAAAAGGTACTACAGTATGGGAAAGAGAAATATTTAAAACTATACCAAAAGAAAAATAAATCTTTTCTTTCTAAAGAAAAAGTCAATAAAGATGGCAATCTCTGGTAATAAATACACTAAAAAAAAATAAATAAATAAAGATCTTCCTGCAATTATGATGGTTGGTTGTCTCAATTCTACCCAAGTTTTCCATAGATTTGCAATAAACCATGTCTTTCACAGCCTCTTGGCTATTCACAGCGCTTGGACCAGTACTGAGCCAATGCTTGAATAATAAATACTAATAAATAAATATTGTGCTTGATAAATACTAATAGAGTACAGTGAAAGCTCGTATATAGCAAGTGATTCTTTTTAAAATGCACATAGTAAGAGCTAACTTAAAGAGGGTTAACAAGTATGTGTTGTCCAGATTCAGCATTTGCTTTCCTCTAATATAATTAAACTATGTTGCTAAAATAAAATCGTTTTTTGTTGTAAGGACTTTGGCTTTTACTCTGAGTGAAACGGGAAGCCTTGGAGAGTTTGAGCCAAGAAATGACATCATGTGGTAAATGTTTTTCGCTGTGGCTGCTGCACTGAGAACAGACTGAAGGATGCACATGTGAAAGGGGAGAGATCAGTTGGGAAGCTAACACAATCTTGGCAAACGATGATGGGGCCTTGGACCAGAGATGGAGTGAAGGAATTGAAAAGAGGCTGGATTCTGCACACATATTTTGAAGGTAGGGCCAAAGTATTTGCTCACAAGAGAAGATGTGGTCCAAAAGAGACAAAGGGGTTAAGAATGAGTTCAAGGACTTTGATCCGAGCACATAGGAAGATGGAGTCTGAGGTGCTTGTTAGACACCAAGTAGAGGCTGAAAAGGCATTTAGACATATGGGCATGGAGCAGAGGGAGCCAACAGCGAACATGAAGATAATTGGACACTAAGCTCTGTGGCATTTCACTCTTCTTGAAATATTACTGTCGTGCCTCAGGCAAAGGTTATTCCTTATGACCAGAAAGCTTACAATTGCTCAAAACTCGGAGACTTGGAAGGACACTACATTCGTCTGAAACCATAATGATTGTCAGTTCAAGTCCTAGTGCAACTGTCACCTAATGTATTGGTGCTCAGGAACCCCAAAACAGAATAGGTGTTTTTATGTAGTTACATTCCTTCTGACATCTTGTGGGATTTTCTGGAAGTGTATAAAACAGCAAATACATTTGTTGTAATTCCATTCCATTTTAACAATATTTATTGAGCATTTGTGATGGGATGGTTGCCAAGGGACTTACAAATTAAATAGAAATCCCATAAATTTTGTAAAAATATAAAATATTATGGCTCTCGAGATACCTATAGTCTAAAGGGGAAATATACACAAAATAGGAGATATGCTTCGAAGGCAGTGGTTCTTAAACTTTAATATGCATAACAATCCCTGCACTCAACCCTGGGGATTTTTTTTGCTAAGTCTGGCCAGGGGCCTAGTATTTTAACAAAATTCCATGTTATTCTATTGAAGATAGTCTGTGGCTCTAAGTAATGATACTTTTAAATGTACTAAATGAAAATTATCCTTATTTATTTATAATGTTTTATGTCTAACCTAGATATAAAGTGGGGTCGGCCTATCCCTTGAGACACAGATAAATTGACTCAAATTCCGAAACCTGGCCCTATTGACATCTGAAAATACCGTAAAGCTTTCTGCATATTCTGGGGAAGCAAATTTTTAGTCTTATGCTCAATTCTGCCTCTCAGATACCTGCTTCTATAGATACTGTTTCCTTCCTGCACAGTTTTTACAATGATGAGAACCTCCCCCCCCACCCCCACCATCCTGTTCTATACACACACACAGCCTTAATAAACAGAATAGATTTTACTAAAGTTGCCCAGGGAAGAGTTGAGACAAAGAAGAGCAGACATTGTAAAACAGAATTAACTTCAAATTCAGCATTAGAAATCATGTACCCCACTCTCATGCATGAGTCAGAAACTTTACAGACTCTAAGTTTTGCTATAATTATACGACGCAATATATTTAAAGAGGCAATGAGTGATATTTAAAAGTACTGTGTTGGGGTGCCTGGGTGCCTCAGTCGGTTGGGCGTCCGACTTCGGCTGAGGTCACGATCTCGCGGTCCGTGAGTTCGATCCCCGCGTGGGGCTCTGTGCTGACGGCTCGGAGCCTGGAGCCTGCTTCTGATTTTGTGTCTCCCTCTCTCTGGCCCTCCCCCGATCACACTCTGTCTCACTCTCTCTCTCAAAAATAAATAATAAAACATTAAAGTAAATAAATAAATAAATAAAAATGAAAGTACTGTGTTGTGGAGACAATGAAATATCACATCATTCTCCAGAATTCTCCCTTATTAAGCTAATAGAAACAGGGGCTATTGTGATTTCCTGGTCTTGAAAACTAGATGACATTTTAGGACCTTTCTATCCCTCAGCTTCTTTGATTCTATGGTTAGTTATTACTGTTTGCTTAGAACTTTTCTCTAAGGCTCCCTAAAACAATGTATTTACATATGATATCCACTCAGCTTGAAATCTGCAGTAGTAAGCAGTTCATTTAAAATTTTGGGACCTAAGAGACTAAACGGGAAGTCAGAGGGGCTGTCTGTTATGGAATTGCTAAATCAACATAGGATAATTTCAGAAGCTTGTCAGAGAACTCTATACATAGAACACCCACTGCAGCCTAATTTACAGGACCCATGGCAAGGGAGAAAATGTCTCCAGACTCCTCTCTTTGGTATGGATAATGCCTCACCCTGATTCAAAAAGCGATATAAAGTTATACTGTACATAAAAATATAAACACTCCAGCTACATAATCAAATTCAGTTGTACATTAGTGATCTCCACAATGTGCTGATGTGTTATTACTCTTGAAGTGATGAGACAGAGCAGAAAAAAAGAGGAATCGTGGGAACAGGCTCCACAGAGAGGCAGAGATTTAAAGCAGGGAAATGATGGGTACATTTAAAAAAAATTTTTTTTAATTCATTATTTTTGACAGGAGTGAGCAGGGAAGGAGCAGAGAGAGAGAGGGAGAGAGAGAGGATCCAAAGCACACTTTGTGCTGACAGCAGAGAGCCCAATGCAGGGCTTGAACTCACAAACTCTAAGATCATGACCTGGGCCAAAACCAGACATTTAAGTGACTGAGCCTCTCAGGTGTCCCTGGGTACATATTTTTAAAGACAAATGGAGGCATTAAGCATGAAAGCTGATGGTATATTGGTGAAGAATGACAAGGATATTTACCTGATTAAAGAGCGTGCCCACCTGCGTGTTATTGACAATGAGGGTAGATAGTTTGGATGGATGCAGTGGCGTATGAGGAACGTTAGAGGTTTAATTTTAAGCTCATGATTAGGAATTTGAAGATGATCATTGGAGGCTTTGGGAGGGGGGGATTCAAAATTGACAACGGAATTACTTGACTTAAAAAAGAAAGTTGAATAGTATGATAAAGGCAGACGACTGGAAGATGTAAGTGCCTCAGTAAGTCAGTCAGATGGGTAATAAATGAATACAAGATTATTGCAGTTGTCCATATAACAAAAATAACCAAAGCTTACTGAGAGCTTACCATATGCCAAGCATAATTATAAGTAGCTTAACATGTATTAACTTACTTATTTCTCCCTACAGCCTGTTTAGCTAGATATCACTAATATACCCATTTTAAAGATGAAGAACTTGAGGCACAGGGTGGCCAAATAACACGGCCAAGTTTGCAATTATCTATAATGAAACTCACATCTGAACCCAAGCACTTTGGCTACTGAATCCAGTCTCTCAGTCACTCACCAGGGGTGCCTAGGGATATGAAGAAAAAGAAAAAGAAAAGAAAGGTGATTAAAAAACACCAAGAAAGACCTGCAAGAATTTAGGGGGCAAAGAGAGAAAGGAAGCAAAGATGAATCCCAAGTTTCCAGCATAAGGAACAGGAAGGATTGATAGTGTGTTTGATAACTATTTAAGTTTTAAAAGTGTATTAGTGACACAATAATAGAGAGAGGTGATGATGTATTTGCCAATCAATACATGAACATCATTTCTTTTAATGTAAGGAATTTTCCACATTGAGAAAAAAATAGATTAGGAGTTGATTGTACCTCTTAGTAGCTATATTTAAAGCATCACAGCTATTTTTCATGTGAGATAATACTCTGTATTTATGTAGCACCTTTCTTCTAAGGAGCTCAAAGCATTTTACCACAATGCATTACCTTATTCATCCTCATAACATCCCCTTTTAAGAAAGGAAGTGTCAAGTATAATGACCACAATTTTACAGATGGGAACACTGAGACAAATGGAGCTAGTGACTTGCCAAGATCATAGAAACCCCTGTAGCAAAATTAGGTGTAGAACTTGGGCTTTCTTTAGCTCAAAATCCTTTCCAATCTCTTCTTAATAATATGTCTCAAATTTGTCTGAAATGTTGGTGAATTTATCTACAAATTAGCATATTTAGAATCATGTTATAATCTAGTATCACCTGAGAGGTGTGCGTCGTGAATTTGGTATTTTGTAATTGAGTAAATCTATAAAATGGTAAAAATCAATGCTTCATTCTTAAAAAAAAAAAAAAGCCAAAACTCTTCTCTTCAATTAGGCATTTCCTATGCTTGGCTTTAACCCTAAAGTTTTGCTAAGATGTAAATCTTGCAAATCCTCAGAAAGTGCTGCCTTACACTTGAAGAAGTTTTAGTATATAAAAGCCCCAAATTATCAGTAAATGATTTTTAAAAGGACAACACACACATACACGCATATGCACACACGTGCACACACACACACACACACACACACACATATGCACACACACTCAGAGGTGATGGTAACATAGCAAAAAAAAAAAAAAATCTCTTTAAAGAAAATGAAGTACTTTCTTTCTCCTGATACTAAAGGGACAAACAACACCCTTAATTCTTGGGAAATATTTTAAAACTCAAAATAGGTTACTGCTGACTTCTACATATTAACTATAAGTTCTATCTCATTTTTTTAATTTCACTTCCTTACAAATGCAGTGCAAAATTAGCTTATAATCATATCCTTAGTTGTTCGGGTGTTAAAGAGAGAGAAGGCAAACAAAGTGTTGACTTAATTTTTTTAAAAAAGAGTTAATAGAATATATTCATTGTCAGATCCTTTAACAAAATCCTTATGTGTGCTGGTGGGTGGAACACAGTATTGGATACAAGCAGGGCTATATTCAGCAAAGCAATCTAAGATCAAAGGCTCAATCACCAGCTTACACAATTTAAGGCAGGTATGCATTTTACTTTTCCTCCTTAAGTTGCACATGCTCGGCTCTTAAAATGTGTAAAGCCCTTTAGAAATTCTACCCCAGCTGGTCAGGGTATTCCAGTTGAAAAAAGGAACTAGAACCACTTTCTCAATGACAATCCATGAAAAGAACAAAAATGATGAAAAACAAATGATGTACAACAACGTGCCAGAAATTATACCACATCAGATTCATCATTATCCCCAAAGTTGAAGAATTATTTGGGGAGCTAAGTTGTATTTCACGTTTATACCATTGTCCATAACAAGTAGAAGGCCTTAGAAGATGTTTTTATGTTTTATGATTTTTTGTGCTGCAAGATTGCCATTAACAACGGCTATTAACATTCATAAACAATGGTCAACGATTTCCTAAATAAAAGTTTAAATTCTGAATAATCAACATGAACTCTTTTTTTTATTTTTTTTTTAATCTTTGTTTATTTTTGAGAGAGAGAGAGACACAGAGTGTGGGCGGGGGAGGAACAGAGAGGGAGGGAGACACAGAATCCAAAGCGGCTCCGGGCTCTGAGCTGTCAGCACAGAGCCCATCACAGAGCTCGAACCCATGAACCGTGAGATCATGACCTGAGCCAAAGTTGGACGCTTAACTGACTGAGCCACCCAGGTGCCCCTCAATGTGAATTTTCTGAATGACTTCAATTACTATTATTATGCTTGGTGTTTTATAAAATGCCAAATCTGGTAGTCTCAAAATTGACACTAACAAAAAAGTAGTTCTTTTATTAACACAATGTAAGTTTACACATTTATTCAACAAACATTTATTGAACACTCGTTATGGATCAAGCACTGTTGAGAGCAATGGGGTAAAACAATGAACAAAAAAACAAGGCACTGCGTTCACAGTGGTCACACTTCAGAGTGAGAAGACAGAAATAATTCTTAACCAATTAAATAATTACAACATGTAATATACCTAGTGGTGGTAATGGCTGAAAAGAAAAGCCAGCTGCCGAGGAGTCAGAGTGTAGCGGAGGATGGAATGTGTAGCAGAACATTATATCTTTGTGTTTCTTGAATTAAGCCAAATGTGGAAACTACCTAAGAAAACCCAAAAAGAAAAAAATTATGTATTATCCCTTGCTCTATTAGAGTACCCAGGAAAGATCCAATATAGTTGGAAAAACACATCTGTTTTGCTATGTTGGCAGTTTCTGGGATTTATTCCACATGAAGATGATGAGCATTCTGTCTTTTCATTCATTCCATAAAAATCTACTGAGGACCTACCATATATAAAGCCATATGTTCAGGGGTGTAGGTGGTGAGTAAGATCCAGATTTTGTCCTCAAAGAAATGTTCTGTCATGGTAAAAGGAATGAATTTGAGCTTTATGGGTGACATAAATGCTACCAAAACTACAGAAAGTTGAATTAATCTCTCATAAAGCATTAAGAGAAGCTGCATAAAGAAAGTGACATCTGAGCGCAACTACAGAGAATGGGAAGGATTTAGGCAGAAAGAGCAAGATGAGCAGAAGTGTGCAGGAGAAAAGCTGTGTCATCTCTGTGGGATCTGAAGCACAGGAAGTGGCTGGAGAGGGGGCTGAAAAAGTAAATTGAGGACAGATCCGGGAAGGACGTGAAGTTAAAACGTGCAAGTTTTAAACTTTATCCTGTAGGTAATTGTGATCCACTGAATATTTTCGAGTTTTGAGCCAACAAAATAAACTATCAGATTCGGGTTAGAAAGATGTCTTAGGGGTCACCTGGGTGGCTCAGTCTGTTAAGCATCTGACTTCGACTCAGGTCATGATCTCCAGGTTCGTGGGTTTGAGCCCCACATCAGGCTCTGTCCTGACAGCTCAGAACCTTGAGCCTGCTTTGGATTCTGTTGTTTCCCTCTGTCTCTACCTCTCCCCCACTCATGCTTGCTCTCTCTCTCTCTCAAAAATAAATAAACATTTAAAAAATTTGTGAAAAAAAAAAAGAAAGATGTTTCATGCAGCAAGGTAAAGGAAGAATAGAAAATGGAAAACAATGAAGTTAGAATGAGGGTTAGCTCTTGCAACAGTCTCCTGGGAAATGAAAAGGGTCTAAATGAAAACAGGAGAAATAGGAGCTGAGAAGTCTGGATGGCTAAATTAGACCTTTTTTTTTTTTTAACACTTAATTTTTGAGACAGAGCATGAATGGGGGAGGGTCAGAGAGAGAGGGAGACACAGAATCTGAAACAGGCTCCAGGCTCTGAGCTGTCAGCATAGAGCCCGACACGGGGCTTGAACTCATGGACTATAACATCATGACCTGAGCTGAAGTCAGACACTTAACCGACTGAGCCACCCATATGCCCTTAAGATAGACCTTTTTATCTGGCAAACATTTTTACCTTGGCAACCAAGCTTTGGAGCATGGAGTGGTGGAGAAGTCTACTTATACACGTGAACAAGCCTTCCAAATCAGAAGTGGAATAAGTAAGCACCTCAATTTTTTTTTCTGGGATCAACTCAAACATAAACACACTGTTTGCAAAGTAAATACAGCTTTCTCCTTAATAAATTATGTGTTGAAGTCATAATGGGTGTCCAATACTGTCAGGCTCTGTTTGGGATTAAAATATGAAGCCATGAGACAATTATTACCCCCCAAAATAAAAGATAATAAACTGCTGAAGTCAGTACATAATACAGAGTCTAATTACATCATACAATCTACAAATGTAATTGAGGCACTAGCAACTAACATGAACTCTTGAGTAATTGGTAGACACTACAGTAACCAATCTTAGATTGAATACCTTTGACTTTTTTGTTCATAGAAAAAGACGGAGGGTCAAATGACTTGATCAGTTTTTCCACTTGCCAGAAAACAACTGCTCACCATCAAGAATCATTTCCTGTCTGGTTTCAAATCTTCAAAAAGAATAGATTACTCTTCCTATTGGAAGAGTTTTCCAAAAACTAATGATTTTCAATGTCAAAGAGTTCTTTTTACTAAATTACTCCTGGTAACTTACTCTTTTATATCATTTTAAATAATTCTACTCCCACCTTTTTAACTTTCAAATATTTGTAGAATCTTATAATATACCCTGTAGTCATTACTCGCCTAGCTATATCTTTGTCTACTTAAATCTTTTCTTATAAATTAATCCCTTCCTTCTCTTAATCATTGCAATTGCTTTCTCCTGGCCCAGCTCCAATTTTTCTTCAAATTATTGGTTCTGAGGTACCTAAATTCTAACACTGTATTCTAGGCTTAAATCATACCTGGATATTTCCTTTTTATTTATTTATCATTCTGCCTGTGCCTATGTGATTTACCATCACCCCATAAACACTTAGCCAGGCACAATACTCTGGTTCTGTTCAGATCGCATAAATCTTTCACCTTCTATTTAGCCAGGTACAAATACACTTCGTACTTGGAAGATAATCATAATTCTCTTAAACCTGATAAAGAAAACGTGTCCATTTTCATGTATCACTTGGCTGCTATTATAATAAATCTATAGTAATCCATATCAGCATTAGTAAAGTAAGCGAGTTGAATTTGTTTTTGCTTTTACTTCAACTTTCATTTCAGTCTCATGTTTCTTGCATGTTCTTTTTGAAAATGGATTATATTGGAATTTTTTGCTTCCCAAAGTAGGTATCACTAGTGGAAATGTATATATTGTCAAAATTTTTTGCATGTTTTTCCTTTTATATTAAACTCTATCTAAATTAATATATGGATTAAGGAAATTTAGTTAGAAGAAATGATTATCTTAGTTTCAACAACAAAAAGGAACTGTGAAATTTTATTTTAAAATTTGTCTTCTATGTCTATTAAATTGTTTGTTTTGATTTTTAAAATAATATTTATCCCAATTTTTCGGGGCGCCTGGGTGGCTCAGTCGGTTGAGCGTCTGACTTCGGCTCAGGTCATGATCTCACAGTTCGTGGGTTCAAGCCCCACATCGGGCTCTGTGCTGACAGCTCAGAGCCTGGAGCCTGTTTCAGATTCTGTGTCTCCCTCTCTCTCTGCCCCTCCCCTGTTCGCGCTCTGTCTCTGTCTCAAGAATAAATAAACATTAGAAAAATTAAAAAAAAAAAACTTTAAAAAAAAATAATATTTATCCAATTTTTTTAAAAAAAATCTGAATCTGTTGATTCAAATAAGCACATAATTCCCAATAATAAATAGAGAAATAGAAAGTGAGCTAATACATGATTTCTGGATTTATAGCCTTCAAAAATATGTGTTTCTTCTGCTGGGGAAACAGATGATCCTTCACCCATCATGTCAACAACACAATTCATGAAGTTACATTCTCTTCTGCATCTAAAATCATGCAATGGAGAGATTTCTCTCTGCCTTTTCTTTTCTCCCTTTCATGGTCTCCTGAATCTCAATTATTTATCCATATTGAAAACAGTATCTTCCTAATTAGATTCTGAGTTCTTTCAGGCAAAAACCATATTTTAGTTTCCCTAACACTTAGCAGAGTATTTGGCCTAGAGTAGTTATTCAATAAACATTCACTGAATTCCTGAAGTACGAATTAGTGAATAAATCATGATCATTTCTCCATTGCTGGCAACCTATGCAAAGATGGAGACAGTAATTTTAGAAGGAATGTTTGGGGGGAAAAGTGAGCTTTTATTCAGAGTAGAACTACTATACTTGTGTTCTTCATTATTTTTCCTTTCCATTTTCTCTGACTCCTAAGAATCAAATGTGTTCAATGTACATTTTTAAATTGTTGGCCATTGGATAGTAGTAAATCTCAGACATTAAAAAGCATTGGTGAAATTTGAATAAGCCCTGTAGATGGGATAATAGTACTGTATTACCTGTTAATCTCCTTTTTGTGTACTGTGATTATGTAAGATAATGTTCTTGATTTTAGGAAATACATGCTGAAGCGTTTAGGGGGAAAGAAGCATTATGCCTATAACTTATTCTCAAATGGTTGAGAAAAGTATCCAGAGAGAGAGACAGAGAGAGAAAAACCGAGATAGAGAAGAGAATGATTAAGCAAATGTAGTAAAATGTTAACATTTAGGGAATCAGAGTGAAAGGTACATGAGAATTCTTTGTACTAATTGATGCAACTTCTATGCAATCTGAAGTTATCATTATGTCAAAATAAAGAAAATTTTAAATGGTAGTATTAAAAAATGATTAAAGAAAATCTAGATGATACAAACAAACTTTATCTACCATTTCATGAAGCAGACAGTCCCCATTCAAGGAACTGCAAAGTGGGATGGAAGGCAGCAAGCTTTTACAGGATAAAGAATAAAGAACACTGACAAGAAAAATAGAAACTATCTGATTGGCTGGAGCTCCATATAGTCAATCTTGTCTGTGGGGAGAAGGAACAAGGACATAAGTATAGAGTCCAGAATTGGCTTGGCATGGCAGATTGCTTGACTAGAGATACTGCACTAAATTTCCATTTGCTGACGTGGCATTCCAGGCAGGAGTGACTCCATCTTGGGCTTAGAAACTTATTTCAATAGTAGTCTTTATTTGATTAGTAATTAATGATGTATAAAATTACCAGATTGTGTCACTGAATTGTTCTCACAGCTTTTGGTTTTTTTTTTCTTTTTTTTCTAAAAAAGGAAACTGAGAAAGTGTCTACATTATTAAGGCGTCAGAACGGGGAGTCAATGGCTTCCAACTTGATGCACAGAGTTATTTGTCCCACAGACCATTCTGCTCCTCTATAATTACAAAATTACACATTGCTTTGTGGCATTTTAAGAGTTTTGTGTTATTAAGGAAGATTTTTGTAAATAATTGTTCTAATAAATGAACTTAGCCTTGTTTCTCCACACCCAAAAGTGTCAGATCCATCAAAAGCCTCTCTCTTGGGGCACCCGTTTGGTAAGTGTCCAATTTCCTCTCAGGTCATGATCTCATGGTTGGTGAGTTTGAGCCCCACATAGGGCTCTCTGCTGCCAGCGTGGAGCCGACTTCAGATCCTCTGTCTCCCACCTCTCTCTGCCCCTCCCCCACTCATGCTATTTCTCTCTCTCTCAAAAATAAATAAACATTTAAAAAAAAAAAAGTCTTTCTCTTCCACCAGTGCTTTATTGGGCCCATCTGAGCTCCTTCAGATCTTTCCTCACACTCAGCCCCCTCCTGATCACTGTATCAAGGCCTGAAATCACAAATATGTGATGATTGCAAAGATACTCAGATTCTCCATGCAATCTGATCAGAAAGGAATGTGTAGGGGGAAAGAGTGAAATATATTAAATTGGGAGTGTAAAACACTTCTGCTTTCCTACTGGCCCTGAACACATCTGATGGTACCCAAGTGCCTGGGAAGAATTGGGGTTGTCTCAAAGGTGATCTGTTTCAGGCCACTCTAACACCCTTTAATTAACTATGAACTTTAAGTGGCCTGAAAAATTAACCACAACCCCACACATGTCTCCCTGGAATTCATTCACACACTGGAAGAGTACGTATGAATGGGTCCTTTACTAAGACTTCTTGATTTCCATATGCCATGCTTTAGTTTCAAAAATTATTTTCATCTCTTTGATTCAAGACTCTTTCTTGAACACTTTAACCACTTCCCAATCATCCCAAATAATTTTGTTTTTTACAATACACACTGATTTCAATGATCTTAGCTATTTCAGGATTGTAGACACTTTGAAAGCAGAATAAATAAGTGGTCCAAATGGAGTAAATCTTATTATGAAAAAAAACTATTTTTACTCCATTTTGAAACTAGTCACCAGCTAAGTAGTTAAAGCTCTTTCCTTTTCTTCCTGTAAAGATTGACCCTGAACTGACAACAAAACCCTAGGTGGGATATTTAAATCTTAAGTGAGTGGTCAGTTAAGTGCCTGTGGAGGTAAAAGGACAGATAGCATATTAGGTATGCTAATGGAACCTATTTACTTCAAGGAAAGTGACAAAAACATCAATCAAATCAGAAGAGGCTATTAAGGATTGTTAACTCCCTTTCAGATGAGCAATGATTTCCATTGGGATTTAAATAAATATTCATGAAAAGGACCAATGACAGAAATTTCACCAAAAATCACCCCACGGTAAGGTTTCTATACAGCTTAAGACAAAACTTACTTGGCTCCAATTTCACAGGAGTTTTGACTATTTGGGGCACACTCTCCCTTTTAAAAGATCAACAAAGATTGGCATTCTCTTTCCATATTAAACCCAAAATACATTTATTTAAAATTATGCCCTTGAGGTATCTCTAATTCTCAAAAGATTATGATATCTTTCCCAACCATAACAATTACACAATTGCTAATGCATTCATATGATTTAGAATGTACTTCACTGGAAAAAAAAAAAAAGCTAGAAAGGTTAAAAAAACATTTAAGGAAGCAATATAAAATCATAATTTAAGATTACATACAAATTAAGTAAAGAGCTTTTTTTTTTAATTGAACACATCAGGCATTAGGCAGTTTTTCCATGTTTACCGCCACCTGGTGACAGCTCTATGTAAATTTACTATGAACACCCCAAAATAAAACCCCATTAGTAAAGTCTAGGTCAATTCAATTTAATTCAATAAATATCTATTAAGCTAGTACTATATTTTTAGGACTGGTTTAAATCATGTTAAGAACACAAAAGTGTAGCTCAAGGATGGATCTGAAGGATGTTTACAATTGAGATGGGAAAGCAAACAAGTAAAAGAAGCGATTCTTATGGCTATTACTAAAAAGACAAAGAACAAGTGTTGATGAGGGTACAAAGGATGAGAAAATGCGGAGAAAGGTACAAAGGATGTACCTTTGTACACTGTTGATGGTAATGTAAATTTGCACAACCATTATGGAAAACAGTATTGAGATGCCTCAAAAAATTAAAAATAGAACTACCTTATAGTCTAGGAATCCCACTTTTAGGTATACATTCAAAAGAAATGGATTCAGTATCCTAAAGAGATATCTGCACTCCTGTGTTTATTGAAGAATTATTCTCAATGGCCAAGACGTGGAAACAACCTGAATGTCTGCCAGATGGATAGAAAAGATGTGGTATATATATATACAATATATACAATATTCCATTGTCTATATATATAATATATATATTATATATACAATATATACAATATATACAATATTCCATTGTCTATATATATATAATATATATAAATGGGATATTATTCGGCCTTGAAAAAAAAAAAAGGAAATCCTGCCATTTGTGACAACATGGATGAATTTAGAGGACATTTTGCTAAGTGAAATAAGCCAGACACAAAAAGACAGATACTGTATAATCTCACATATATGTGAAATCCAAAATAGTCTAACTCATAGAAATAGAGAGTAGAATGGTGGTTGCCAAGGGTGGGGAGATAAGGAAATGGGGAGATTTTGGTCAAAAGGCACAAACTTTCCATTATGCATGATGAATAAATTCTGTAGATTAATGTGCCAATGGTTAACAATACTGTGTTTTATACCTGAAATTTACTAAGAGAGTAGATCGTAAGTGTTCAAACATCAAATTGTTTACTTTAACTACATACAACTTTTATTTCTCAATTATACTGTAATAAAGCTTGGGGGAGCAATTCTTATTTTTAAAATGTTTATTTTTTGAGAGAGAAAGCAAGCAAGGGGCACAGAGAGAGGGAGAGAGAGAATCTCAAGAGGCCCCCCACTGTCAGCACAGAGCCTGACAAGGGGCTCGAACTCATGAAGTGTGCGATCATGACCTGAGCTGAAATCAAGAGTCAGACACTTAGCTGACTGAGCCACCCAGGCGCTCCTTGGGGGAAGCAATTCTTGAATAATATGTTAACAGCGTTACGTACACACTAAACATAAAAGAAAAAGAAAAAAAAAGGAATCAAATGTAGGCTTGGATTTTCAAGCCTCCAGATGAAGTGAGACTTGAGATAGTGTTTAGAAAAATTAGGAAAGGCTACATTACAAAGGTAATTGAAAATCCAGAGGATGTTAGACTTGGTACATGAGGTATTGGGAAGCCTGGACATTTCTTAATTATAGAATTAATATAACAAAAGTGTGATTTTAGGGAAGCTTGTCCAAGAAAGGTCTTCAATGTGGACAAGATCAAGGAGACAAAGACCATTTCAGAGATAGTAATCTACCTATGAGTTGATATAAACCTAGGTGGATCAATATTAGTAGAAATGGACAAGAAAGAAGACAAAATACAATATTTAAGACAAAACTTTGAAATAATTTGGTGACTGGTATTTGAAAGGAAGAGAGGAGTCATGACTTTGAGCCTGGTTGACACCACTAGCAAAAGGGAAGGGTTAAGAGAAAAAAATGTATATATAGGGAAGGAATAGAAGCAACAATTTGGAGATGCTAATTTTGAGATGACAGTGGGGTATACAGATAGAAATGCCAAACTGAAATCTTGGGGTTCACTTTTAGTTCACATTAGTTATTAACTAATGATAGCATTAAGTGGTATTTCTCCATTTTTAGTGCTCTCCCATAAAGTTTTACCTCAAAGAAATCCTCATGAAAATTAGTCTTGATAAGATTCAAATTCAACTAATTGAGTCCCTTCTAACTGCCAGTCACTGTGGTAGGCACTTTCACATACATTATCACATTTAATTCTCACAGCAACTGCGTGAAGTTGTTTATCTAGAAATTCTAATTAATTATATTGTAATGAAAATGCAACTGCCAAATATTAATCAAGTATTCATTGAATTAATTAGACATATATTGTTTGATTTCTAATCCTATACTGCTCCACTGCCCAGATTCCAATTTTCCTTTTAATAGACATTAATAGCGCAAAGTAACAAAAAGAGTAGTTCAATGTCAAATAATGCACATTGAATAAAATGCCTTAGTGAAAACAGAAATATACTGGGAGATGAAAGACCCAAGTTACAATCTAAGTTCAAACAAGGCAAATCACTAAATTTTCTCGAGGCTTAGTTACTCATCTGTTACATGAAATTAATGATTTTTATTCAGTCTATGTTTTTAGGTTGTTATATAGGTCAAATGAGGTATTGGTGAAAAACCTCTTTACTAAACAGATCAGAGGGTTCGGGGTGGAGAGAACAGGATTCTTTTCTCTGGGTTCCTCTTCTTCTATTTTGAAAGGCTTCTTTCTTGACAAGACTTTGTGGATAAAGAGGTGGCAAGAAAAGGGACTCTCAGTTTCCATCACCTCTATTCCTTATCCATTTTCAGCTTCCATTCCTTTTCCTCCGGGGTGCCTAAGTCTATGCCCCAATACACCCTTGCAACTAGGACTGCCAACTTGTTGTTAATGATTGTTTATGTGGTTTCACTCAATCATTGTTAGAACTCTTGACTTTAGCCTCTGATCACTGACATTAATCAATGAATTGAGAAGTCCTTTGAAGAGACAGAGGAGTGTAGATTGAGCATACACCTGGATATTAACTGCAAATGTGGGTTGACTTTCTCTGCAGAGTACGCTTTTTTCAAAACAGAACCTTGAGGAAAAAAAGCTATAAAGTCATTCAGAACAAAAACCTGCAAAGAGCTTACCTAACAGCTAATTATAAATGTATATATAATTATAAGCTAACTCAAGCATCACTGCAGTGTGGGTTTGATGTTAATGAGCAACCCTTCCATCTTGGTGAGCTAGTAAAGCACCTCTGCTTTGGGATCAGGTGCTCTTTTTCCCAAATACCTCCCTCCCTTCTTTATCTGGCACAATCCCCTTCTTCATACCATGATGGCCAACTCCTTCCCAAGTGGATGTTGACGTGCTAACATTGAAGAGGTCTCAGTCTTCTGTCTGCAAATATTCAAACTGTAAGCACAATTTTTTCTCTCTGAACCACACAGAATTACTAATTGTATTTTATTCATCGCCTCTGTGTTAATTCAACCCAATGAATCTGTGCAGTGCAAGAACTATAAAAGTTTCACACACACACACACACACACACACACACACACACACACACGTGACTCCTTCAGTGTAAATGCATATAAATAATCTCTAAAATACCTTTGACTCTGATATTGCTGGGTGAGAAAGTTTGGGGGAACTCTGTAACACTAGGTATGATGAGGAATATCTCATCAGAGGCCTTCATCTACCACTCAAGGTTTTCATCCAAGACTGAACGTATCTTCTCTCTTTACCAAGTTCCCCCTGTCCCCTCCAACTTTCTAAGACCTCCATGCCACTGAATATTGCCTCGGTCTAGCCTAGAGCCAGGGTGAACTGTCCTATTTAACTTGATTTGAACTATATAGAGGCTTGTGTATTGCAACTGCCAGGTAGACATCTTATTTTCTTAAATTGTATGTAACCCCAACCACTATCACTATAACAAGTACTATTTATGGGACCACTACTTATGGTACTGTGATTAGACCTTACAAACATTGAGCTACATGAAGCTACCATTTAAATTTATAGGTCAAATACAGGCAATTTCCTACGATCAATCTAATATTTTTCATTCAACACCCTCAACAACCATGAAAAGTAGGCATAATCATCCCTATTTTATAGCTGAGAGAACTAAGACTCAGAGTGATAGTAATTAGGTGACAATGAGACACCTGGGGAAGGGGTAGAGCCCACTCTTAAAATAATCACCAAAGTGTCACAGTCATACCTATGCACACAAAGATAGCTTTTGAGGACAGATGATGGAATAGAAGAATTCATGAGAGTAACTATGGGTAAAGAATACAGACTAAGATTCAACTTGAAGATGATAATATAGAGACAACAAATAATGACAAACTTTAAGTCTCTTCCATGAATAACAATGATACACTCTTCTTCCTCTATAGCAAAGGGAGAACAGAAAGAAAAAGGCATACCCTACATCGCAAAAGTAGCTTGAGTATATATGTATATATATATTGTATAGACATATATGTATATATATGTATACATATGTATACATGTATATGTGTATATATGTATATATGTATACATATATACATATGTATATATATATGTATGTGTGTATATATATATATAATCGCAATTTAGTCTTTAAATATTTGAATGGCTTACTCATAAAATCAGTTGACTTATCCTCTTTTTTCTTTAAAATAGGTAATATCATTTACCCTACATAAAAATAAATAGGCAAATGATCAAAGAATAATAGGCAAGACTTCAAGTATAACTCTTTAGTTAAGATGACATAATGGAAAAGTATAAAGATCCCAACAACACGGTGGCATTGCTGGGGTAACATTTTGATCCTGAGGTGCCTATCCCCAACTGCCTCTAATACAGGACTCACACTGAGTTATGCAACCTTGAAGCAAGGGTAGAGGGAACCGATTGGATAATTTAATTCAATGCTATGGGAGAAAACAGAAACCAAAGTGAGGGATATCAAGGTTAGAAAATGTGAAGGATTAATATCTAGTAAGATTGAATAAAAGTGTATTATCTTGGTAATGTATAAAATCAGTGAAATGCAGGGCCAGTCCTCAGTAAAAGAGAAGGTAGAACATTTGACCCAGGCACTACAGCATGAAGGACACAGCAATCTTTCTCAAAAATACTACTAACATGATGAAGGCAGTTACCATGATTTCAGGAAGAACTGCACACGTGCACACACACACACACACACACACACACACACACACACACAAATTCCTATCTAATGAGGTCAACTTTCATTCATTCACTGAACTTTCTCTTTTCTTTAACTGAAAGCCATGTAAACAAATTAAAGGTATTTTTAAAGGAAAAAGCATCATAAACGTTCTAATCTAAGCTAAAATAACTATTTTCACCTTAAACTTCCCTTCCAGACTTTATCTGTGTAACTGTGACCTCTGTGAACATAAGATTTGTATTCTATATTTTCCTACCTATCATTATACCAGAAGCATGTTTCCATGTTTATAATTATCATTTTAAATACTAGCATCTGCAAGGCATTCAACCTAGAAACTAGGATTTATGCTGAATATTCAACTAAACAATTGAGAGCATTTTTTCTTTTTTGTAAAGCTCCAAATTCCAGTTTAGAGATCTGTGATGAGCATCTGTTCTTTTTGCCTGTCCAGCATTCATTCCCCCTTCTTCAGAGGACAGTGGCAATAAAAGAGTCCTCTTTCCTTTTGGAATACCAGCCTGTCCCTACTTTTGCCCATTTGGTTCAGATAGGGATAACCCCAAGCCAGGATTGGGCCAGTGACTAAAGAATCAATATATTCCATCGCCTTGGATAAATTGATAGAGTAGGGGAAAGTCATATGACCCTAGACAGTAATATGAGGCACAACTATGAACGAAAAGTTCCATATCTGCCAGATTTGAAGCTGGTTAAGTGAAGGACTGGAATTACCTAGGCTATGACGAGGCATGAGTTTGTCTGAGACTTTAATCAACAGACAAGAGACAAGTTTGGACAAGGGGTGTGGCAAAGAACAAGAGAAAAAGACCAAGCCCTAACTGACTTTTTTTGAGTCCCTGGATACAGCTAGGCCTGAGTTTTCAAATATCTGACCTAATAAATCCTCTGAGACTTCAGCCAGTTTGAGACAGACTTCTATTATTCAGAACAAAAATAGTCTTTTTTTAAATTTCTTTTTAATGTTTATTTATTTTTGAGACAGAGAGAGACAGAGCATGAACAGGGGAGGGTCAGAGAGAGAGGAAGACACAGAATTGGGAGCAGGCTCCAGGCTCCGAGCTCCGAGCTGTCAGCACAGAGCCCGACACGGGGCTCGAACTCACAAACTGTGAGATCATGACCTGAGCCGAAGTCAGACGCTTAACCGACTGAGCCACCCAGGCACCCCAGAACCAAAATAGTCTTGAATGATTCTAAATCTAAGACACAAGTCATTACAAGAGCAAAGAAACTAATACTACATAATTAGTAGATATATTTCATCCAGAAACACACTAAGTATGAAAATGGGGTGTAAAAACTCGAAATTTGCAAAATGCAGGGTCACATTTTGCAAGATGAACCAAGCGACTGGAATGAGCCTGCAAAGCCAGGGGTGTTCCCAGATTTGGCTGCATGAATGCAACCCAACCTGTGTCAGCTGCTGCCTTCTGCTCTGCAAGGAGGGGTCCATTTTGTCTTACACACTGACTCTACGTACTCTGGTTGGCACTTCTAGGACAAGCAGCAGTGATTCTAGGACTCTGCTGGTTAGTTGGAAGCTGTTTTGTTGGTCTGATCCTGGGCGACTGGGCTAGACAGATACTGGGGAACCAGGGGCCACCCTGTCAGGGAACTTCTCACAACTCTTTTCCTCATCCAGCCGCACTGTCCCCTCCCCGCACTCTCTCCCATAGAAGAGAAGAATTTGACTTGAGAACAGGGGCTAGACAGAGGAATATATCCAGTTAGCTCCACTGCAAGGTTTGCTACAACTGAGTTAGTGAGCTCCCACTCTAGGACAGACACCATGTAAAATATATACATAAAATATGATTTAACCCTAAATCTGTGTAAGGTAGATACTATTAGTATGGCCATTTCATAGGTGAAGAAATTATCCACTCTCCAACAGAAATGACCCTGGATGCTCCATTTAGAGCCCCTCATTGTACATGTGAGGGCCATGAGGCATAAGTGGTCTGGCCCAAGGGCATCAAGCAAATCAATGAGGTCAGAGCTTAAACCCAGCCTTCCTGACTCTGTTCTCCTTTCTCTCCATTGGGCTCACTTTGCCCTTTGGCTTTCTGTCCCACAGCACCTAAGAACAGACATAGAAATTGGACAAGACTAATTTTTGACAATCACAAACAGAGACAGAATGCCAAGCTTAAAAACCAGCGAAGGGAATTGATAAAGTTTGGGGAATAAGCCACGTTGGTATCTGGTAAAGCATATGAGAGAGAAGACACAGACCCTGCCTCCTCAGAGGAGAAAAAGAAGCGAGTAGAAGGAACAACTCACATCCTTACGTTCAACTGTCATATTTACAATCTCCCCCTTTTAAGTATGAAAATAACCTTGATAAGGGCAATATCCATGGGAAAAAAAATTCAGGAATTGTTAAGAACATGGAATAATGAGATTAAGTGTCAAAAGGGTTAGTCTTTTTCCTGTTTATCAAACAACATCCAGTAAGACAGTCAAGAATATGTAACTGCAAGCAGTGGTTAAGTGAGTGGGTAGAAATCAGGCATTGTGAGATAAGGGTGATTCAGAAAAATCAAAATAATAGAGACAGTGGGTATTTTACTCACCTACTTAAGGCCAGTTTAAAAGCTCAAGTCAGGGAAGTTGGTACTTGAGAGGATGTCTATGGGTGAGTGAACCGGGGTCACTCCGTGTGTGCTCCCATTCCATACCATCCTAAAGAAAAGCATTAAAAGGAAGAAATGGCCAGTTTCTCACCTTTCTTAATGTATCACAAGGATCAGATCCAAGCACAAATCTCTCTTAAAGAGCTTGGATAAGCACCACAGGGTGCCGAGTAAAACAGACACAAAGAACCCCAACGTGGCTTATTTAACTAGCTAATTGTTAACTGGTAGGAGGTGGGTGAGGGCAAGCAGAGGGAATGGGCCCGCCTTCTGCGTGAATGAATTCAGCACATGGAATCCATGTTCATATTGACATTTATAACTTACAGAATTTCTATGTCATTGACCCCAAGCTGATAAACAAAATTACAAAGTTCATTTTAATTTCACAGACTTGGCCGATCTCATCAGTCTCTCCATTAGGTTTTCATATTAAAAGAAAGAGAAAAAGAAATGAGAAAGCATATGTTTATAGCCAAGAATAAATATAACAATCATAAAGGAAATAAAAAAGGAAAACTGACCTTGGCACAGTTGCTTAAATTTTTCCACCTTTCCCATATGGACAGTTTCCAAGTTCTACCATTTCAAAGAAAACACCTCATCGAAGAACACGTAATTGCATGTTGTTTCCATTCTTTAAATGTGGGAAATGAAGCCTTTTCACATTCACATCATCAGCTGTGCCCCAGGAAACCTTCCATTCTTTCCAAATTAGTTTTTGTATCATTAAACCAATCAGCATTAGGTGCTTAGGATTATTTTCTGGAATAAACCCTGAATCATTACCTACATCATGTATGTAATAAAGTCAAATAATGACATCATTATATAGCACATGAGCACTGACCCTAAATGACCAGGACCTAAAAGAAATCAGGGCAGTCCTAATAAGAATCAGGCAGGATGCCTAATGAAAATCAAACAGCAGGCCTAATAAGAAACAATGTATTTTGCCTCTCCTTCAAATTCACTTTTGATTTGCTTTTCATGAGAATCCCTGTTTGAAGTAGAGCTCCCGCAGGCTAGAATTCTCAGAGCTAACTCTGAGATGAGTAACTCCCAGGTGGTTCTCTGGGCCATTTGATCTGGGACAAGAACCACTCACTCATGCAGTAAGTATTTGTAGGGCATTTACCATAACATAGCCTTCAACTTGGCTGGTTTTTTATTCTACAAATATTATTGAGTGCCCGTGTAAGCATGGATGGTGCTAGACTCCGAAATCTAATCAATAAATAAGAATTGTCATAGATATCACTTAAAGTGTATTTATTACATGCCAGGCACAAATACATATGCATGATTTATTAATAATTTCATATTCCCAGCAGCACCATGAGGAAATGTATGTTTTGCCCTATGTTTCATGGAAAGTAAGGCTAATCAAGATTATAAGACTTGTCCAAGGTCATACGGCTGGAGAGGGGTAGAGATGGTGGGAAAAATTCAGCCTGTGTCCAGCTCAAGCAGTGCATTATGTTCCATGGGAACTATTTGAAATTGCTGACATTGAACCATTATTGACATACAAAAATGACAAATGGAATTTTCCTGAGGAGAGCTGAGGGTATGATAGTGAAGATAGGATATAAGTATAAACCACAAGAGGTAATTTGCAGTATGATGATTCCCCACATCACCAGGTGAGTGTGCCCAGCCTGCTCCCAACCTTCCCGGTCACCATCCCACAGCCTTATCTGTGAGCCCAACTCTCTTCACTTCCAGTGTCCACCTAAAATCCAGCACAGCTATCATGTGCTCTTCTGTGTCCTCCTGTCCCTCATTCTGACCGAGACCCCAACCACTCTCATCATAACTCTTCTAGTCTTAGGATTGAAAAGAAAAAAAAAAAAGGATTGGCCAAAATTGGCCCTGCCACAGAATGTAAACTGGTTCAGCCACTCTGGAAAACAGTTTGGAGGTTCCTCAAAAAATTAAAAATAGAACTACCCTACGACCCAGCAATTGCACTACGAGGCATTTATCCAAGGGATACAGGAGTGCAGGGTCAAAGGGACATGCACCCCAATGTTTATAGTGGCATTATCAGCAGTAGCCAAAGTATGAAAAGAGTCCAAATGTCCATCGATGGATGAATGGATAAAGAAGATGTGGTGTATACATATATATATATATATATATATATATATACACATTATATATATATATATATACACACATTATATATATATATATATATATATATATATATATATATATATATACACAAACACATACATATATACAGTGGAGTATTACTCGGCAATCAGAATGAAATCTTGCCATTTGCAACTACATGGATGGGACTAGAGGGTAGTATGCTAAGCGAAGTTAGTCATTCAGAGAAAGACAAATATCATATGAGTTCACTCATATGGGGACTTTAAGACACAGAACAGATGAACACAAGGAAAGGGAAGCAAAAATAATATAAAAACAGGGAGGGGGACAAAACAGAAGAGACTCTTAAATATGGAGAACAAACTGAGGGTTACCGGAGGGGTTGTGGGAGGGGGGACAGGCTAAATGGGTAAGGGGCATTAAGGAATCTACTCCTGAAATCACTGTTGCACTATATACTAACTAACTTGGATGTAAGTTTTTAAAATAAAGTGAAAAAAATGACAAAAATGGAAAAAAATATATATACATACTAAAAAAATTTTTTGCCCTGCCACAGAAGTAGCAGCAAATGGCCCGGACAGAGAGGACCTGGTGTGTGTCAAAGGAGAACAAGGCCAAGCACAGGTAGGATGTCAATCACAGGTAGGATGTCAACCAGATTTTTGCAACATTCTTTCATGCAGATTATTTATGAACTTGATTGTGTGACTTAGGTTTGGTAATGCACCTTGCAAATCTCAAATAATGGATATAATACGGGCATCCATGTGCTTTGATAATACATAAGTTATTTTTTTAAAAGATGGAAAATTTCTCTCTTCTGTGAACAGTGGATGAGCTCCAAATGATCCAAGCCTCTCACCTCCACTCTTCCTACTCCATGTATTCCACTAGTAACTCAAGATACATGAGCCTCAAGGAAGATTAGATTTACTTATCTCCATACGTTAAGGATGAAAACATTGATGAAACTGTTAATTAAAATAATGGTTACATAGAATTCTACCTTTTGCTTCTGAGACTCTCAGCCTTTTGAAAGCAAGGACCACACCTTGAATGCTGACTTTTTCGCACATTAAATAACACACCACAAAAATGTTGCTTGGTTGCTTTGTTTAAGTCTCTGGTAGTATTTGTAACTACTTGAGAGAGAAACCAAGTAAGAAATTGTGTTTGTAGCCTTGGTGTTTGTAATCAGAAAAGGGCTGAGTTGCAGGAGACAATGTTTTATCAGTCAACCATTAAAAATATTCCACATAGGATTAGGTCTATGCAGAGCCCAAACTGACCAACATGAAATACTTCATCTCCTTGGACAACACATCCCGTAAATTATGAAAAGAAAATGGTATTTTATGAGAGCCAGGCAACCTCATTTTCTAGGCAGCACATTTCATTCATATTGCGGTTATTAATAGGTCACTTACAGGATTCATGACTGGTGCCACTGCGTGAAGGTACCCATACATGGACAATCACCGTGGCGAAAAGTAGTATATCTCAGTTCTTTCCAGAGCGGTAACTTTATCAAAACTATCACAGGTGTCCTTTGAACTCTACTCAAACATTTTCTAATTGGATTTTAGGTTGTGTTCACCAGCGTCCCTATAAGCGCTTTTTTTTTTTAAACTTCAAGATTTTCCAAATCTCCTTTTCACTAATGAATTTTACCTGCTAAAGTTAACATTTCCTCCGTGGATTACTGCATGTAAAAGTGCCTGGTTGTCCTTTTATAATTCTCGAATCAGCTAGTCTTTTGCATGAGCAAACATATTCAATATTTTTAAAATTAGAAGTTGAAGAACACACAGGATGAGATGTCACTATGAACGGAGCTAGGACAGATAATTAAGGATTAAAATCTAAACTATTACCTTTCACACGAGGTAGAGCAAAAAGCAGGGATGGCTTCCATCACCTTAGAGAAATACAGATACAATGTACCAGACAAGGCATTCTGTAGTTTTCATTATAAAGTTAATATTTATCTTATAGCATTGAGTTTATCTTACCAACAGATCTCATTCAGAAAAGGAAGAATTTCTTGATTTACCACATTAAAGTAAATATTGCTACGAGATACATGTTAAATTTTTAATAAAATCACCCTATCTGTGTTGGATCAGAGAGCTGCTTGAGCTGAGATACAAACAAAACCAAATAAAAATACATAATTCCAAATACTGAGCATCACTGCACATGTTGACCAGCCCGCCCATGACGATTGCAGTTTTATGTGACCGGGCATTTCAGAGCTTCAACTAAGTTTATTATAAGCCATAATCTTAGAACTAAAATGGGCAATTACTTGTAATGCTGACCCACAGGATAGCGTTTCAGGACTGCACACTCCCCATGCTTGAACTGTGCCCCCCCCCAAAGGCACCAAAGTGAAATTCAATTCAATTAGATTTACAAACATCATCCTTTGCCCTGTGCGGATATATTTTTAGTATGGAAGATTTATTAGCATGGGGTGTTTATCTTTGCACAGGATAGAGTTCGATGTAAAACTCAGTTTGTTTCCACTCGTCCTATATTCTTGAAGTTAGCAATAAAAATCCTATTACTGAAGAGAAAAAAACAACCTGATGGAGTGATCCTGATTCCCTCCCTCATATAAAGGAGAATGAGAACTGAGCAAGCCCAGGAAGGCTTCACATCTTTATGAAGTAATTCTCCATCAGCCTGCTGTTAACACTCATGGAATTTCTTTCCATCCTGGAATAAGCTGCATAGAGACCACAAGAAAAAATGGACATAGAAGAGAGCTCTGCTTCAAACCTTCAGGTTCAGAAGCAAACAATAAAGTTAAATCCTCAAAACATAGTATATAAGTTAAATATCTATATTCAAGACTACATATCACCTCAGCCTGGCCTCCTTTACATGATTCCCTATGATAGAAAACATCACTGGTCTTAAGGCCACAGACTCTACGGCCAGATTGCCATGCATTTGAATCCCAGCTCTGCCACTTACTAGCTGTGTGACCTTGGGGAAGTTACATAACCTCTCTGGGTCTGGATATCCTTGTCTATAAAATGAAGATCATAATTATATCTGCCTCCTAGAGTTGATATGCGCTTTAAATGACTTAATATTTGTTAGGCTCCTGAAAAGAGTCTGGCACACGGTAAACGGCACTGTAAAAGTATTTGTTACATAAGGTAAAATGTTGGTTCTACCAGCTTCCCTGATTTATATGGTCAGAGAACTGGAGATAAATTCAAACACTACCTCTTGCTCCAATTCCATGCATTTTTCCCTCCCTCTGCCCAACTCATTAGTCTTTTAATCATAATCAGAGGTACTTTTTCGTTTAATAACAAGAAAAGCTAAGGTTTAGTAAACACTCGGTATGTGCTAGGTTGATTATCTCATTCAGTCCTCACAAAAACCAGTGAAACTGGTGTTATTATTATCCCCATTTAACACTGAATAAATCGTTATCCCCACTTAACAAAAAAAGGTTACGTAAATTATCCAAGATAATACAGTATGGAGCAGAACTAGGATTAGAACCCAGACATATATATGAAGATATATTTTCTTCATAGAAAGAAAATATTTTCTTCATAGAAAAGAAAGAAAATATGAAGAAAATTGAAATATGAAGAAAATATGAAAATATGAAGAAAATATATCTTACCATAAGCTATTCCCTAATGAAATGACCTCTTACAAAACTAATCCTCATTTAAAACTCCCTCCTATCCTAGTCAAACTCACTCTATAACAGCTAATATCCAGAAAACATGCAAATCCATAAGAATGAATGATTGTTGTTTTAAGCCACTAAGTTTTGGGATGCTTCTTTTATAGGATGTTAATAGGCAAAGCTCACTGATACAGGCTCTTTGTATGCTTTTGATAAATGGAAACAACCCCAAATTTGAAAGTGCTTTTAAACTACAAAACACATACTCACTGATTTTAGGCTGATTGTTGGTTTTTTTTTTTTAACGTTTATTTATTTTTGAGACAGAGAGAGACAGAGCATGAATGGGGGAGGGTCAGAGAGAGAAGGAGACACAGAGTCCAAAACAGGCTCCAGGCTCTGAGCAGTCAGCACAGAGCCCAACGCGGGGCTCGAACTCACGGACCAGGCCGCAAGATCATGACCTGAGCCAAAGTCAGACACTTAACCAACTGAGCCACCCAGGCACCCCTTTAGGCTGATTGTTTAAATGCAACATGAATAAAGCTTCTCCTAGAATAACAACCTTTTTTCCTTAACACTACATCTCCCCATATTTCAGGTTAATGTGCTTTTATAAACAACGGCAAAATGAAATTGCAAATTTTACAAAAGATCCAGGATTCCATGAAGTCAAAGAAAGTGCTATCATAAAACTCTTCATAGGATAGGCAAAGCCAACAACCAAAATAATCAGAAAGGGTTCAGCCAGTCAACAAAGAAGAGAAATGTCAGCAAGTGTGATGATGCAGTAAGTGTTTTCAGAGACATCAATACAAGTATCAAAGAACTAAGGGTTGCCCTACAAAAAGTGATCATCTTTGAATAATCTTACAAAAATGATTTCTTTTATGATCAAACCATGCAAATAAGCCAAGACAGCAACTCTTCCTCCAGGAGACAGAGCTGAACTAGCAGAATGCAAGTGGGATTCTGCCCAAAAGAAAAAGAAAAATACTTGATACATTTTTTGGTGTATATTTGAAAATAAAATCTAAAGTAGGTTAAAAATAGGAGCAGTTGACCATATTTTTATAATTCTTAATTTTATTGGTCATGACAAAAGCCCACTCAAGCTATTTTTACCTGATCACATTTTGGCCGGCATTTTTAAGTGGATTCACTTGAAGAAGCTTTTGTTTTCCAAGACCGATTATTCTCAGATAATGAGGAGGACTCTTCCCCTACATTTCTCTATAAAAGAGTTTCCAAAAAGTAAACCCAACTAAGTCATCAAAAGATTATAACAAGAGTAATTCTGCTATCTGGTGGCAATACACATAAATAACAATAGCAAGTGATGGGATTGTAAGTACCAACGAATGGGTCTAATTTTTATTACATTTTCCAAAAAATGACAAACTTTCTAATCTGAATGAAAAACAAACTACTTAAGTTTAGTCAAAGAATCATTAACATTAGAGGGGGGGGAAAGAAAGGAAGGGGGTAGAATATCATTAAATACTGTGTTAGGTACTTTAGAGAACTTGCATACAATTTCAGAGAACATTTGGGTCACAAAGACCTTCCTTCACCAATAAAGAACAACTCTCCAAAGCAATTCAATTACCACAAAGATAAACTGGTCAATTTGCCATCGTGATATAAAATGTCTTCTCTGACTTAGAATCATACAAAATGAATTTGAGAGCAGGAAGAGATCTTAAACATCATCTAGCCTGACATTCTCATTTTACAGATGAAAAGACAGAATCCAGGAGATTAAATGATTTGTCTAAGACCATGCAACTGGTTAGAGTCAATGCAGGGTCTAGAATCTAAGTCGCAACGTGAAGGCCAATGAAATTCTTCCCTTCTCTTCACTGAGAAGAGGCGGCAGAGTTACCAAAGAGAAATTTGACCAAAGTCCATGTCACCTCATGTTTTCCTCATTGAGCCCATTTCTCCTATTTGAAAAGAGGTCATGGGCTATATCCACAATGAGTTCAGTATTGTTTATCATACTCAAACACAGCAGAGTCTTAAACCCTCAAAGCAAGATTGCAGGTGATCCTTTGTGTGGCTGGATCAATACCTTGGCAGGTGATCCAGCCAAGGCAGCCAATGGATTTCATCCCCCACCCACCCCCATGGTGGGTGCCGTAGCAGAACACAGCCTGAACAATGGTCTCAAAATATGGTCCTGGACCAGCAGCATCAATATCATCTGAGAACTTGTTAGAAATGCACATTCTTGAGTCCTATCCTAGTCCTAGATGTGAAGGTGGTGCCCCAATGTGTGTTAACTAGCCTTTCGGGTGTTTCTACTGTCTACTACAGTTTAAAACTGACTGCTGTGCACAACCTATATATCCAGTGGCTACCTTAATAAAATCTGAAGGCGCTCCACCTGAGCGCTGATTTCCTCATCACACATAGAAATGGCAGCTCACTTGGCGACTGTATTTTCTTACCTAAATTTTGAAGTAGGAGCAGAAAACTTTCCTGATAGCAATTGTTTCAATTTGCTAGTGGAGTCCATTCCTACCTTTATTCGAGATTTGGGGGTTTTGTTTTGTTTTGTGTTGCTTTATTCCCAACAGATAATAAGTGTTCCTATCAATACAGAAATGATCAGGAGAGGGGAGGAAGTACCTCAAGAGCATAAGAAATGGGACAAGAGATATCACCATTGCCTCCCTTTCCTCTTCCTTTTCTATTTTTTCCTCGTGAAGCTCTATCTCAGCTTGCTCAGCCAAAACCATCCCTTCAACTACTCTTGGCCCTTGTTGCCACTAAATGCTGACAATAAAGCCCCTGTCCCTTCAGCTCCCATAACTGCCATCTCTTTACCTGCTGTGAAATCCAGTTTGCTTGCTAATTTGGCTGCTCTGTCCCTTAGTTTCAGAGGGTCAAGTAGTCTCAGTACCTTATAAGAAGCTTGAAGTCTAGTTAGGTCCATCTAACACCAAGAGAAAAAACTCAGGTCTGAGTAAGTTAAATAAATTATTCACTTGCAGTACAGCTCTTTCCGTTAAAAAAGATGATATTTTTTCTATTATGCTTTAGTTTTTCTTGCTTGAGCCCATCATTTTAGCCCCTCAAAATCAAGTTAAAGTTGACTTTGTCGTTATTTTTTTAAGTTTATTTATTTATTTTGAGGGAGAGAGCATGCAAATGAGCCAGGGAGGGGCAGAGAGAAAGGGAGAGAGAGAGAGAGAGAGAGAGAGAGAGAGAGAGAGAGAGAGAGAATCCCAAGCAGGCTGCACAGAGCCCAATGCAGGACTTGAACTCACAAACCATGAGATCATGACCTGAGCTGAAACCAAGAGTCAGACACATAACCACTGAGCCACCCAGGCATCCCAGTTGGTTTTGTCATTATATGGCTATTCTTCCCAGCTCAGGTTCATCAAAAAATTTCCTAAGACTACCTTTTGTATTTTCAACCAGACTCTGTTGAGAATAATCAGAGCTCTAATGTGCTCAGTACACCTGAGACCTTCCTTGAGGTTCTCATCAGAACTTGGTCTTGATGGTTCAATCCAAGTAACAGTTTTATGATTCTCTCTGTATTTTAGTATCTTCAAAAAGATATGTCTTCTTACAGCACCTAGTATATACCATGGTATGCTCTAGGTGCTAAGGATATGACAGTTAAGAAAATGGAGTGGGAGGAAGGCATAGAACCTTTTCTCATAGGACTTACATTCTAGAGGAACACACAAACTAAGTAATTAGATAATGTTTCGAACGACAGTAAGTACTACAGAGAAAAATGAAGCAGAGGTGGAGAATACAAAATGTTAAGAAAAGTAACAATTTAAAATAGGGTGACCAATAGAAGCTCATTAAAAAGGGAGTATTTAAATATCTTGAGATATTTACGTTTTGCTAAAACATTTGTTTGACATCACTAACTCTTTGTTAGCCCTGTTGATTTCTAAGAATTACCAAAAACCACTCACTTTTAGATTACTCAAAAACTATTTATTTAACCATACTAAAATTCTGGAATTTTCTAGAGGTTCACACCAACCTTATAAATTGTATTTTCCTGAATTTGCAGTGTTTTTCCAGAATCAGTAATTTCAGAGATACCAGTAAGAAAACAATAGATGCTGGTAAATATAAAAATAGGTAGACTAAGCAATGCCACATCTGCAGAACTATTTGTTTTCCAACAAGGAAAAATACCGGGAAATTACTATTTAGAAAATATGTTCTCCCCTTTGTGCCCTTTTCTACTGAAAGAAAAATATCAGTGATTATTATTATTATTATTATAAGCCAGCTTCACAAACCCCTAAGAACTCAGCAATAAACTATGACATGGCTACATGGGTAGAAAAGAAAAACTGTGGGAGAAAATACAGGATGAACCTTTAAAACATCTATTGCAGCAAACTGTATCCTTTTTGTCCCATCCCAAACTAATATAGACATCATTTATTTATCTACAACACCTCAAGTCCAATATAGAGTCTACATTGTCCAGTAGATGTCTTTTTATACCACTTTGCATTTGGTTCACACAGGAACAAGTTCAAGTCATTTGGCCAAAGTCATATGCCAAGGGATTTCTGGTTTTGTCTACTTAACACCTTCCCCTTCTTGTTGTACTCATCAGAATCCACTGTCTCTTTATAAATTCTCTACTCTGTTCTGCAGAAGACACTTAAAATCTTCAACTGCTTTTGGTCATTTTAATTCTCCAAAATTTGGCAGTTACACAAATTGCTTTATGTCCAATATAATTAGTTATGTAAAAATGTCCCAAAATATGGAACATCATTGTAAGGGGAAAAGGGGGGGAATGTTGTGGGAATACTGGATGAATGAATGAATGAATGAATGAATGCAAAGATAAATTTTAAAAACTTTATACAGAAAAAAATAACATATTTAAAACAGACTTCCCAGGGTCATGCACAAAATGTTGATGTATTCATTTTTGTTTGGGGAAGACATCCAGTGATAAGTCAAAAAACTGAGAAATAACGTCTTCCCAATATGTTATATTAAAGAATCCACAGACTACTGATGAACCTTCAAACTATGCTGACCTCTGTGTGACAGAAAATCTAATTTTTTGCTATTTGGCAATTTTTCAAGATGATTGCTTCTGACTCTTAACTGTCTAACTATGTCAATTTAAAACTTACACTCTAGGGGTGCCTGAGTGGCTCAGTAGGTTAAGTGTCCAACTTTGGCTCATGTCATGATCTCATGGTTTTTGAGTTCAAGTCCTGTGTCAGGCTCTATGCTGACAGCTCAGAGTCTGGAGCCTGCTTTGGATTCTGTGTCTCCCCTTCTCTCTGCCCTTCCCCTGCTTGTGCTCTGTCTCTCTCTCTCAAAAATCTAGAAATTGGAGATAAATAAAATGAAGAAAATTTAAGTTATTCATATTCCTCATAACCAGAGACAATCGGGTTAATGGTTTGTGCATATCTTTCCAATCCTTCCTTCTACAGGTACATAGAATACTGACTTTTTAAAAAATTATATCACTTACTTAACTCATGATTAAAGTGTAGCATACATACAAGAAAGTACATAAATCATAAATATTCACAAAGTGAAAACACCTGCTGTCACTGCTCTGGTTGTGCGTCTGGACTTACCAGTGCATCAGGAGCACGGCAGTGATGGAACCGGTGTGCAGCCAGACTGCCTGAGGCTAACTCGTCCTCTGCCATTTCCTAGTGATATAAGCTGGGATAAGTTATTTGACCTTTCTAGATCTCAGTTATCTTACCAGTTAAATGGTAACAGTTTCCCTGATTATGAAGATTGAGTGAGTTAATGTAAATAATTTACTTAGAATCACATGAGACACAGAGCATACACCCAATATGGGTGTATTTTGAACAATATCTGAAGAACCTTTTCTCTCACAATCATCACACGTACCCTTGTGTATAAGGAAATCATTTTTCTCTTGAGGAATCTGGTTAACTCTCCTAACGTCTTCTCTGATTTCCTCATTTGCAATTAGCTCCATGGAAAATAATCACCATTTTCACAGGAGACCACGTTTCCATTTGAGATCGGACAACCTCACCAGGTTCCAAGACTGCAAAGCTTCCCCAAACACATCCTAACCTATCTTTACAAACAATGATAAATCCTTTTGCACCTGTCTATAAACGTACCTATCGGGCTATTCTCCTTTGAATGTTACTCATTCTCCTTTAAACGCATCTTGTTGTTCTCTACCTCTGGCTCTGGACTCAGATCTCCCTGCTTTCTTGAAATGCCTTTTTCAATCATTGCTTTCACATTTTCCCACACTCCCTAAAACCATCTCTCACCTCTGAACTCAGTATCGCCCCCACCTGGCAGTCATCATGAACTGCCTTAATCACAATAAGGCAGTTCACCTGTATCTATGCACTTGCCAGCTTACAAAATGCTTTCACATACAGTGTCTCTTTTGATCCGCACAGCGATCTGATGAGATAGTAAAACTGTGATTATTATCCCCATTTTACCGGAAATTAACTCCTCATCGTGAAAACACATCTGGTTTCTGCCTAAAATGAAGCTCCTCCAGACCAAAGACATTATAGGCTTCTCTTAGTTTTCTTGCCCACAAAACATATTTACTCTGGAACTGATCTACTGACCAAATCATTGCTACCAATAAAAATAGCAAACACTTTTGAATGCCTTGTACATATCTCTGAGCTAACACATATGGTTGTCATTTACTTATTTAACAGTACATTGAATATCTGCTGTGTGCACACGCCGTGCTCCTTTTTGAGACCCCTTGCTTTCCTAGGCCCTCTTTGTTTCTAGGTCTACATTAAGGTTATGTAAAAGAGCACTGGATTACACACCTAAAGACTAGAATCAAGTTCAGCTTCTGCTAACACAGGTGCAGAACTTCTTGTGCACTTCTGGAATGGAGTTTCCTCATCTACAACATGGAGATGATCTCTAATCTGACCATCTCATGAGATTATGAAGATCGAATAAGATAGGCAAGGGCTTTATATGCCTCATGAGAAGATTAAATTATCAATGTTATGCACTTATTAAGAGATGGTCCTTGCCCCTGCAATCCCATAATTTAGTTGAGAAGAGAAGAAACGTTATGTAAGAAGACAAATTACAAGATAAAATGACATGCGCTAAGTGAGAGGAGGTGTAATTGTGTGATAATCTAGAAAGAAAATGTGAAAAGGCTTTAAAATTTGGAAGATTGAAACATTATTCCAAATCTTAGTTTGTCCCCTCTTTCATTAATGTTCAAATGGTGAAAATATCCATTCTTCCTGTGGGGATTAACTTTCAACCAGAAATTGGATTACCTGTTTGGGTTTTTTAAATGTTTTGAATGCCCTGCATTACTGTGTCAGGATTTACCCAGGTTCGTTTCATTCTTGGACATATATTCCAATGCAATTGTAAGAGTTATCCCCCCCCCCCAATTTCCGAGGTAGAAAGAATAGGAGAAAATGTAAGGAAGCTGCTCTTTGATCTCCATGCACATCAATTACAGGTAATAAATCCCCCTGCAGTTGGAGCTAAGACAGGATCTCAAAAGCACATGGACTTTTCCTAGTAGAAAACAGAAACCAAATAGTGACTATTTGTTGTTTAGATTTATTTTGTGAGTAATGCAACTGAAAAAACAACCCAGCATTGAAGGATGTATCATTTTTAATCTCAGCACTTTTAGCTACTGCCACACCAGATAGAGTATCTTATTGCAATAATTCAAGGATTTCTCTATTAGTTTCTCTAAGCCCTTAAAGCAAATGAAGCTCTTATGATATAAAACACCTTCTTTCTATATTTTTTTCTCAGCTCTCAAGCCTAAATGCATTTCAGGGTAGAATTTTAAATGAACTAGATAAATGAAATTCTATCTAACTGTATTAATTTTTGACACTCTTTTTATGATTCTTTTAAAAAGAACATAGAAACGAATTGCAGCTCAGGCTGCTGTACAGTCATGATGAATAGCATGCTACAAATAATATTTTTTTTCAAACTTTTGAAAGAACAATTTAGATGTTTAATCTCTTAGGTGGGTTTACAAACACCCTCCATTGATAATTGACTAAGGAGCTATGAATGAGGTTTCTTAAACAAAGAAAAGCACTCGTATATTAAAGGAAGCATTTTCATACTTTTTCTTCCTATTGTTTAACCTTTCGTTCCCATCACAAATATCTACACGTAGTTCTTATCTCTGACCTTGAGGGACGGTATAGCTTTATCGAGGCTTCCTTTTAGATCACAGATGACCTTCAGCTGATGTCATTGAGCTCTGACCTGCCTCAGTGATCTGTTCACACAAAATACATATGCTGAACAGTGCTGGTGTGTGCAGTAGGGGTAAGTGAATTATTTACAAAAATTTGAGTTGACACCTTTTATCAAATGTGGAAAGATGAAGACAAAACAGCTGCTATTGCTGTCGTAAGCAATCTGCTGGTGATTGAATAAAAGTGTCAAGAAAATGGCTGCTTGATGGCCTTTTGTTCTCCCTCATCCAGCTTGATGTTAGTTTGAGCTGTCAGTTAGGAATCACGGCAGTGTGATTTATCAATAGACTGAGTGACCTTCTATTTTAGTTTGTGGTAGACCTAGAAGACAGCGCCCTCTACTGCGAACACACAGCATTTCCTCTTAGTGTGCCATCAGTCTGAGTGAGTGGTTTGCATTTGCTAGAAGCAACTCACCCTAACGATAATTATGGCTTTTTAAATTTCGTCCTGTTTCAATTGCCTCCACACATTTATTAAAAATTAGCAAAATTCAAAAAAAAACTTCAAGCGTATTTCTATACCTTCCAGCAAACTAATTTAGAAAATCAGTATTTCAGATAAAATGCTTCCTCCTTGCTAATTAAACTGCAGAATAAGGAAACATTATCTTTGATAGCAAACTGAATCTTTAAATAGTGTTTGGATTATATTGATATTAATAACCCATCTGCATTAACTCAAATTATTTTATAGTATCTATTTTTTAAAAAGGGATTTAGACTTCTTTTTCTGACATAATGTTGGGGTGTCCTCAGGGAAAGATAATATTATCAATTATTTTGTGAAACCTTGAGTGACATGAAACCATAGTGGACCAGGACCTTACAAACGAGTATTCCCACTGCCATCATGTAGATATATACATTGTTTTAAATGGGACTTACTGATTTAATGGATATTTATTTGATCCAAGACTCAAATAGTTGAAAGTAAATTATGAGAAAGAGGATTTCCAGCAGTTATTGAAAAGGAAATAATAATGAATACATTTAAAAGGATTAAAATGGCCTTAGTTGATTTCTAATAACCCACAATCTTTTCACGTGCATTTCTAATTTGCTACAAGGTGGAGCCAATTTTTGTTCTTCTAAAACCTGTTAGATACCCACTATTTCAAAGACGTTTATTTTCTGTGAGCAATATTTGGTAATTTTTTTTTTGTTTTCACGTCTCATCTTTTTTTTAATTTTTTTTTAACATTTATTTATTTTTGAGACAGAGAGAGAGAGAGCATGAACAGGGGAGGGTCAGAGAAAGAGGGAGACACAGAATCTGAAATGGGCTCCAGGCTCTGAGCTGTCAGCACAGAGCCGGACGCCGGGCTCGAACCCATGGACTGCGAGATCATGACCTGAGCCGAAGTCGGACACTGAACCGACTGAGCCACCCAGGCGCCCCGTCACGTCTCATCTTATATTTTAAAATCAGGCATGAAAAATAATCGCTCAAGTATCATTTTGTTGGCTGTATCACAGACTTAACTACTCAAAGATACCATCCCGGGGTTATCTTTCCTCAGTCTCTTACATGTTGCTTCCATTGCACCTCAGACTAGGGCAGGCCAGGTTAGGAGTATAAAAAGATATGCATCACTAATTCACAAAAGGTCCACTTTGTACTCCATGCTCTTTCCTCCTTGATTTAATTTGGTCCATGAGAAGGCTTCCTTGCTCTCGCTTAAATCCACAGAAACACCACAAACAGATTCAAGCCTGGGGTTCAGACCTCAGTTCCTTGCATGAGCTTTGACTTTTTCCTCTCCGTCCTGATATACATACACACCATGACTTGTTCATAAAAGATCTGCAGCAAAGTTGAATAATATGTAAATTTTATGTTGTAATGAATTAGGTCCTAAGATCTTTAAAGGTCAGACACCTGGTATAATACATCACATTCTTTAATATCAACTACAAAATAACTGTAATAAATTTCTCCAACACCACATCCTCACACACTGTTACCCACAAGGAAGCACCAAAGGAAATGTGTCATTTGTCAAAACATGCAGAAAAACTGGCATGTGTACAAGTCACTTTAAAAGCAATGCTCAGGTTAGAAATAGCTTTCCAAAGAATATTTTGTGGTTAAACAAAGAAAAACACATTAGTGCTTGACTGAAAGCATCTCCTGATATATAAAAAGAATAAGAAAGAAACAACTAACGTTCTAGGATATATGATAAAATCATTTTAATTAGTTGCAGGATAATGTATAATTTATAGGCAAAGAGCCTTATTTGATTATCTTTAAGGAAAAATTCAACAGGCATGGAAATTTAAGCATGGATGAGTGAGTGGGCTATTATAAAAATGCACAGTATCTGAGTTACAGAAATATGATAGTTGCTATTAAAATAAAAACATTTATTTCTTTTATAATGCTATTTTCAAGCTTCACTTACAAGTCTCTATTATAAGAGCATGTCTATTAGAAAGGGAAGGAAGAGGGATTTGCCCACAAATAAAGCAGACTTTGGGGATTAAAAAAAAGTGCAAGCCCACATAAACACCTGCTTTCATTCCCATCCACCCCATGTCCCTATTCTGCAAGAGTGTATTTTGTTAACTTAAGATACAGTAAAATGAACATGGAAGCAGAAATGTTCTCTTTTAGGGTTTCTGGTGTGAATCCAGATAGGTCCCTGATAAGTTTTTGCAATGCTATTGAAGATATGCCCTTAAAATATACATTGCAAGTGGTTATTTTATATATATATCCTTGGTTTTGTAATGGATTTTCAGATAGGGATTGAGACTGTATTTGAGAAATAATTGAATGGATTTCTCAGTTTAAATAGTATTTGTGTTAGTATTTGTGTTTTATAACTTGAATATGCTTAGAGAAAGTGCTGTGATCACTTAAACAACCAAATTTATTTTTTCCAACATATTCTATAATGGTTCTGCTAGCACGTACATATGGCACCAGTCAATAGTCACAGAGTGGAAATTTTGTCCAGATCATTAAGAGGCACCCCATGAGTAAAAAAATCGAAGCCAGTATAGTTTTCATATTTGAACATTCTGGAAAATTGCCCAAATCTCACCCTTTAAATGCATATACATAAAGTTAAACAAAATATTCATATCCTTTATAGCCAGATCTAAAATGGACTTTCTAAGCTGGGGAGAATGAACTCTGCCCCCCACAGCAGCTGAACACCTGTGTTCTTGCTCCCAACAAATCCAGCATAGAGCTCATTAGACAAACTGAGGGGAGTAAAGAGATCTAACGTGAACCTTTCAGTGTTTAAATATATTTGTTCAAAATGGGCAGAGAACATAAAGAAACAATTTAAAGAAAAGAAATGTAGTAATCAAAAGAAAGCAACTTAAAGTAAATTGACCCTAAAACATATTTTAGACCATAACACATACTGCTCATGAAGGTGTAGTAGGAACATGTCCATACTCTGATGGTGGACGTGTGTATGTTTTTAGTTTTTAGTTTTCTGGAAAATAATTCCAGAAAGCAGGAATCTGGTAGAGAATTTGGCAGCATGACCCATTCATTCTTTCATCCAACAATGTTTATGAGTGCTTAGATTGTGTCTAACAGTGAACATACAGACCAAAAACAAACAAACAAACAAACAAATCCCTGCTGTCATGGAGCTGATATTTTGATAAGCAAGCAAATAATTAAATAGCCAGCATGTCAGATATCAGTAAGAGAAATGGAAAAATCAAATTTTAATTTGCAGGGGAGAGAGAAGAGGTATATGGCTCTTTTAAATAGAACAGTTAAAAGTAGCTTCATTAAAAGGTGGCATTTGAGCAAAGAACAGAAAGAAGTTAGGGTTATTGAGTGGAAGAGCCCCAGCATGGTTGATCTCAGAATTCTCCCTAGATTGAGCTCCATGCCATCAGATTTGTTTTCTACCAGCCATGAAGGTGGGGGAAAGCTCACTTCCCACCGTACTCTTTGCTGTGGTGACTATGTTGCAGCCCTGCAACCTGAATATCCTGGACTAGAGAATCCAAACCCATCTCAGCCAGTGATGCCGGGACCCTGCACCCAGACGCCCCAGCCCAGGGAGCTGTCCTCAGTGCTGACAGGTGGCTGGGCTGTGGCGCTGGAGCAGACAGCAGGATAGAGCGAGTCCCTTGCATGCCCCTGAGCAGGGGGAGCTCGGCCTACTATGACACCCCCATGAGCACTCAGCCTGCCTCTTCCCTTCCTGTTCCAGTTCTGAGAGTTCTCTGAGAGAACTCATATTGGTACTCCTCATCTATCCTTGGGAATTGGCAGAAAGCAAAACCAAATATATGTTTAAAGGTATTCACGAGTTACTTATAAAAGAAAATACTCAGTGAGAGGCAAGATCACAATTAAATGTGTATTTACAATGAATTAGACACAGGTGCACAAAGAAAAAAAAGACAGAAAAAGAAATTTATTAATGTATCAGCAATAGTTATTGAGCAGGGGCCAGTAAGCTATGGCCCAAAGTGCCAACTCTGACCAAAGGTTGTTTTTGTACAATTTTGCTGGAACACAACCATGCACCTTTGTGTAGCTGCTTTTGCAACACAACAGAGTTGGGCCTGTAGACTGTCGGGCCTACAAACCTAAACAGAGACTATACGGCCTAAAACATTTAATATCTGACCCTTAACAGAAAAGATTTGTTTGTCCTTAATCTACAAAGTTCAGTTGCAGCTGTTTTAATTTCCTCCTATATCTCTCCATTTTCTATTTTCTTTTCAGATAAAAATATAGGATGGTTGGGGTACCTGGGTGGCTCTGTCAGTTGAGCGTCTGACCCTTGGTTTCTGCTCAGGTCAGGATCTTATGATTCGTGAGTTTGAGCCCTGTGGCGGGCTATGCGCTGACAGTGTGGAGCCTGCTTGGAATTCTCTCTCTCCCTCTCTCTCTGCCCCTTCCCAACTCACGTGTGCACGCACACACTCTCTCACCCTCTCAAAATATATAAATAAACTCTCAAAAATATATATGATGGTTCTAGTCAGAAAAAGAAGGTAAATAAATAATTTTGTTATTTTCCATTGTTCTGGGAATATACTATAAAATGATGAATGGTTATTATCAAATCCAGTTTGGTCCTGAGACATGGTTAAAGAGCTTATAATGGGGACTATAAAGTTACTATTTATGTCACAAACATTTGTGGCCCACACTTTCTACAGCTCAGGCACTGCTCTAAGTGCTTTGCAACTATTAACCCCTAATCCTCATGATAGTTCTATGAGACAGGAATTATTTTTATCCCCTTTCACAGATGAGGAGACTGAAAAACAAAGGAGTTAAATAATTCACCCCAGGTCACATGTTTGTACCTTGGAGCCAGGATTCAAATCCCAATAGCCTAGAGCCAGGGTTTGTACTCTAAGTCCTATGTTGTGCTGACTCCTTGTGACTATTTAATTCTTGTATTGCCTTCTTACAAGGAAAACGTACTTTGTTCATGGTAAAAACTAGTTCTCTCAAGTTCATACCTGAAGTCCAAAATCCTTTGCAGAGGCGGAAAAGGGAAAGAAACGTGTGGGGGAGAAGAAAGGACAGATGTGGGAGGTTAAGTTTTTGTAGTGCAGACTATATTTAAAAGGTGGGCCATGGGAAGGAGTGTGGTGCATTAGTCAAGATTCTCCAGAGAAACAGAACCAATTGTGTGTAGAGAAAGATTTGCTTTTCACAAATTGGTTTAAAATTGTGGGGACTAGAAAGTCTGAATTCTACAGGCCAGCAGGCTGGAGACCCAGGAAAGAGCTGATGCTGCAGCTTGAATCTGAAGGCAGGAAGCAATGTTCTTTCTTTCTTGGGGAACCTCATTCTTTTTCTCCACATTATGGAGAGTAATATGCTTTACTCAAAGTCTACTGATTTAAGGTTAATGTCATCTTTTAGATGAGATCACAGTGACATTTGACTGGTATTTGACCCAATATCTGGGCACCATGGCCTAGCCAAATTGACACATTAAATTAACTATCAAATCTGAGCAAATGAATGAAAAGGAGGGAAAGAAAAAGAAAGAAGACTAAGGGACACAGCTACAGTAAGCTAGAGGACTCCCAAAGAGGAATGAATACTCTTCTTCCCTTAAGTTGTTTATAATCTAGTAGGAGAAACAGACAAGCCAACAGAAAATTCACAGTTGTAGATGGGCTCATGCCTTAACTCTCAACAGAGATTTGAACACATCTGAGTGTGAGTGGTCAATGGGTGGACAAGCAGCTTAGGACACTGGCAAAAAGGTCTGAGTTAGAAGGGAGGAGAAGTTTGGAGGATTTGGGGTGGGAGAAGGGTTGGAAAGGGCAGCAAGGAGACTAATATTATATCCCTGATCCTGTGCTGCTAGCAAAATGGAAATAGTTGTCTTCATAAGGCATTCTGTGACCTTCAGGAGCACCAGGCATGCCGCTTTGGTGAATAGGAGGCGGTGTGATGAGAGTGGGGTTGGGTAACCCAGCTTCAACTTCTAAGTAGCAAAAACTCCAAGGACTTCTCTACCACCTCTAGACCTTCAGAGTGCACAGCTTGAGGAGGTCCAGGGAACAATATTTTGCATCTCCAAGTGGTGGTGGGGAGGCCTCAAATGAGTATCCAAGAAATGTTTGAGCAACGGACATGGGTGAGGCTGGGTGGCAGGTCACTGCACATAAACAAATATCAGACATGCATGGAGAATCTTCAGGGAGCCTGTGCATGGGTTCCTGGGGTCTTAGGGTTGGGTTAATGCTGTTCTTAGCCTGTTAGTATGATAGGCTGAGGAAACCACGCCCATCACTTGTTTTGATGGACATAAACAGTGTGATGCAGAGAAACAGGGAGGCTCAAGAGATCTTTGGAGTTTGGGCAACTGCATATATTCTGTGTAATTTGAGCATGAATTACACATCAGGGTAAGATGGAGAAACACAGTGTCTCTGAATTCACAGACCTTTTCAGATGAGTCTTATTCAGACTGAATCACTGAACTACCTGATTCTTCTTTCCACCTGTCTCTATCCATTAGTCCCCGGTACCTTCACTCAAATTCATCTTCTTTATTGTGCATCCTTCCCCCCGCCCCCAAGAAAATGTCCTTACTCATTTGCAGACTAATAAATACCAAACTTGTTTGATTGAGAACAAAAGCAGAATGTAAGCTCCATCAGGGCAGGAATTTCATTTCTGTTATTCACTATTTTTTCCCTGCAGCTTGACAGAGAGTAGTCAGACAAGACGTATTGCTAAGAAAAAACAAAAAACAACTCTGTTTCCTTTCATTTTGGAGATTAATAGAAACTTGTAATACCATAGAAAAGTGCAAGGTATAAAATGGCTTAGCAGAATGCCCACCACAGAGTGGTCAGCAAACATCAGCTGTTATTATTTATATTAAAGAAAAATAAGAACAAAAATTAATTTTTAGAAAACGAAATATTAAGCTTGTAGTCACCAGATTATGAAGGGCCACTGTGCCATACTGAGATGTTTAAGTTTTATCTAAAGGCAAGGTAAAACTTCAGAGAATTTTAAGCAAAGGAATAAATGGTATGTATTACATTTTAAAGAGGCTTCTCTCGTAGCAGTGTGAAGAACAAAATGGAATGAATTTTGAGAATGCAGAACAATAGAAAGGAGGTTGCAGATTGGAAAGGTATCTGGAAGGTAAAATTGGCAGAGATGTGAAGTAATTTAAGAAAAAGGAAGGGTGCCTGGGTGGCTCAGGTAATTGAGCATCCGACTTTGGCTCAGGTCATGATCTCACGGTTCGTGAGTTTGAGCCCCACGTTGGACTCTCTGCTGTCAGTGCAGAGCCTCCTTCAGATCCTCTGTCTCCCTCTCTCTACCCTTCCCCTACTCGTGCTTTCTCGCCCGCTCGCTCGCTCTCTCTCTCTCTGAAAAACAAATTAAAAAATTTAAGGTAATTTAAGAGAAGGAAAAAACTGAGTAAAAGAAAATGCAGCATGAATACTTTAGGCTTAAGAGAGACTTTGTAACAAATATTTTTATAAGTGGTTTACCAAGAAAGATCACACAATCTCCTTTCCTGGAGGTGTTTAGAAATGAGATGAAGCCATCTGTTTGACAACTAGAAGGCTTGGGCTTGGTCGAAAATTGATCCACTCTTTTAATGCTATGATTTCAACAGAAAACCAAAAAGCAGACACTATACTGTACAGAAATAAGATCCAGTATTTTTAAGGTTTTAATCATATATACATTTTATCATCACATCTTCTTATATTGTTTTTATTTAGTTACAGTATTTTCCCCATTCACCTTTAAATATGCTATCATTCTCTGCCCATGATCTTTTTCCAATCATGTTCTCATTATGTCCCATCACTTTATGACAATGACATTGCTGCATAGTGACTTCATTACTGTAAAGAAACAATATGAGTTTACAGCTGAAAAAAGTATAATTAAAAGCATAAATTATGGCTGCTGTCACGACAACAGACATTAGCACTGAAGCTGAGAACATAATGCAGAAATAGGTTAGGTTTATATTACCTGAAATCATTGTGAACTTGAGTGTTTTCTCTACAAATAATCCACCCAAAAGTTATTACCCTTTTTTAAACAAAGAAACTAGGTGAATCACCATAAATTGCATCTTTTCCAGGTCTTTTTCTCCTCTTGATACACGCAACACTGGTAGTAAAAGATATTATAAGAATGTGTCAAAGGACACAGAAAGATATTAGCATAAACTAGATGTCATAAAAAAACCAACGAAGTTATGAATATATACACTAACCAAAATCTTTAACCCTATACAAACTCTAAGGAATCTCATCCAACATGTAAAAACCAGGATGCTGCAACCACCATCTGCTAACGGAAATCACAGCTGCATCAATTCTTTAATTTTGTGAGATGGAGAGGCGCCCCTGCTCCCGTTACCCATCGTCCTCTCAAGCTAGCCTAATACTGAGGCTCAGAAAGCCACTCCCCCATGGCCAGCGTGCTTCAAGACTTCAAGGCAGAAACCAAAATTTCAGCATAGGCATTCAAGAACCGTGTGCTTAGAGAAGAGAAGCTTGGGTACAATTTTAGACCTGGGAATCTTTAGCAGACATGCTTTTGCTTTAGCTGATGGGTCTCATCAATAGAGATCCACAACACATGACTATGTGTGAGCAGAGGGTGCTGGGCCTCTTCCCTGGGGGTATTGCAGTGGAAAGCCATGATTATTTTGAGGGGCTAGAGTAGATGAGCTCTAAGATTACCACCACTCAGAGTTTTCCAAATCTACAAACATACACACACACACAGACACACACACACACACACACACACACACACACACACACACTCAAAACTTTGACTCTACAAAATAAGAACAATCTGTCACCCCCAAACTATGATGTTTTCCTTTGTGTGTGTGTTTGTGTCTCTATATCTACATATCTATATGTATGTAGATAATATTTAAGACATGCTATATTTATACGACTTTTAGATTCTTGAGTATTTTACATATCTTATGTATTACCTATCTAGGTATGTGGAGGATAGGTATGTGGAGAATATCTAAATAAGTATATGGATAAATAAAATTAGGTATACCAATTTATCAATGTATCAGAGCCTTTATATACACATGATCTATAAAGACAATAAAGTTGTATATCATCATAAAAAATATCAATAATAATTATATCATTGCGAAAAATATCAATAATAATAATAGTAAATTAGAAAACAAGAGGAAACAATTGGAGGTGATGGGTAAATTTATGGCATAGATTGTGATAATGGTTTCATGGGTACATACTTATCTCCAAACTCATTAAGTGTATATATTAAATATGTACAGCTTTTTGTATGTCAAAAATGAAAAAAAGAAACTACTGTTTTTCACATGCCACATAAACAAATATTTAAGTGAAAATCTCTAATCTTGACCAAATTATTTTTAAACTAGCCAATGCACTGATGGGGGCATTTTAAATCTACTGAATCCTTCTGAAAGGTAATTTGGCAATGTGTTTTATGAGATTTAAAAAAGTTCACACAATTTGACCCAATAAAATTATTCATGGCAATATCCTAAGGAAAAAAATAAAATGTAAGAAAAACATATGGGCATGCATATTTTTATTGCAGCATTATTTACATGATGAAATGGAAGCAACAACTAAAGGACTGTATGAAATATTATGCAGCTATTATAAAGTTAATAAAGAAAAATAAATGATATAAATAAAATGTATCTAAGAGCATGAATTCTTAAAGGTATTTGAAAAGCTTAGTCATATCTGCTCTCTGGTCCTTTAGGACTGCAGTAGGATAAGGCCCCCGATGTGGCTATTATACAAGGAGATATCAGATTATATAAAACATATTTTCAGAAATGTTTCCACTGTTTTTATTTTTGTATGCATATAGCAAACTCACATATATCATAATTATTGAAGATTTTTACAGATACAAAGCTAAGAGGATTATTCCCACAATATACAAAGAAATATTTCCTAATGGTGAATTGCAGGTCATTTAGTCCTAAAATTCATCATTTCACCACTAAGGAATCTACATATGTGATAAACAAATAAGTAGACGCTTTGAAGAGTGATTTGCCATGTTTACTAAAACGTGAGGTCTAATTTCTGTTAAAATATTTTTCAATATTTTTAATGAATTTTAATAAAGGTTTATCAGGCGCTTGTTATGGTGCAGAACTTTTATTAAAATCTGTGATCCATAAAACGTTTTTTTTTTGAATGACACATAGTTTAGTTTTTCATTTAGAGGCTATAAAAGTGTTCACAAAAGTTATGTTGAAAAAAAAAGTGATTGAAAGTGCTAAAACACTGTACAGAATATAAAATCCTTTCATAGACTTTTTATGACACATGAAACATGAGTCTTAAAGGTTTAATGTTACTGACTTTTATACAAGGCTTTTTAATTCTTGATTCCAGTTATGGTTCTGCAAATGAACTGTGACATTAAAAGGAATCAGGCTGGAACTGCCTGGGCTCACTTTCTAGATGAGTTCCGACTGGCCAGGAGAGGTTTGCTCGAGGAAGCACCCCGCCCACAACTGATGAACACTCACTTGCTTGCACGTAGCAGAGGAGTGAGCCTGCCTGACAGATTCCCTCCTACCTAAATTCAGTATTAATGCTGGGGAGGGCACCCAGACCACTGTTAGCAAATATGAAGTGTGAAGAATGACTATGCCTTAGTCCTTGTTTCTTTAATGTCGTACACCATTTACTGCTATAATTGCAATGTTGTCTTGGTGAACTACAGAGCCAATATTGCTGTCTGTCCCATTAATATAATGGATAGAAATTCACTTTGGTTCTACCTTTTGGGAATTTTGAGTCAAGGACCTGACCTGAACCCAGCACAAAAGACAAATTCACTATTTTTTTTGTTAATTGTTAGCACTTGGATTCAGCCAGATAAAGTTTCCATTTTATAAGCTAAAACCATCAAAACCTTCCATTTCTTATGATTTGCCTTAACTTTCTAAGGTCTAAAAGACCTTAGAACACGTGGGGACCCTAGGTGGCTCAGTAGGTTAAGGGTACAATTCTGCTCATGTCATGATCTCGTGGTTCATGGGTTGGGGCCCTGCAAAGGCTCTGTGCTGACAGCTCAGAGCCTGGAGCCTGCTTGGGATTCCGGGTCTCCCTCTCTCTCTGCCCCTCCCTTGCTTGTGCTCTGTCTCTCTCTATAAATAAATAAACATTAAAAAGAAAATTTTTAAAAAATGAACATGTTTCAGGCACCTGGGTGGTTCAGTGGGTTCAACATCTGATTCTGGATTTCAGCTCAGGTCATGATCTCACAGTTCGTAAGTTCGAGCCTTGGGTCAGGCTCTGGCTGACAGTGCAGAGCGTGCTTGGAATTATCTGTCTCCCTCTCTCTCTCTCTGCTCCTCTCTCTCCAAAATAAATATACAAACATTTACAAATAAAGAGATAAATAAGTACATAAATGAATAAAATAAAAAATGAACATGTTTCAAAAGCCATAGTGGTGGTTTTATTCAAAGGAGAATAGAGCAATATGTGATGAATCAGATCAATATACAAAAGCAATTGGGTAATTCAGGTAGAGTTCAGAATAATATGCTCAGCATAAATTATCTTGAGAAGTGCCTCAACATTATACATTATTCTATGTGTGCAGACACTGTTCTTACTGGTTAATTTCCTAAAGAATCAGACCAAGTTCCAGTTTCCATCTGTTGATACTATACTGTAAAAATCACTTGTGAATTTATACAAGAGAATGAAAAAAGTATGGTGTGGAATAACTATTTCACACACTTCAGCTGCAGTAGGAATCATCAATGGTATGCTCCAAAAGGCTGAAATAAAATATCTGTGTCATATGTGATATTCATTATTCATCTGTTTGTCTTAATAAAAAATCTTTCTCATTTCAAAATTATTTTACTATGAAAGGTATGAGACATTGGATTTCTCAAAATGAGACATAACTTAATATCCTGAATATAACCGAAAGAATGATCAAATATAGTAAAAATGTCTACATCCTTGTAATCTGTAATAGTTCTAATATGAAGCATGTGATTCTAATTTAACAAAAATTATAAAATAATTTTTCTCTTTTATTTTCTTTTTTTTTTAAGTAAGTTCTATGCCCAGTGTGGGGCTTGAACTCACAACCCCTAGATAAAGAGTCACACATTCTACCCACGGAGCCAGCCAGGTGTCCCTAAAATAATTTTCCTTTATATATTCTAGCACTACATATTTCAAACCAAAGTCTCACAAATTTTACAATAATTTCAGTGTACTTTGGAAATTACCAAAAGATATATTTTTGGTAATTACTATATAGTACATTAAAGACATATTGCAAATTGTAATTTTTTTCTTTAACTTCCGTGATTCATTATTATCCATTTGTAGCTTAGCTTATTATATATACTGTGTCCATAAGATATTAAAACCACATTTCAGCTAGAATATTCTGTGTTAAGACTATTCAATAAGACAGATTTGCTTTTCTTTCATGAATTCTAAATTAATAAACTTTTACTAAATTGCCAAATGATTTCTGTACTATATGATCTTTGAATATTACTTACCTATCTATTACCCTAGAGATGAACAATACAATATTCAAAATACTTAGTCCTTTAAAGCCAAGAGCTAACAAGCAAAGATCCTGCCTGACACTCAAGAAAACATGAGAAATCTGTCCGAAGGGAGAGAACCTTTTGAGATACATGGATAGAAATCTGAGCAAGCCAGGCTGGGAAAAAGTCACTTCAGGTTTTGTCACTATTGAAAACATTTTTAGAACCATCAAGTGTTACTAACTTAGAAAGGGGAAAGAGTATGCTAAGGAATTGAAAACAAATCTAACCTTTTGAAAAACAAACTATTTCTAAAGAGGTGATATTTTCTAAAACTCATATTTTAAACTTTCAGTAGGTATTATATATATTTTTCGGACATTTTTATATATCTCCTGCTTGCTGTTTCACTGGATTTTAAAACTGTAAGCATGATGGAGACAAGAGACCTGTGTTACTTCCACTTAGAGGCAATAAGAGCAGGTTGTGATCTCCAAGCTGTCATTCCCCATCAGCAGTGATCATAAAGGCCACAGTTGAGATGGCAGAACCATAAAACAAAAGAACTGTAGATCCCTGGGTCACTTCATGGAGAAAAGCCACTCTGGAGCATCAGCCTGACCTTGTAATTTGCAAGAAGAAGAAATAAATCTTGTTGCGTTGGGTCACTAACTTTTCAAGATTTCTTTGTTACCGCAACGCCTAGCCTATCTTGACAGCACTCTGTCTTACAAGCTAGACAACTCAGAGCCGTTCTCAATTTCTCCCTCTTACCCCCTCACCACATCAAATCAATCCACATGTTTATTTAGCTTCTCTGCAACTGTGTTAAATTCTGTATCTGTTGTACTAAATTCAACTATGTTCTAAACACCAAGAATACAACGATAAATAAGATAGAAGCATACATGTTTGTGGATGAAACAGAAAAACAAATGGAACCCAATGAGATTGGGTGCAGTAATCGGAGTTGGAACAGCAGTAGCCCAAAAGAAGAGATCATACTTTTAATGACTCAAATGAGGCTTCCCGGAGCAGATGTTTAAGTAGTGTCTGAAAAGATGGATAAAAACACCCTCCTCACAGTACCTGTTTAGCCAGGCCCTGTCTCAAACTTGGACTGTTATAATAGCCTAACTGAGTGCCCTGTCTTCAGGTTCCTCCTGCCCTCTACTTTCCCACACATCAATCTTCCCAAATGCAAAAACAAAAGGTTGTTTTCCTACAGCTCAAAACCAACAGGGCCACTCACTGCCCAAAAGCATTCCACTGTTTACCTTTCCATCCCCTTTCCTACAACACCTCCCTTTGTGCTCACCACAGAAGACTTTTCATCTTTCCTTGAACACCCCAAGCTTTCCACACCTGGCTGCCTAGGGTCCTTTTGTTCTCTGACATGATGGAGCACCTCCCCTTTCCTTTCTGTGCTTTGGCAAACTGCTACGATAAAGCATTTCCTGGCACAAATCTGGCAGAATGAATCACACCTTCTGCTCATGCTCTGCAAATTTATCTGCTCTAATACTAATAATAACTAATATTTATTGAGAACTTCCTTTTTGTCAGGCACTTAAGCACTTTCTACATAGATTGTTTTATTCAATTCCCACAAAAGGCCTATGAGGTAGCTATGGTTATTATATCCCTTTTACAAATGAGGAAACTGAGGCTTGGTCTGAGTAGTAAGTCCAAATTTTTACACAGCCGGGAAGTGATAGAGCCAGCAGCCTAAGAGCCGACCACAGTTGCACAGTTGGGTTCGAGATTCGTACACTTAACCACTACGCTTCTTGATCCCTATTCAGGTGAAAAGTGCTTTGGTCCCATACACTGACTTAACCTCCAGCGTCTTCTCCTACCTTTTCCACTGTACACTAACTGACCTGTATGCTTTAGGCAAACACATGCTTAGCCTGTTATTCCTCCGGGACGAAAGACCCTTCTGCATTTTAGTTGTCCAGTTCACACTGCTCGTTGGTCGCATGTCAACCCCGGCACCCTCTTTTCTCAGTTCCCCCATGGTGAACGCCTCCCCCAGCATTCACTGCTTCCCACACGACATTTCTACTATCTCACAGACCTCCTCGGGCCCTGGCGGTCCATCAGACGCTCTCTCCCCCAACCCCCTCATTCCTGCAGGGCTGCTAGAGGACCAACTTGACTCTCAGTCTCAGTCCCCAGCACCTGGCTAAGTGTCTGGCACACAATAAGTGCTCAGCAAATGTTTCTGAGAGAACGAATGAATGATGTAGGTTTCGTTATCCCCATTTTATCACCATTAAAAATTTGGTCCTCCAAATTATTAATTTTTTATTTTTGAATGAAGGACATTCTGTCCCTTCTTAATAACTTCCTAATGAAAGATTCAATTTGTGAGTTATGCGATCCCATTCATATTATATTTCTGAATTCATTATTTATTTCTCTCATATATGTATGAGCAGATATATATTACAGAAAATTAAAGCTCCAAAGTGAGAGTTAAAGTGATATTTTCTCCGAAACTTTTTATTTCAACACTTAAATTCCAAGAATTAAAATGCAATCTTAAAATGCGATGCTTCCAATCTTTCCTAAAGAGTTAAAAAAACACCTGACGAATAATAACACAATAAGAATGGTTGAAGGGTATTAAGCGCATTATGTGTAACAATCTCTATTTTCATGTTTTACATGAAGTAGCTCATGTACTCCTCACACCAACTTTATGATGTTATGTGTTCTTATTACACTTATTTGACAGATGAGGAAACTGAGGCCTTTGAGACTAAGTCACTTATTTAAGGTCACACAGCTAGTGAAAACAGGACAGGAAGACTGCTTTCATCTCCCATTCGAGTATTTTAAAGGAGATGATGTTTTATATGTTGATACTTACACTGCCAAACAAACTAACAGGAATGAGAATGTAAGTAACCTATATTTGGGATATGAGAGCCTTATAGGGTGATAAGAGGCTCTCACACGTCGTCTTTGATTTTAATCGCACATCCATATGATGCTTTGGCAAAATGTAATACATTTCATGAATTAGCCCTGTCCCCTCCAGTCTGGGTGTGAAAGGGTAGATATGTAAATTGATTTCCCTCTTACTCCTGCTTCAATATTCATATTGCTTAAGGCTTTTACTAACTGATGGACCTTATAGAGTTTATATAAACTCTATAAGGTCCATCAGTTAGTAAAAGTTCAGGTTCAGGAGGCCCAAGACCTCATAGTCAATTTTATTATTTTGTTGATCACTTAAAATTATGGCTGTTCACAGATTACACATACACAGTACAGCCTCTGATATTGTCTTCAAAGGCCTTATGATCTGGCAAGAGAAATAAATAACTAGAATGCAAGACAGAAAAGCATGCAATGCCATGTAACGCATACAGAGAATAGCTAAATGAAACTAAAAGAGGGAGTAAGTATTTATACTTTTAGTGAAACAAGTAGAATTTCAGTTGGAATTTGAAGGAGGAGGAGAATTTCAACAAGTTATAATATGGAAAATGCAAATCTGGCCAAGGACAAAAGGATGGAAACAGAAGCCATTCAGATGAGCTGAGGAATGGAAAATGTGTTAAGAGAAGCACTAGAAAGCAAGAAAAGATGTTCTTCGAGACCCATTTATAGGGTCTTGAATAACAGCTAAGGAATTGAATGGAATTCTTTAGGAATTGAGAAATCAATGAAGGCTTCAAGAAGATATTTTCTTGCAAAAATGCCAAATAGAAAGAAGAAGAGAGAAGTTAGAGATTAGATATTGTAAGGCTATTGCAATGCATCAAACTAATAGATAATAAGGACTTAAAAGGACTAGCGTGAAAAGGACAAATTCAGAAGATGGTATGAAAGAGAAGCTATTAAGACCCACAACAGGAACACCTGGGTGGCTCAGTCAGTTAAGCAACTGACTCTCGATTTCAGCCCAATTCATGATCACACAGTTTGATCTCACAGTTCCTGAGTTCAAGTCCCACAGAAGGCTCCGTGCTCTCTTCAGCACGTGCTCTCCCCCCCACTCTCTCAAAATAAATAAATAAACTTAAAAAACAGACTCACAACAAATTACATATGGTGACAAAACACTCAAGGTTTAAACTCTTTTTGGCCTTGGGACTATTGGTGGTTTTATCCAAAATAGAAAACACAACAGCAAAATAAAGCTCAAGGGGAAGGATGACTTTCACATGTGGACATGTTACAGGCTGTGGGGCAGAAACTGTCCATTGGGGATACCTAACAGGCAGGATGAGAATTCAGAAGAGTTGGCACCAGCCCACATGCCTGTCTAACTCATTCTGAAAGATGGAGTGGTTTGAACCCATGAGATTTGAACAAAAGTCTAAATAAGGAAAGGCACTAAGTATAATGTGGACATTAAGGGAAAAAACAAACTCCAGAAAAAGAGAAAACCACACTGTAGAGTACAGTTATGAAAAACAAGGAGACAAACTGTAGACAAGAGTGTCAAGTTTTGCAAAACCATCTGGGAGAATGATAACCAAGAGAAGACTGAAATGAGATGCTGACCAATAGGACATGAGGACAAGACATAATCTGAGGCTGTCCTGCAGACCAGGACATGTGGCCACTCTACTTATAACTGACAATGTAACTGGTGAATGTTAAGAGATTTTATACTCAACAAAATCATGAGATGTTTAGTAGCAGAGACTGTTACCTAGGCTCTGTTACAATGCTCTTTCCCATTACGTAGCCCTGAAAGAAGATAAAAATACAGAAATAGGAGAAAATTATGTGAGGACTAAGAAATCAACATGAACTGTTTTAAAAACAAGAAGGAAATTAAAAATGTATTCCTTCAGCAGAAAGGTATCTAGTGGTTCTTATATGTAAGACTGTAGATAATACAAATTAATATAAAAAGTTTATTCCTAAGTATTTTGCTATTTTAACACTTTTTTAAATGGGATTTTTCTTAATTTCCTTTTTGGATAGCTCACTTTTAATGTTTAAAGAAAGGAAACTGATTTTTGAATGTTGATTTTGTATCTTTGTGATTTTATTTAATATCTTTATTAGTTCTAATAGTTTTTTGTAAAATATTTAGGGTTTCTACAAATAAGATCATGTCATCTACAAAGAGAAACCATTTTAATTCTTCTTTCCTAAGTTGGATAATGTTTATTCCTTTTCCTTACCTAACTGCTCTGGCTAAGACTTTCCAGGACTACGTGAAATAGAAGTGGTGAGAGTGAACATTCTTACCTTGTTCTGCATCTTAAAGGAGGGCTTTCCATTTTTACCAAGTATGATGCTAGTAGTGGGCTTTTCATATATGGCCTTTATTGTGTTGGGGTATTCCTTCTATACCTAATTTGTTAAGACTTTTTTTTATCCTGAAATGGTGTTGAATTCTTTCAAATGCTTTTTCTGCATCTATTGAGATGATTATGTGATTTTTATCCATCATTCTGTTAATATGGTATTTCACAATGATTTTTGCATGTTGAACCATCCATGAATCCCAGGGATAAATCCCACTTGGTCATGGTGTATGATCCTTTTAATATGTTGTTGAATCCTCTTTGCTAATATATTATTAAGTATTTTTGCATCTATGTTCACCAGGTATATTGGTCTATAGTTTTCTTTTCTTGTGACAGCTTTGTCTGACTTTTAACCAAGGAGGTGAAAGACTTGTACACTGAAAACTACAAATCAGTAATAAAAAAATTTTAAAAAGACACAAATAAATGGCAAGACATCCTTTCTACATGAATTGGAAAATATTGTATTGTCAAAATGTCTATACTACCCAATGCAATCCACAGATTCAGTGAAATCTCTATCAAAATCCCAATGGGCTGTTTTTAGAAATAGAAACAACGGTCTTAAAATTCATATGGAATGACAAAAGATCCTGAATAGCCAAGGAAATTTTGAGCAAGAACAAAGCTGAAAGCATCACATTTCCTGACTTCAACATATATTACAAAGCTATAGAAATCAAAACAATATGGTACTGGCATAAAAGCAGACATATAAACCAATGAAGCCAGAAATAAACCCTTACATTTATGGTCAACTGATTTTCAACAAGGGTGCCAATAATACACAATGGGAAAGGATAGGTTCTTCAATACATGGTGTTGGAAAATCTGGCTATCCACATGCAAAAGAATAAAATTGGACCCTTATACAAAAATCAATTTAAAATGGATTAAAGACTTAAACTGTAAAACTCCTAGAAGAAAAGATAAGTAAAAATCTTTCTTATCTTGATATTGACTTTGGCAATGATTTATTGAAAAGCAAAGGCATTAAAAGTAAATATAGACATATGGGATAGAGATACTACCTCACACCTGTTCAGGTGGCTATTACCAAAATAAAAGAGAGAGAGAGAGAGAGAGAGATAATAAGTGTTGGTGAGTTTGTGGAGAAAGGGGAATCTTTATACACTATTGGTGTAAATGTAAATTGGCGTATCTAGTATGGACAACTATATGAAGTTCCCTCAAAAAATTAAAAATAGACCCACCACATGATCCACCAATCCCACTTCTGGGTATATATCAAAAGGAATTGAAATCAGGCTCTTGAAGAGATATAACATAAGGATTCCCATATTTATTGCAGCATTATTCACAATAACCAAAATATGGGAACAACCTAAATGACCATCAATGGATAAAGAAACTATAGTACTTCGTTACATATAATGGAGTACTACTCAGCCTTGAAAAAGAAGGAAATCCTACCATGTGCAACAGCATAAGTAAATCTGGAGAACACAACACTAAGTGAAATAAGCCAGACATAAAAGGACAAATACTACGTACATGATCCCACTTGTATGAGGCATCTGAATGAGTCAAACTCATAAAAGCAGAGAGTAGAATGGTGGTTACCATAGTTGGGAGGGGCAGGATGAGATGAATAACCATTGGTCAAAAGGTACAAGTTTCATTTATGGAAGGTGAATAAGTCCTAGAGATCAGCAGTGCCTTATAGCCCTATTGTTAACAATATACTGTATTATATACTTGAAATATTTATTTAGAGGATAGATATAATAAGCATTTTTACCACAGAAATAAATTAAAAGGATAAGAAGAAACTTTTAGAGTTGCTGCATATATTTATGGCATTGATCGTGATGCTGGTTTAACATGTATATACTTCTCTCTAAACTCATCAAGTTGTATACCTTAAATACCTACAGCTTTTTGTATGTCAATCATACCTCACTAAAGTGTTTTTTTAATTTGAATAAAAAGTAGAATAAATAGAATAAAAAGCCCTTGAGGAGCTCATTATCTAATCAGACAAAGGATGTTTTAAACTAAGCTCATAGATGCAGAGAACAGATTGGTGGGTTCCAGAGGCAGGAGTTGGGTGAAATGGGTGAAGGGAGCCAAAATTACAGACTTCCAGTTGTAAAATAAATAAGTCAGGTGATTATGTACAGCATGGTGACTAGAGTTAATAATACTATGTTTCATATTTGAAAGTTGCTGAGAGAATAGATCTTTCAAGTTCTCATCAAAAGAAAAAAAATTCTATAACTATGTGTAGTGATGGGTGTTAACTAGACTTACTGTGGTGATCATTTTGCAATATATATACATACAAATATCAAATCATTATGTTGTATACCTGAAACTAATATAATGTATGTCAATTATACCTCAATTTAAAAAAAAGAATGTGTTTATAATTAGCAACATGAAAGGCCTTTAAACAAGATACAGGAGCTTTAAATTGATTGAGGAATTGAATGAAAGAGAAAAGAGATTTTTTTTTAGAATTGTCATCCAAGCACTAAAGAACACATTTTAAATAAAGATGACAGTAGGCTCCTCTAAAAGAGAAAAGTCTTACTTGAGCCAGATGAGATACACAAGAGAATTTTAAAGGATGTATATGCTACATTAGCTTGACTTAAACATGTTCTTGTATTTTCATCATAAACAATAGCAAAAACAGTATCATCGGCATCCACTGTCATGAGAGCATCTGATCTATGACATAGAAACTACTTAAGTATTTGAACATTTAGCTGCATACAACCATGAAGCCCAAAATATGACTTGAAAATATTAGGATATTTATATTTAAGCACAATCCTCTGCAAGTGATTTAAATAACCTGAGAGCTAACAATGACTGTTCATATGACAGAATTGACCAGATTTTAGAATGTATCAGTGAAACTCACGTAACCACTGACGGTGAAAAGTAACAACCCCTAAACTACTAAAGATCTCTAATGAAAAAAATTAATAATATGAAAATAAATGGAGTGGGCAAAAATGCTTCAAACTCTCCAGACTTATTTTGAGGAAGCATTAGCAAATAAATTAAGTGGTCAGTAAATAAATCTGGGATGCAAAGTAGCAATGCAAATAACAATCCATTTCTTATAATTAAAGCTTAGCTAAACTATCATTTGGCCACAATGATAATTTTTTATAGAACTATAAATATCAACAAAGGATTTGTAGAGAAAAAATGCCTTGCAGCATTTTTAGAAAAATTAATGCGTATCCAATATTGATCTTGATTTGTGCATGTTAAACTGTGCCTCCTCAAGTAAAATATTCTTGGAGAAGTCAATAATATGCCATAATCTCATATGACACTAATAAAATAACACAAATGACAATTCATTTTTGTTTACTTGTCTATGACTTAATGGATGGATAAATTTTGTTAAAAGAGGAAGCTAGAAATTGGTGCATAGTAGGCATATTTATAAAGCAATTGTGATTGATTTTTTTTTTTTGGTCACTTTCAAATTCTTTCCTGAAAAGTATTTTTATAGCTGCTGATATATGTTATGAATTTCAGGAGCCGAAAGCCACATGTATTAGGTAGTTTTTTTGTTGTTCACTATGATATAACAAAGTAATAGTCTTGCCAATGAAGTCCAAGGAAGCTAAAATCATGCAAAACAGTGCCATTCTAGTGACTTTATATGTAACACTAATTCCATTTACTCAAAATTACTGAAATTAATAACACGAAAGCTCTTATACTCCAGGGACAGTAGTAAGGGAAAAGGATAACTGAGCAGTGAGATAGCTGAGTGAAGTCTGAGATTCAAGGAAATATACAGAGTGAGGTAGAACTATTTTCCATCTAATCCAACTTTGCCATTCATCGAATATGAGAATGAATCGAATATGAGAATTAAAAGCAGGTGTGCCCAGTACACCAATGAAATTCACAGTAACTAATTTGTAAGAGAAAATACAAACTCTCTGGCTATTTCCTAAGCATCATTCAAACTTTTGGAAAGATACCTAAACTTTTCAAGGCACTAACACTTAGGCTCTTGCAGAAACGTTATAGTAACAGTTAAGGTGCCACTTGAACCCAAACACTTAGAGCCCAGAAGTGCCTTGGTCAATAAGAATTCCTCCAAGGCATGCTTTCTCTGGAGAAAATACTGTTGGACCAACAGTTTGAGTTTGGTAATATTATATACACAACTGAAACGTTAAACAGGGTGGTAACTTAGGTGAAAGATCAGTTGTTGAAAATAAAATTGTTAAAATTGGCTCCCTATGTAACAATAAGACTTAAAAGAGGAAAGTCCCACCCCTTTTTGCTTTACTGGGTCTCACAGACAAAGAGAAAAATTCAAATTGGTAAAGTAGTTATTCAAACTAGTGTATCTTTTCATCATCATATAAAAAGTGGTACTCAAAAAAAAAAACGAATTATAGACCTAAGTATGAAAAACAAAACTATAAAATTTCTAAAAGAAAATGTAGGAAAAAAAATCTTTGTGACCTTGGGTTCAGTTACAAAGATTTCTTAGATATGACACCAGAAGTATGATTTATAAAAGAAAAAATTGAGAAATTTGACTTCCTTTGAATTAAAATCTTGTACTCTTTGAAAGACACTGTTAAGCGAAGGAAAAAACAAATCATAGACCTGGAGAAAATATTTGCAAAGCATATATTTGATAAAGGACTTTTGTCTAGAATATATTAAAAATTCTTAAAACAATAACAAGAAAACAACCCAATTTTGCACAACAAAGGAAACCGTTAACAAAACATAAAAGCAATCTCATGAATAAGAGAAGATATTTGCAAATGACATATCTGATAAAGGGTTAGTATCCAAAATATATAAAGAACTCAAACAACTCAACACCAAAAAAACAAATTATCCAATTAAAAGTGGGCAGAGGACCTGAATAGACATTTTTCCAAAGACGACATACAGATGGCCAACAGACACATGAAAGATGCTCAATTATCAGGGAAATGCAAATGAAAACAAAAATGAGATAACACTTTACACCAGTCAGTATGGCTGGTATCAGAAAAAACAAGAAATAACAAGCGTTGGCGAAGATGTGGAGAAGATGGAACCTCATGCACCATTGGTGGGAAGACACATTGGTACAGCCACTGTGGAACACAGTATGGAGGTTCTGGAACAGCACTCCAGCTGGTCTTAAGAGTTAACTTCCTTCAAAAGTTAACTTGCCGATCTAAGGCCCTTGATCTGTAACAGAACTAATTTACCTTCTTCTAGATTTGCAGACCACTGGCCTTGGGGAATGAAGGACCAGAATGTTCCCAGGAAACAGAGGCCAACAAGTCTGTTTGAGGTGCCGTGCTTTCTGATTAGCCCAGCAATTTTTTTAACAAAATATTTTTCTTTTTTAAGGTCACACAAATGACCTCCCTTAGTGCATCTGTAGACTTTCCCCACCTTTGCAGAAAGAACGGAATTTTCTGGCCTGAGCCCTAGGCACTAAGGAACAATACCCTCTTGCACAACCTGTCCCTAGATATCAAGGAACTGGAACTTTTTGCACAACCTCTGAACACCACGATAACTCTGGAGTTGGCATCATGGAATCTGCAATAATCAAGAAATGTCACAGACCATTGCACTCCCTTAACTAATTAAACCCTTTTAAAAACCCCTGGGCCAGGCAGAAACCCCAGAGTTGGCCTTTGGACAAGAGTCTACCTTCTCCGCAGGTTTTCAGCCTCCTCAATAAAGCTCAAACTCCTTTCCAATCAAAACTCTTGAGTATTAGCTTTTCAAGTGATGGGCATCCAAATGTGGGTTCAGTAATTATTTCTCAAAAAATTAAAAATAAAAATATACCATATGACTCAGTAATTCCACTTCTAGGTACTTATCCAAAAAACAAAAACACTAATTGGAAAAAATATACACACCCTTCTGCTTATTGCAGTATTATTTACAATAGCCAAGATATGGAAGCAACCAAAGTGTTCATCAACAGATAAATGGATAAGAAGATGTGGTAGGGGGGAGGAGCCAAGATGGCAGAAGAGAATGGAAGTTTTTTGTGTGTCTCCGGTCCATGAAATACAACCAGACCAAACTAAACCATACTGCACACCTAGAAAACTGATCTGAGGATTCACACAACAATCTGCACAACCTGAACCACAGAATTCAGCAGGTACGCAGCATGGAGAGGTGAACTTGGGGAGAGAAGCTGCAGAGGACAGGGAGGTGCTTTTCCGGGTGGAGAGAGGATGGAGATGGTGGGGAGAATATGGGAAAAGCACCCCTTCCCAAAAGCAGCTGGAGAGAAAGTGGAAAATTGGAAACAGCTGCAGGGACTGAACTAAAAAGGGAGAAAGGAGAAAGGAGAGGGTTTAAATTCCATTACGACTATAAACAGGGGAGAGCAGAGTCTGAAACTCTGCAGCTCACAGCTTGATACCTGGTGGTGCTCTGGTGGGAAGGGCGAATCCCCAGGAGCAGAGTGGAGTCCAGGATTCTTCAGGCCACACGGGGAGAGGCATTTCCCCTGCTGGGAGGACACTTGGTAGAGGCTGTATGGATCCCCTAAAGGCAAGGCTCCAGTGGACCCAGGAGAACAACATTTGCTGGTGCTGGAACAAGGTCGTTAAGGGTGAAACCTGGTGCCAGATGTGTGTTGTGATTTTCCATAATCCCTGAAATGCTGCTGCTACACTATCTCATGAACTTTTTCTGTGGGGAAGGGGCTGGCACCTGAATGCAGTCTCTGGCCTTCAGCAGCAGCGCGGTCCTACAAATGTTCCTGGGTGAGGCCAGTACCTGGCCATTGCTTGGTGAGACCCTCCTGCAGAGGGGCAGAACGGGTCAAAGCCGCAGTCCCTCAGAAGTCAGGGGTCGGGAAAAACAGCCGCATCTGAGACAAAACTCAGGAGGGAAGGTGCTGCCTGGGACTTGGTCACAGACTATGTAAAAGCAGGGAGTGGACGGAAGCCGAAGACAAAGGACTGGTGTGCGACTGCTGATTGGGGAGAACAGAGTTCTGATACTAGAGACTGGGTATCTGGGTGACGCCATTTTCACAGCTCCCGCGCATGTGCATACGTACCTACAAGCACCACAACAATCCACCTCAGTAAGCTAAGCAGCGCCATCTAGTGGAGAATGGAGCCGTTACACTAAGCCCCGCTGAACTGGGCCAACCTCGCTCTTCAGAAACAAGCCTGTTTAGTTTATGGACAATAAAGGTCTTCACAGTTTGACTTCTAGGGCAAAACAAAGTAATTTCAGTCATATTTCACTCTGTTCACCAGTCCATCTATTCAGTTTTCTTTCTTTTTTTTTCTTTTTTCTCTTTTTCATTTCTTTTCTTTTTCTTGAATACAGAAAGAGAAAAAAATTCTTTTTCATTTTCAATTTTTATTAAAAATATTTTTCTTTAATTTTTTTCTACTATATATTTGACTTTTGTGTAAATATTTCAAATTCTATTTTACTTCCATCATTTCATTTTAGTCTACTTCAGTGTATTCATTTTTTCAAATTTTAAAATGATTTCCTTTTTTTTTCGTTTGTTTGTTTCTTCTTTCCCCTTTTTTCCCTAATCTATCAAGCCCCTACAACACCTAGACAAAAACACACCTAGGATCTAACATGATTTATTCAATTTTTTGCGTGTTTATTTTCTATTTTTTGATTTTAATGTTTTTAATGTTAATATTTTTAATTTTAATTTTTACTATTTTAATTTTTTTCCCTCATTAATTCCTTTTCTCCATTCAATATGATGATATGAAGGAATTCACCCCAAAAGAAAGAGCATGAAGAAACAACAGCCAGGGACTTAAACAACACAGACACAAGCAAGATGTCTGAACCAGAATTTAGAATCATAATAATATGAATACTAGCTAGAGTCAAAAATACTTTAGAATCACTTTCTGTGGAGATAAAAGAAGTAAAATCTAGTCTGGATGAAATAAATGCTATAACTGAACTGCAATTACGGATGGATGCAATGGCGGCAAGGATCGATGAGGCAAAACAGAATCAGCGATATAGAGGACAAATTTATAGAGAATAACAAAGCAGAAAAAAGAGAGAGATTAAGGCAAAAGAGCACAATTTCAGAATTAGAGAAATCAGTGACTCATTAAAATGGAACAACATCAGAAACATAGGGGTCCCAGAAGAGGAAGAGAGAGAGAGAGGCGTAGAAGGGTTATGTGAGCAAATCATAGTGGAAAACTTTCCTAACCTGAGGAAAGACACAGACGTCAAAATTCAGGAAGCACAGAGGACCCCCATTAGATTCAACAAAAACCAACCACCAACAAGGCATATCATAGTCAAACTCACAAAATACTCAGGCAAGGAGAGAGTCATGAAAGCAGCAAGGGAAAAAAAGTCCCTAACCTACACGGGAAGTCAGATAAGGTTTGCAGCAGAACTATCCACAGAAACTTGGCAGGCCAGAAAGGAGTGTCAGGATATATTCAATGTGCTTAATCAGAAAAATATGCACCCAAGAGTTCTTTACCCAGCAAGGTTGTCATTCAAAATAGGAGAGATAAAAAGTTTCCCAGACAAATAAAAATTAAAGGAGTTTGTGACCACTAAACCAGCCCTGCAAGAAATTTTAAGGGAGACTCTCTCTGAGGGGAGAAAAGATGGAAATAAATAAATAAATAAATAAATAAATAAACAAACAAACAAACAAACAAACACCAAAAGCAACAAAGACTAGAAAGGACCAGAGAACACCACCAGAAACTCCAACTCTACAAGCACCATAATGGCAATAAATTCACATCTTTCAGTACTCACTCTAAGTGTCAACAGACTCAATGCTCCAATCAAAAGACATAGGGTAACAGAATGGATAAGAAAACAAGATCCATCTACATGCTGTTTACAAGAGACTCACTTCAGACCTAAAGACACCTTCAGATTGAAAGTAAGGGGATGGAGAACAATCTATCATGCTAATGGTCGACAAAAGAAAGCTGGAGTAGCCATACTTATATCAGACAATCTAGACTTTAAAATAAAGACCGTATCAAGAGATGAAGAAGGGCATTATGTCATAATCCAGGGGTCTATCCTCCAAGAAGACCTAACAATTGTAACCATTTATGCGCCAAATGTGAGAGCACCCACATATATAAATCAATTAATCCCAAACATCAAGAACCTCATCGATAGTAATACCATAATAGTAGGAGACTTCAACACCCCACTCACAGCAATGGACAGATCATCTAATCAAAAAATCAACAGGGAAAAATGGCTTTGAATGACACACTGGACCAGATGGGCTTAATAGATATATTCAGAACGTTTCATCCTAAACCAGAGGAATATACATTCTTCTCCAGTGCACATGGAACGTTCTCCAGAATAGACCATATACTGGGACACAAATCAGCCCGAAGTAAGTACAAAAAGATCAAGATCATACCATGCATATTTTCAGACCACAACGCTATGAAACCCTAATCAACAAGAAAAAATTTGGAAAGGTAACAGATACTTGGAGACTGAAGGACATCCTACTAAAGAATGAATGGGCTAACCCAGACTTTAAAGAAGAAATTAAAAAGTATATAGAAGTCAATGAAAATTATAACACTACAAGCCAAAACCTCTGGTACACAGCAAAGGCAGTCATAAGACAAAAGTATATAGCAATCCAGGCCTTCCTAAAGAAGGAAGCAAGATCTCAGATACACAACCTAACCTTATGCCTTAAGGAGCTGGAAAAAGAACAGCAAATAAAACACAAAACCAGCAGAAGACAGGAAATAATAAAGATTAGAGCAGAAATTAATGCTTTTGCAACAACAAACAAAAAACAACAAAAAAAGTAGAAAAGATCAATGAAACCAGAAGCTGGTTCTTTAAAGAATTAACAAAATTGATAAGCCACTAGCCAGTTTGATCAAAAAGAAAAAGGAAAGGACCCAAATAAATAAAATCAAGAATGAAAGAGGAGAGATCACAACCAACACAGCAGAAATAAAAACAAATATAAGAAAATATTATGAGCAATTATATGCCAATAAAATGGGCAATCTTCCTAGAAACATATACACTACCAAAACTGAAACAAGAAGAAATAGAAAATTTGAACAGACCCATAACCAGTAAGGAAATCAAATTAGTAATAAAAAATCTCCCAAAAAACAAGCATCTGGGACCAGATGGCTTTCAGGGGAATTCTATCAAACATGTAAGGAAAAGTTAACACCTCTTCTCTTGAAACTGTTCCAAAAAATAGAAATGTAAGGAAAATTTCCAAACTCTTTCTATGAAGCCAGCATTACCTTGATTCCAAAACCAGACAGAGACCCCACTAAAAAGGAGAACTATAGACCAATTTCCCTGATCAACATGGATGCAAAAATCCTCAACAAGATATTAGCCAACCAGATCCAACAATACATTAAAAAAAGTTATTCATAATGACCAAGCAGGATTTATACCTGGGATGCGGGGCTGGTTCATTATCCGCAAAACAATTAATGTGATTCATCACATCAATAAAAGAAAGGACAAGAACCATATGATCCTCTCAATAGATGCCGAGAAAACATTTGACAACATATAGCATCCTTACTTGATAAAAACCCTCAAGAAAGTAGGGATAGAAGGAGCATACCTCGAGATCATAAAAGCCATATATGAATGACCCAACGCTAATATCATCCTCAATGGGGAAAAATTGAGAGCTTTCCCCCTAAGGTCAGGAACACGACAGGGATGTTCACTCTCACCACTGTTATTGAACATAGTATTGGAAGTCTTAGCCTCTGCAATCAGACAACACAAGGAAATAAAAGGCATCCAAATTGGCCAGGAGGAGGCCAAACTTTCACTCTTTGCAGATGACATGATCCTCTCTATGGAAAACCCAAAAGATGCCACCAAAAACCTGCTAGAACTGATTCATGAATTCAGCAATGTTGCAGGATATAAAATCAATGCACAGAAATAAGTTGCATTCCTATACACCAACACTGAAGAAACAGAAAGAGAAATCAAGGAATCGATCCCATTTACAATTGCACCAAAAACCATAAAATACCTAGGAATAAATCTAACCAAAGAGGTGAAAAATCTATACACTGAAAACTATAGGAAGCTTATGAAAGAAATTGAAGAAGCCACAAAAAAATGGAAAAACAATCCATGCTTCTAGATAGAAAGAACAAATACTGTTAAAATGTCAATACTACCCAAAGCAATCTACATATTCAATGCAATCCCTATCAAAGTAACACCAACATTCTTCACAGAGCTAGAACAAATAATCCTAAAATTTATATGGAACCAGAAAAGACCCAAATAGCCAAAGCAATCTTGAAAAAGAAAACCAAAGCAGGAGGCATCACAATCCCAGACTTCAAGCTATCCTACAAAGCTGTAATCATCAAGACAGTATGGTACTGGCACAAGAACAGACACTCAGACCAGTGGGACAGAACAGAGAACCCAGAAATGGACCCACAAATGTATGGCCAACTAATCTTTGACAAAGCAAGAAAGAATATCCCATGGAATAAAGACAGTCTCTTCAGCAAGTGATGCTGGGAAAACTGGACAGCGACATGCAGAAGAATGAACCTGGACCGCTTTCTTACACCATACACAAAAATGAACTCAAAATGGATGAAAGACCTCAATGTAAGACAAGAAGCCATCAAAATCCTCGAGGAGAAACCAGGCAAAACCTCCTTGATCTTGGCCGCAGCAACTTCCTCAACACATCTCCAGAGGCAAGGGAAACAAAAGCAAAAATGAACTACTGGGACCTCATCAAAATAAAAAGCTTCTGCACAGCGAAGGAAACAATCAGCAAAACTAAAAGGCAACTGACAGAATGGGAGAAGGTATTTGCAAATGACACATCAGATAAAGGGTTAGTATCCAAAATCTATAAAGAACTTATCAAACTCAACACCCAAAAAACAAGTAGCAAGGGTAGAAATGGGCAAAAGATATGAATAGACCCTTTTCCAAAGAAGACATCCAGATGGCCAACCGACACATGAAAAAATGCTCACCATCACTCATCATCAGGGAAATACAAATCAAATCCACCATGAGATACCACCTTACACCTGTCAGAATGGCTAGCATTAACAACTCAGGCAACAACAGATGTTGGCGAGGATGCGGAGAAAGAGGATCTCTTTTTCATAGTTGGTGGGAATGCAAGCTGGTGCAGCCACTCTGGAAAACGGTATGGAGGTGTCTCAAAAAATTAAAAATAGAACTACCCTACAACCCAGCAATTGCACTACTTGGTATTTATCCAAGGGATACAGGTATGCTGGTTCGAAGGGACACATGCATCCCCATGTTTATAGCTGCACTATCAACAATAGCCAAAGTATGGAAAGAGCCCCAATGTCCATCGATGGATGAATGGATAAAGAAGAAGTGGTATATATATACAATGGAGTATTACTTGGCAATCAAAAAGAATGAAATCTTGCCATTTGCATCTACATGGATGGAACTGGAGGGTATTATGTTAAGTGAAATTAGTCAGAGAAAGACAATTATCATATGACTTCACTCATATGAGGACTTAAAACACAGAACCGATGAACATAAAGGAAGGGAAGCAAAAATAATATAAAAACAATGAGGGAACAAAACATAAGAGACAAATATGGAGAACAGAGGGTTACTGGAGGAGTTGTGGGAGGGAGAATGGACTAAATGGATAAGGGGCATTAAGGAATCTACTCCTGAAATCACTGTTGCATTATATGCTAACTAATTGGGATGTAAATTTAAAAAATAAAATTAAAAAAAAGATGTGGTATATATACACAATAAAATATTAATCAGCCATAAAAAAAGAATGAAATCTTGCCATTCATGACAAAAAGAAATGGACTCATAAATACAGAAATCAAGTTCGTGGTTGCCAGAGGCAAACTGGGTGGACAGGTGAAATAGGTGAAGGGGATGAAGAAGTACAAACTTCCAATTCTAAAATAAATAAGTCACAGGGATGAAAAGTATAGCATAGGAAATATAGTCAATAATATTATAATAACTTTGTATGGTGACAGAGGGTAACCACACTTATCATGGCAAACATTTCATAATGTATTTAATTATTGAATCACTATGCTGCACACCTGAAACTAACACAACATGCCAGCTATATTTCAGTTAAACTCTAAAAAATAAATAAGAAAACAACCCAATTTTTTAAATAAGCAAAAGATTTTAACAAACACTTCACCAAGGAAGATATACTAAAACCAAATAAACACATGAAACAATACTAAGCATTATTATTTATTAGGGAAATGCAAATTAAAACCACAATGAGCTATCACCACATGCCTATTAGAATGGCTAAACTTTACAAACTGACCATCCCAAGCATTGACAAAAATGTGGAGTAACTGAAACTTTTATACACTTTTTTAAAATGTTTTATTTATTTTTGAGAGAGTGCAAACTGGGGAGGAGCAGAGAGAGGGGGACAGAGGATCTGAGGCGGGCTCTGTGCTGAGAGCATTGAGCCCGATGTGGGCCTGGAACTCACGAACCTCAAGATCATGACCTGAGGCAAAGTCGGAGGCTCAACTGACTGAGCCACCCAGACACCACCGAAACTTTTATACAGTTTCTATGGGAACATAAGATGGCATAGACCTTTGGTATTTCCTTAAAATGTTAAGTAGACACTTGCCATATGATCCAGCCATTCCACTCCTAGATATTTAGCCAAGAGAAATGAAAAACATATGTCTATACAAAAATCTGTACATGACTGTTTGTAGTAGTTTTATTTGTAATAGTCAAAACTCAGAACAGTTCAAGTGCCCCTCAACAAATGGTTTATCCATACAACGGAACACTAATCAGCACCAAAAAGATATAGTACTGATATATGTAACAACACAGATGAATCTCAAAATAATTGGGCTGAGTAAAATAAGCCAGACAAAAAGAGTACATTATGTGCACTTCCATTTATATGAAAATCTAGAAAAGTGCAAATTAATCTGTAGTGACAGAAGGCAGAGCAGTGATTGTCTGAGCTAGGGTTGGGGCAGTGGGAATTTTGGAGGGAAGATGTGAGAAAAGATTACAAAGAGGGATGTGGAAATATTTGGACATGATTGACGTGTTCAGCATCTTGGTTGTGGCAATGGTTTCATGGGTCAAAACTTCAAATAGTACCTTAAAATATATGTAATTTTTGAATGCCAATCATACTTTAATAAAGTAGGGTAGCCCCTTTTTGTTTACTGGAATTTTCTAGGCAAAGGAAAACACAAGTAAAAAATATTTTTATCATAAACTATTGAGTACAGTTTTTTAATAGAATCTGAGTTCCTAACATCTTACTTTCAAACTTTTTTGTGAATGGGGCACTCCCATTACTGATCCTATGTTCCCAAGTGAATTTTACAGTTCTTCCTTGTGCATCTAGAAACCTTAGCAGGTTAATCTTTGTGAACTGTATACCAAGCATACTTCAAATGCTTGATATGCACTATTCCACTTAATTCTTACAAAAATGCCTTAAGGTACATGTCATTATTATTCCTGTTTTACAACAGAGGAAACTGAGGCTCAGAGGGGTGAAAGAAATTTCTCAGGGTCACATAGCCAGTAAGCCTAGAATCAGGAATTGAACTCGAACAGTCAGAAACTAGAGTACATGTTCCTAAACATATGCTATATTGCTTCACTGTAGAATGAAAATGTATGATCATGTGATCATTTATCTGCCATTGGGAAAACGTGAAGAAGAGGCATAACAGTTTCTTAGGTCATCCTAACAGAGTATCAAAAACTCGACAGCTTAAAACAACAAAAAGTTCTAGAGGTTAGAAATCCAAAATTAAGGGGTTGGCAGGGCCACCGTCTCTCTGATGGTCCTAAGGGAGTCCTTCTTTGCTCTTCTACCTTCTGGTATTTACCAGCATCCCTGCTGTTCCTTGGCATGGGATGCATTACTCCAGCATATGGCTGTCTTCTTGTATCTCTTCACATCATCTTCCCTCTATGCAGTGTCTTCTTCTGTGTCCACATTTCCTTTTTGTATAAGGACACCTGCCACATTGGAAAAGGCTCATCCCAATAACCTCATTTTAACTTGATTACCTCTGTAAGATCCTGTTTCCAAATAAGGTCACTTTCTGATGTGGTGGGGACCTAGAACTTCAACATTTCTGTTTGGGGGAACATAATTCAACCCGTAAGAGGGAGTAGCGCTAAAGGATGTAGGAAAACTGTATGATTTGCTGTACAACAATGAGTATATTCCTTATCTTTTTTTTTTTAATGTTTATTTTTGAAGGAGAGAGAGACAGAGCATGAGCAGGTTGGAGGTGGGCAGAGAGAGAGGGAGACGAAGAATCAGAAGCAGGCTCCAGGCTCCGAGCTGTCAGCACAGAGCCCAATGTGGGGCTCGAACCCACAAGCCATGAGATCCTAACCTGGGTGGAAGTTGGACGCTTAACCACTCAGACACCCCAAGTAGATTCCTTATCTTAAACATTAGTAGAATCTCTTGTGGATCCACAAAACTGTAAGAATGGCCTTGCAATCAATCAACTATCTGGGAATTCTTAGGAGAAGAGTATCATGTGCAGCTTTCCTCACCTAAACCAAAGCCCTAGTTTTCTTTACAATTTTCTGATTTTCACAAATTATAAGATCACTATTTGGACATACAATGACTTTACTTATTTACTTATTCTATAAATACTAATAAATAATATTAATCGTGCCATGTACTGGGGATACAGAGTTAAAATATGACAGTCTAGAGGAAAGGCAATGTACCATCAAGTATAACAGGGTGGAAAGGGCCCTACTAGAGGTTTACAGAGAATGCTACTGGGTCCAGAAGAAAACAAATGACCCTACTCAGGAAAGGGGGTGGTGAGCAAGGAAAGCCTGAGGTGATTCTTAAAAGACAAATAGAATTTTGTCAGACAACAAAAATTGGAAACAGTATTTCAGAACATGCAACATCAACTCACCCAAAACCAAACTCCCATTCTTTCCCCCTAATCTGCTCTGATAGCTGCTCTCTCCACATCACATTGCCAGCAACTCCCTCTCTCCAGTGGCTCAGAACAGAAAATTTAGAGGCATTCTTGACTCCTCTTTCTCTCGTACCTCTGTCCAGCTCATCAGGAAAGGCTGTTGTCTTTACCTTCAAAACACATCCACCATCTGTCGACTTTTCACCACCTGTGCCGTTCTAACATCATCTCTCACCTGCAGTAGGCTCCTTCCTACCTAGTCACGCTGCTTCTCGTTCTGCCACCCTCTATAGTCCCATCTCAACCCAGGGCCTGCAGCAACGTGTTAAGATGTAAATCAGGTCATGGGAGTCCCCTGCAACGCCCCCCTTCTCACTCAGCATAACAGCTAAGTTTTGCACTGGTCTAGCAAGCAATTGAGGCCCTCAATTGCCCTCTCTCCTTTCTCTGTCACTGTTACCTCTCTGACCTCTTCACCCTACTCACTGCTCCCCGGCCGCACAAGACAGCCATCTTTCCATTTTAGAGTCTTTGCACCAGCTGTTCCCTCTGCTGGAGCTCTTCTTCCAAATCTCCACATGCCTAATTCCCATACCTTTTTCAAATCTTACTCAAATGTCACCTACCCAAACATTTTATATGATAGTGCCTCTCACATTTCTCCCCAAACTACCACCTCGCATTTTCAAGTCCTCTAATCTTTTCCCCATGGTATTTATCACTGTCTAACATACTATAATTTACTTCTCTGATGCTCATTGCTAGTTGGTCTTCTGCACTAGAAAGTAAACTCCATGAGGGTACAGATCTTGGTTCACTTTGTTGACATATACCTGCCTCTTACATCATACGTGTTTGCTTTCTTTCTCTAATGAATGAAAAGCTCATGGAAATGAGGGGGGGGGGCATTTTATTGATTTCAAATAATCAGCTGTCATTGGAACATTAGAGGCATGGGACATAAATGCAGAAGGCAAAATTTGAGTTGTAGAAGGCATTTCCGTGCCCTGCTAAAGAGTGCCAACAAGTGGGGAACCGCTGATAAGATTTACACATGGAATTAATGTGATTATATTTGCATATGAGATCACTCTTGCAGTAGCATGGATCAGCCATCTCCAAATTGCACTGTTCACCAAAATAAAATTTTAAAATAGTATTTTTTTATGTTGTCATTAACATGGCCCTCTCTGAGTGCAACAGAAGCATAATTGCTCAGAGCACAGACTCTGGAACAGACTGCCTGGGTTTAAATCCCATTTCTACCAACAGTTCTAGGATCTTGCGCAAATTATTCAGCCTCTCTTGACCTCACCTGCAAAAAAAAAAAAAAAAAAAAAAAAGAGTTGTTGTGGGGCTTAAAGATCTGGAACAAATAAAACATTAGAACAGTGCCAGGAAGAGTAAGCACTACATACACATTTTAATATTGTAACTTGCTGTGCTGTGTTCTGTTATTTTTAATAGTTTCTTGAATAAATAGCATTTATTTTAAACTGATCAGCAATCCTTTCATGCATAACATTTTTAATACTGAAAGAAGGAAAACATTTCATGGGTACTTTATTAAATTGCAAAACTATAATTTCATCTTTCCTCCAATAGTTTTGCATTTTCTAAATTGAGTAAGTCTTTTATACATAAATTTCTGTGGTACTGTCATACATTTTAAATTAGCAAAATTTAAAGACATGATCATTGAAACTAACACTTCAAAGAATCAGTGTTCTGTTGTGTTTTGACTTTAAACTACTCCTGTCTCGGATTTCCACAAATTCCAGTCTAGATGAGCAATATTCATTAAAATACTCGCTGCTTGTTTTATTATTTATGGTTTAGATGTCTTTCCATTCAAACAAAGAGACAGATTGTCTTCTAGCTGAGACACCTGGAAGGTGCTTGAAGCACAAAGGCCATGATTCAAAAGTCTGCAGTGCAGTCAACAAGCAATTACTTTTGCATGTGATAGGAGACTGTCAGCTTCAAACACAGGACATTCTTTGGGAAGATTAGTCCAAATTACATTTTATTACATTGGCCCACTTGAATGGCCTAAACTTCATATACTTCTTATTCTAATGGAATTCCAACTGGGGCATTAATATATTGTTTATGACATGTTTGGAGTTCTTGTGTTATCAGCATGCATTCACGAGAGAAGCTTCAAACACTATCAGATAACAGTGAGCTGGATGTTGGCTGTTGTACAGCATAGGGGATTTTATCATCTTGTTGAACCAGTGGCAGTGATTAAATTAAACTGTCTGAACAAAGCTTTTGCATGTCAGACTGTTGAATGGCAAAATGAAAGAGTGACACACTTCAAAGATCAGAGGAAGGGAGAGAGGCCTAGAACAACACAGTTATAGAACTCCTTATTTCCAACATTCAGACACAAAATCAACGGTTAAGAGCAGTTTCCATTTTACTTCATCTTCAAACTTTTTTGTAGCGTTTTATCCGTTTTCTAGGCACGTTCCCCCACATTCTTTTTCAATAACATATTTAATTTAACTTGGAACACTGACTGAATGATGAGGTAGTTTGGGGGACTTTTACTTTTGTTCTGTTTCTTTGTGCAAACAAGGTTTTTTCATTTGTTTTAATTTCTAATTTTTCTCTTATTATTTCCAAATGAAATATTTAAGGAAGAAAAACCCAGGAGATTATGATGCTTCCATAACTTACAGGCACACTATATTTGGAGAGACAAACACAAGGGCTTTTGTTTTACCACTTCAGGAAGCAAATTAAAATTTTTGAAATAAAAGTTTAGGGGCACCTGGGTGGCTCAGTAGGTCAAGCGTCCAACTCTTGGTTTCGGCTCAGGTCCTGATCTCAAGGTTCCTGAGGTCAAGCCCAGACCACAGGCTCTGTGCTGTCTGCTTTCTGCTCTTCTCTCTCTTGCCCTCTCCCTACACCCTACCCTCCTAACCGCCCTCTCCCCCGCTGCTCAAGCTCACACACTCTCTCTCTCTCTCAAAATAAATAAGTAAAGTTTAAAAAATATTATGAAAAGAAAGTCTGATACAATAGAACTAAACAAAATTATTTTTATAAGTTGAAATATCATGATATATGAACTCTCTGAAAAAGTTCATGGTCAAAGAAGTTTTAAGGATCTAAATTTATCTGAGATGCAAAGTAAGCTTTATAGGAATCCACATGTTTCCTATCTAGTGAGACTTTTTAAATCAACAAACTGTTCTGACATTTATTTATAATTATCTTTGTTAGTTAAAAAAAAAAAAAAAAACCGGCTGTTAGTATTAAGAAAAATGCTATTTCCTCTCAAACAAAATAAAACTGGGAAAAAGTCCAGAAAAAGCTAATTGAATTTTAGTGCTATTTCCATTTCAAAATCTACATAGTCCCAGTTTTAAATTATTTTCTAGATTGGTGGTTTCCTTTTTATTTAATATTCTCAGTCAACTATTTAGAAACATTTAAGAAACTTCAATGTGTCATCGTGGTTACAGAAGATAAGTATTCAGATGATATTAATGCTTGTAAATTTATCAACTTCTAGTTTTACTTCAATTCTGATTTATACAATTTCTAGAACTATAAAGTAATGACCATTTTGCAATAAATGTTGATTCTTAATCATGTATTTTCACAAGTAAGTGTTTCACTTCCATTTATCATGAAAAGTGGTAGCTTTTCATAGAGATTCACTGCTCCATAACATCCACTAATATTGTATTTCACTTTATGCTATTTTATTTTACTATTTTTATCTTATCTTATCTTATCTTATTTTATAAGAGTATACACATGCACACAAACTAGCAGGGGAGGGGCAGAAGGAGAGGGAGAGAGAGAAAATCCCAAGCAGGCTCTATGCCCAGCACAGAGCCCAATGCAGGGCTCAATCTCACAACCATGAGATCATGACCTGAGCTGAAATCGAGTCGAGTGCTTAATCAATCGAGCCACCCAGGCACCCTCCACTAACATTTTAAAGTACAAAACACTTTCAATTCAATTCCACTTGAGATATTTAGCGATGAAAAAAAATCATAGGAAACACAAAAACAAAGTCAACCTGTCCTCTTAGAATATATCACTTGGAATAATTACAACAGCATATATGCTTTACAGATTTACTTCTTTCTTTAACTTACTAAATATCCAGGACATGCTGCGTGTAGTGAAGTATAATGAAACCAATAGAGGACAATCAGGATTGTGTACAAATATAACAAAAGATGAATTTTGACTTCGTTATTTGGGAAATTTTCTGAATTAGGTTAGAAACATTCTCATTTATAAGTCTGTGGAGACAACATAAAAATTCTTAAATTCACAGATCTCAGAATTCTGAAATTTTTATAATGGTTAACTTGTTCAGAGTTTCATTTATAAACTGTTTTTTCAGGTTTCGGGCTCCAAGCTGTCAGCACAGATAGGACGCGGGGCTCAAATTCACAAGCAGTGAGATCATGACCTGAGCCGAAGTTGGATGCTTAACCAACTGAACCACTCAGGCGCCCCACAGAGTATGTATTTTTGATTAAAATATAATTAGGGAGAAGTTATTTTGGGAATTTTCTATTACACAGAATGTTTATCAAAGATATTCTTTCAGTTTGTATGCATTCAAAGCCTTCTACAATCTTAAAAACAAACAAAAAATAATGTAAGTAATAACAGTTACTGAGCATATGACTATTGATATTGATATATAATTATCAATATTTGTAGTCTAAAAAGATGAACGTTCCCATTTTTCCCTACACTTTACAAAAATTATTAATGATTTGGCAATGAAGTAAATCTCTGTAAGGTCATAAAAGAAGCAAAATTTTAATATCTATTACCTGGTAAAAATATAAGAAAATCAGAAAAGAATAACAAAATTTACATAAACCCTCAATAAGTAAGAAATTCTAAAAAATTCCCCAAGTAAATACTGTTTTAAATAAGAAACTATAATGGGACCATCCTACGTCAAAACTCAAGAAATCTCTTCAAAGCAGACTTTCAAAAGAAAGGCATACTCCTGGGTGTTTATATGATCCAAGAAAGAAAAAAAAGTGAATATAAATTAAATGAGTGCTCAACTAAAAAATTTATAGGAAAGCAAAAATATCAAAAAGTGCAAAAGGTAATTAATAAACATAAATTTTGAAATTAATGAATGAAAACAGAAAACTTTGGAATTGATAACTACACACATAAACTGATACTTGGAAAAGATCAATAAAATAGACAATCCATTGGCAAACCTACTCAAGAAAAAAAGGAGAAAAAGATAAAAACAAATATAATGTTAAAAATTAGAAAGAATCTATAATCACAGATAAAGTTGTCAAATTACAGATTTTTCTCAATTTATGATGATCACATCTGGATAAACGCATGTTGGTTTAAAATATCATAAGTGGAAAATACATTTAATACACTTAACTTATCTAACATCATAGCTTAGCTTGGTGTACATTAAACATTTTCAAGGTTGCCTGGGTGGCTCAGTTGGTTAAGCACAGGGCTCTTGATTTTGGCTCAGGTCATGATCTCCTGGTCGTGGGATCAAGCTCCACATCGGGCTCTGTGCTGAACTCGAAGCCTGCTTGGGATTCTCTCTCTCCCTCTCTCTGCCCCTGCCCTGGTAGCACTCTCTCTATCTCTCTCAAAATAAATACACTTAAAAAAAAACAAAAAACAGGGACGCCTGGGTGGCTCAGTTGGTTAAGCATCAAACTTCAGCTCAGGTCATGATCTCACAGTTCATAAGTTTGAGCCCTGTGACCAGCTCTGTACTGACAGTTCAGTCTGCAGCCTGCTTCAGATTCTGTGTCTCCCTCTCTCTCTGTCCCTTCCCTGCTCACGGACTCTTTCTCTCTCTCTCTTTTTCTCTCTCTCTCAAATATAAATTAACATTAAAAAGAAATTAAAACACAAAAGCAAAAAACATTTTCAGAACACTTACGTTAAACCATAATTGGGCAAAATCATCTAACAGAAAGCATAGTTTATAATAAAATCTTGAATATCTCATGTAATTTATTGAATATTCTACTGAGAATGAAAAACAGAATGGTTGTAAGCATATTGGTTATTGACCCTTGTGCTCATCTGATTGACTGGGGGCTCTGGCTGCCACTCCCACCCAGCCTCACAAGAAAGGATTGTACCAAATACCGCTAGCCCAAAAAAAGATCCAAATTCAAAATTTGAAGTTTGATTTCTACTGAATGTAAAACCATCATAAGTCAGGGGCCATCTGCATAAGAAAATATACTAACACAAAACCCAGAAACCAAAAAAGAAAAATAATTGCTTATTTTACTACATAAATACATCAAACTTTTGTTTGGCAAAAGACATCCTCAACACATTTAGAAAATAAATTACGAAATTAAAATCTGGGAGAAATGTATGTAAGCCATACGAAAGACAACTAAAACAAAAATATACACATTTCAGGGGCGCCTGGGTGGCTCAGTCAGTTGAGCCTTTGACTCAGGTTTTGATTTCGGCTCAGGTCATGGTTCCAAGCTCCTGGGATCAAGCCCTGCATCAGGCCCAACACTGGGTGTGGAGCCTGCTTAAGATTCTCTCTTTCTCTCCTTCTGCCCTCTTCCCTGCTCTCTGTCTGTCTCAAAAATAAAAAATTAAAAAAAAAAATTAGGGGCACCTGGGTAGCTCAGTTGGTTTACCATCCAACTTTGGCTCAGGTCACGATCTCGTGGTCTTTGGGTTCCAACCCTACCTCAGGCTCAGTGCTGACAGCTCGGAGCCTGGAGCCTGCTTCTGATTCTATGTCTCCTTTTCTCTCTGCCCTTCCCCCACTCATGCTCTGTCCCTCTCTCTCTCAAAAATAAATAAACATTAAAAATTTTTTTTTAGAATGCCCTCCCCCGGATCATTTAAGTTGTGGTATTATATACTTGATTCACCTATCCCTTGTGTTTTCTGTAACTGAAATTTAAGTCTGCAATCTCAACTACACATTCAGACTAGATATTTTTGGCAAAATATTAGCAGCTTTCTCTGGGGAATAGGATTACAATGAAAATATCTGTATGATATTTATTTCCTGTGATACACATTTCAATATTACTAGGGTTTTTGCAGTAAACAAGCACATGTACACTTTAAAAAAAAGAAAGAAAGAAAGAAAAAAATGCATTGGCATTGATACCAAAAGTCCTAGTAGTATACAAATCATGTATTTAAGGGAAAAGGAAAGTACAAAGTAAGATCTTTCTTTTCATGAAAAAGAAAGGATTGTGTGTATATGTGCATCTACACATATACACACAACAAATAAATATGGGGGAAAAGTTAACAGAGATTCCTTTTTTAATTTTTTTAATGTTTTTATTATTTATTTTTGAGAGAGATATAGAGAGAGAGACTGAATGTGAGTGGGGGAGGGAAACACAGTCCGAAGCAGGCTCCAAGCTGTCAGCACAGAGCCTGACACGGGGATCAAACTCACGGGCCACAAGATCATGATCTGAGCTGAAGTCAGTCGCTTAACCAACTGAGCCACTCAGGTGCCCCATCAAAGATTACTTTTAACTGTGAGATTATTAATTTTCCAGGTGACTCAATTTTGCCTTTGCTTAGTTTCTACTTTTACTTCCATATGCATGTAATGGTTTTGAAAAGGAGTGAAATTTGTGATTATTTAATGAAACTAATGATTTTAGATGTTGAAAATAGCAACTTCTAACAACCAGGAAAAAGAAAGAACAAATGATTGAAGTATACACAAGAACTCAAAAACAGCAATGGTAGAAACAGTGACCTGGTTTTTCAAGGAAATACCAAATTATATTCAATATAAGTGATACTTACTTTCCAAAGCTGTGCATTTGTAGGAAATGCATTCCATTTATGGCCTCACAAAGCAGACCATATTTCATAATATCTTTATTATAATTGTGTTTGGGAACAACAGACATGAAAATATATATTTATTCCATAGAGCTTTGCTGAACAAATTATAACTATGACCAAATTTCTTTAGAATCATAGCAACAACAATGACCTGCTACAATAATTTAAAATAAAAAATTATATTCCAAGTAAAAAAATGAACAAGAATATGTTGCTAATTAGCATACAAGAGCCATGGAAGTACATAAATCAACACATAAATATGTATTAAGTTATAAATTTGACCTTTTTAACCTTTATTTTCTAATTTTTTGTTACAAAAGGTTTCATTAATATCTCTCTATGTCAAATAGAGGTATTCAAATTATTTTGACTTATGCATCTCTTGGCATTGAGACCATTTATGTAACTAAGCTTTGCAATGGAATCTTGTAAGCCCCTTTTTAAATTTGGAGGCATGAGATCCTGGAAAGAACGAATGCATAAGTCTTTTTTATTTCTCTTCTTTCCGTGATTTTCCTAGTCTTAACAATAGTGCGAGCTTACCAAATGATTTCACTTGTATGTAGAATCCAACAAACAAAACAAACGAAAAACAACAAAAAAAGAAACAGACCCACAAATATGGAGAACAAATGAATTGTTCCCAGAGGGAAGGGGGATGGAAAGATGGACAAAATGGGGGGGAAGGGGAGTGGGAGATACAGGCTTCCAGTTATGGAATGAATCAGTCATGGGGATAAAAGGTATAGCACAGGGAATACAGCCAATGGCATTGTAACAGTATTGTATGATGACAGATGGTCGCTGCACTTGTAGTGAGCACGGTGTAACACAGATTTGTTGAATCACTATGTTGCACCCGTAAAGCTAATGCAACATTGGGTGTCAACTATAGTTCAATAAAAACAAATAATAAATAATAAATAAATAAATAAATAAATACATTTAACAACAGTGCAAGCTTAAATGGGAAAAGAAATCTTTAAAAGGAATTCTAAGGGATGAGGAAAGTCACAGAACGTTGCTTTACGAATAATGATTTGTGTTAAAGTAGGATTGTGGATATCAACAAATCGTGTAAATATAAACTTCAGAGGTTGTTAGAGCCATCTCCCTCTTCCTCCTGCTTCTTTAGAGTCTTTCAAATGAACAAGTATATACTATGTAAAATGAAGTGTGACTACCTTGCTTTTTATTTTTAATGTTTGTTTATTTTGAGAGAGAGAGAGAGAGAGAGAGAGAAAGTGACAGGGCAAGCAGGCGAGGGGCAGAGAGAGAGGGAGAGAGAAAGAATCCCAAGCAGGCTCCGCACTGTCAGCGCAGAACCCGACCTGGGGCTCAAACTCACAAACCGAACCATGAAATCATGACCTGAGCTGAAATCAAGAGGCCGATGCTTAACCAACTAAGCCTCCAAGGCACCCCAAAGTGTGACTATCTTTCAAGTAGTGTCAGCACTGGAGAGGAATATTGTTATTGTTGTTGTTTTAATTTCCATGCGGGTGCCAGTGTCTTCTTCAGATAGATCAGAGCCAAACGCTTCACTAGTTATGCAAGAAATCTCTAGTGAAAAGCTGAATTAACTGACACACTTATGATTTATCCCAGAGCTGTAACAATAACCCTTAAGGATTGGTGCCCCTGATGGCTGCCCAACCTGCTTACTGCTTAGCCCATTCCCAATGGTCCAGAGCTGGGAAGGGCGGAGGGAACACAGAAGCAGAGCCCAGAAGACTGAGAAAGAACCTGCTATGCGTAAGACAGATCCCACTATGCATAAGAAGCCTTGAGTTAGAGAAGAGAGCCAGTCAGCTGGTCAATTAGTTGCTGCAAAAGTGAGACAGAGAGTCCTCTGCGTCAAAATGGTGAACCCCAGAGGAAGAACCAAGATGAACTCATGCCCAGGGGGCAGCCACTAGGTAGATGAGTCATGGATCCCCAGGGCAGCCCCCACAGCTGGGTTCTGTGGCATTTCAGTGCCCATGCAGCTGTTTTTCCTCCTATTCCCTGCATCTTTACGACAAAAGCCTAAAAGGGGAGTAACATAAACATGTCTCTTTTGCTTACCTCTACAAGGAAATCAACTAACACAAAGTTTTAGATGTTGTTCAATATTGAAAATTATGAATATATTTTCATTTCAATTGGGCTTGAGGGAGGGATTATTTTCAAATATCAAAAATAAAGACTGGGGCGCCTGGGTGGCGCAGTCGGTTAAGCGTCCGACTTCAGCCAGGTCACGATCTCGCGGTCTGTGAGTTCGAGCCCCGCGTCAGGCTCTGGGCTGATGGCTCAGAGCCTGGAGCCTGTTTCCGATTCTGTGTCTCCCTCTCTCTCTGCCCCTCCCCCGTTCATGCTCTGTCTCTCTCTGTCCCAAAAAAAATAAATAAAAAACAAACAAACAAAAAAATAAATAAATAAATAAATAAATAAATAAATAAATAAAGACTGAAGATGGCAGAACAGCATGGAAGCTTTTTGTGTGTCTCGCGTCCATGAAATACAGCCAGACCAACACTGAACCATCCTACACAACTAGCAAACTGATTGAAGGATCAACACAACAATCTGGACAACCTGAACCACAGAATTCAGCAGGTACGCGACACGAAGACTGAACTTGGGGAGCAAGAAGCCACGAAGTTAGGGAACTGCTTTTGTGGGCAGAGAGAGGACAGAGACTGGAGAGGGGGGAGAATAAAGGAAAAGCACCCCTCCCCAAAAGCAGCTGGAGAGAAAGTGGAAAATTGGAAACAGCCGCAGGGACTAAAACTAAAAAGGGAGAAAGGAGAAAGGAGAAAGGAGAGGGTTTAAATTCCATTAAGACTGTAAACAAGGGGAGCGCAAAGGCTGCAACTCCGCAGCTCCATACCTGGCGGTGCTCTGGTGGGAAGGGCGAATCCCCAGGAGCAGAGTGGGGTCCGGGAGGTTCTCGGGCCACACGGGGAAAAGCGGTTCCACTGCTGGAAGGACATTTGGTAGAGACTGTTGAAGCCACCTGGTCCCAGCAGACCCCGGAAGGCAGCCACATTCGCTGGTGCTAGGGCAAGGTTGTTGAGGGTGAAGCCTGGTGCCAGATGTGTGATGTGATTTTCCATAATCCCTGAAATGCTGTTACTACACTATCTCATGGACTTTTCCTGGGGTGGGCTGGCACCTTGCTTCAGTCTCGGGGTACTGGCAGCAGCAGGGTCCAGTGGGCGTTCCTGGGTGCAGACAATATTCGGCCATTGCTCATTCGGCCATTTCTCGGTGAGACCTTCCCACAGAGTGGGGGAAAGAGTCAAAGCGGCAGTCCTTCGGACATAAGGGGCCGGGAAAAACAGCCGCATCTGAGACAAAACTCGGAAGACAGGTACTGCCTGAGGCCTGGTCACGGAGAGTGAAAAATGGGGGAGTGGACAAGAGCTGAAGACAGAGGAGGGGTGCGCGGTTTCTGATCTGGGCGAACAGACTGGGTAGCTGGGTGGCCGCATTTGCCCCACTCCCGCGCATGCGCATACGCACCTACGAGCTTCGCAACAATCCACCCCAGTAGGCTAGCAGCGCCATCTAGTGGAGAGCGGAGCCATTACACTGACCCCCGCCCAAATGCACCAGCTTTGCTCTTTAAGAACACAAGTCTCACCACCTGCTTAGTTTATGGATTATAAAGCGCTTCATAGTCTGACTTCTAGAAGAAAACGACATAATTTCAGTCCTACTTCAATCTGTTAGCAGGTCCATCATTTCAATTTTCTTTCTTTTTTCTTTTTCTTTTACAATTTTCTTTTTCTTGAATACAGAAAGAGAAAAAATTCATTTTTATATTCAATTTTTATTAAAAATATCTTTCTTTAATTTTTATTACTATGTTTTTTACTTTTGTATAACTATTTTCAAATTTTACTTTACTTCCATCATTTTCTTTTAGTCTACTTCAGTGTATGTACCTTTCCAAATTTTCAAACAGTTTCCTCTTTTCTCTTTTTCTTTCTGTTTCTTTTTTTCTCTTTTTCCTTTCTTTTCTTTTTCTTGAATGCAGAAAGAGAAAAACTTCATTTTTACTTTCAATTTCTATTAAATATATTCTTATTTAGTTTTCATTACTATAGTTTTTGCTTTTAGGTAAATTTTTTCAAATTCTATTTTCTTCCATCATTTTATTTTAGTCTACTAGAGTGTATTCACTTCTTCAAATTGTCAAACCATTTCTTTTTTTTCTTTATTTTTTTAATTTTTTTTCTTTTTCTTTTCTTTTCTTTTTTCTTAAATACAGAAAATGAAAAATTCATATTTATTCTTAATTTTTATTAAAAATATTTTTCTTAATTTTTTTCTACTATATTCTTTACTTTTGTGTATATTTTTTCAAATTCTATTTTCCCCCCATCATCTCATTTTAGTCTACTTCAGTGTATTCATTTTTTCAAATTCTCAAACGATTTCCTTTTTTTTCTTCCCCCCCACTTTTTTTTTTCTAATCTGTCAAACCACTTTCAACACCCAGACCAAAACACACCTAGGATCTAGCATCATCTATTTGATTTGTGTGTGTGTGTGTGTGTGTGTGTGTGTGTCTGTGCTTAATTTCTAATTTTAATATTTTTTTTAATTTTAATTCTTTTATTTCAATTTTTCTACCTCATTAATTCTTTTTCTCCCTTCAAAATGACAAAACGAAGGAATTCACCCCAAAAGAAAGAGCACAAAGAAACAACAGCCAGGGACTTAACCAACACAGATACAAGCAAGATGTCTGAACCAGAATTTAGAATCACGATAATAAGAATACTAATTTGAGTTGAAAATAGATTAGATCCCTTTCTGCAGAGATAAAAGAAGTTTAAAAAAAAAAAGCCAGAATGAAATTAAAAATGCTATAACTGAGCTGCAATCATGGATGGATGCAGCGGCGGCAAGGATGGATGAGGCAGAACAGAGAACCAGCGATATACAGGACAAACTTATAGAGAATAATGAAGCAGGAAAAAAAGGGAGAGTAAGGCAAAAGAGCACAATTTCAGAATTAGAGAAGTCAGTGATTCATTAAAAAGGAACCACATCAGAATCATAGGGGTCCCAGAAGAGGAAGAGAGAGAGAGAGGGGTAGAAGGGTTATGTGAGCAAATCATAGTGGAAAACTTTCCTAACCTGGGGAAAGACACAGACGTCAAAATCCAGGAAGCACAGAGGACCCCCATTAGATTCAACAAAAACTGACCACCAACAAGGCATATCATAGTCAAATTCACAAAATACTCAGGCAAGGAGAGAATCATGAAAGCAGCAAGGGAAAAAAAGTCCCTAACCTGAAGACAGATCAGGTTTGTAGCAGACCTATCCACAGACAACTGGCAGGCCAGAAAGGAGTGGCAGGATATATTCAATGTGCTTAATCAGAAAAATATGCACCCAAGAGTTCTTTATCCAGCAAGGCTGTCATTCAAAATAGAGGGAGAGATAAAAAGTTTCCCAGACAAACAAAAATTAAAGGAGTTTGTGACCACTAAACCAGCGCTGCAAGAAATTTTAAGGGAGACTCTCTCTGAGGGGAGAAAAGATGGAAATATATAAATAAATAAATAAATAAATAAATAAATAAATAAATACCAAAAGCAACAAAGACTAGAAAGGACCAGAGAACACCACCAGAAACTCCAACTCTACAAGCACCATAATGGCAATAAATTCACATCTTTCAGTACTCACTCTAAGTGTCAACAGACTCAATGCTCCAATCAAAAGACATAGGGTAACAGAATGGATAAGAAAACAAGATCCATCTACATGCTGTTTACAAGAGACTCACTTCAGACCTAAAGACACCTTCAGATTGAAAGTAAGGGGATGGAGAACAATCTATCATGCTAATGGTCGACAAAAGAAAGCTGGAGTAGCCATACTTATATCAGACAATCTAGACTTTAAAATAAAGACCGTATCAAGAGATGAAGAAGGGCATTATGTCATAATCCAGGGGTCTATCCTCCAAGAAGACCTAACAATTGTAACCATTTATGCGCCAAATGTGAGAGCACCCACATATATAAATCAATTAATCCCAAACATCAAGAACCTCATCGATAGTAATACCATAATAGTAGGAGACTTCAACACCCCACTCACAGCAATGGACAGATCATCTAATCAAAAAATCAACAGGGAAAAATGGCTTTGAATGACACACTGGACCAGATGGGCTTAATAGATATATTCAGAACGTTTCATCCTAAACCAGAGGAATATACATTCTTCTCCAGTGCACATGGAACGTTCTCCAGAATAGACCATATACTGGGACACAAATCAGCCCGAAGTAAGTACAAAAAGATCAAGATCATACCATGCATATTTTCAGACCACAACGCTATGAAACCCTAATCAACAAGAAAAAATTTGGAAAGGTAACAGATACTTGGAGACTGAAGGACATCCTACTAAAGAATGAATGGGCTAACCCAGACTTTAAAGAAGAAATTAAAAAGTATATAGAAGTCAATGAAAATTATAACACTACAAGCCAAAACCTCTGGTACACAGCAAAGGCAGTCATAAGACAAAAGTATATAGCAATCCAGGCCTTCCTAAAGAAGGAAGCAAGATCTCAGATACACAACCTAACCTTATGCCTTAAGGAGCTGGAAAAAGAACAGCAAATAAAACACAAAACCAGCAGAAGACAGGAAATAATAAAGATTAGAGCAGAAATTAATGCTTTTGCAACAACAAACAAAAAACAACAAAAAAAGTAGAAAAGATCAATGAAACCAGAAGCTGGTTCTTTAAAGAATTAACAAAATTGATAAGCCACTAGCCAGTTTGATCAAGAAGAAAAAGGAAAGGACCCAAATAAATAAAATCAAGAATGAAAGAGGAGAGATCACAACCAACACAGCAGAAATAAAAACAAATATAAGAGAATATTATGAGCAATTATATGCCAATAAAATGGGTAATCTGGAAGAAATGGACAAATTCCTAGAAACATATAAACTACCAAAACCGAAACAGGAAGAAATAGAAAATTTGAACAGACCCATAACCAGTAAGGAAATCGAATTGGTAATAAAAAATCTGCCAAAAAAACAAGAGTCCAGGGCCAGATGGCTTTCAGGGGAATTCTACCAAACATGTAAGGAAGAGTTAACACCTCTTCTCTTGAAACTGTTCCAAAAAATAGAAATGGAAGGAAAACTCCCAAACTCTTTCTATGAAGCCAGCATTACCTTGATTCCAAAACCAGACAGAGACCCCACTAAAAAGGAGAACTATAGACCAATTTCCCTGATCAACATGGATGCAAAAATCCTCAACAAGATATTAGCCAACCAGATCCAACAATACATTAAAAAAATTATTCATCATGACCAAGCGGGATTTATACCTGGGATGCAGGGCTGGTTCAATATCCGCAAAACAATTAATGTGATTCATCACATCAATAAAAGAAAGGACAAGAACCATATGATCCTCTCAATAGATGCCGAGAAAACATTTGACAACATACAGCATCCTTACTTGATAAAAACCCTCAAGAAAGTAGGGATAGAAGGAGCATACCTCGAGATCATAAAAGCCATATATGAATGACCCAACGTTAATACCATCCTCAATGGGGAAAAATTGAGAACTTTCCCCCTAAGGTCAGGAACACGACAGGGATGTCCACTCTCACCACTGTTATTGAACATAGTATTGGAAGTCTTAGCCTCTGCAATCAGACAACACAAGGAAATAAAAGGCATCCAAATCGGCCAGGAGGAGGCCAAACTTTCACTCTTCGCAGATGACATGATCCTCTCTATGGAAAACCCAAAAGATGCCACCAAAAACCTGCTAGAACTGATTCATGAATTCAGCAATGTTGCAGGATATAAAATCAATGCACAGAAATAAGTTGCATTCCTATACACCAACACTGAAGAAACAGAAAGAGAAATCAAGGAATCGATCCCATTTACAATTGCACCAAAAACCATAAAATACCTAGGAATAAATCTAACCAAAGAGGTGAAAAATCTATACACTGAAAACTATAGGAAGCTTATGAAAGAAATTGAAGAAGCCACAAAAAAATGGAAAAACAATCCATGCTTCTGGATAGGAAGAACAAATATTGTTAAAATGTCAATACTACCCAAAGCAATCTACATATTCAATGCAATCCCTATCAAAGTAACACTAACATTCTTCACAGAGCTAGAACAAATAATCCTAAAATTTATATGGAACCAGAAAAGACCCCAAATAGCCAAAGCAATCTTGAAAAAGGAAACCAAAGCAGGAGGCATCACAATCCCAGACTTCAAGCTATCCTACAAAGCTGTAATCATCAAGACAGTATGGTACTGGCACAAGAACAGACACTCAGACCAGTGGGACAGAACAGAGAACCCAGAAAGGACCCACAAATGTATGGCCAACTAATCTTTGACAAAGCAGGAAAGAATATCCCATGGATAAAGACAGTCTCTTCAGCAAATGATGCTGGGAAAACTGGACAGCGACATGCAGAGAATGAACCTGGACCGCTTTCTTACACCATACACAAAAATGAACTCAAAATGGATGAAAGACCTCAATGTAAGACAGGAAGCCATCAAAATCCTCGAGGAGAAACCAGGCAAAAACCTCCTGGATCTTGGCCGCAGCAACTTCCTCAACACGTCTCCAGAGGCAAGGGAAACAAAAGCAAAAATGAACTACTGGGACCTCATCAAAATAAAAAGCTTCTGCACAGCGAAGGAAACAATCAGCAAAACTAAAAGGCAATCGACAGAATGGGAGAAGGTATTTGCAAATGACATATCAGATAAAGGGTTAGTATCCAAAATCTATAAAGAACTTATCAAACTCAACACCCAAAAAACAAGTAGCAAGGGTAGAAATGGGCAAAAGACATGAACAGACCCTTCTCCAAAGAAGACATCCAGATGGCCAACCAACACATGAAAAAATGCTCACCATCACTCATCATATGGGAAACACAAATCAAAACCACCATGATATACCACCTTACACCTGTCAGAATGGCTAACATTAACAACTCAGGCAACAACAGATGTTGGTGAGGATGCGGAGAAAGAGGATCTCTTTTTCATAGTTGGTGGAAATGTAAGCTGGTGCAGCCACTCTGGAAAACAGTATGGAGGTGTCTCAAAGAACTAAAAATAGAACTACCCTACAACCCAGAAATTGCACTACTAGGCATTTATTCAAGGGATACAGGTGTGCTGTTACGAAGGGACACATGCACCCCCATGTTTATAGCAGCACCATCAACAGTGGCCAAAGTATGGAAAGAGCCCAAATGTCACCGATGGATGAATGGATAAAGAAGAAGTGGTATATACATACAATGGAGTATTTCTCAGCAATCGAAAGGAATGAAATCTTGCCATTTGCAACTATGTGGATAGAAATGGAGGGTATTATGCTAAGTGAAATTAGTCAGAGAAAGGCAAAAATCATATGATTTCAGTGATGTGAGGACTTTAAGAGACAAAACAGATGAACATAAGGGAAGGGCAACAAAAATAGTATAAAAACAGGGAGGGGGGACAAAACAGAAGAGACTCATAAATATGGAGAACAAAATGAGGGCTGCTGGAGGGGCTGTGGGAGGGGGGATGGGCTAAATGGGTAAGGGGCATTAAGGAATCTACTCCTGAAAACATTGTTTCACTATATGCTAACTAATTGGGATGTAAATTTTAAAAAATAAAAAATAAAATTTAAATAAATAAATAAATATTTACTGACAGGGAAAATAAAAATAAAAATAAAGACTATTTGTCAACCTTTTGAGCAAAAGAAGCCAGCATCTCCTAACACGTTTCAGTTTATAAACCACTTCCATGCTCCCACTGCCACGTAACCCTCACAGTGGGGTAGGCATTATTAGCTCTATTTTACAGATGAAGACACAAAGCACACTTATATACACCCTGTTGGTATTTAAAAAAACAAAAAGCAAGTGATGGGCAACTAGTCTTATATATTTATACACGATTTTTTTTAATGTTTATTTTTTATTTTTGAGAGAGAGAGGCTGGAAGGGAGAGAGAGCACAAGCAGGGGAAGGGCAGGGAGAATGGGGGACAGAGAATCTTAAGCGGACTCTGAACTGTAGCAGTGAACCCAGCTTGGGGCTGGAACTCGCAAACCTCAAGATTGTGGCCTGAGCCGAAGTCAGACAATCAACTGACTGAGCCACCCAGGTGCCCCTACTTACACAGGATTTTTAAAAATTCTTCACCAATTGAAATATATCTTATGCAAATATTTTGTGTAATTCCCAAATAGTTAGATTGATCATATTTTTAGTAAGCAGTTTCCATTACTCCAGGGCAAATTGAGATGAATGAACATCTAGTAAGTAATGAGTGATATATATGCATAAATCAATTCAGGAGAGACTTTTTAATCATTTTAACTACAGCAAGAAATTCACAATATTATTAGTGACTATTATTAGGGCTGTAATAACACACAAACAAAAGTTTTCATCTTTCTGGGAATTTGAAAACATTTAATATGTAATCTTCCCTGTGTCTACTGGAGGTTTTTCTTTTCACTTGGTGTTTTTAATCAATATAATATCTCACCAAGATACTATTCTTTAAAATTGTCTGTAGTGGGTTTTCTAGAGAGGAAGTTCAGTGTGGTGTTTATGAGCATAGATTCTGATACAGATTGCCTGGGTTCAACTCCCAGCCCAGCCATTTACCTTAGGCAAATTATTTTACCTCTCTTTGTCAGTTTGCTCATTCATAACATGGGAGTGATTATAATAATGGTATATATCCTCAAAAGATTTTTTCGAGGATTAAATTATTTAACACCCACTAAACTCTTAAAAATAATACTTTCCTTGCATGCTGTAGTCCCTCAATAGTTGACATTGTCAATACATTTATTCTTTATATCTAACTTATGAGGAAGGTTAACGTAACCAGATTTAACTTGAGGAAAGGGTAGGTCTCCAAAGGTTTGTTTACAAATTAGAATGCACTGCTTCAAAGAAACAGTATTGCCAATAGTAGACAAATCCGTCTACAGTGGTAGACAGGAATCCAAAGAAGCCCATACATGTCCCTTTCACCCATGATGCAGTTGAGATTGTATGGTACTAGCAGCCACTGCACTGTCTGAGCCCTTCTAAGTTCTGGGAGCACAAGTTACAAGGTATGGTAGGACCCGTGCATGTCCCTTGCCACACCAGGGAACACCAAGAGGTTATGGAAAAGATGTAGGAAGGGGCTGTGAGGGACAACATAACTCCAGTATAGGATGTGGGAGAACTCTTCTTTTTGATGTTTGAAGAAGGCTCAAAACTCCAGACTTCAAGAATATCAGTTGCAAGGAAAAATTCCAGGTTGTCAGCATGGCAGCATATTTAATGATTTTTAGAAATAATCTACTAAAAACTTTGTGCCAGCATTATAGTTTTCAAGATGAGAAAAGTAAATACCAAAAGACCTACTCAATCTTATTTTCCATTCTGGTTAAAAGGTGGATCTGCATGAGTAATGGTGGGAAGAGCACGTTTTCTCTGAGGGCAACAAGTCTCGAAACAATATCATGAATGAAAAGAAAAGGAGGGAGAGGCTGACATGCTTCTGGGTTTGGCACTCTGCCACCTTAGACTGCAAGTGGATGTGTCCTGGGCATTGTACTTGAAGGCCACACTTTTGCCTTCTCCATTTCTCTCCAACCATTTCAGGAAGGAGCTGGGACAGAAGGACTCACAATGTAGCAGGGAAATGAAAAGGCATCTTGGCTTTTGCACATACTGTTTCATCTGCCTGGATTCTGTTTTCAAACCAAATACTTATGGTTATGGCCAACCTGGGCTTTGAGTCTTATTTAGAAATCCCTGGTTCCAGAAAACAGCGTTCCATATCCGGCCAAAGTAGGTGTGTGTTTATCTCCATTACAGCAATTGTGCACTCTATTGGAATGGCTTGTTTGTTAGTCTTTATTAACTTGTGAGCTCCTTGAGAGTACAGAAAGTGTCTTACTCATCTTTGGGTCTTTGGGTCTGCGATGCCCTATGTTGTGACTCTCACATAGGAGCTACCCAACAAATACTGCTTAAATGAACGAACGAACTAAAGCAGGAATTTCAGGGAGCTGGAAAGATGATTCTTCAGTCCTTTCCTATTCTTTGTTTTGTTTTGACTTGGAACTGAGTGTACCCTGATCCTTTCTCTGTAGAATAAACTAGAGCTAATATAAGGTCCAGAGTAAAAACTGCAAGAAGCTGGCTGTTCAGAGCTAGTTCGGTCCAGGCTGTAAAGAGGAGAGATGAAGAGAGAATTGTGGTTTCCCTGCTATCCAGGCAAGTTGACAGGAGCAAGAAATCAGAAGTGTCAGAGCAAAACCCCTAACTGGGAAAGAGCTGACATCCAGTTACAGTAACCTCTGCCTTCTGTGTCTTTTAGGAATGCAAGCATAGAACCAGGCAGATGAACAGGTATTGATCAAATAGAAGAATGAAAACTCCAACAGTGGCCACTCAATTAAAGCTCACTTCTACAGAGGGCAGATCTGTCCTTTACTGACACACACTAGGTAAGTGTGAATTGGGAATAAGGAAGGAGTGAGCCTAATTACAGAAAGCGAGCCGGGCGCGCTGGGTAAGGCCTCCTCTCACCTGCTAGGTGCGCCATCTGTGAGCTCTGCCTGTGGAAATATGCAAGTTACTGTCCTTATTGCTGCTAAAATAGCTTCAGGTTATTCAGCATATTAGTGGAAAGAGGTGGTCTCAGAATTAGAGAGAGGCAAATACCACTGTATTCCAGTTATGGAGATCAGAGCTGAGAAGGTAAATGCCACTCAAAGAGACAATTTTCTAGCTCAATAAAACTAAGGAATTCTTAGCTTTTAAACTCGGGTTTATCAGATGGAAGGAAGTACTGTTGGAGAAACGGGAGATTAAATGTCAAGACTAAGGCAGTGTCTACATAGAACAATCACACTGGCCAAAGTAGAACGAACCCATGATGAAGGTGTGCAGTGATCAACCATGTCAACTGTGGTGTGATCTAACTCAGTCTGTAAGAAATAACCCAATGAGCTCTGCAGTAATGTGACTTTGGTTACAATCCTAAATTGAGAGTCTCTGGGCTCCCTTTTAAAACTTTATAAGGAAACGCGATTCCATTAAACTGGCCAAAACTTCTCTCAAAGATTAAAAAATTATTCAAAATGTAGGATTTCTGCAAACCACAGATGCCTTCTAGAAGTTACTTCTTACTTAAACATATTCACTATGGTTCATGTTTTTCATTACTGATATTTTCCCATGTGATGTATTTTTCTTCAAGTATATAGTTTTATCAGGTTTGCCAAATGGCCTAATAAGTAAGATATCAGATTCTGGCTGCATTTTGTCTACCTTTTTATTAAGTGTGATGTGCATACCGTTCTCATACATAGCGTAACAGTAGCAGCAAATGGCCAACAACTAATAATAACATCAGTGACCATAACTGTGAATTGACCATTTAGATAAACGCAAACCATCCCTTCTCCTGGACCCTTTATATGAATTTAGAATTTAAATTAATCTTCGTACCTTTGATGTCAAGCCTAATTTCTTCTCTAGGCCCCATCACCTTACTTCTTCCATTTTCTTAGATGTTTACACGCATGCAAGGGAAATTAATAATAAGAGCTAATATTTGTTGAATGCTGTTTACATTCTAGAAACTTCACTGTTTTCTTTGTAGACTGTATCTTTTTCCCGATAATCCTAAAGGTAGCTACCATTATTAACATTTCTACCTAAAAATGAGAACACTGAAACTGATTGAGATTAAGCCATTTATTCAAGTACACAGGTCAGATATTTAAATTATTGTTCAGCAAATGCCCTCTCCCTTTCACATTCTGTGCAGAGTAGACTTGCCTGCATTCTTGATATTGGACTTGACCCTACAACTTTCTAGGTCCATGGAATGTTAGCAGACATGATGTGAGCAAAGGCCTTAAATGTGCTTCGTGGGTTTGGCTTGCCTTTTGCATTCTGGTCATCTGCCATCAGAAAACATGCTCCAGGGGGATGCTGCCTTTCATCCTGGACCATTTAATGGAATACATGAAATAATGAAAGCCCTCTTCCTCCTTACACTCAAGCCCTATATCTATACTTCCTGTCTCTCCCTCCTGTCCCAAATCTCACTTCTGGACACAGAGAAAAAGTTAGAAACAATATATGTGCTGGCCCAAAGAAAGCAAACTGCTCTAGAAAAGTCCTGAAGTGTCTGCTTTTACATATATTTTTCTCATCTTTCATTTTAAAGGATTTAGAGAATAGTTTTGCCCATATTTCCCCTGGTTGCAGAGACCCAGAAAACTACTTATGAGTCAATATTTAACAGCTGCTCAAATAGAAGTAGATTCTTTTTGATAGCAATATCACTTCCTGATGAGATGGAGACCCAGAAATTCACAATAGTGGTTTTCATTAAAGAGCATCCTTGCACTTTTTATGGCAAAAATTATTAGCACTTGTCTTTTGGCAAAATTCCAAGCCAAGCAATTATATTATACCTGTTCATACTCCTCCCATTCTTTCAAATGTCATTCTTCTTGCTTTCTTCCTTGAAACAATGCGATGTTACTGTGAGTGTCAAATTCAATTCCAGAAGCCAGTGAGCCACGGTTTCTCTTTTCTTAATATCAAAGCTTTTAAAGTTTTAATTAATTGTTATAAAGCAATTATATGAAAGGAAATATGGTATTTATAACATTGATATCAACTGGCTCATAATACCTAAAGCCAGTAAGATCATTAAGAGTGATAAATTAGAAAACCTCCTTAGATCTACTCCACTCCCAATGCCTGTGATATTTTAGGTATTTTGCCAGAATTGAGGTCTCTTTAGCAATACTTACTGCTGAATCCATATTTCAGATTCACTTGATAAAAACTAGAACCACATGGCAGAAAGTATAAATAAGCCTAGATTTTATTTTACTTTAGGATTCTAAATTTGTTAATATCATCCTTAAACCTGGGACTTCTTATAATGTCTCAAATTATGCCCTTCCAGAGGTTGAAAGTGCTTCTCTAACTCAATTTATGAATCAGAGTTCTCCAAAGAAGTGACAGCAGAAATTCTGTGTGTGTGTGTGTGTGTGTGTGTGTGTGTGTGCATGTGTATATATGTATATGGAAGAGGCCACAAACCTCTCTATGTATATAGAGAGACAGAGCTTTAGTTTAAGGAATTGGATCACATGATCACGGAATTTGGAAAGTCTGAAATCCTCAGGGCAGGCTAACAGACTAGAAATTCCGGCAGAAATTGATGTCGGAATCTTGAGTCCAAAGGCAATCTGGAGGTAGAATTCTTTCCTCTGTTGGGGGACTTTAGTCTTTTCTCTTAAGGCCTTCAACTGATTAGATGAAACCCACTTACATTATGGAGGGTAAGCTGTCTTACTCAAAGTCAACTGATTTAAATAGCAATCACATCTAAAGAATACCTTCACAGCAACATCTGGATTGCTGTTTGACCATAGCATAGCCAAGGTGACAAATAAAATTGACCATGACATGCATTGATCACCAAAGTGGAATGACTATATTCCTGAAGATGCTATAGAAAATCACATGGCATGTGAGAATTAAAAATAGAACTTCTTAATATTTATTTTCATCCAACGAAATTATTTTTACCAGTATTTAGTGCATAGATTGACAGCAGTACCCCCCTCCGTCTATATGTGAGGTGTCACATGACATGACCAGCATTTAAGTTGTCCTAGGAAGAGGTGGGTAGGCGATCTCCAGCACAGAACACTGACAAGGGTCCCTCACAGCAGAGGTTTCATTCTCGTTTACTTGAGCCATTGTGTAGACAAAATAATAGCCTCCCAAAAGACATCAATGTCTTTATCCCTAGAAACTACTGTCAATATGTTACCTTATGTGACAAAAAGCACTTTACAGATGTAAACAAGCTAAAAATCTTGAGATGGGGTGTTTATCCTGAATTACCCAGGGGTGGGGGCAATATAATCATAATTGCTTATAAGAGGGACTACAGGAGGAGCCAGAATCAGAAAAGGTGATGTGGTGACAGAAGTGGAGACTTAAGTGATGCCCTTTAAGAGAGAAAGAGGCCACAAGCCTAGGAATATGAGTGTTCCCCAGGAGCTTGGAAAGGCAGGGAAGCAGATTCTCTCCTAGAGCTTCCAGAAGGGATGCGACTCTGCCAGTACCTTGATTTTAGCCCAGTGACACTCATGTTTGCAAAAGCAATGTATTAATAATAAAAAAAAAGGTGGAAATTTCTTGCTAAATTTCAAGAAACATCTCTGCATCATTTTGAATGGGATTTAAAAATGTTTAGCATGATTTTTTATTAGTGCTGCCCTTCTGCAATTACGAGATCGTGTCTTTGTGAGTTATTTCAACTATGGCAGTCATTGAACCAACTATAAAAAAAAAAAAACCCTTATAGAATCATGCCCTCAAATTATTTCTTCATAAAGGCAGTGCATTGAGATTTCAAAATAATGTTATATATTCATTCACAATGAGAGCCCAAGACACCAGAAAGACCACTGCTGATGACTCTGGTTTGGGGCCGCCCTGCCAGGCTGAATCTCTGGGCAGGATTTCTACTTCAAAATGCAGCATTGGGGGAGACAGTCACCTAAGCTCGAGATCCAGCAGTCTTAAGAATGTGAAAAGAGAAATTGAGAAGGGAATGTCCAAGGGCAGCTGGTCAGTGCACACCTGATTTTGTTTTAACTTGAAGATTACTGCCCCCAGGTAGACCCATCCAGCCTGTGGCTGTGGATTTCTAGGGAAAACAGACAGGTTGATTATAACAAGGCAACCTGAAAAAAAGGGAAAAGAAAAAACTACATGCTAATTCTCCACCTTGGCTAGAATGCCTTTAAGACTTATTCACACCATCTGGTGCCCTCACAGACCCACCACTAAACCCTTTACCAATTTACTTAGAATGTCAAGGACATCACCTTGAATTCCTTCAAGTTTTCTGCTGTCCATTTCAACACACTTTCCTTCTTCTGAAACAAGAAGAAATTGTTACTTTTCTTTTTGAAAGCTAGCCCTTTCTACCTTCCCTGTGACTTTGCTCTATCAACAATCCGTTCTCTTTCTTTCATATCTAGTCTCCCCTGTCCATTGGCTCCGCTTCTTTCTCAAGCATAATTGGGTCCCACTTACCCTTAAATATAAGTCATATTTTTTTAAGTTCATTTATTTTATTTTGAGAGAGATAGTGCAAGCAGGGGAGGGGCAGAGAGAGTGGGAGAGAGAGAATCCCAAACAGGTTTGCACACCATCAGTCCGGAGCCGAACACAGAGCTTGATCTCATGAACCACGAGATCATGACCTGAGCCAAAATAAAGGGCTGGACACTTAACTGAACCACCTAGGTGCTCCTATAAGTCATATTCTTAATTTTGTTACAGCCACAAACCAACATTTTCTCTTATTCCTTTCTTCTAGTGTCAGATTTGAGGAAATTGATGTCTCCCATGATCTCCATTTCTCTCTGCCCCTTCCCTCCTTCACCCTAGTGGAGAAGGAAAGTCTTTAACTGGCTCCAACTATACAAACCAATAGTCTCTTCCCATTTCTTCTACGTTCCAGTTGATGATTTAATACCGACTCCTCATGACTTCCTTTTTCCTTAACTATATACCACCCAGATTAACTTGCGACCTTTTAGCCATCTTGAATTTTTCTCAACATCCTTCACCCCCTGAAGCATAGGATCCCAAACTTTGATGTTTATAAGAAAAATGTTGACAACTTGTTAAAAATATAGAGTTCTTAATGCTATCCCTAAATTCTGATTAAGTAGGTATGAGTGGGGGCTGGGCATCGGTATTTTCAACAAGCCCTTTCCTGCTGTGGTGCTCAGGCTTTCACTCTCACTCAGGGGAAATGTTCCGTGACTGTCAGTTCACAAACTGGCTCCATACACAGAGGGCAGGGAGAGAATGAAAAGGAAGCCCACCCCAGATTGCTAAGTGGCAGGTTTCATAAGCAAGGGAACTTACATCTGAGGCTTGTCATGGTGGCCTCAAGACCAGTAGATCACTTTATCTGCCCAAAAGAATCTTAAAATTATATACAGAAGCCCTAACTGGGTTCACTCTTGTTCTCCAGGCTGTGTCCTTGAAATAGTTCCCACTGTGGGACTGGTCAGCAGAGCATACATCCCAAGGATGGGAAAGGTTAAGGAGCTTCCGATTGCTTGGGTGCAGTCTGAAGGTCAATTGGCAGTCACACTCTCTTGACTACTTCCTCCAACAATGACCTCATCTGTGTCCCTCGCCTCAACTTCCACTGAGATGAATCCTCATTCTATATTTCTTGGTTTACATTTTTGTTCAACATCAAAACTTACATTTCCAATCCATTGTTAACTTCATTCTTTCATTTTAAAACTGGACCTTACACTTAAATATAGTTTAGAAACAAACCCATTGGCTTCCCCCCAAACCTGTTTCTACTCCCATCTTTCTTAACTTTTCTAACCACCATTTTCCTAATTCTGTGGGCTCCCAAATCTCAGGAAACCTCAGTCATTGTGAACGTTCAGGATCATGCTCTCTTGACCTCTGAGGGGAGGCTGACACTACCTTCCCCTTCTGTTTTCAGTATCCTAACTCATCTTTACTCTCCCAGCAACCCAACATGCCGCTGCCAGCTTAATCTTCCTTAGGAACAATTCTGTTTCTAGAAAACTTTAACAATTCTTTCCTATTAACCAAATTTTAACTCAAACACTTTAGTTTGCAATCAACATCCTCCTCTCAGGTTCTGAAATTCCTCTGGAAAATTCACATGTGCACATCCTCCTCCCAGTTGTCCTAAATGCGGGATATCAATCCTTTGTCAACCAAGGGTGCGGAAAGTATTCTTTCCTTTTGTTTTGTCACCTGTGGATTTTTAGGGTATTTTGTGCGTGTGTTTGAAAGTTTGAAACTTTTGGGGCACCTGGGTGGCTCAGTCGGTTAAGCATCTGACTTCGGCTCAGGTCATGATCTCATTCATGGTCGGCGGGTTCAAGCCCTGTGTCAGGCTCAGTGCTGACAGCTCAGAGCCTGAAGCCTGCTGCAGATTCTGTGTCTCCCTTTCTTTTTTGCCCCTGCCCCGCTCAGGCTCTGTCTCTCTCTCTCTCTCTCAAAAATAAATAAACATTAAAAAAAATTTTAAGACAGTTTGAAACTTTTAGATTGTCAAATTTGTCAACTTTTTCTTTTTTTGCTTCAAGTTTGTTTGTTTGTTTGTTTGGTTCAAGGTTATGTGTGGGTCACTCCAGGGTGCAGTCTATCTTGTTTTATATGACTCTTGTGCATATCTTCTCTTAGACCTTAGATAGTAAATTCCTTTATGGTAATAATGTTATCTTTTTTACAGGTGTAATGAACATATTAATGAACACTTACTATGAGCTATTATTATTTTTAGCACCTTACGAATATTGATTCATTTAATCCTGATTTCTACCTATATGAAGGGTACTACTATTAGACTGTTAGTTCTGTTTTGCAGATGTGGAAACTGAGGTAACTTGTCCAACTATCACACAACGAGGTCATACTACTACCAATCCTGATGGAGCCCGGATTACAATCCAGGCAGTTTGACTCCAAAAACTCTACATGGGATAAATTCCTTATGCTGCCTTTTGCTGTGTGGAAAAATAGTGGGCACTCGATAAGTGCTCGTTGAAGGAAAGAAAATTAATACATAGACAAGCTGGGTTGGTATTTCTAGGCTACACCCAATTTCCTAGAAGACCTCATGAGAGTTTAAGAGGTCACAAGAAACGATCAAGCAGCCATAATGTGAAGTGCCAAAGAACCCCAAACTGAGACACCAAGTGATGATGCTTGAGAGCACAGCAGTCTTGAAGCACCTGGTTGGCTAAAAGGAAAATCTTGAATGATGAATGGAGGGAGCACAAAAAACGTGGGATCCAAAGCAATGGGCAGTTTTCCACATCATTATAGCAGTATTTTGTAACAATTTCTTTGGCAACTGACAGCAGGCATTTAAATCAGCTATTTCCTCCTCAGAATTCCTCTCCAAAGAATAATAATGGCCTCTGCGACTCTGAAGGAAATGTAGCCCCTACTCGGATACAATCTTATCTGGGAAATTGCCATGGTATTCGTCACAGCTGTCACTGTGCTGAGCCCATTAGAGATGTGCTGAGTGGGGATCTACAGGGTTGTGTGTTCTGAGGGCTCTCGCTACACATTCTTCCTGGTTGACGCGGGAAAACAAAATAACACTCAACGTTTTAGGGGCCAGAGTCTTCTCAGGACTGGGTGGGCAAAAGAGAGCCATTCATACAGCCCTCAAGGAGTTACTCTATGGCTCAGGTTGTAGATTTATAAAGACATTTGCAGTGACACCAATAGGAAGGGCAGAACAGAAGAAAGAGCATACAGAGAAAGCCCAGCTTTCTATTTCTTTAATTGGAGAGCATGCGGGGAGCTGAAGGCCTAAGAAGTTGGGGTAGGAGGTTAGCATTGGAACCTTGGACTGGAGTTCTTTTCAGTCTGTTTCAAGTAAACAACAGGCTGTTACAATTTCTATTCTTCTCATGTAGAGAATGTTAGAGCTGGGGGACTAACTCCTTCTCCATGATATGTAATTTAAGAAACGGGGCCCAGAAGTATAAAGCCACTGACTGGGGCCCCACATTTAGCAGGCAGCAGGACCCACGATGCCTGGATTAGAGCCAATGGGACTTTTCAAGTTTGGTTTTGTAAGGGAATGCTCCTGCAAATCTAATGTAAGTTTTCTTGATTTAAAAAAACAAAACAACAACAACAACAAAAACTCCAAATCATATTCCCTTTTGTTTTAATATTTATTTTGTTTGCTTTTAACCCACAGTTGCCTTTATAAAGAAACAAACATAAAAATAGCCTTCCACTCAATATACCAGGGGAGATCATTTACTCTGATGTTACATTATCCTAGAAACTAGCTTACTGCTCCATGTGAGTTACTTATTCCCAAAAAGTCGTTTATCTACCTTGACTCAAAACAAGATCAGGCATCTCTGCCACGCACAGCACAGCACAGCGATTTCTAAGCTAGACACTCTGGGACTGGGTATAACTTACTTTGTACGGACAGCATGCTGCCTGGGGCCCAGTGTGGTTCCCACCCCTCCACCCCTTTCCTATCACCATAAGACCCTCTCTAGGTCCCTGAGGATTGTGGGCATTGTCCCGAGGCTCCACAGTTTTCCTTCTGTTTGTTTTTTCGTTGTTGTTGAGGAAGAGGAAATCGGCAAGTCTGGGAGAGGAGAGCTGAGGTAATGGGACACCTGTTACACGCAACTGTTACGTAATTTACATAATCTCAGCAATATCTTGTATGTCTTCCCATCGGCTCGCTTAATGTCTATCCTACTCTCTTTCTCATGCTCTCATTTTGATTGAAGAAGCTACATCTCCATTCCCACCTCAGCGCCTAACCCAGAACAAGCACTCAGCAGAAGTCCATGGACTGCCTGCATGAATGATTGGGCTTTACTTCTTTGCATCACCTCCTATTTCCCATCCCTCTTCTTTTCCAAGGCCAGTTGTAAGACAAACAGTAACAAAAGCAATGACTGAAATAGGGGCAAAATACTTAGCTTCTTTGAACTAGTTTTTATTTGATGATTTGGTAGGACTTTATCAAATCATGTCTGTGTTGCCTAAAACATTCTCTTTGCTATAACTCACTTACTAACCATTTGCTTTCTGTGGGTCCATAAAATAATTTTCTCTTTGGTGGTAAATGAACCAGAGCAAAGGTCTGTGAAACTCTTCTCAAGTGCATAGTAAAGTGTTCTAATTACAAAGGCCCCTGAAGACTTATTGTTGATAAATGGCAACCTGACACATATATCCAGGGTAGGAAAAAAAAAAAGTCACATTAGAATTATTAACACAGAAAGAAAAGGACATACCATGTTTAACTTTTGTATTATATTTCCCTAGCTCACATAGTTTTTATTCTCTTTATAAAAAGTGTGTTTTGGGTTTATAACCATGGATGTGTCATCAATCTTTTTATTTATACTAATATCATTATTTGCAATATATCATAATTAAGTATATCTCAACTGTACCTAATTATACCCATGTGTAACATGAAAAATGTTTCTGTATTAATTTAAAATTGTTTTTAAATACTACCTTTAATTTTTAAATTTGTATTAAAGAGAGCATGGCAATATTCCAAGGCCAGTAAAATTCCAGCATGTATGTCTTAATTGAGACATGTGGGCCTATATGTGCATACATAAACAAATTTAAAGTTTCTCTTTATTTTTAAGCTTAATGTGATTGAATCAGTTAAGAAATAATCAGATGTCTTACAATCATATTCTGCTGTTCAAACTGAAATGAAATATACCCCCTTTATTTAAAAAGTCTGCAGAACTGATCAAGTAGATGGCAATGTAATATCCATTACAAGTGCTTTTTCTGCCATCTAGTGGAAAAATGAAATCTGTGAGGATTCATAATTTACATTTTAAATTCTATTGTCTTAAAATATTTGGCAAAGCCTTATTTGAAATCTCAAGAGAAGAAAACAGAACAATATATTCTCTCCCTGTTTCTGATTTGATCTGCTGGTGGACCAGATGTGGGTCATCCTCGGCATTCATTCCCCATGATGCCAAAGGGGCTGCCGACAATAATGTAGAGGGTGCTTCAGGCTTTCTGTAAAAATGGTGGAGGCCATGGGCTCCAAACAAAATACCAGCACCACTGCATTTATTGTCAAAGTGACAAATGATATCTCAAGTCCGTCCAACCCTTTCTGTTCCATATTCAAATCCTGTAAACTGGAGGAGAGAAGGTTGAGAGAGATGGCTTGTTGGACACTGTCTAAATCAGTGGCTTTCAAACTTTTTAAACTGCATCTCACACGTACTTGACATTGCAACTCATTCTGCGTACATAAAACAGAAGCCACGTTCCTCAAAGTAATAACCTTTCCATGTGATCACTCTATTTTACATTCTGTTCTGCTTTATTCTATTTCACTTATTTTGGTATTATTTTATAACATTTTAAATTGACTTCATGATTCACAAATGGGCCTGACGCTTGAAAAACACTGGTCTCCTAAAAACTCCTAAAAAGTTACCTCTACTGCCTTAAAAATATATGATACTAAGTCTAAAATTATGACCAAATAGTTAAATAAAATAAGGTATGATGGACATTGGTTAATTAATACAAAGACCTTTGAGATCTTATCAGTTCAGGATATTTTATCAGATGACTGTTCTCTATCATCCTCTCTATCTCCCAAAATAGGAGGCTTGACCTCATTTTCATAAACGCCTCTGTTAAGTCAGCCATCAAAGGATTCTATCCTCATCAGTCTTGTGTCTTTGCTCTCTTTTCATCTTCATCTGGTTCAGACCCTTCCTGTTTTCCCCCTGGATGATTACAGAAGGTTCCATACTGCTCTCCCTGACTCCATCTCTCACCCCTGTGAACCTTCCTTCACACAGCTTCGAAGACTTACCCTCCGCCTCACAAGTCAGATAAAATCATTCACTGCATCCTCTGCCTGAGGAATAACACCCGAGTGACTTAGGGTGACATTCAAGATCCTCCCTGTTTAGTGCTTTGCTGGCATTTACTATTTTAAACTATCTCATTAGGTTGCGAGCTAGGTCTTTATCTTTATCTCTTTTTAAGCATACTCTATTTGCCCCAGCAGGTGCTTAATAAATATTTGTGGAAGGCGCTGAAAGGAACTTCCTTTCTGACCTTCAGTTTTGTGCATGCCCTACATTCTAGTTGCCGTTCTACTAACCATTCCCTGAACTCTTCTTTTATTAATTCATGTATTTGTTTATTTTTAAAGAATGCGCATTTGCTTGAGCTTTTTCCTGAGCTGCCTTACTCTCTGTTTTCTGCCTAAGGAAATTCTTTTCACCTTTCAAACACCAGCTCAAATGCCATCCCTTGCGAGAAACTCCCTTGGTCCCCAGTAGAATAAACTCCCACAGCTTGTTGATAGTAACCCCTAGTTTCTATTCAGAACTCATGCTCTCTCGTGCAGGTTTAGACGATGCTTCTCTGTGTCTATCTCACTTGATTGAGAACGTCTTGAAGGGCAGGGAAGATGCTTTGGGCATCTTTCTAGTCCTTAGTGGTATTCTAGGTCTTAAATATATGTTTGTTTACTTAAACATACTTGTTGCATATACCTTTTTTTTAAATAGGTAGAACTGGAGCCTGAGCCTGCTGGCAACCATTTTTAATACAGGCCAGCCAATCTTTGATGGGCTATTTTGGAGTATATACACAAGTTTCAGAGCAGCATTTGACCAAGATTTTTACTTTGAATTATCATTCTCCACCCCCCTCCCTCAAGGACACTTTGTTTCAGCCCATGGTGAGGCCTTCTCTGGGGGCCTCTCATTGTGGACCCCTGCCAGAGGAATGTGCAGCCTCGAACCATTGTTCAGCCTCCTTAATGGTGGGCTGTGAGCACTGAAGGGGGCGGTACAGCATGAAAACAGAAACCAAAAAACCAAAAACTGTTTCAGTATCTGCTGGGCACAATGTCCTGCTGAGAATCCCAAGAAGTGGAAAAGCCAACTGCCACCCTGATACAATGAAAACCCTATTGAGTGGCCCTTTGTCATGTTCCCATAATAATATGTGCTTTTTTCCTGTCACTGGACTTCCTTCTTGTATTGCATTGTATGTGTTTCCATGAGTTCGTTGTAGGTAGAAAGTCTCATTCATTTGTATATGCAGCAACTAACCTACCACCTGCAATAGCAGACATTCAATAAATATTTGTTGAATGAGAATGAGAGACACAAAGAATTATAATGGATAAAGAACTATTAGATATGATGTCCATCTTCAAGGCACTTATGCACCCGTTAGAAAATAATTACCTAAACATTCTGACCATAATGTTTTACACTTAATAGACATTCAATACATGTTAATGAATTACAATTAATGAAATGAGAGCCAATTTCTATGTCCAAGAAAAATGCTACTTATCAAGAGGTCTAAGTGGCTGTTTCTGTCCTCTAGGAGAGAATAATCAAGTGTGAGGTAATAAAAATGTTCATAAATACATTACTCAGCAGTTGGGTTTCCTGCCAAATGTGTGTTAGAGATATCGCTAGAAGTTGGAATAGTCAGAAAAGACTTCCCAAAGGAGGAAGTTCTTTGTCAAGAACTATGAAAAAAAGCTAAGATTTTACCCAATTTGCAAGCTGGAAAGTTAGTCTATCATTTTCATAGGTATTTGAAGAGGACACAAAACTCCTCGGTCAGAGATAAGGGACTTTATTAGTCACAGTATAGCAGCCCATAGGGACTTTGTGTCCACACTGGTTCTCCTGGCCCTCCAAATCCTGTAGGACTGGCACAGAGCAGCCCAAGGGGGTACAGCACACTCTATGGGTTTGTATCATAGCTGAGGAGCACTGAGGTAAGAAAACCCCAGTCTTACAAAGGGGTTGTTAGCAAACCTGTCCAATCTGCCCTGGAAGGCGACACTATCCTTCTTAACCTGTAAGGAAACAAATCTGTCCTTTCCCAGAAGGAGATCTCTCTCTGTTCAACGCTGTATGCTACACAAACACCCTTGAAAAAACAGCCCACACCAAAAGTTGTCAATGTCTTTACTAAGAAGATGGATACAAACACAAGACATCCATGAAGAATGAATTTCCAACAGTCTTACTTTCGTTCTTGAAGGTTGGGTGTGATTTGATCAAGCAATAGGAAGAGAACAGATATTCTAGGAATAAGAAAATTTTCCTGTGCACATATATATTTCATGACAGACCTCTCTGGGCCTCAGTTTCTTGACCTGTAAAGTTGGAATTCCTACTTCACAAGGTTGCTGTAAAAATTACATGAAGTAATCTATGTATGGCATCCAGCCTGGTGATTGACACATAGCAGGTGCCAAACTGTTACTTCTTCTCCACTTTCCCCAGAATGTATGGGATGTGACTCTGTAGCCTGCCCTGACATTAAGAAAGGAGTAAATGGAGGAACTTAGTCATTCCATTTGCAAACATTTTATTGAGCATCTACGATGTTCCAAGTGCCAGGCTAGATACCATGCCTGCCTCTTGAAGCTTATTGTCCGCTTCAAGGGGAAAATACAGGAGAGTAGAAATATCTTGCTTCCACCAAGTAAGCTTGTAGAAGCTAGATGCCCAAAGTTTTAGGGCAATTCTATCTGACCATGAAGCCAGGAAATTATTGAGACATAGAAGGACCATAAACCTAAGAACAATGGAATGTCAAAGTTCAGTGATGGAATACACCATTCAACAACAAGCTTTTTCAGGATCTTTTTGGAAAAAGAATACTAATAACTGCAGCAAGATTTCATGTGAACATTATTGTCACCAATGTATGATTGTTACATCACTCATTTGGTAAATACGTGTTGAGCATTCACTACATGTATGGTGATGAGGGCAAGAATTCAAGAATCAAGAATAGGAATTTCCTTGAGGGTAAGATGGCCCCCAAGGGACAAGGGATTGATTTTTCATAAGTTGGTGTCAAAATTTATCTATATATAGATGGAGAGAAGTGTGAGAATCTGAGAAATACTGTGAATAAGGTATTCAATTTAAAGATAAGATTACTGATTCACTGAGGGGCGCCTGGGTGGCTCAGTTGGTTGAGCATCTGGCTCTTGGTTTCCACGCAGGTCATGGTGTCAGTTTATGGGTTTGAGCCCCACTTGGGGCTCTGTGCTGACAGAGTGGAGCCTGCTTGGAATTCTCTCTCTCTCCCTCTCTGTCCCTCTCCTGCTCTCTCTCACAATAAGTGAACTTTTAAAAAATATTAAAAAAAAAAGATTGATTCATTGAACAATCCTAAATTACACCTTAATTAGGAGAGAAGGAAGTGGTTAAAATGCCTTTATCTATGGAGACGGTACACAGTTATTTGCTATAGACTACATGCATCAAATATTTAATAGAATAAAATAAAAATTCTTTTGAGAGATGCAAGAATTATAACAACCATCCCTACTTTGGGGGGGTGGGGCTTGATAATTTCACCACTATGTTAAGCCTATTTGATGCGTTAGAACGGTACATGAAGGGGCATCTCCAGTTGGTTTTGGTACTAGTGGTAACAGTCCTTTGTTCTTACCTTGTTTCCAGTGCAGTGTAGCCTGGATTCCACTTATTTGTTTAGCATCTCCCTACTGGACTAGACTGAAAAATGCTCCTGACATGTGAGAGCTGAGTGATGGGGGCTTAACAGGAGAAGTAAATTCTACCCGAAATGAGATGCTAAGGACAAGGTATGAAAGCAAAGCCAAAGGGAGCAGTGCTCGATCTTCACTTTTTATTATCGTGGGTCACAAGGCGGGCCTTAGCCAATGCTAAGAGCTGGCCTCACGGTGGATGGCTGAGGGAAATGTTAGGTCCAACAGTCAAATGATTCAAAACTCTCCAGCTGCCAATCTTACCCTCTCCCCTACTGCCCTGTGCTGTCCAGCTGACTACATCCCTTCATGTTAAATCATACTTCCAGGACTCGGCTCTCCCCAGACAGGGAAGACACATCATTAGCAACATCTTAGCATGGATTCCTTTGTTCCAACTTGAGTCTGTGAGAGAAACAAGAAAGATGGCACAAAATGCTGAAAGTGGAATTAGAAAAGACTGGAGAAATCCCGAGGGAGAAGCATCCTCTCTCCTCCATACCTTGTTTTCCTTATGGGCTCCCTTGTTAACCAGATTTACTGCTACATCCCAACATTTTCTCAAACCTTCTGAACTGATGAAAGTAACAGCATGGGAGTCCTAGTAACCCATCACAACAGCCCTCTCTCCTCCTATTTGCATCGTGTTGGTGGCTGCTGCCTGGAAGGCTGGGGCCACACCAGTTTCCCTGAGACTGCAGGGCTCCCACGGTCCTTGCATGGTAGCGTTTCAACCTAGCAACAGTGCAGATCGTGACATCAGAGCACTTCCCTTCGTCTTTGGTCCACTGAAAACACTCTTCTCTTCCTCTCTAAACTTGGCCATAGTTGGTAAAGTCCTTTCTGTGTCTATTAGGTAAAGCCAGATGAGAGCAGGAATGGTGTACATCTGGCGCCAAAATTAAGCCTTACCAAATTCTCTCTCCCTGGCTACCCCTCCTCCCTCACCATGTTCTATAAGCCGACTCCCGCCTGAGGTTTCCTTTAGCCAGCTGTTTGCTCCTATTTTACATGATGGTTCTCAGTGTTCAGCAGGAACAAAGATCACTGATATTCCCATCGGGTTTATCAGAAAGCAACTGAGAACAATGAGCTCTTTTTATGTTGAAAATAGAGATTTTGCAATTATTCATAATCCTGCTTCTCCCAACACATTTCCATCCCCAATGGGCTCCTTTCACTAATTAGCTATGTAAGACTTTACACTCAATTAATCTTTTAGTTTTATTGGTAGGATGTCTTGATCTTCCTTCCTGTATAACTGTGAAAATAAAGAAAATATCATTTCAAATGGAGTCAGGAAGTCCAAAAGGGGGAGTTTTCAGTCACTTGCCATAGGAAGCACAGCTCCACATTTCATTGTGGGCACCTAGTTTATTCTACTATCCTAGTTTTATGCAGAATTCTTAAACAGCTCTTCACTCTTGACTCAATGGAATGTTTGTACAAAAATAAGCATTTAGTGTGTTTCAGGTACATGGCAAAGAATCTTCCACACACGGTCTATGAGGTAGGGATAAATCCCCCCCTTTTTCATAAAAGGACGCTGGATCTCAGTAGTAACTTGCCCAAAATCATGGCGCTGAACAGGAAACCAGGTGAGTCTGACTCCGAGAGATTGTAAGAACTGCAGAGCTTACACCATGTTGGGTTCTTCATTATGCTACAGCCTTGCACCTGTCAACTCAGCATTCTGGGGTGCCTCTGCTATGACACCAAAAACACTGGCAACAGAAGAAAAAAATACCTAAATAAGACTTCATCAAAATTAAAAAATTGTGCAAAGAACACTGTCAAGAAAGTGAAAAAACAACCCATAGACTGGGAAAAAATATTTGCAAATCATGTATCTGATAAGCATTATCATCCCAGAATGTAAAAATAATCCACAGTAACAAAAACAATTGAAAATTGGGCAAAGGACTCAAATGGACATTTCTCAAAAGATATACACTAATAGCCAGTAAGTATATATAAAAAGATGGTCAAGATAACAATTAGGGAAATGCAAATTAAAACCATAATTAGTTACCACTTCACACCTATACAATGGCTATTATTTAAAGAAACAAAAACAAAGCATTGGCAAGGATGCAGAGAAACTGGAATCCTTGAACATTGCTAATGGGAATGTAAAATGGTACAGCCACTGTATGGAACAATATGGCAGTTCCTCAAAAAATTAATCCCACATTAAGCACAAGGTCCAGCAATTCTGCTTCTGGCTATATACCAAAAGGAATCAAAAGCAGGCACTTGACTAGATATTTAGATACCAATATTAAAAGCAGCATTATTCACAATAGCCAAGACAGAAACAACCCAAATATTCACTGGATGAATGGATAAACAAAATATGGTAAACATATTAATATGGAATATTTTTCAGCCTTAAAAAGGAATGAAATTCTGATACATAACGGAAGAATATTTTTAAATTTTTTTTTAACATTTATTTTTGAGAGAGATAGACTACAAGCAGGGGATGGACAGAGAGAGAGAGGGAGACACAGAATCCGAAGCAGGCTCCAGGCTCTGAGCTGTCAGCACAGAGCCCAATGTGGGGCTCGAACCCATGAACCATAAGATCATGACCTGAGCTGAAGTCTGACCCTTAACCGACTGAACCACCCAGCTGCGTCTATAATGGAAGAATCTTGAAAACCTAACACTTAGTGAAAAGAGACATGAAAGGACAAATACTGTATGATTTGACTTATATGAGATACCTAGAATAGTCAAATCCACAGAAAAAAAGTAGAAAAATGTTCACCTAGAAAAATGGGCTAAAGGGAAGTGGGGAGTTACCACTTAATGGGTAGAATTTGTTTGGATAATAAGAAGTTCTAGATAGTGATGGTTGCACAACAGTGTGAATGTTGTTATTGTCACTGAACTATAAAACCTAAAAATGGTTAAAATAGTAAATTTTATGTTGCATACATTTTAAAATATAAAATAAGGCAAGGGGTGCCTGGATGGCTCAGTCAGTTAAGCATCTGACTTTTGATTTTGGCTCAGGTCATGACCTCACAGTTTGTGGATTCAAGCCCCTTGTCAGTCGGGCTCTGTGCTGACAACATGTATCCTGCTTCAGATTCTCTCTCTTTGCCCCTCCCCTGTTCGCGCTCTCTCTCACACACAAAAAAACAAACATGACAAAAAATATAAAAATATATATACATAAAATGTGGCTTAGGGCACCTGGGGGAGGGGCAGAGAGACACAGAATCCCAAGTGAGCTCCAGGCTCTGAGCTGTCAGCACAGAGCCTGATGAGGGGCTGGAACTCACAAACCAGGAGATCATGGGACTTGAAGTTGGACGCTTAACCCACCCAGGGGAAGCCTGGGCAATGCTAATATAGCTATCTCCTTTAAGTACCAGGAGAAAAATATTCCATTTCACACCTCAAGCCTGATTTTACACTGTAAATTTAGTCTGCCCTCAAATAGTCTTCATTCACATGTAACTAATCAGCATCTAAATATAAGAATACCTACAGAAACACAAGTTGTACACACAAAAGCATAAACTAAATCAAAAGTACATGCCAATACCACCAAAATGGTTTTATTTTTGTCACTGACAACATGCATAACACTGCCAATTGTATCATTATAATTTGTTTTGATTTCGTTAAATAGTACTTAAGTATGCATTAAAAATATATGTTTACATTTAAGTGTAACACATTAAAGTTCTTTGTAAACATACTCAATATATTTTCCTGCTTTGTTTCATACATAAATAACTTAATCTACAAAATCATAAATAAAACTATTAACTCTTGTGGCCTAAGGGTATATACAAATTTTGGAGCCTGACAAATGTGTTCTCTTTATGATTTTGTAAGTAACAACATGCAATATATGCAGTGTTTATTAACAAATAAATGATTTAGCATCACAAGTCGTTATTGTCTCTCAACCAGGTTCTGCCAGTAGACCTTCCAGTGCCCTTGGTAAAGAGGTTATCCACTTTCAAAGTCAAAATAATTAAAAGATGAGATTTTTACAACAGTACAGAAGGTTGCCACTTAGATACTACTAAGCCTTACTTTGAAGAAAAAAGCTGCTAAAGAGTAAATGCTTGTACTATCATTTAAAAGAATGCTAACAAAACCTAAAATAAGATCAGATTAAAATATTAGTCTGGGGGAAAATATTCCATTGAGATTCTGTTACAGGAGCAGAATTAACACTATTGTAAATTTCCCAAAATTTATTTTGAACCATCACTTTGATTCATTAAAACTTTCAGGGAAAAAATAATGACACCAAAAAATGACCTTAGAAAGTTGATACTTACAATTCCTGATATAGAACATTTGATTATTTACTTTTTGTTTAATGACTGCAAATATGTATTCCTTCAGAAAATATCATATTTGTTGAAAGATACTTCCTCTTTAGTGATTTATTAGATAACCACTCAAATTATTTTTCTGTAATAAAATTAAAGAATTTTGCCTGTTGGAAATGTTTCACTATGCTTTATTTTTCTAGGCCATCATGTTTAGAGTATAAAACTTAGAAAAAAAATATTATCAATTAATATTCTCATTAAATGTAAATAATCCAAATGACAAATAAAACTAAGCACTGCCATTACTTTTAAAATCTAAGTTTCTAAGTTTTATTTTTCAGTCAATACAAAAACAATCTGGTTCATACTATTAACTGCCAGAAAAACTTTTGTTTAAAAAACTAAATATTCTTTGTTAAAGAGCAGATGAAAACAATGATTTCCATGCTCTTGTAAGAAAGAATCTGATATACCTAAGTCTAAATCAAATCCATAAATAAGGTGGCTGAAATTCTGTCAACTTTTAACCCAGTACAACATGAATCCACGGTTATTTTGCATAAACAATTCAAAATTAAATTTTATAATGGAAATGTCAACAAGTCATAACTACTACATTACTTCTGATGGGCTCCACTATACTTCAACCAGGCACAGCAGATGTGCACATCTGATAGACAGACTGCTTAGAAAATTAAAGCTATCAGAGCTATAAATAAGGAATACATAAATATGAACCAGCATTAGAGCTGTTAAAAAAAAGTAAGATGTGATGTAAACACATCTGATAGTTCTCTCTGTAAGCCATTTTCCACTGATTTATAAAGCTATGGTTTTATAATTCTTTTAAAAAGGAAAATGTTTCTACACTGCTGCATGCAGTAATTTCATTGTACATTCTTGACTACAATGCAATCTTCAAATCCTCTTGAAGAGCCTGACATATCTCATCAGGATTTCTCCAGAAAGTCAGCTTGTCGCATTTTCAGCAGCCTAGAACAAGAAAGTAAGTTTCATTATAATAAAATCATGGAAAAGACACCACAGAGATATATTTGTCAATACTGTACTGTCATTAACAAACAATTCCTCCCCCACATATACCAAGCCACTTGCACCAGGATAATGCAGTGTTTTTCACTTTTTGCAGTACATTAGAACTACCTTTTGAACTGACTGCTAGGCTAACAGTGGAAAATTGTTATATCATCTTAATGCAGTTAACGTAAAAATAAAAATATTCTGCTACTTGAAAAACTGACCTACAGCAGACCTTGTCCACACACTGTATCCACCTTATCCAGTCTTTATTGGTTTATCTGTTTCTGCATGTTTCATTTTAGTGTGAAAAGGGGATTAAGAATGAAAAAGACCTTTCTGTTACAGGGCAGAGAAAAAAAAGGGCAAAAGGAATACTGAACACATGGCTAATCCTGCTTCACCTATTCCACCAACTAGTATACTTTCCCCGATTATTCTGCAGGAATTTCCAGACACTATATTATTATCAGTAAATGATTTGATACAGATTTCTAAAAGATAAAAATTTAAACAAGTAATTTCTTAATTCCAAATATGAAAATGATGATTTTAAACAAGTGTTTCAGAAATACAGGGTAAACTTGTAATTCATGTATGTTTCAACTTCATTATTAAAACTTGCTTTTATGTTTAGTCTAAGTTCGAAGGCCTTTCATGAAAATCACTTAACGTGCTGGGAAAATTGTAGTTCTCAATCTGAAACCTTCTCTCTGCAATCAACAGAACCTACCTCGTCCAGATAGTTGGCTATTCTAATTAGCCTTTCGCTTCTTTAGGTTTATCATTCACAAGGATTAGAAAACTAGTTTGAAAAACATTCCCCTTATTCTAAAAGATTTCCTACTTCTTTCTACCTTTATAGGTTCTTATATTAGATTTAGCTACATACCTTTAGGCACTTTGTCTTCTTCCTAACCCACATTTTAGTATCATCTACTTCAAGGAAGACTTGAATAATATAGACAACTACAGAAATTTTTAAAAATTAAAGTACCTTTAACTTTTTGTCCAGCCGCATTCCATTTTCGTACGAATTTTAGAGATTCTCCTCCAAGATACAGACATTGAAATAAGTATTTTCACCTAAACTAAGCAAACCATTAACCCTGTACAGCATTCCCATTACATGAATGTAGCACTACTCTGTTTGAAAGGACAGTAATGGCATCCTAGAGAACTAGTTACCAGATTGTCATTAGAGACTCCAAAATCTCGTAAGCATTGGCCCTGGGGAAAAACCAACCTTAACAAGTCTTGTCTTTCACACTTCCCTTTCCTGTGTACATTTATTCCCTCCTTTGGGAGGATGGGTGGGGACACAAGACTTATTGAATCCCTCATTTCTCTCCCAGCTGTCTCCAATGTCCTCATGCTGTACAAGACGTTCATACAGTGAGGAGACACGTCGGTCACCCTAAGATATCATCATACAGGACAGGTGCAAGAGAAAGGGCAAGGCTTATTCTGCATAGGAATGCATCAACAGTACAATTCAAGGCCCCTTGGCACTAAAAGTAGAAGATACAGGAAAGTAGGTTTTGCCCAGAATTTCTGAAATCACAATGTGTGAATGATTACTTACACATAAATACTAGCTCTAAGGAGACAATACTAAAATTCAGTGTTGATAGATCATTCATAAAAATAAAGTCTATTTTTTAAAAACTGCACCTAATGTCCTATCTATGCTGTGAGAGATACACATAATGTGACATATCTATTGATGCTTAAGAAACTGACCTAATTGTGTTACACACAACCAGTTACTTTTACTATAAATGACTTAAACATTATCAATATACAAATGTATGAGAAAGAAAGGCAAAATAATTAATGAAGAATGGTTGCAATTTTCTACAGTTAGCTAAAGAACAAAGGAAAAACTGGATGTTTCAGACCAACAGCTCCTTGCAACATTTCAGGATGTCCTCGATTTATATTTTACACATTCTAAAATAGAGTTAAGTACCACACAATTATATTCTAATCACCAGGATTTCAAGGTAAAGGCAGAAAACACAATAGGAACAGTTTTTCCTTACCCTATTTTTAGTTCTGAAAGAAAAAGTATGAGAGAAATTAATTACTAGCAACCACCCAAAAAGGGGAAAACAACCATACATTTAAAAAGTCTATAAAGATGGGGCGCCTGGGTGGCTCAGTCGGTTGAGCGTCCGACTTTGGCTCAGATCATGATCTCACAGCTCATGAGTTCAAGCCCCACGTCAGGCTCTGTGCTGAAAGCTCGGAGCCTGGAGCCTGTTTCAGATTCTGTGTCTCCCTCTCTCTGCCCCTCCCCAGCTCATGCTCTGTCTCTGTCAAATATAAACAAACATTAAAAAAAAAATTTAAAAAGTCTGTAAAGAGTAAAGAGTGATCAAGGAAAGACAGGTGTGGTTCACATTATTTTTAAAGTAGCATACCATCTAGAATGGCATTTGCCAAATATCACTGGTTATCTTGTAGGTGGTTCTGAAGGACTTGTTTCCTTCTTTAATACAAATTATATACAGATTTCAAAAATGCCTTTAAAGAAAACATGAAAAAGTTCTAATTAACAATTTTCTTCTTTGCTACAAACTTTTCAGGATTCTCCTCCCGGTTTGTTTTTTTTTTTTTTAAATATTTATTTTGAGGGGGGCGGGGAGGGAGGGAGGGAGGGAGCATGTGCCTGCAAACAGGAAGGGGAAGAGAGAGACAGGGAGAGCCAGAATCCTAAGTAGATTCTGCATGGTCAGTGTGGGGCCAATGCAAGGCTCGAACTCATGAATTGTGAGATCATGATCTGAACTGAAATCAAGAGTTGGACACTTAACCAACTGAGCCACCCAGTGCCCCAAGTCTGAATAGATTTTATAATTATTTAAAAACCTGACTAAAAGAACTTAGTAATCTTACATGCACAGTTAACAAAAGGTTCACATTCAGAATACTTAAGGAAAGACTACCAGCAAAAAAGGGAAAATAAGCCAGAAAAAATGGGCAAGCAACTTGAAAAGGTTATCTTGCAAAAGAAAATGGCCAAAACTATGTAAGAACATTCAACCTCACTGGTATTAGAAGAAATGCAAATAAAACTATATAAGAAACCTACACATACCCAGCAAAAATGACTAAAATTAAAAACACTCCCAATATTAAGTATTGACAAAGACGTGGAGCAAGGAAGGGAAATTCGTATGCTGCTGCTGTAAACAGAAATTAGCACAACTACTTTAGAAGAGTTTAGCATTATCTATTCAAGTTGAAGATAAACATAACCTAACAACCAAGCAACTTTATTTCTAGAATACACACCCAAAGGAAATGCATGCATATATGCATCACGAGACACGGACAACTATACTCATAGCAGCATATTCCTAATAGCCTCACACTGGAAGCAATCGAATATCCACACAAGGTAGAAAGGATAAATAAATAGTAGTATATTTGTGTAATGAAGCATGATTATTCCAGTGGAAAGGACTGTGTTACAGCTACACACAACATAAATGACCCTCACATGATCCCACTCATAAGTGGAATCCAAAAAAATAAAAACAAAATCAGAATCAGACCTATAAAAAGTGAACAAACTGATGGTTGCAGAAGGGAGCAGGGAGGCAGATGGGCACAACGCGTGAGGGGAGAGGGAGAGACAGGCTTCCAGAATGAATAAGTCACAGGAATAAAAGGCGAGGCATAAAGAAATATAGTGATGTCATGGGACAGATGGCAGCTTTTGGTGAACATATAATGTATAAATCTGTCAAGTCACTAAGTTGTACACCTGAAATTAATGTAACATTGTATGTCAACTATACTCAAAAAAACCAAAACACAAAAACTCTCTCAAACATGTTAAATGGGGGCGCCTTGGTGGCTCAGTCAGTTAAGCCTCTGACTTCAGCGTGGGTACTGATCTCGTGGTGCGCGGAGTTCAAGCCCCGTGTAGGGCTCTGTGTTGACAGCTCAGAGCCTGGGTAGAGCCTGCTTCAGATTCTGTGTCTCCCTCTCTCTGCCCCTCCCCTGCTCATGCTCATGCTCTGTCTCTCTCTCAAAAATAAAGATTAAAAAAGACCATAATGTTAAATGAAGAACTAGGTAAAGATTGTGCTCTAAGATTCTCTTTATATCAAGCTCGAAAATTTTATAAAATTAGCCTGCAGTGTTTAAAGACCCATGTTAGACAGTAAAACTGTTCAAAGAAAGTATCTACCATAAAAGTCAGGACAGTAGCTACTGGAAGGGGAACAGGACACGTTAGTGATGGGGGAGCTCCCAGGAACTTCTGGGTGCTGGCAGTGAGAACTGTACAGATAGTCTCTTTATGATAAATTTTTGCTCTGTGAATATGCTCTGTTTGCCTTTTTGTGTTAGTTTCCTTCCTTAAGAACCCTAGCCTTCTTTCATTTTGTCCCGGTTGCTTTCAGTCAGGCTGGCAGTGTTCTGTGCACAGACAGTTGACTGCATCTAGGAGTCATGCACATAATCTCCTTACCAAATCCACACCCTGGGCCTTCTCTCCAGAGCATGCTCTGGGGTAAGGCTGATAATTTTCCAAATCAAGTGGTGGTTCCTTTTGACTTACCAGTTCCTTCCTTGATTTCTTATTCCTCTTATATTTTATTTTTCAGTAGCAAAGGAAAAATCAGACTGCACTTTCCACACTTTGCTAGGAAATTTCCTCTGCTAGCTATCCAAGTTCATCACTTAAAAGTTTTATTTTTCTTCCAATAGTAAAACATAATTGAGCCAAGTGCTCTATCACTCTATAGCAAGGACAACCTTCCCTCCAGAGTTCAATAATATGATCCTCATGAGGTCTCACCAGAAGCCCCTTTAATGTCCATTATTTCCAGCAACATTCTGTTCATAATAATGTGTGTATTCTCTAAGACAAATAAAGCTTTCTGTACAGCTCTCCTCTCTTTTCTGTGCCGTCACCAGAACTGCTTTTAATGTCCACAGTTCTACCAAGTTTTTTCAAGGAAATCTGGGCTCTATTAAGTGGTGTAAAATTTTCCCACCTCAACCCATCACCCAATTCCAAAGCCACTTCCTCACTTGTAGGTGTTTATTACAACAGCACCCCACTTTCTAAAAGTGAAATCTGAGTTAGATTTCTAGAGCTGCCATCACCAGGTTCCAAACAAACTGGGTGGCTGAAAACAACAGAGATTTATTTTCTCACAGTTCTAAAGGCTAGAAGTCCAACATCAAGGAGTCAGAAGGCTCTAGCAGAAGATCCTTCCTTGCCTCTTCCTAGCTTCTGATGGCTGCCAACAATCCTTGGCCACCACTCTCATCTCTGCCTCCACTGTCACAAGCCATTCTCCCATGTCTGTCTGTGTCTCCACATGGCACTCTTTTTGTGTATCTTGGTCCAAATTTTCCTTGTCTAATAAGAACATCGCTCATTAATCCATTACGAGCTCACCTTAATTACACCTGCTGATACATTATTTCCAAGTAAGGTCACATTCACAGGTACCGGCCTTGAACACATCTTTTTGGGCACAGACACAACTTTAGTCACAACGCAAGGAAAATTCTAAACACAGCTGGAGACTTCTGTGAGAGACAACATGGTCCATGATAGTAGCAATTTTTGTAGTTGAACATATGCTACAAAGATCCTGGTTTTCAGAATTTCTAATGGTGACAGAAGTTAGTTTAATAATATTTAACTAGGATCTTTCACATAAATTCATTAAAAAATAAAAAAGTATTTTTATTTACAATGAACTAACATACAAATCTCTAACCTTTAGTGCTTCAGTGGCCTTGCGAAGTTCCTTAATAACCGACGATAAAGCTTCTGGGTTAATTCCTTGTTCACAAAGACGTACACAAATAGACAGAGTTTCCATATCTAAGCCAGTATTCAAAATTCTTGAAATTTCCAACAGAACTGAAAAAGACATTGAGAAAACTTCAAAAAAATTACATTTCAAAATATGCACACATTACTGTTTTTAATTCATAGAATACTGCACAATATCAAAGAACTAGCACAGCATCCCTAGATTTTGAAATTGTCAAGTATACTGTCTTGCTCTTACTTAGTCCTAGAACCAAAAACAGACTTACACCACCCTCCCTCCGCATAACTGCATTTTACACTGTGATTTATATTCTACCACTCACTTAATATCTTAAGTATATGCATCATAATCAGGATTATTCTAAACATTTCCCCATTTTTTAGTAACCTTTTACAATGTAATTTAGTCACATAACATCCCATTATATGAAAACACCATACATTACTTAGCTACTCTATTTTAAGAGTTAAGTGGGTCTCATGTTTCCCCCACTGAAGTAATACTGTGATAAGCATCTGTACATACTAATTTCATTTTATTAGGATAAATTCCTAGAAGTGGAATTGTTCAGTAATGTACATATTTAAGGCTTTAAAAGTGCTTAGAAGCGTCTACAATTTGACGGAATCATGTCTATTGAAATCTAATAGTAAAAAACAAAAGTTTATTTTTTAACTTCATTTTTTATAGTTACTTCATTTTATTGTAGTTTATGAAAGTAATTGACATGAGAAACACTAGCAAAAAGCAGCACAGAATATAAATACATTGGCTTCATTAAATTTTGTTTTATGGTGGTTGTTCCCCAGAGCATGTTTAGAATTTGTTAAGTCAATGGCCAACATATTATCTATTGCTTCCTATATTATTTTCTCTTGGCATTATATTTAGAAGGTTATTCCCCATGCAAAGATTATAGAATTATCCATCAGTATATCCTTCCATCACTTCAAAGTTTATTTCCTGCCCACCTATAAACATTTAAATATTTAACTCCCTGGAGTCGGGTGGAAAATAGGATCTGAAATAAGTTCACTGCCTCAATACTATTTATTGAGTGACTCATATTTTTACCATTCAATTAAGATGCCATCTTTATCACATAGTAAATTCCCATTTACCTATGGATTTGTTGCATGTCTATCTTATTTAATTACTAACTTTTATCAGCATGTAGAAGTTTCAAGATTCTTTGTAATCTTTCATTTTTGTAAGCTTTTTTGTTCTCTCAGTGAACTTAAAAATCCTGATCAATTCCAAAAACAAACTCCAGGTGGATTCTGACTTGTATTGCATAAAAACTACGGTGTTGAATGGACAAGTTAACAATACTGAATGATCCATTAAGTCTAACTCCTTCTGAAAACTATTACACTATTCACAATGTGCATGAAATGGACCCTTTTCACCTTTTTATATCAGACATTCATTTTCATCTCCAGAATTTCAAGTTTTTTTTTAAAAAATGTCTCCCATGCCTCTAATTAATTTTTTGAACACATGGAGTACAGTTCTAAGGTCCTTGTCTTGCTAATTCTAAAAACTGTGCCAATTTTGGGTCTGTTTCAACTGATTCAATTTTCTCCTATCATTGGTTGCATTTTCCTGCTTTGTATACTTAATAATTTTTTATTAGATGCTTGACATTGTAAATTTTACCTTGTTGGTTGATAAGTATTTCTGTACATATTCTTAAGTTTTGTAATGAGATGCAGTTAACTGAAAACAGTTTGAGTCATTTAAGATTTACATAGTCAGGATTAGAGCCCTGTTTAGTGCACAGCTAACTGTTCCTCATCACTGAGGAAAGATGCTCCTGAGTACTATACTCAATGCCTCGTGAATTATGAAGCTTTCCATTCTGGCTGGTAGAGAGAAGCCTTGTATAAGCATGGCGTACTGTTCCTTCTAATTCTTTTGGATGCCTTTTCTAGCTTTTGGGGTACTTTCCTCATACGTACGTGCTAGTCAATGCTCTTCTGAATATTTGAGGAGGACCCTTCTCCTGATCTCCAGAATCCTCTGTAAGCTCTTTCCTCTCAGGTATTCTGTCTTGCAAACTCTACCTGCCTTGGTCTCCCTGGACTCTATAACCTCCTTTTGCTAACTCAGGGGGTCCACTGAGTTCTACCTGGGTTCACAACACCCCCCAACTGCTGGGAACTCTCTAAAGGTACCAAGAACAGGAAAGTACTGGGCTCACTTCATTTACTGTGCTTAGGATCACTTTCCTTCACAGCCTGATGTCCAGTGTCTTGAAAACCATTGTTCTGTATCGGTTTTGTTGTTGTTTTCCAGGCAGGAGGGTAAATCCGGGTTGTTCCTCCACCATGGCTGGAAGCTGACAGCCCTTTCCATTTCATTTCTTCAGTCTGGATATGCCAACATACCAATAATGCTCTTCAGTTGTATGTAGGCTGTAATTCATGTTATGTTGAATTTATTTCACTAACTCTGTTTTGAGATTTCTAATTTCCCCTCAGAATTGCTTGTTGTTTTTAAGTTTATCTAAACTTTTTAATGTTTATTCACTTTTTGAGAGAGAGAGAGAGAGAGAGAGAGACAGACAGACCACGCGTGTGTGCGCACGAGTGGGGAGCGGGGAGAGAGGGAGACACAGAATCTGAAGCAGGCTCAAGGTTCTGAGCTGTCCGCACAGAGCCCAACAAGGGGCTTGAACTCAAGAAGCCCTGAGATCATGAGCTGGCTGAAGTCAGACGCTTAACCAACTGAGCCACCCAGGCACCTCTATTTAACCATTTTTGAAAGACAGAGCAGGAAAGAGTACAAATAACGGTGGGGAGTGGGGGTGGGGGTGGGCAGAGAGAGAGGGAGAGAAAAGAATCTCAAGCAGGCTCCGCCCAGTCTGCAAGGAGCCCCAAAGTGGGGCTAGATCCCATGAACTGTTAGATCAAGACCTGAGCCGAGATCAAGAGTTGGGACGCTTAACCCTGAGTGACCCAGTGCCTCTGCTTGTTCTTATTTCATAGTTACATGCTTTTTTATAACCACTTATTTCATGACTGTTGTTTCTGCCTTTACCTATTTGAAGCTATATTCTTATCTTTGGCCATTTTTGAGATTTGTGTTTTCTGTTTCTTTAAGTATAAGCCAGCAGGAAAAGAGAATGCTTAAGTGTCTGATCTCTAGAGGCTAAGTACCTCTTAGGTGAGTTCAAATGTCACCTTCATTACTTAGTAAGCAAGGTAACCTTTCTATGCCTTTATTTTGTCATTCTGTGAAAGTGGGGTAATAATACTTTACAGGATCATTGTGAGGATTACAGGACATACTCAGAATGCCGTGTCCACTGGCATCTGGTAGTGCTCAAAAAAAGAGTTACCTGTTACTACTAAACTTTCTCCCTCTTTTTCAATTTGTATGTGAGTTGTTTATGTTTTTCATCTACCTTAGGTACTTCTGTGACTTCTGGTTGGAAGCTCATCTTCCAAAGGAGATCTTTATTGATGTCCTGAATTGGAGAAGCATTCTTGGACCGCTAGTATCACGCCAGCCCCAGCCCTCTGGATCAGACTGGTGGAAACACCCTGGCTCCAGACCCACAGGACACACGGACGGTCCTTCCCAATCCCTGGCCGTGGCAGATGGCACGTTTCTGGCCCCAGCTTCTCTCGGGCAGGGCAGCATGCTTTGTCAGGTTTCATTCCCAATCTCCTGCTGTGGTGCCCATCTGCTCTTCTCTTTGGGGAAAACCTCTCTTTCTAACCAGGAGATCTTCCTTTCTTGTTTTTAAACATTGCTGGGCTGATAATTGCATGTTAGTATTATTTCCGGTCCTTTTTATATGCTTGGAGTAGAAAGTTTCGGCAAGTGCTCAATCATCATCAATTTTGATAGTGAATCATTAATTTCTTTAATTTTTAGTTTTGATTGTTTTCACAAATTCATTCTACCTTGCTTTGGTATATTCTAAGTGATTAGTGCAGATACCCATAATATGCTCATAATACTTATTTTTATTTTGTAGCCAGTCATCTTTAACTCTACTGAAGTTTTTCGGTTTTCAGTTGATTCTCTTGTGTTTTCTAATAGATAATCATTTTACCTACAAATAATAGTTTCACATCTTTCTTAACAGTCTTTTCCTTTTCTTATCCTGCACTATCTGCTAAAACTTTCCTATTAATGCTTAAAAAAAGCAGTGAAAGCAGGTATTTCTGATTTTATTTAGAATGCTTTTAACATTCATGTTAAGGATGATGGTGATTTCATATAGCTATCCTTTGGTGTAACATTTACTGTCTTCTTTGCTAAGACTCTAAAATTCGGAAAAAAGTGTTGAGTCTTATGAATACCTTTTCAGCAAACACTGAAATAACCAGGTAGTTTTCCTTTTTACATAGCAAGAGAGTACATTATGTTGCCAGACTACAGTCACAGAAGAACAATAAGCATGGAAAATCCCTACTTTTACTGTAAGCAGTTAGCAAGCCTGCTCTTTACCTTGAAGTAGAATAGATGTTACCTCATTCCTCACATTGGTCACTGTAAACATTTCCCTGAGAAATAGCAGGAAGAAAGAACAGTCAGGGCCTTGCCTTCTTGGCCTCCAGGGCAAGAATGTGCAGGTATGCTCAGGTCTCACAGGCTGCATCTCTCAACAGCGACACTGCATGACTTCTGACACTAGGCTTAAAAAGATAATATAACTTCCTCCTGGCTCTCTCTTGAGACACTCTCCCTGGCAACCCAGCCACCAACTGGGAGCAAACCCACATGTTCCAGACAACAGACCTGCTGCAGGCTCAGCTAATAGGCAGTGTCAACTAGAAGATATGTGAGTGGGGCGCCTGGGTGGCTCAGTCGGTTGAGTGTCTGACTCTTGATTTCGGCTCAGGTCAGGATCTCACAGGTCGTGAGTTTCGAGCCCCACGTCAGGCTCTGTTCTAACAGTGCAGAGCCTGCTTCAGATTCTCTCTCTCCATCTTTCTCTGCCCCTCCCCACCGCTTGCTTGCTCTCACGCTCTCTCTCTCAAAATAAGTAAATAAACTCAAAAAAAAAAGAAGATACGTGAGTGAAGAAGCTTTGGGATGACTCCAGAATCAGCACTAACTGCAATGCACGAGAGACCCCCAATGAGAACTACCCAGACAAGACTGGCCAATGTCCAGAACTGTGAGAGACAAGTACACAACTGTGAGCAACAAGTGTTGCTGTTTTATTTCACTAACCGTGGGATGGTTTGTTACATGACAGCAGAAAACCAGAACACATACTCTGACCCTACTCCAACTCGCCAACATTATCATCACCATCATCATTAACTGATAGCGACAAATTCTCCTCTCCAGTTTTCTCTTCCTGGTAGACCCCTATCCATAAATGCTCTGCTCGCTCTTCATGCCTTTGTTCATGCTTTTCTCCTCTGCCTTTTTCTATGTAATTCCATGCTCTCTTTCAGGTCCATCTCAGTACTAGTATTTCTTTCCTTTAAGCTTGCTTATGAGATTTATGTTGATCTTTACTTCCTAACTTCATAACCTGTCGGTAATAAGTACTTCTATAGTGCCTACTGTGTAATTGGTACTTACATGCATTTTATGCCTATGTTACTGCTGTAAATATAGTTATGAAAAAGGTAAATATGGTCCCAGTCCTCATGAAATTATGGTGTAGGTGAGATAGATATTGAAGTAATAACTGATCCTTGTTAAAAGGGAAACAGGGACAAGAAAAGCATACCTCCAAAACAAATTACAAGGACATCCTACTTAGTTGTGACAGTGTTTAGGAAAGATTTGTTCTGAAAAAGTGACAATTAAACTTAGACTTCAAGGGTGAAGACAACCTGAATAATGCAGAGGCAGGAAAAAGTGCAAAGAGAGGGAGAGTGAAGAAAACAGCTTGTGCAAAAGTTCCTGTGCTAGACAGAACTTGGTAAGTTCACAGAATAAATTCATAGATCTGAAAGGCTCTTCATGTAAAGGCAATGTAATTACAGGGGGAGCACAGGTGTAAAATATGAGAAAAGATAGACATGAACACACACTAAGGCTCTACTGAAGATTTTAGAACTTTGGCAAGATATAAAAACGGGAGTATACAAGCAGATTTTCATTTTTAAAAGACTTTGGCTGCATAGTATGGAATAGATCTTGGAAAGAGAGTCCTAAGTTATTGCAATCTTGGTGATAGAATGGCAGATGGCATGAACAGGATAGAGACAAGTGGTTCAATTTGAGATGTAGGAAGAATTGAAAGGGCTTAGTAAAGAAAAGAAGGCAGGGAAGGTCAAAGAAAGAAAAATGACTGCTAGGTTTATTTCTCCCATCAGTAATTAGACTGACAGCAAGGAATATACATTTGTTTCACTGACACTGCCGCCTTGTACACTGTGAACTCTCTTAACTCCTTTTTCTAGCTGACTACCTGGTATATAACTAAGCAGCACTACAGTGAAAGATAAAGGAGTTTTTGTTTTTTTTTTTAACACAATTGTTAAAAACCATAATTACCAGTAATAATTGGAGGCATAAAGAAAATATAGGAAAACAAAACTCAAAGTATGAAACTATCAATAAAGAGTATCTAAAATTTCAAAACGCTGAAAAGCAAAAAAGGTCACTGAGTACACTGGAGGACAGAGAGAGGGGTAGCTGAAAAGGCTGACATTAAAAAAATTTTTTTTAATGTTTATTTATTTTGGAGAGAGAGAAAGAGACAGAGCACAAGTGGGAGTGGGCAGAGAGAGGGAGACACAGAATCTGAAACAGGCTCCAGGCTCTGAGTGGTCAGCACAGAGCCTGACGCAGGGCTCGAACTCATGGGCTGTGAGATCACGACCTGAACTGAAATCAAACACTTAACCAACTGAGCCACCCAGGCATCTGGAAAAGGCTGACATTTTAAAGAAGGAATCTGGGAGAGAATGTTAAGAATCTAAAAATGAGAGCAGGGGACTGATACAAGACCGTATACTAAATTAGGACCAGAATCGGTCAGGTTCCTTTCAGAGTGAGCCACACAGATAAACTATAAAGTCTACTTGCTTCTGAAGTATCATCAAAATGCGTTTATTTCATAATAAAAATAAAAATGTTCATAGCTGAGTTCTACAACCCTAACATCATTCAGATCCGTTAAAAGATTAAATTACTATTAGCTGACTCTAGAGAAGTAAAATGAGGAGAAATATACTAGACCTTGAAGGAGGGAAGTCAGATTCAAAAACTTTTGGCTCTCATGGGTGGATATAAATACAGGGAAACCCCACATTAACAGAGTTTCATATATTAATGCTACTTGGGTAGTTCAGTCTAGCCCGTTGGGCAAGCTAAAGTTTTATTTCTGGGAATGAATGTGAAGGAAGATGGGATTATAAAATGACAACATGTAAACTTGTCCAATTCAGTGTATGGTCAATTATTTATAGTGTGTCACTGTGTTTACCTTTGTGTCTCAATTATTATAGACAACATGGAAAATATAGTTTTCTGTTAACTTCGCAATAATTCAACTTCACATTTTATGTGACTGTCTTAGACTCTAATTATGGCATGACATATGGCAGGGATTTTCTGTAAGTTTAGAGTTCTAATGGACATAATAGTCCCTAGCTGCCACATTTAACAAATGGTGATCCAGTGCCAACCTGGGGCCTTTCTATCTTGAGGTTTGTGGGCAAACTGTGTATAGAGGAGCAGCATTCTCAAAGTCACATAGCCTCTCTTTGAATTTTTATTTTTAAAACAATCTGTCAGGGGCACCTGGGTGGCTCAGTCAGTTGAGCATCGGACTCTTGATTTTGGCTCAGGTCAAGATCTCACGGTTTGTGGGTTCGAGCACCGTGTCAGGCTCTGCACTGACAGAGTCTGCTTGAGATTCTCTCTCTCCCTCTCCCCTGTGTGTGCGTGCTCTCTCAATAAATAGACTTTATGAGGCGCCTGGGTGGCTCAGTCGGTTAAGTGTCCAACCCTAGATTTTGCCTCAGGTCACGATCTCAGGGTTCAGGAGTTTGAGCCCCACATTGGGCTCTGTGCTGGCAGTGTGAAGCCTGCTTGGGATTCACTCTGTCTCCCTGTCTCTGCCACTCCCCAGCAGAGAGCTCTCTTTCAAAGCAAATACATAAACTTTAAAATAAACTTTAGAGAAAAAAACGTCATTTCTTCACTTTTTCACATGCTTATACTCTCAATAATCATTTTACACACACTTCTCTCAGTAAAAATCTTGATGCAACCAGTACAATCAGTTCTCATTTGTACATCGGCAATTCCACCAGCAATAAAATGTGAGTTTTCCATTCAAATGGGATTCTATGGCCATATAAATAAGGACCTGAGCATAGCTAACATAAGAAAACTAACAGGAAGTGAGGCCTCTTACTCTCCATTCGGTTAGAAAACCCACTGGCTTCCAAGCAAAGATGTAAAACAAAACCAGCATCGCCCCACTTTTTGAAAGTTCGTCTCCACTTAGCTTTTACGAAAGATCTATATTAATAGCTATTTTTGCTAACCAAAAGAAATCCAAAGAGGGTTAAAAAAAAAAAAAAGGCAGAAAGTGAAAATAGTGTTCAGTGCTTGTTTGCAGCAAGCCATTAGCATGTAACCCCAGCATTTTGAGCATCACTGCCAAGCTCCTTCCCCAGGAATTACACTCAGTATCTCACCATCAAGCTGCCAGAGCTTTGAACTATTACCGGGAGCACATGTGCTTATCTCTATTTCTTTTGTATACCTGTTAACAAGATGTGTCTTAAGTTATCAGAAAAGTCTAAGAAAGATTATTTTCTGGATTTGAGAACACTCAAAAAATTTTCCATATAAGTTAATACTAACTGCTTCTTCACTTTATACCATTTCAGCTTAGGAAAAGTTTCATGAGAACACTCTGCTTTCGGAAAGCTGGGGAAACCTGTAATGTTATACACATATCACTTCTTATGTATTTAAGTCCACTTACAAAATAAAACTAATATGCTGTGGTACACTGAGAAAGAACGGGAAATAAGCTGAAAATGGTGTTAAGAACCAAATTCTACGTTTCGGAGAAACACCAAATAGATTCTTGATAAGTAAAAACTTAGATGCAAAGATTCTAATAATATAAGTAGTTCTTTAAAAAGGAAGCAGCAGGGCGCCTGGGTGGCTCAGTCGGTTAAGCGTCCGACTTCGGCTCAGGTCATGATCTCACAGTTCATGAGTTCGAGCCCCGCTTCGGGCTCTGTGCTGACAGCCTGGAGCCTGCTTCACATTCTGTGTCTCCCTCTCTCTCTCTGCCCCTTCCCTGCTCATGCGGTCTCTCTCTGTCTCAAAAACAAATAAACATTAAAAAAATAAAACGGAAGCAGCAACCTGTACAGAAAAAGCAAGAAGCCTTATTAGAAGCCCCCATAAGAAGCAGCTGAATCACTAAGTGGGGCCCTACAGTAAAGCAGACAAGGAGATACAGCGGGAAGGCTGACACTACTTAGTGAGAACTGCACACCACAGTTAGGGTTCAATAAAGATGGAGACTGATGTCAGTATCCACTGGAAAATGTCAAAAACGCAATGTTTTAACATCCATCAAACACACATAGGTGGATGCGAGACAAAGGATTCTGCAAGTGGGATGTACACGTAACATAACATAAAAATAAAAATAACTACTTTTTGATCGCCTTTGATACGCCTTTACCTGGTTGTCTTAAATATTCACAATAACCTCAGGAGAAAGTGCTCTCATTTTACACAGAATAAAGAAAGAAGCAGGCTCAATGATGTTTAAGTAGCTTGTCTAAACTCACCCCCAGGAGTACAAAGTGGCCGAGCCGGCAGAGAGTAGAGAGAACAGAAAGGGTAACTCCAAGACACGTCTAGCACGTGTGCGCAGGCTTTACGCCCGCTTGCTTGCGGGCGCGAAAACAGGTTAAATACACCTACAGCCTCAGACACGGGCGTCACTTGATCCAGGACGAAACAGAGCAGTTATGAAGGGGTTGACCTAACAAGCGCCTACTGAACTAAGAGACAAAGGACACAGAGGTGACCAAACACACAAGGCCACTGTCTGCAAGGGGCTTACAGACCTGCAGACTGTCCTCGCTCGGGACTATAAGGAAAGGGGACTCTGCACTACGTCCGGCTCAGAAGTGGGTGCGTGGGGCGACAACGGCTCCCGAGGCCTGCAAGGGGGGAAAGGACAAGAGGACCCGACGCAGCGAAGGGGCGTGGCGCGCGGGGAGGGGGCGGCGCGCGGTAAACACGGAGCGCGTGCCGGGCTGACGTGGGGGCCCGAACGTCGTGCGCGCGACAAACTACGCAAGAACGAAGAGACAACTCCCAAAGGATGGGGCCATCAGCCCTACGGCCCTGGCGGGTCCCTTGGGAGAACCCTCAAAGATGCTGTTTGGGGCAGGAAGTGGACCTAAAGTCCTTCTGGACTCATCGTCGCCTGGGAGGCCTGGCTGCGGGAAACGGAGACAAGGTAAAGGGGGAGAAACGGGCACTCACCATCCATGGTCTCCCTCACCGCGTTCAGATTCGCCGCCGCCGCCGCCGCTCCGGCACCGCTGCTACTCGCCATGGCGGAGGCCGAGGGAGGCGGGAAAAGGGCCTGACCCGGAACTGGAGCGCCTTCCTTTCTCCTGGGCAATCACACCGCGCGTCCCCAGCTCACGCCGGGCAGGCTCCGCCCCTCGCGCTCGTCGCCAGCGTGAGGCTGCGTTGATTTAAATTTGGAGCCTCGTTACTCAGCGCGGAATGTGAAGCGAGGAGTTGCCATTCGAATTTACTACGCGGCCTCGATGCGATTGGTTGGTTCGCGGACAGCGGTACGTCGCGATTGGCTAGCTCCCCACAAGGCCCGTGCCCTGGTTGGCCTAAGACAGCGCGGAAGCGGGGAGTTAAAGAGTCTGTGCTTGTCGTGGGAGCTGGCCTGGCCCCTCGGGAGCGCCCTGGAGTCGCCTATTGGGGGGCTTCCTTTTTACACACACCACTAGGTATGTTCTTTATAGTCCCTGGCCTTTCCTCTTGTCTGGAATTGGAGAGATCACTTTTCCTTTCTCGGAACCCACCTGCCCACTCTCCCCGGGGTGAATGGGAGCAGCGAGGGAATAGGTGAGGAAGAGTTGGGGGGGGGGGGGGACGCCAAAGTATGATCGTGTAGGGTTGGGGGGTGACACTGGCTTGAGTGTCCACCCTGCTCCTCACCCAACGAAACCAGCTGCTTCAGACTTCCAAGAAGTGGATTCTTTATCCACGGTCGTATCCCCCGATGACTGAAAGCAATGCAGTCTCGCCTTCTATCCTGGAAGTCGGCGAAAGGAGGATGTTTGAGGAGAGGCAACCAAAGGCGGTTAATTTCTTAGCCCTCATCAGTCATACTTATTTGATTGGTGCTAATGTGGAGGAAAGGCACCCGTGCACAGGCTTCCTCGTCTCATATTTGCTTGTTGTAAATAACTGTTGTTTAGTAACTGCAGTTTAATAGGCAATTGCTGGGATATCCGAAGGTTGTTCAAAATGCTTCGAGATGTGAAATAAAGAAACCATAGGTGTAAGTCCTTTAGTTGAAAAGAGTTTTGTGTCTGTTGTTAACATTTAGTTGCCTCAGATCGATCCTGAACACATTCATATTTGGCTGACTGCTGTTTATATGCCACTTAACTTCTCTGAGCTTAATTCTTCTGCAAAATGGTATCACTACTACCATACCTCTCTAGCCTTCAAGGTTATTTTAAGGATCGCTTTAGAAACTATATGTGATGCCTCTTTGTAAACTATATATTTTTTAAAAACCCAAGAGCGTTAGATTTTGAGTTTTTTTTTTTTTTTTGCGAAATATGCTTATTGAATACATTTTAGTTGTCCCAGTGAATGTGGAACTTTATAGTTTTATTGTCCATACTTATTTCTTTTTAGTTTTCTCTCTGTGCTATGGGAGATGTCAAAGAATCAAAAATGCAAATAACACCGGAAACTCCAGGAAGGATCCCAGTTTTGAATCCTTTCGAAAGTCCTGGTGATTATTCTAATCTCCATGAACAAACGCTCTCCAGTCCTTCTGTTTTTAAATCAACGAAATTACCAGTAAGTTATTCTTGACTAGTATTTATAAGTTAGTGTTTACAAACTATTTTCAATGTAAACATCTTTCTTAGCAAGTTAAGGGAGAAATTTATCATGGAGCACGTATATCTGGAATGTGCTTTTTTAGTTGTAAAGTTCACTATAGTGTAGTGGTTGGGCTAAAAATAAGTTAGCTAGGTGGATTTTTTTGTTTTTGTTTGTTTTTGTTTTTTTGATGTTGTTAGCATTTCTGCTTTTTTTTATTCAGTGGATAATATGTTGGCTTCCTGTAACTAGGTGTAGCTAGATAGTATGATTGCTGATATATTAACTAATACCATATTCCAGGAGAAGCTATGTCCTCTAATTATCTATTCTCATTTATTCAGGAAACCTATTTGAATGCTGCTTTGTATTCGATAAAGTGCTAGACATAGAGAACAAGTCAGGGTCATCAGACACAAACTCTCAAGAAGCTTGTATTCTAATACAGAGATCACCAAACTATTTCTGTCAAGGGCCAGACAGTAAATATTTTAGGCTTTGCGGGTCATCTTGTTGCTGTTACAACTAGTCACCTACGCCTTGTATCACAAAAGCAACCATAGGCAATATGTAAACAATGAGACCTTGCTGTGTTTCAATAAAGCTTTCTTTATGGACATTTAAATTTCATATAATTTTCACATGTCATGAAATGATAATATCCTTTTAGTTTTTCCAACCATTTTTAGCTTGTGGATTGTAGAAGCCAACCTCTACTCTAAAGGAATAGACATAACTAATCTAGGGACTTCAAAACAATATATGTGCCACGATTAGTGGTTAAACACAAGGGTGATATGGAAGGGAAAATGCTCTCTTGGAGGTTAGGGAAGACTTCATCCTTCTAGGTTATGTTTGCTGTTATTTGCCACCTAACAAGAGCAAGAACACCGGAGTTCTTTTGAAGTATAATCTCTTAACCTAGTAAATTACCTAGAAAAACTGCCAAGTGTGTGGCTGTTTATACTACACTTTCATACCAGCTTAAACAAAGACCAAGTGCAGGAAAGTTTTACAGTTATGTAGTTTATATTGAGTCATGAATCTGACCTCGTGATTTTTTATTGAACCTTATTAAATGTTAGCTATATGTTAATATAGAATAGATAATGGATTGGCTGCAACTTAATCCTCAAAGCCAGAATGTGTGGCATGTTGACCTTTTAAGCCTGATTTTGTCAAAAATGCATTCTGAATTACAGATTAGGTTTTGGATAAGTTTTTGGTTCAGTTGGATAGTTGACTACAGAAAAGCAGCAGTGATTACCATTCATAATTATTTTAAGGATCAACTATTTTATGAACCTTTGTAGGCACTTCTGTAGTTAGTACTTTGTTTAGTTTCACTTCATTCGTAAGTAAAAGTAAAGAGCTATGATAACTCTTAAAAAAGATTTTTACTTGGGCATGTTGCATCACTGATGAGTATTAATTGTGAAGTTTCTATACTTCATTATTCTACTGTGACTTTTTTCCATTATTATGTAATTTCAAAAATCACCCAAATGGAAGATTTGAGTATTTTAAAATAGATATGGTCCAGTCAGTTGGTTTTATGATTTGATTACCATTTGCCATTTAATTTAGTGGTAAAGCCAAATTTTAAAATATGAGCTTTAAAATACTTTTGTATTATAACCATTCACATTATTTTTGAAGCTGACAGTTGTTAGCATTGTGATGAACTATTTTAGTTTGCTTTTACTTATAAGTTCACTTTCTTTTGTTAAGACCCCAGGGAAATTTAGATGGTCTATTGATCAACTAGCTGTAATAAATCCGGTAGAAATAGACCCAGAAGACATTCATCGTCAAGCTTTATACTTAAGTCATTCTCGGTAAGTTTTCTTTTCTTGTGTCTAAGTGTAATAACATACTTTCAAAGGGACATCAGAAATTCCAGTGATTGAATATATTTATATGTAAAGATATCAGGGAGGAAAATTTTTGATAGACATTTATTGTATCTAAATGAAGAGTAAATTCAAAGAACTATATCCAGAAAGATTCCCTTGCTAACAGTAGGGAGTAGGAACCTTTTTTTTTTTTTTTTTTTAAGAGATAATCTTCCTCTGCTACTTACGGGACAACTGTGCTTTCCAGCACTTGGTAGAAGCAAGAACATTTTGAAATTTGTATCATTCTACATGGTTGTGGCTTCTCCCGTTAATTTTTGTATTGTTTATTTTTTTGGTGGTAGGGTAAAGCAAAATATTCTTTCATTGCCATCTGTGTTTGGGGAAGCTTAAAATCCCTTTACCAAGTTAAGACACATTGAATGAAAGGGTATCCGTTAGCAACAGAGAGCTTTTCTAGACATTATCCAGCTTTGATATAGGACCCTTAGGGATCTGAATTACATCGTGTTGAAGTCAACCTAGTAATCAGAGCAGCCTTAACTTGTTTCTAAGCATAGTGTGGCCCAGACTTGTGTTTTGTGCTGCGTGATGATGTCCAGTGTAGTGAGAATGTGCACTTCTTTGGTGCAACAGACCTAGCTTTTTGATTGTGATTTACTGTAAACTCTAATTATAAATAATAGCCTTTGTCAGTAGTTTTGGGGGATTCTTGTTAATGTCAGTTTTATAGTTTGATTTTTTTTTTTAATTTTAATTTTTGAAACAATTGAGTACTGGTAAGACCAGCTTTTATTTTTCAGTCCCAAGGTACATGTGTTGTCAGTCCACAATAATGGACAATTGTTTACCTCTTAACTTCAGAATTCAGTCACACAAAAATGCACACCTGATAAGATGTTTTTGCAAATACTCGTCTGGATGTTTCTGCCCCTTCCTCTCTCGGCTCAGTAACTTGATGACCATTCACTCATAATTCATGTCCATCCAAAGTGTAGTAGAAAGGGAAAAGAACGAGGACAGCATTAAAGAATTTTTAATTAAATGTAAATAACAGTTTTGAAGAGAAGGTGAAAAAAAAGAATATCTAAAAGCAAATGAGTTACAAATTAGGCTGATTTTTTTTGTTTGACGCAAAGTATATGCTTTATTATTTGCCTCTTGGTATACTCAAACATGGTTAGCTATTATCTTTCAGTTATGAAGTCTTTATTTAGCACGTTGAGCACTACTGAAGTAGGATAGGCTATTATTCCCATCTAGAGAGACAACAATACAATTAACCAAAGGTGTGACACAACATTTCTATATTTATTAATAAATGATGAATTGTTTAGGTAGGTTTATGGAAAGAATCTTGGTGTATTTCAGTAGATAGATTTGTAATACAAAAGAGGGGAAAAGAGTGGTAAAGACCCTAATTTTAATTACTATTGTAATTCAATGTATGGTTATTGCTTCTACCGAGGATAATGAGTACATTCTCAACAAAATGTGTTGATTCATTCTTAGAAACAGTGGCTTCCAGTGTCTCTTCCTGTGTAATATGAGTTCCCAATTTCAGTGCTTCCCACCCTTTTGATACCGCTACACATAAAAAATGATAACTGTAAGACAGACGAGTGCAAACAAATAAGTCTGGCCATACGGGAGGTTAATAATCCCGAAAAGGCCCTCCCTGACTCAGGACTCATTGAAGGCACACCAGTAACCTATATGCATCATGCCAGTGTTCTGTGATGTAATGGTCAGGATACTCTGTCCTGTATGACTTCTTAGAACCTCCCGTGATCAGGTTCTACAATATTTGCCTAAACCGATATTCACTGCTTCTAGCAGTCACTTGACTATTTCAGGTTCTTAAAGTCCCTCTGATGAAGCAGCAAAATGTTTCTGAATGAGGTAATACTAAATCAGAGCTTACTAAATACTACATGCTGTTATTATTATGCACTGTCATTTTGACCTGGTTGTGTTCATGATAAGGTAAAGAAAACTGATTTATTTGCCCCCCAGATGGCTGTTGTTCAAGCTGAGATGTGTGGATTATCATTGTAATCTAATTTCTCATAATTCCCTTACTTGAAAAACTCATTTGATTTTAGTTTCTGAAACACATTCTTATATAATTTTTGTTAAGCCATAAAAAAAAATACATACATGAAAATTTTTGAGAGAAAATAAATTGTAAAAAGAAGAAGTGTTTTACTAATTTATTGACAGAAAGCAAATGTTCTCTCCTGGAACAGATGTAATAAGTCCTACAAGGCTAACTGCTCTGTTCTTAGCAGGTCTGTGCCCGGTACTTGAGACGTGACATGTTACATAGCTGATAAATTTGTGTTGCTATATTGCATATTGTATCAAAGTGAAAAAAATTCATTTGGACAGAATTTTACATTGTCAGTATTTTATTTCATAAGTAAAATTTTTGCCTCTTTATTGAGAACTGTAAGGATAATCGTTTCTTTTCTTCTATTTCAGAGTAAGAGTTCATTCTAAAATTATAGCTATGATAAACTTGCAGTAATTGAAGAAAAAGAATTTGGACAATTTTTAGATTTCTGTAGAATGAAATACTTCTTAATTTGTGATGGTTAAAGGACGAGGTTTATTCAGATTACTTTATGTTGTAACTAGTAATTTAAAAATTATATCACTGTAAGCCTTTTTAAAGAAAATACTCTTCCATTTACACTGAATCGAAAAGAGGGAGGTAAGCCTACAGCCAGTGCCAAATATCTAAATACTGTCATTTACTAATGTGATAAGATACCAGTTTTTCTTTAAGATGAGCTTAACATTTGCCAGTTTCAACAGAAGGAAAGTATTTCTTTGAAAGCTTATTATTTCAAATGTTCAATCAGCTGAAGTAATGGCATGGTTATTTTTCTCCTTTATCTCTGTATAGAATAGATAAAGATGTGGAAGACAAAAGACAAAAAGCCATTGAAGAGGTAACTTAAAACTGTTACTGATCATTAAGCCAGTTAAGCGTCAATTCTGCATGCATGTCCCCTCTTTTAGGATGACTTCCTTCAATCATTTGCCATTCCAGGTCCCCACCAGCCTGGCCTGTCCCCAGCTTTGTCAAGCTCCCTTCTGTGCACCCATAAGACGATGTTGTTCATCCATTCCCCTGCCTCTCCCAGAGCGCTTACAATATTGTAATGATTGGTTTAATACTTCTCTCCCCTAGACTAAGGGATTTTTTTGGCCAATATTGTACTTCGTTTGTCTTTTCATTCTCCGGGCCTAGCACAGTTTGTCTTCCTTGTGCCTTCAGAATACTGATGAGCACAAGCTTTGGTTTCAAGTTGGAGTTTATGTAGAGGAAGTTGAATTATTTTCAGACCTGAAAATCTAGATTGGCATTGGTAATGATTTTATCTGTTAATTTGAATTTTTAAGACATACAATATATTGCATGAAATAAAATACCTTACTGAAAAACAGAAAAAAGTATATTCCAAATGTAGGGTCTGTGGGTTTTTTTTAATAAAAATAATAAACTAAGTTTTTCACTTGCTCCTTTGTTTGATGAATTTCTCTTAGAGCGTAAATAAGGATTAGCAATCTAGTTATTTCCCTTTATGTCATGGCAACATTTATTTTTCCTTTTTCCCTTGCTAGCCACCTCTGCTTCCCTCTATTCATTAGCTATATTTGGCCCTTCTGCACCCCAAAGACTTCAGCTGTGGAGTGTTTCGAGATCCAGTGATGTTCTCCCCCTCCTGCACTTACTTTTCTAGTGTCGATATTTTCCCTTTGTGTTTCAGATACAGCCTATTTCTTCAAAAACCATTTCACATACTGTACTGCTCTCAAACATTATTTACTTCTTTATCCAGAAACTTCAGAATTTGCCTTCTGATCGAATCACTTGATTCCACCACAGTTAGATATTCTCAGACTGGTTCCCATTTCCCAACATTTTAGGAAATATGCTTTCCCTTTTGAACCTCAACTTTAAAGGGAAATTCAGTAGAAAATACAAGAAAATGAAGTCAGACTGAAGATTAGGGTCAGTGTATCTGAAACAAATATATCAGAAACAAATATTTTTAAATGTATAAGTATTTGAAAGAATAAATACATGTAGGTAGTAAAAACAAAACAAATTTAGACTTCAAAGAAAAATTATAAAATGAAAACGAAGAGCTTCTTGTTTCCCATCTTACTTCCTGAAAGTAACTCTGTGATATTTATACTTTCAGATTAATTTTATATATATAATAGCCAATGGCCTTTAACAGTTTTGCATAAATGGGATCATCATTCTCGCATTGTTTTACATCTTGCTTTTTTGGCTTAATAATGTTAGTTTTTTTATTACTATTTTTTATTTTTTATTTTTATTATTATTAGCACATTTGATTTTAATAATAGTGTAGTATTCCTTGTATGAATGTGTCGTATCCTAAGTCAGCCCCTATTGATAGATGTTTAGGTTGTGTTTGGTGTTCTATTGCAAATAATGGTTCAGTGAACCCACTTGTACACATCTTTGTGTAATTGAAACATACTTGCTAAGTCAGAGGCTTTGTTTGTAATTTCAGTTTTGATAAATTTTGCTATACTGCCCTCCCAAAAGGTGGTAACAATTTTTACTCCAGGCTGCATTATGGTACTTTCTATTTTCTCATTATCTGCAATACTGATTATTTTTGAACCCTTAATTTGTGTTATTCTTAACACTTTAAAAATTTCATCTTGTTAATTTGGATTTGTATGTCTTTCATTTTGAGTCAACTAAATACATTGCTTCATTAGTCTATGGGTCCTTTATTTTTTTTTTCTGGGAATTGTACATATCATAATCTTTGCCACCTTCCCCTCTTCTTTCATATCTTTCCTCATGTCAAGGAAATTAGTTCTTTATCGTGTGTATGGCAAAATATGAAGAAAATGTTTTGGGGGTGAGTCCCACGTTGGGTGTAGAGATTACTTTAAAAAAATTACATCTGTAAAAAAAAAAATACAGGAAAGAAAATGTTTTGAATTCCCTCTAAAACAGAGACGGAAGGGGAAAATCTTGTAGTAGGCTTTATTTTATATCTGGGATGAAAAAAGGAAAGATACATATCCAAATGCTTTATCTCCATTTGAGAATACTGGCCGGTGGTGTACCAGTTAATGTTTAACAACTGGCCCTTTGGTTGTGGTAAGAGTATGAGTTTTAGAGACTCCTGCTGTCTGCAGTGTAAATACTCCAACCATAGCCGGTTTTGAGACGTGACATCACTGAATGATAAAACAAGGGCAGTGGTGCACCAGTGTATGTGGGCATTACACCATACTGATGCAAAAGACATAATCTCAAGAGCATGGGTCCTCATGAGTGTAAAATAATTAGCAGATAATGAGTGGGGGCATATATTACCTTTATTTTTGATATAATTTATTTAATTGTAACTTTACAAGTTTTTAACATTAGCTTTAACAACTGATGCACAAATTTCCTGAAAACTTACTAGATTTTGAGAGCCAGTGTAAGCCAGTACCAGCACACCATTCATACTAGCTTACCTGTGTACATCTATCTACATTTATTTCTTTCCTCTTCATCCTCCCTTTTGTCATCCCCACCTTCCCCCACCCAAGTTGGGAGGAATTAAAAATATTTTCTGCCCTTCGATTAATATTGAGTAGTTGAAATATTTAAGTGGTTGAAATATTAACATTTCTCTTTCTATATATACTGTAAATTTCTTCTATTTCACCTTTGGTCATTTGTGCTTTTAAGTATTAAAATTTTTAAATGTAACTATAAAGTCTGTGTAACATGTTTGGTGATTATTTGATTATTTGAAAATAACAGATACTTTTTATATTTTGGGAGGAATTCACGCCTAATTGTATGACTTTAATTTTTCTAGTTTTTCACAAAAGATGTCATTGTACCCTCTCCTTGGACTGATCATGAAGGGAAACAGCTTTCAGAGTATCATTCCAGTAAATGTGAGTTGTACTAAAAATCATATGAATAGATAAAAATCATAGAATCATAAAACTCAGTGACTATAAAGCAATATGTAGTAAAGTGTCCACTTGTCTGCTTTGGTAAGGGGCTTGATACACATTAGATTTCTGGATACCAGAAGATTTAACCTTTTAAGGATCAAGCTTCCAAGTAAGGAATGAACAAGTCACGAGAATAAAAGGCACAGCATAGAGAATACAGTCAGGAATACTGTATTGGTATTGTATGGTGACAGATGGCAGCTATGCTTCTGAACACAGCACAACAGAGTTGTATAGAGTTAAATGCACAGAGCCCTCTATCCCTGCCCCTCCCCTGCTCATGCTTGCACACGCTCAGTCTTTCTCTCTTTCTCAAATAAATAAACTTAATAAAAAAAAACTCTTTAAAGGTTACAGTTTAAAACATAATTAAAATGTACTGAGTTCTTATTTTGGGCCATTTTATTCTGATTTAACTTTTTCTTCATGACCGTTGTGAATATCAGTTATGGTGGTTGTAGAGGATTCATTGATGCAGAAATAGTTGGTATTGAATAAAGAACTGAGTTGTTAATGATTTCTGCCCAATATTCAAGGTTAATTTCTAAAACGAGATTCTTAAATTGCTTTGCTTTTTGCTAATTTACTGATTTCTTATAAAGGTAAAGGAGGTATGGACACTTGACCTCTAGGGTAAAAGAATATAGCTGATTATCTGCAATATTGGTAAGGAAATTGAAGGACAAGCCAGGAATCTTTCAAATATTTTTCCACCCGCAGGAAATGGTTATATTTTCTCTCAATGTCCTCTGAGTTGTGAGCAATGTTAGAGTATTATACATATAGGCTCATTTCAGTGAAGTTGTCCACTCTTTTATGTAGCATGCATTAATTGTGCTCTCAGTATAAGAGAGACTGTTCCATTGTTTAGCAAAAACGCAACAATAATAGGTAAAATGGCTTGAGCACTCTCCATATGCCCTACAGTGCTAAGTACTCTCAGTAATTCCTCACAGCAGCTCACCTGCGGTAGGTACTATTATTGGCCTCATTTGATAGATGAGAAAACCTCGTTTTAGAAAGGTGAAAGCACTTGTTCAGGATTACAGAGATCATAGAAGTGGTAGAACCTGGATTCAAAACTAGGCGTTCTCAGTTGGATTCTGCATTCTCAGCCATTATAAACCGAAGGTCGCGTGCAGTAGCAGATGGAGACCTGGGCTGGGAGACCTCCTGCTACTTTAAATCTGTAGGGCTAATCTGGATCAAATTATTCAATCTCTTTAGACCTCAGCTCTTTACTTGTGAAACAAAGGAATTGAACGACATAGTTGTCTGTTAATGTCCCTCCCAGCCCTAAAATTTCTATCCAAGGTGCCATTTTCATAGACACTACTTTTATTTTGGGTTTTTGAACAGATGAGTCAGCCTTCCTATGTGGTCTCTATACTGTGTTCAGAGGCAAGAATGGTTTTGTTTATTCACATTGGCTTATACTGTTAACTTTTACTATTACTAATACTTATGCAGCAAGGCACTTCAATGAATATAATCGTGTGTTTTTATTTATGGTCTTCAGTGAGATTTTCTTTAGATTGTACATACAGGCTGAGAATCTCTAGGGTATAGGCTGTTTCCCTGTTTTGACTACGCAGTGCCCCCCTGCTCTCCAGAATGACTGCACAGTCTACACAACCAGTAACAGTGCCTAGGATTCCTGTGTCCCCGCAGCCCTGCCAACATTTGGCATTATCCATCTTTCACATGTTTGCCTTTCCTATGCGTTGTTTGACATTCTAAGTGATTGTTGAAATTTTCATTTCTTCATATACTAATGATCTTTGAAATTTTCTTTCTTGTAAAATACCTATTAATAATTTATTGGTCATATTTTTAGTGGATTTGCTGTCTTTTTTCTCTTGTTAATGTCTAAGACACCTTGTATAACATAGTTCTATTGGTTCTAAACATTTGAAATACTATCTCTCATTCCGCCATATATATACCATTTTTGTTCTTCATGTCTTTGGTTGCATAGAAATTCTTATTCTGATGTAATCAAAACCATCAAATTTTTTTCTCATTTTATTGTGTTCTTAAGCTTATTTAAAAAGTCCTTCTAAAGATATTTGCAAATGACATATTGGACAAAGGGCTAGTATCCAAAATCTATAAAGAGCTCACCAAACTCCACACCCGAAAAACAAATAACCCAGTGAAGAAATGGGCAGAAAACATGAATAGACACTTCTCTAAAGAAGACATCCGGATGGCCAACAGGCACATGAAAAGATGCTCAGCGTTGCTCCTCATCAGGGAAATACAAATCAAAACCACACTCAGATATCACCTCATGCCAGTCAGAATGGCCAAAATGAACACATCAGGAGACTATAGATGCTGGCGAGGATGTGGAGAAACAAGAACCCTCTTGCACTGTTGGTGGGAATGCAAACTGGTACAGCCACTCTGGAAAACAGTGTGGAGGTTCCTCAAAAAATTAAAAATAGACCTACCCTATGACCCAGCAATAGCACTGCTAGGAATTTACCCAAGGGATACAAGAGTACTGATGCATAGGGGCACTTGTACCCCAATGTTTATAGCAGCACTCTCAGCAGTAGCCAAATTATGGAAAGAGCCGAAATGTCCATCAACTGATGAATGGATAAAGAAATTGTGGCTTATATACACAATGGAGTACTACGTGGCAATGAGAAAGAATGAAATGGCCCTTTGTAGCAATGTGGATGGAACTGGAGAGTGTGATGCTAAGTGAAATAAGCCATACAGAGAAAGACAGATACCATATGTTTTCACTCTTATGTGGATCCTGAGAAACTTAACAGAAACCCATGGGGGAAGGGAAGGAAAAAAAAGAGGTTAGAGTGGAAGAGAGCCACAGTATAAGAGACTCTTAAAAACTGAGAACAGACCAAGGGTTGATGGGGGGTGGGAAGGAGAGGAGGGTGGGTGATGGGTATTGAAGAGGGCATCTTTCGGGATGAGCACTGGGTGTCGTATGGAAACCAATTTGACAACAAATTTCATATATTGGAAAAAAAAAGTCCTAGGGGAAAACAATCAAAGAAACACTTGCAAAAGATTTGAAAAGCGTAATAGTGCTGCAGTAGGTGTCTTTTTTTTGTTGTTGTTGTTTAATGTTTATTTATTTTTGAGACAGAGAGAGACAGAGCATGAACGGGGGAGGGGCAGAGAGAGAGGGAGACACAGAATCGGAAGCAGGCTCCAGGCTCTGAGCCATCAGCCCAGAGCCTGACGCGGGGCTCGAACTCACGGACTGTGAGATCGTGACCTGAGCCAAAGTCGGACGCTTAACCGACTGAGCCACCCAGGTGCCCCAGTAGGTGTCTTTCTAATCTAACGTCAGAGGAGGAATGCTGTTGGAAGATAATTTAAGCTGAGACTTAATTAGCCAGACTCAGCAAATGAGGGAGGAAAGTGAGAATAGTATGAGAAATACCTAAATGTGAGAGAGAAGCTGTTTGTTTATTGATTTATCTTAAAAGAATTTTTTTAATGTTTATTTTTGAGAGGGAGAGGGAGGGGCAGAGAGCAAGGGAGACACAGAATCTGGAAGCAGTCTCCAGGCTCTGAGCTGTCAGCACAGAGCCCAACGTGGGGCTCAAACTCAAGAACCTGAGCTGAAGTCGGACACTTAATTGACTGAGCCACCCAGGCACCCTAGCCACCTGTTTTTTGAAGATGTTCAAATAACTAGTGTTTAGTTGGAGGACGACTGTGCTAGAGACAGAGACAAGGTTTTGAAGGGCTTCCTATGGTGCTAAGGTGTTTGGACTGCAGACTGAAGGACATAGAGTTTTTGGCAGCATAGTGCCTTGATTGTATTTGTTATAGAAGGTCACACTGCTTACAGCAAAGAAAGCATTTGAATGTAGAATTTTCTTTTTTATTTATTCTGATAGCATTTAATAGGAGGCTTCAATTCACTTGCCCGTCCACCCACTTACTCATTCACCCATTTATTTATTTAGGTTTGTTAAGTTACTGTATTCTGTAATGTTGTTTTAAGCTTTCTGGAGTTTTTTTTTCTTCTTCTCCGTGCCTTTTCCTCCCTTTTATTTTGTTTATATTAGTCATTTTTTTCATTGTGTGTTTGTTTTTTTATCTGATTATTTTCAAGTTACAAAACTTAGTAGTCATTAATTTTCAGTTAAAAAAATTATTTTCACTTACTTTTGACTCCTGTTATGAAAAAAAAAAAAAAACTGAGCATGGTTTTATCAAATTTTAGGTTTTGTCAAAATGATCTGGCATTTTAATTCAGACAGTTTATCTAACCCATATTACAAAAACATTAAGCAACAGAGGACTTGAGGACTTTGAGGTATGCTAACGTGCATCCTCAATCTTTTAAGGTTAACATAATGGAGAGTAACCGCACTTTGCTTAAAAATTGTTACTTGGTGCCTCCTTATTTGCTGTGGCAATCCTTTAAGTTTTATCTTTGTGCTCCCTCAAAGTTAAAAAACTAACAGAAACATGCCAAATTATTATATATGCAGACATTTATTTTTTAAGTGTTGTAAAGTAAAAGTTTTCACTCTGTTCATTTTTTTTTACTCTGAAAAAAGTAATCCTAAAGTAAATTAAGAATATAAAATATAAGATTTGACACTTAATATGTTTTACAGGTATTAACATAACTAGTGAATCTCCAGTTGGAAGAAAGCTTACCATCCATGCTGAGAAAAGCAATGGTAAGTATAAATATAATCTAAAATGAAGAATGTTCCACATTAAACTACATTTGATTTTAAATTCAGTTTGTGTGATAACATTTTAGTCTGGAATTGAAATTATTTAATTATGAATGAACTATAGGAAAGCTCATTTTAAAAAATAATCAGAATAGATATATCCTGCCAGTTTTAGAAATAGCAGAAGTGTGTGTGTGTGTGTGTGTGTGTGTGTGTGTGTGTGTTTTAACATTTTTATTTATTTTTGAGAGACAGAGCATGAAGGGGGGAGGGGCAGAGAGAGAGGGAGACACAGAATCCAAAGCAGGCTCCAGGCTCCGAGCTGTCAACACAGGGCCCAACACGGGGCTCGAACTTGCGAATTGAGAGATCATGACCTGAGCCCAAGTCAGATGCTTAACCAACTGAGCCACCCAGGCGCCTCAGTGTGTTGTTTTCTTGTTCAAAGCATGTGAGTTGTTTTCTGGTTTGGGACAGCATTTAAAAAAAAAATGTGTGCGGATATTGGGAAATCTACCCCCAAATACAGGTGACCCTTGAACAACTTGGGGGCTTGGGGTACCAGTGCCCCATGTAGTCAAAAACCCATATATAACTTTTGACTCCCCCCCAAATGTAACTACTAATAGCCTACTGTTGACTGGATGCCTTATTAATAACATAGTTGATTAACACATATTTTGTATGTTATATGTATTATGTAGTGTAGTCTTACAATAAAATAAGTTAGAAGAAAATGTTAAGATCCTAAGGAAGAGAAAATACATTTATAGTACTTTACTGTATTTATTGAAAAATGTGCACATTTAAGTGAACCCATGCAGTTGAAATCCATGTTATTGAAGAGTCAGGTGTATAGGCTGGCTTCTTTTTTTTTTAAGTTTATTTATTTTGAGGGGGAGAGAGAGAGAGAGAGAGAGAGAGTGCTTGAAAGCATGGGAAGGGCAGAGAGAGGGAAAGAGAATCCCAGGCAGGCTCTGCACTGTCAGTGCGGGTCTTGATCTTATGAATTGTGAGATCATGACCTGAGATGAAATCAAGAGCCAGACATTGAATCGACTGAGCCACTCAGGCGCCTTAGGCTGGCTTCTTTTTTGATTCCAGCACCAACAGTACAACCAGGAATTAACTCTTGGCGTTATCAGGTTTATATCAGTGCTGGAAAGTCGGGGAAACTGCTTAAAGAAAGTTGGCATGTTAGTTAATAGAATACATAAATGAAATTATTCAGTTTGGCTGAAACAGCATGGGGAGATGGTTGATTGGGAAGCACATGCTAAATTGCATGTAATATGCTTGCATTGATTTATCTATGTTTGTATTTATTTATCTGCTTGCTTCCAGCTGCTTGTCAGACATTGCTGTCTCTTCCTGTGGATTTTAATTTAGAAAATGTATTAGGTAAGTATTGTATTTGTTTAAACCTTTAATAACTTAAATAGAAGGTTTTATTTTGATGGCTTTTCGTAAATGGAAATAGGTGGCAATGTCTCTAAAGAAGTGGGGAAACCATCCTGAACTTTCTCCTTTTAGCATGGCCTTAATTAGCCTTTTTGTGATAATGAATTTTACTGTAGACATAAACTATTCATGGGCACATCTTATTGGTATTACCTATACTAATCATGAAGTACTCAAAAAAGAATAATTTCAGATTTCCAACGTCACATATGCAATTAAACCTTGCCCTCTTTTTTGAACAAAATTCAAACATACAGTACATGCTGGTTTCTTAAAAAAAAATCATATAACTGAAGCATAATTGCTCTTCAAAATGACTAGCTTTGCCTTTTATTCTGTTAACATTAAATATAGGTGACTATTTTAGAGCTGATGAATTTTCAGATCAGTCTCCTGGAAACCTCAGTTCTTCATCCCTCAGAAGAAAGCTATTTTTAGATGGCAATGGAAGTATTTCTGACTCCTTACCTCCAGCTTCTCCCAGAAGTCCTCGCAGTGGTGCTCAAGCCTCACTTGAGGTTTTTTATTCGATAGATTTATCTCCTGTACGGTGTAGGAGCCCTGTGCAGACCCCAAGTTCGGTAAGAAGTGCACTAAAAGTGGTGGTTAGTTTGCTATGAGATGGACCTCGATGCTCATTTCACATTCCAGGAATGGTTGTTGTGGATCTTATATTTCGTGAGGATTAGGCTAGTTCACATTTTGTCGTTAGGAGTGTTTTTGGTCAGATTCTGTTTCTGATCTAGAGGTATATGGGATGACCAGATTTGTCACGAGTCTCTAGAAATTTCAGTGTAAGTTGTTTACTGAACTATGTAAGATTCTCAGTATCTCACAACTGGATTGCCATTAATGGAGTAATTTAATTTAAAGCTGTTCATAAACAGCTGCTAGGATGAAATAGAATGGTTTGTTTAAACACTGCATTTATATTTTATTTTGATTAACAGACTCTATTTCAAAATTTTTGTAACAGTCTTCTTAATTGTCCTTGCTATAAGATGCCTTGCCTTTTGGTGGATGACCAAACTTTATATGACCTACTTTATAAATGTGTTTTGAAGATAAATAACATATGGTGTATATAACAAATTAAGAAAAGAACCATGTGATTTTATTTATTTATTTTTATCACAGGGGCAGTTTTCTTCCAGCCCTATTCAGGGGAGCACAAAAAAATACAGTTTGGGAAGTGTAACCAGCCCTTCACCTATTTCTTCACCCACTTTCTCGCCAATTGCACTTCAAATAGGAAAGACTCCGCTCTCGGGTATGTCTCAGAATAAAATACCTATTTGAAATTTCATGTTACTATTATTTGTTATTAAAGAGGTTCTTTTTTAGCTTGTTCGAACTATAGAGCTCTAACTAGGTGAGCTCCACTCACCTTCTGAAATTTAGAAACTGGCTTTTTTATAAAAGGAACAATTTACCTTCAAAAACTGGATTCTCAGCAAAGTTCTGTGCTACTATTAAACACAGGTAATCTGATTAGCAGTATTACATCAAGCATTCTTATAAAGGGTATCAAAGAAAGATGGCAATTTTAGAGTTCAGTTGGTTTCTGTATGCCTTCTGACCTGGAGGGTCAGGCTTTGGTAATCAGATATTCGTATTTTGTAAAGATACATTTGAGTAAGGTTTTAAAGTATAGTGTGTGGAGATTTATATATTTCTCTTTACATTATGTCAGTATCTCTGAAAAAAATTACAGCTTCTGTTGAAAAAATTATTCACAATCAAAAGCTATTCATAATAAATAAAATTGGAAACCTAAAAACTACTTTTATGTATGTATGTGTACTTTTGTACATACTTTATGTATGTATGTGTACTTTTATATAAATACTTACACATGTACTTTTGTGTGGAGATAGACATACACGGACCACAGTTCTGTATTCTGCTTTTTTAGCAAAGTATGGTATCATGAATATTTTCATAGGTCATTGAAATCATTTATTTTTATTTTTATTTTTATTATTATTATTTATTATTGAAACAAAGATTTTGAATCACTATATAATATCCCATGTCATGGATGCATCATTTGTTTTCAGCCATTGATAACTTTTAAAATGTTTCTAATTTTTCTTTATCAAAAACCTTATTATTTTTGTATTTACATTGTACTGTACATATTTATATTTTTAGGTTAAATTCTCAGAAGTAGAATTATTTGATCAAAAGGGGTGAATGTTTTTAAGGCTCTGGATGAATTTTATCAAATTTTCTACATAAAAGTTTGTATCAGTTGAAATTTTTATCAACAGTATGTAAGAAAGTCAGTTTCTCCCATCTAGAAACACTGGTATTACCATTCTTTGTGAGGTTTCTTAGTTTGGTATATTACAAAAATGTCTCTTACTGATTTTTGTATCTTTGATTATGATGATATTGAACTCTTTCTGAATATTTATTGGCCATTTATTTGGGGGGAGGGATTCTTAGTATTTTACTGTTTTTGTTGAATAAATGCTTTCTTATTGCTTTAACTTCAATATTTTTTATTGTTTGTGTGGCTGAACACTTCGTATGTTTATTTACCATTGGGAGGATTGGTTATGGAATCTTGCCTATTTTTTTTTGAATGTTTGTTTATTTTTGAGAGAGGGAGAGAAAGAGAGCGAGCAGGGAAGGGGCAAAAGTAAGGGAGACACAGAATCCGAAGCAGGCGCCAGGCTCCGAGCTGTCAGCACGGAGCCCAGCATGGGGCTCGAACCCACGAACTGTGAGATCATGACCTGAGCCATAGTCGGACACTCAACCAAGTCACCCTGGCGCCCCTTGCCTATTTATTTTTTTTAATTTTTGTTTTCATTAAGCCAATGAAGTTCTAAGAAGTATTACATTGTAAAGCATTTTTATCATTTTGATTATCATTGTTAAGGTCTTTGACTCATTTTGTTTTGTTTTAAATATTTATTTATTTTTGAGAGAGAGAGGCAGGCGCAAGTGGGGAAGGGCCAGAGCAGAGGCAGGGCTGGGGGTGGGGTAGGCAGAAGATCCGAAGGAGGCTCTGCGCTGACCGCGAGCTCGATGCGGGGCTCGAACTCATAAGCCTTGAGATCATGACCTGAGCCGACCTGAGCCGAAGTCAGACACTCGACCGACTGAGCCACCCAGGCGCTCCATTAAATTCTTTGTTATTGCAAATACTATTCTACAGTTTTTTGCTTGCCTTTTAACAAATTGCTTGTAGTATTTCACAAGGTTTTTACGTACTTCATTTACCAGGTACAGCTATTAACTTGTAGCTGTCAGCTGATTTATACAGTATTTTCTTTGTATATGAATAGTATTGTTACTATAATAATGTTGTATGTGAATATGTAAATGAGTAATATACAATGTTAATATAATATACAATATATTATAGTAGCAATATGTTTATGGGGAAATAATTCTCAGGAAGTAAATTATTTTGATAATTGAAAGGAAGTACCAGAGGAATTCTTTTTGAAGAGTCTTACCCTACTTAAAGAGACACATTCATTTGCACTGTTGTTTTTAACACCTAAATTTCACTTAAGTAAATAGTACAGTATTACAGAAATCCAATTTTTCTGGCATTAAAACACGATAATTACCATTCAGTAATGTCTTTTCCATTTGTATGTTTTTGTGATGTAATTTTTCCTTTCCAATCTTTTAGAACAAAGGAAGTTTACTTTTCATTCTCCTGATAATTCGTCTGGAACAACAAATTCTAACGGAATTACTAATCCATGCATCAGAAGTCCTTATATAGATGGTTGCTCACCAATTAAGAATTGGTCTCCTATGAGACTGGAAATGTGTACGGGTGGTACTCAGTATCGGACCTCACTGATTCGGATACCCTTTCCTCTTGAGGCTCACGGTGAAAATGAAGACCAAGTGAATCTTCCTCCCACGGATGCCTCATCACCAGCCATGGACACCGCTGCACACCTGCAGCAGTTGGACAGTGACACGTCTCCACGTGGCACACGTGTAGTGGTGACCGCCATGTCTATCACACAGAATCAGTCCAGTGCTTCTGAGAAAGAATTAGCACTGTTGCAGGATGTTGAAAGTGAGAAGGAGAACAACACTGTGGACATGGTTGATCCTGTAGAGATAGCAGATGAGAACACTTGGATTAAGGAGCCAGTTGATAATGGGAGTTTGCCCATGACTGATTTTGTGAGTGGAATTGCCTTCAGTATTGAAAACTCTCACATATGCATGTCACCTCTTGCAGAAAGCAGCGTCCTTCCTTGTGAAAGCAGTAACATTCAGGTAAGATAATTTAATATTCTGGAGTCCTTTACTTTCTCCTGTACTCTGTTTTTCTCAAAGATTGTACTAAGAAAGAAAATGGGTTAAATGTGAGGACTGTAGCAGGAGCCCCTGGGTGGCTCAGTCGGTGAAGCGTCCCACCTTGGCTCAGGTCATGAGCTCGCAGTCCATGGGTTCGGGCCCTGCATCAGGCTCTGTGCTGACAGTTTGGAGCCTGGAGCCTGTTTCAGATTCTGTGTCTCCCTCTCTCTCTGCCCCTCCCCCACTCACACTCAGTCTCTCTCTCTCTCTCTCTCTCTCTCTCTGTCTCAGAAAATAAATAAACATTAAAAAAATTTTTTTTAAATGTGACGACTGTAGCATTATGTAACATTTAAAAAAAATATCCATACATGGTGATGCTAAGAGGTGTTGCTTTTTTTAATTTGGACTGATGGTGCGTATTTATTATTCACGTTAACTGATACTTATTCAGAGTAGGAAAGGATGACAGCAGAAAAGAAATCAAGCTGCTCTGTTTCTACAGAGTGCTAGGGTCAGGCAACCTCTCAGGATTCATCTCCCCCTCTCGTGTGAAGCTAGCACCAAGGAAATTCAATTCCTGGTAAGGTACTTGTCTTGTAAAATTTCAGTAGTTCTATTTTTCCTTTATATGGTTTGGGAAGAAAAAAACAAGTTAAAGGACTTTTATGTATATGCTTTTTGTACTTTTTAAAAATGATTTATAACCAACATTTTTCACTTAATCACACATTTCCAGTTTGCAGTATCTGACAACAGGAAAGCATGATTCATTTGACAAATAAACTTCATAGCCAGTACTTACTTTTTTTTTTAAGTTTATTTATTTTGAGAGAGAGAGAGCACAAAGAGGGAACAGAGAGAACAGGAGAGAGAATCCCAAGCAGGCTACACACGGTGAGTGCAGAGCCTGATGGGAGGCTCGAATCCGCAAACCGCGATCTCATGACCTGAGCTGAAATCGAGTCAGACGTTTAACCAACTGAGACACCCAGGCTCCCTGCCAGCATTTACTTTCAGAAAGACATTTGTTCCATTAATTGCCATAGTTTTTTGGTTTGTTTTTTTGAGAAAAAGAGTGCGAGCAGGGGTGTGGGGGGAGGGAGGGGCTGAGGAGAGAGAGAGGGAACCTTAAGCAGGCTCCGTACTCAGCATGCAGCCCAACACAGGGCTCGATCCCACAAAGCTGGGATCATGACCTGAGCCAAAATTGAGTCCGATGCTCAACCATCTGAACCACCAGGCAACCCAATTGCCATAGTCTTTGAGCTGAGAACTTTAAAATAGTCAAAAAGGCAGTTCTCACCTGCCATTTCATAGTAACAACATTTAACAGTTATGTAGCTCTTAGTGTATGCCAGGTGTTATTCTGAGTACTCTACGTATGTTAATTTATTGAATCTTCACAACAGCCCTATGAAATAGGTGGACTGTTGTCCCCATTTTACAGAGGAGGAAACTGAGGGTCAGAGAGGTTAAGTAATTTACCTATATCGCTAATAAGTGGTGGTGCAAGATTTGAATCCTGGCAATATGGCTTTAGAGTTCATGTTATTTAATCCAGGTTTGGACGGACTCCTAGTAATAGCTAACACGGACACAGTGCTTCAGTGTGTCAGGCGCTCTCCCAACCACCTTATCTGTAGTCATTCATTTAATTCTCCTACCACCCTATAGTGCCCTAGTGCTGTCAGGTTTGGAATGCTAAAGTTTAAAACTCACAGGGGGATCCTAAATGGCCCAAAATTAAATATAATCATCTGCTCAGATTTTTATGTCTATAATGGTCTCTCCTGACTTCTAGGATCATTGCTCAGGAAAAATACACTAGAATCACTTTTATATATTTTAGCTTCTAAATTTGGTTCCTATATGAAAAAGCACTTAGAGTCAAACTTAGCCTTCAAGGTATTGTTAACTTCTTTTTCTCTCTCTCTCTTTTCCTCACTACCTTTTTTTGTTTTTCCAGAGCATTTACAGAAGGATCATAAAATGCTTTCACTGCCATACACTTTGATCATCTAATTCAACTACCCATTGGAAGCCTATATCACTACTAAATTATCATCCACTGTCTGCTTGAGTACCTGCCAGGGGTATTCTGGTCCATTTTCAGGCTTCTCTTATCATTACAATCTCTTCCCCACATTGAGATAAAATATGCTTCTGTCTGTGATATCTACCAGTCAGTTTCAGTTTTACCCTCTGGGCCATGTCATAATCTTAACCTTTTGCAGAGCATTTTGTAGTTTAAAAATGTTTTCAGGTGTTCTTGTGTTCCTACCGCAAAGATAGCTTCTAAACATTTGAAGACAGCCACATTTCCCCAGGGTCTCTTGACTTGCTGGGTGGACGGGTTGGCCTCCGCATGTGGTGGTGCACAGCTGTCATTCTAGAATCTCCCTTCATCAGACTGGGAATTCTCTTCCCCTTTCCTGTGTTCTGTCTCCTGTTTTCTACATTCCATCCTTCTCTTTCCTGGTTTACCTCACACTTTACTGGAACAAATTTTCTGGTATCTTTGTGAAGAGAAGTACATTTTTTAGATACTGCATGCCTGATCGTGTATTCTTCATTCTCTCACATGAGAGTTTGGAAATAATTATCCTTCAGACTTTGAAGGCATTGTTTCATTGATTTTCTTTCATGATTGCTGTTGACATATCTGAAGCCATTTTTAAAAATATTTTTAATGTTCATTTATTTTTGACAGAGACGGAACATTAGCGGGGGAGGGGCAGAGAGGGAGTCACAGAATTCGAATCAGGCTCCAGGCTCTGAGCTCTCAGCGCAGAGCCCTCCATGGGGCTCGAACCCACCACCCACGAGATCATGACCGGGGCCAAAGCCAGATGTTTACCTGACTGAGCCACCCACGTGCCCCTGAAACCATTTTAATACTTAATCTTTTGTAAATGGTCTCTTTTTACCCAGCCCTGGACATAAATGGATCTTTTCTTTGTCTACAGTGTGCGGAGATGTCAGTGCTTCTTTGGAGCGGGTACCTTTTCGTCCGTGGTACTGGCACTCAGCAGGTCTTTATGACCTGTAAACTCGTGCCCTTCACTTGGATCTTTTTATCCTAAATTTCTCCTGTCTCACTTTCCTTTCTGGAATTTCCTTTTAATTCTTTTCACTCTATTTTTTATCTCCTTTTCTAATTTTGGGGGAGTTTCTTCATCTTTATATAGTAATTCTTCTATTATGTTTTTGTTTCTGCATCTTTCATTTCTAAGGTTTTTGGGTGGCCAGGGAGTTGTTTTTTGCTTTTGGTATCTGAAAATCTGTAGCATGACTGGCAAGCATCGCGTGGTCTGGCCTTTGCCTTACTCAGCGGCTTCATTTTATTTTCCTTCCCTTTGTTTCAGTCACATTAGCTTTCCAGAGTTTTAAACAGCCACGTTCCCTCTTGTCAAAAGAGCCTTTCCACACACTGTGTAGAATTTCTGTCTCTCCCACTTTACTTAGTTAACTCCTATTAGTCTTTTAGTTCACAACTTAATGGTTACATCCTCAAAGGAGTCCTCCCTGATCACTGTAGCCAAGCCAGATCTCATTATATGCTTTCATAATTCCCTGTACGCTTCGCATTCTTGCCAGTCAGACCATCTATCACGCAATCATGTATGTTTGTGTTTATCCCAGAGCTTATGTAATAGCTACTCGTTAAATATTTTGGAATGAAAACAGAATGGATATAGAGGTAAGTTCAACCAGAAGGACTGTATAAAGTCAGAACACTGATCCAGCCTTTTGACCCCTGAGGAAAAGGTTTGGTGAAGGAAGCAGAGCCCCCGAAGGACACTGAGAAGGACCAGGAGGTGGTGGGGGGAAGAGGGGGACATGAGGAAAGCACGGTGTCATGGAACATCTTAAGGAAAGAAAGGTTAGTACTACGAAAGTAAGAGCAAGGGATATAGAGCTTGAAAAGTAGCTGTTGAATTAATAACAAGTAATTTGGTGAGTGAGCAGCCTCAAGGTGGGGAGGTGAAAAGTGAATGGAAGGAAGGTAAAGGAGGTGAGGAATGACACTATGTGTAGATAACTCTTTGAAGAACATTAGTTGTGAGGGGGAGGGTTGCCATAGCTAGAGAAGAACATTAATGTCCAAGATCGTTTTGTAGTTTCTTTTTTAACTTTGTTTTTCACTTTAGATGGGGGAACTAGCATATTTAACTGGAGAGGGAGAAGAGTAAAAAGAACAAAGATAACCAGAAATTGGGCACGATAATTATTAATAATAGGTATCAATTATGTATCCTTTTGAAGTATGAGAGACCAGGGCGAGTATCTCACAGTTAGAATCTAATCCTCATGATACCTTCCAGCAGATGTGATAAATATAATCTGTAAAAAAGTGATGAATTTTATATATGAAGGAACCAAGGCGTGCAAGATGGGATAGACTGTAGAGCTCTGGTGGGGGATTAGCACAAGTGACCCTTCCACTATCGTAGGGGGTGGGGGGCTGGGGTGGACGTGGGTGCACATATTTGTAGCTGGGGCTAGCATGGCTTTAAGGGCCTTGGGCTTGGGAAAGCAAAATGGCAGATTTCAGCTGATTTACTAGCTCAGTTAGTTTTCTGTTTCAGGAAGTGAGAGCTTCTGTGACCTTGTTCCCTCTTATTGACAACAGCAAGAATAGGAGGGTTGTAGGCTAATAGTTTGGTCATTGTGAGTAGAGTTCACATGAGTGTACTTTCAGTGTACTGCCTTAACTAATGGGAGACAAAGTCTTCTGTGACAAGTAGCGAGCAAGAGGGACAGAGGACGAGGAAGAGGAGGATGGTGAGGGAAGGGTGAAAGTGCTGAGGCCTGATTTCAGGGAATGGACAACAAGCCACAACTCTTGCCAGCTGCCAACCTGAACCTGGAAGGTTTTTGAAAGACCGCATCTGATTCATGTGGGGGAAAAATACAGTAACTGTGTAGGGTGATGGCAGTAGAAACACCATTTAAAGGCAGCGTAGTCCAACTGGAAGCAGATCTACATAGCATTCAGAACTCAGTTTGAATTACAGTTTGGTCATTTACAGGCTGTGGGATCTTAAGACAAGGTTCACTTGACAGTGAGTAGAGCGTGACTTTTTAAGCTAAAAAAGGCACCTCATCTACAGCTAAGAACAACTATAAAATGTTTCTGAGGCCCCTGATGCCTGTGGGAAGTTACGAGATGACGTGTATGGTCTAGTTGGCCTGTGGTACACATCATTAGTAGTGGTCTCGATGAGAGCCAGTGCGGTCCGCCAGCATCTCATGGGGCCGCCCGTTGATTATTCTCTTCCTGTGGAGTGGGACAAACTCCTGTGCCTGTCTTACTCCCTACTGTATTCACTTTTCCCTTGATGTATTGCTATTGAGTTCCCTAAGCCAGTTGTTTGGCGCTAGTGATAAAAGTGTAATTGGCAGGGGGGCCTGGGTGGCTCAGTCATTTGAGCATCTCACTCTTGACTTTGGCTCAGGTCATGATCCCAGGGTGGTGGGGTCGAGCCCCGCTTTGGACTCTGTGCTAATTGTGGAACCTGCCTAAGATGGTCTCTCTTCTCTCCCTCTCCCCCACCCTCTCCCTCTCAAAAATAAAATAAAAAATGAGTCATTGTCAGCTCCTCTGGAAGCAATCTGGTAATTATATTTTTGATCAAATAGCTGTTGAATGGCAACACAACCAGGTGTTTCCCCTAGAATGTAATGGAAGGTGGTTTTTTTTGTTTTTGTTTTTGTTTTAGGTGTTACAAGGATTTTATTCAAATACAATGTTACTCCCAGTGGTCAACACATAGGCATCCATCTCTGAAAACTGGAAACATTTTTCTAAGATTATGAATGCACATAGGATATTACTTAGGATATTCTGATGTTGGTGATGGGGACAAAAATACACAATCTTTTCCTTCCTTCTGAACCTAATTTGCAACAAAGAGTTTAAGTGCAGGGTGAATCCCTCCCCTGGTGGGGTTTTGTGTTTGGTGCTCAGCACTGCACAGGTAGATGCCGTGTGTGTAGTGCACAGAGCTTGGAGCCTCAGCTCTTCATCACTGCATTCTGATACTGTGAAAGTCCCCTTTCTGACCCTTCACTTCCTCATGTGTGAAGTTAATAGGGTTGTCGCACGGACACAGTAAGAATGGCATTATACAGATTGCCTTACAGGCCCTGGCACTTTTCTAGGGACTCAGTAAATGTTTATTATACATGTACCTAAACTGCAGTTTGCCAGAATCCCTTGTTTAATTTGGGGCTGCCAACAGTACATCCTAGAATGCTACAGTTAATTAAAATGAAAAGTTGAACTAACATCTAGAGCCATTGTATACGTGGTATTATTATGAAGTAAGATTTGTGTGTCAGCAGTGGGTGTGAGTATAATGTAAATGACCTTTTAAAAAATAAATTATTTTGAATACTTTTAAAGATAGCATGCCTGTTAGTAAATCTTAGAGATACAGTCAAGCCATTCAAAGACAAGCCTGGTAAATAAATTGGAATTTGAAGTTGATTGTAATCCTCACTTTTATCTACTGAGTGTGATCACAAGGTAACAGGAAAGCAAGTTTATACTGGCTTGTTCACGGATTCTAAACGAAATTACAAGATATATTTTAGTAAAAGGAATGGTATAGTACAATGACTCCTTTGGAGAACAACCAGTTCTATGTAGAACTACATTTTATGTTTGCATATTACTTTTCGATTGCATTCAGTATGATCAGGAATAAATAATATTGTTTTGTTCAGTTGTGAGTGGTAGTATATGATGATTCACTTATATTTATATAATTATATAAACTATATATTTTAAATATACATAATTTTATCAATGTTTATTTTTGAGAGAGAGAGAGCACAAGCTGGGGAGGCGGGGGGGGACACAGACTCCGAAGCAGGCTCCAGGTTCTGAGCTGTCAGCACAGAGCCTGATGCGGGACTCGAACTCACAAACTGTGAGATCATGACCTGAGCCAAAGTCAACCGCTTAACCGACTGAGCCACCCAGGCACCCCAATGTACATAATTTTGAAATACATTTTATATATTTTTAATTTTACTTAAACATAAGTTTCTCAGATTTTGTGGATAAGTGAATTAGTTATCCTTGGTATTTTTCCTTCTCTTCCCTATCAGATGGATAGTGGCTATAACACACAGAATTGTGGAAGCAATATTATGGATACAGTTGGAGCAGATAGTGATGCACAAACCTTGGAAGTTGAGAATAAATCTCAAGTTCTTAATACAAAGGTATGGAAAAAATAGAGAAAGCTTGGTATGGTTGTAGGCTATAAGTATTTACTAAATGTGATTTTTTTCAGGGGCGCCTGGCTGGCTCAGCTGGTGGAGCATGTGACTTCATCGTGGGGTTGGGAGTTCAAGCACTACATTAGGTGTAGAGATTACTTAAAAATAGAAACAAAAATAAATGACCATTTTCAATATTTTTTCCACCCCATTTTGCTTAAAATTTTTTTAATTATCATGTTTAAGCCTCATCCTATTTTCAGTTCATTTAACCACAGAACGTGCTTTTTAAATCAAAACACTTCATTTTCCTAAATAACTCTGGCTATGGGAGAGATTAAGAGGTTGGAGAGGGAGAACTAGTCCTATTTTGGAATTGGCACCTGAACGCTTTTCCTTAAAACTAAAGGGAAAGATAGGTTTTTGCCTTTAACGTTTCAAACCGAGACTACACATCAAAATAAGAACTCTCAAAGGTTAAGTGCTTTTTTCTTAAAAATCCACGAGCCTTTGGAGACCAGGAATAACACATACCTTACCTACTAAGTATTTGTACAGAGATATACTTTTGATTAGGACATTTACTTAACTTTCTAGATAGGATGGTTATACTATATATATATATATATATATATATATATATATGCACATATTTGAATAAACATTAATTTTAGGCACTAATTGGGAGAATCTTTGATTTTTATATGCCAATTTATTAATGAACACAATACACTGAACACAACTCTCCAGTGAATATGAAGATTTAATGTGGAGGCCACCTTAATTTCTCTTTCGTCCATTTTGTCATGAGGTGGGATTGTAGTTGCCCATTTAAAAGCAAGCAAGCATTAGGATATAGGAAAAGTACTCTTTTTGTTGCAGAATATGGACTTCTAGAAAATCCTATCTTCACTTGTACCTTTAGTATTCATAAGGAAATCCTCATTCCAGTTTTAAAAAATATTCACATAATAGTTGCACGCTTGAATGGTCCTATCCAAGCAGCAAATAAGGTATTTTCTGTTTTTTCCCCCCACAGGAAGACCGCATAACACAGAGGTGTTGAATGAGAACAGCAAATCCTCCCAAGGCAGCAATCCATAGAATAACTTCTCAGAACCAAAGACCATCAGTGAATGGCTCCTCACATATTTTTTACGCACAGGATCAATAATGTGATCGTGATTGGGAAAAAGTTGCTTTAACTAACAGGTTTAGCTTTTCTTCTTTCTCCCTTAATGTGAAAAATCAAGGGCTTAATTTAGTGACATGGGAACAACAGAAAAACTCCTGGAACTTTCAAGTCATTGAAGTACAAGTGTATTTTTTATTAATAAATATTTTTGTACTTACCTTGATTGATGTGTTTAACAATAAATTTGAGAGTAAGGACTTTGCCCCTATCAGGGTCAGTGAACTGCTTATTAGTTAGTATACCCTACCAACAGCACTGAATTTGGCAGTAGTTGTGAGATCATGTAAAATTGTGAGGGTACTGTTGTATATAAAACGAATTTACATTTATAACCTTTGTGAAAGAAATAGATCTTTCTTTTCTTTTCAATTAAGCAAACTTAATTGAAAAAATAGAAAGATGAAGGCTTCCAGACTTTTTTGTTCTTGATTTGTTAATTTCTGTGCAGAAATTCTTAGTTCCAGTGATAGCTGTTCCAGTTACTACTTTTGAAAACGTAAACACTAGAAAGGTCCAAATAGCATCTTAGTATCACACGTTATTGGGGCACCTGGGTGGCTCAGTCGGTTGGGCTTCCCACTCTTGGTTTTGGCTCAGGTCATGATCTCAGGGTCATGGATTCGAGCTCCATGTTGGGCTCTGCTGACAGAGTAGAGCCTGCTTGGGAATCTCTCTCTCTCTGCCCCAACCGTGCACACATACACATGCGTTCTCTCTCCAAATAAACTTTAAAAAAAAATCATACATTATTAGTGGGGTAAATGTGGGAATGCCCAGAATATATCTCCATCCCTGGGTTGGAACATTGTTTTCAGCTCAAATTTGGCTGGGGAGGAATAAATCAGTGGGGACTGGGTGACACAGTTCCTGTATGACTTTAGGCCTATAAAATTATGGTTGGGCAGACACAAAACTGATTTTTTAAAATCTTAAAGTTCACGCTGGGAGTAGAAGGGATGTATAAATTTTTTGGACACATTACCTCTGGAGAATGTATATGCAGATTTGCAAATCACCTTTTCAAAGTTATCTTATTCAAAAGATGGAGGAATAATTCATATGCAGCCCTAGGAAATAAAAACATACTATCATTGTGTCATTTTATTTTTTGCACCTTATAAATTTATTGCTAACCTGCAAAAAGACCATTTCTTCCTGTGTACCTGATTCCTCTCCCCCAGCACACTAACCATTGAGTGGTTAGTCACTAGGTCCACTGTTCGACTCTATTATGAAATTGAGTCCTTAAGCACATGGGCTTTAGAATCAATATAAACTTAAATTTAACAACTACTGTGCAGTAGGAGGAATTCGGTTCCCTGGCTATGTTTTCTTAATAGCACAAGAAATAAGATAGTGATTATAGCTTGGGTTCAAATCCATCATCACTTACTACTTGATCTGGGACATAAAACCTTCATCTTCTCATCTATTAAATGGGGAAAGTGGTTTTCCCTAACAGGGCTTTTTAAGTGTAATATTCCACGTATGCTACTTCGCCTAATAACTGGCACTAGAAGCATATTAGATTACCAAAGATGAAGTGTTAGGGTGAAAATTTGGTTTCTGGTCATCTTAAACTACCCAGTAAGGACTAATTCCTGAATTAGGTCTTCCTCACAAATGACACACAAGAAAACAAACTTGGAAAGTAGAAGGTTAGCCATTGCTTTGTTTAACCAAGAAGCCCCCATTTCCTTTTGTTGCAAGTAAACTACGGGCTGTTGGCAAAGGATTTTTAAATGGTGGGGCGGTGGAAATCAAATGAGTAATATTTTGTGACACATGAAGTTTGTGATATTTAAATGCAAGGTTTTGTTTGAACACAGCCAGGCTTGTCTACATACTGTCTGTAGCTGCTTTCGCACTGCAATGGAAGAGTTGAGTACCGTGTTGTAACACAGACTGTCCAGCATCGTCGAACATGGCTGGACCTTTACAGAAAATGGCTTATTGGCACCTGCTCTTGCGTGTTAACTTACTACTTGGACCCAAGACCACTCCAAGTTATTTTCTTTAAACTGGGACAATTTCTGCCTCCATGTTGGGATGTTTTCCTCAGTAACAGGAAACTAGAGTGCCCAAATTGTACACACTGTAATTATTCCGAGTATGCCTGCTGATATATTTGCCAGTCCTTTCTCTGGCATTGCACCACAAGCTACTTCAAGGCAGAGATAGTTTACCTGACGTGGTGATGAGCATGGTACACTGTAAGTACTTTAGAAATTGGATAAGCTAAGTAAAATCTTTTTTTTAAGGTAACTCTATCTCAAAATATTTTTTTTTTTTTTAACCTTTATTTTTGAGAGAGAAAGAGAGACAATCTGAAACAGGCTCTAGGCTCTGAGCTGTCATCACAGAGCCTGATGTGGGGCTTGAACTCAAGAACTGCGAGATCATGACCTGAGCTAAAGTCGGACCGTTAACCGACTGAGCCACCCAGGCAGGCGCCCCATATCTCAAAATAATTCTTAAAAAATAATCATTACTAATCTTTGTGGTTAACAAGGCATACCAAACTAATACTTACTTCAATTGTTCCCTTTAATATGTCCTTAACACGATCCCCCCTTTCCTACAGAACCTGATATGTATGCAGTTTAAAAGCCATTAATGACCTACTTTTTATAAGAAACATAATGTACATGTTTAATGTGCCCTCTCTATTCTCTGAGTTCCAATGCCTTGCTTGGAGGGGTGGAGGGGAAAGTGTGAGCTCTAAGGTCAAGGATGGTGATCACACTTCTTGGTATTAAAAAAAAACTTTTTCCAGTCAGATCCAAATATCCTACTTCTTGCCTTCCTACAACATCCAATTCCCAAAAACTCACAGCTGTTTAAGGACCACTAATAAAAATACCGGAAGCTTTCAACAGTAAGGGAACACTTAAAATAAATGAGGTAAATTAAAGATGGCAAAGGACTAAATTCCTTGACAAATCTTGACTTCATTGTCTTGCAATCTAATAACTGCCACACCAAACACGGACAGCTTTCAAGATTTAGAAAGAACAGATTGTTCCTGACTTCTCAAATGTTCTATCCTCCTCCATAGGAAAATGATAGTTTTTCTCTATCAATATTAAATAATCAAATTACTTACTAAAATTAATCTGTTCTTTAGCAAGCAGACAAATGCTCTATTTAAATGATATTTACAGATCCTTGAAGTTGCTATCCTGTCACTATTTACGTGATGGATATTCAATTGAATTTTTATGCATAAATAGTTCTGTTCAATTCAGAAATGAAGTAGTATGATGGGACAGACACAGTCAACAAACAGTTCAATAAAAATGCAAATTTTTAAAACCATTAAAATGTACTTAAGAGTAACAAACTGTATCACACACTTCTTAGGTTTAAAAGTGTTCACTCAAGGTTTCTTTTTTTGTTTTTTTTTTTTGTTTTAAGGAAACCAGTGTTTGAAGTTTTTTTGTTGACTGTAGCTATTTCTCACGTCTCTTCTTCTTTCTCTCTGGTTCATTAATGTCCATGTTTGGAGTATCAACCGGAATGCTTATTCCTGGGATCTAAAGTAATGCAAACAGGGAAAAAAGGTCAGTAAAAGCATTAAATAAGAATAAATCTCATTCTCATCTTCCCCTTCCCCACTGACAATTTCAAATTTAAAAGGATGTAGGGGTAGAGAGGGAGAAGAAAGTAAAGGTTTTCCATACAAAGTATATATATTTCACACACAAATAGTGGCTTAAAATGTAAAAGGTAGACAGTCTCTGGATGGCAAGCTGTCAGTGACACTGTCACTGTCATTTGTAAAGTGTGGTTGAACTTTAACACTTCCAGTTTACCCTAGCTAGGCCCCTGTAACAGTCAGCATCAGAGGCCTTAGGTGTGTTGGGACAGAACAAGCTTAAGAACCAGTATCTTAGGGGGAAACATACTTAATCTTCAAAAGTTCAGATTTCAAAACCAATTAAAGTGAAAAGGGACCAGGCAGGATATCTCAGAGATGTCTCAGCATCTGATACTGAGGACCTTTTCCAAAGAATCCCCAATATCTGGGATCCTACAGCTTAGGAAAATCAGTCAGAAAATAGATTTGCTATGCAAATATCTGGCCTCTACACTATTTACAAGATCCTCTTATTTTTTATTTATTTTTTTACCATTTATTTATTTTTGAGAGAGTGAGAGAAGCAGAAAGAGAGGGAGAGAGAGAATCCCAAGCTGGCTCCATGCTCAGTGCAGAGCCCTATGCAGGGCTCGATGCCACCTCCATGAGTTCACGACCTGAGTTGATATCAAGAGTTGGAGGCTCAACCAACTGAGCCACCCAGGCTCCCCAATTCTCTATTCTTGAACAGAAATAACTTATGACCACACTCCTGTCTTTCACACAATATGTGCTATATCCCATCACAACACGGACAGTTTAAGTTTGGTCTTACCTGTGGTTCTACCAGGGACATTCGGATTTTCTGATGCTGAAGATTAGATGAGTCTAACATGATTTTCACTTTAACTTTATCAAAAATATGGAACACTGTATCCTCTATTTTAAGTGAAGGAATCTAAACAAAACACATTTTACTGCTTTTTAAACTGCTTTCATACACTTGAGGTTTGTTCTAGTTCTTTATCTTTCACATTGATTTAAAAGTTTACATTAAATAATTACTTCCATATTTAATAAGCATCTAGGTGTTCAGTATAACAAAAACCACCAATCTAGTAGCTTCACATATACATGGCCTATTTATGTGCATACTACCCATTTTCAGTAAAATGGTCCCACTGTATACATTCATTCATCTCAGGATTCTCACCCCATTCATCAGCAAATTGTTGGTCTACTAGAAGAAAAGGTACTGTGGGCAAGGTCTGCTGTTTTGTAGTTCTATTACGGTTAGGGAAGTAGGGAGTGTGTCAGATAAGAGATGCTGGAAAGAGGTTTAAAAAATTCCTCCAGGCTATAAGCAATCATTTATTCCATTAATGCATCTGTCCGCCTAGTGCAAAGCATAATTCAAGTTTTCCTTGGAGGGGGAAACTACACAACGTAAAATCAAGGACACTTGTATGTGAGAAGATATACTGAGGTGGGAAATTATGAACAGAACAAACTTAGTTGGCACAAGTAACTGTAGCGTACAAAACATAATTTTATCCTTTCTAGGTACCATAAAAAAAAGTGCCCCCTCCAGAAAAAAAACAAAACAAGAACATTAGAAATACTATACCTCATCATCATAAATAAGCCTTGGCTTTGGTTTGTCCTTTTCTTCAAAAAAGACTGTACCTTCTAAACCATACTTTGGAATTAACACCACAATAGCATTCTTCCTTACAAATAGAATATAGGCCTCTTCACTTACTATTCCTTTACTTTTGAAGAACAACTGTAAAATAACATATAACATTATTAAGGATTATCTTAAAGTATTTTTTTGGAAATTAACAAAAAGCATTCTGAAATTAAATTAAAGGTGAACAAAACCTCATCTCCCCAATATTACTGACAGAGGGCAAATACCTGAGTATGAAAAGCTACTGATGCACGTTGGGCATACTGAGCCATTTTGTGCCTGAAATTAAGATTTTTACATAAATCTGCAAGCTTGTGTTTGTCTGTCAACTCTGGGTAAGTACAGTCAGCCCCAATAGCCACAGCCAACAACCGATGAACGATGATATCTGCATATCTAGACACATGAAGGAGAAAGAAAAAAATCACACTATGTTAGCATTAAAGCCTCTTTTCACAATTGAAAATCAACTATCCTCTATCTCCTATAATTTTATAAGAAAAAAGTACCTTCTGATGGGTGAAGTAAAATGTGTATAGATAGGGGATGCTAAGCCATAGTGATGAAAATCATTATCCATTCCAGAGCAGAAGTACACAGCCTGCATCATACAGCGAGTGGCTAATATCCTTAAGAGAGTGTTCAGATACGGGAAGGTAGGAGAATCAGCCCGGTCCAAAGAGTCAGCCAAGGACTTGGCTGTATCAGTTTTAATTTCCAAATTCTAAGAGCAATGAAGGGGAAGGAGCATCATATTAAACATTTTAAAATCAGTACCGTCATGTCTTCAAAACACAAATTATATTGAATAAATATGGTGGTCTTGACCAGATGGTATTTATACCTTTTTTCCTTAACCTAAGAGAACTACAAATAATTTATAAAAAGTAATGATTATTTTGTGTAACATCAAAGCTGAAAATTTTCTGAATGCATTTAAAGGTACTAAGTATCAACCTCCTGCAGAAGTTTCAAAGGGGAAATGGACGGTGGTAGCAGTAGCTCCGTTTCTCAAAGTCCAATTGGTGCTTGCCTATTCTTTGTTGCAATAGGAAAAAAAAAAAAAAAAATCAAAGCAGATCTGGATCCTTGTCAGCATGTCTGGATTTCCCCTGCAGGTATTTATTTTCCTTCCATTCAAAGTAGAAGTAAAGGCCAGAAGCAAACTAAAACTTTATTGGTCACTAAAGCCCAATCTGCTGATACATCAAAGTAACTGCTTTGTTCTACTGTGGGAGAGGAGGCAAATATACTTAAATCCTCCTTCCTCTACCCAGATCTTAGGAAGAAATAAGACAGTAAGAGAAAATTCCCCAATTTACAGTGCAAGCCTTACAGCAGAGAAGCCGATTCTATTCTTATGGAGATGATAGGAGTAGTAGGCCCACCAGAAAGATTTGAAAAATCAGAAACCAACACCATTCCGTTAGAATAATACCCTGAGGCCCAATACTACTTCCAGCTCTATTCTGGGCAGGAAAGGTTGGACTTGAATAAGTGATCCAAAGAAAACCAATGTAAGCCGTAGTCCCCTCAAGGGTAAAGGTAATTATGCCTAAATGAAAGTCCACTAACCAAAGCTATGTGGTGGAGGATACAGTAACCCTTTCTAGATATTTCCATTTCCCTAATGTATACAGTAAATGGACTTACTTCTTAGAGACATGGTATAAAGAGGGCTTAACTGAGTTGAAGAGGAAAAAAATTATTTCTAAGTCTCTAAAGTTAGGCAGTTCAGAGGAGGCATGAAATAACACAGGCATAAAGAACATGTATAAAGGCAAAGAGATATGGAAGAGCTTCATATGTTCAGAATATTGCAAATAACTCAGTCTGGAATTTACGGCTGTAGCATAGGGTGCTCTTTAAGGACATTAAAGAATTTTATTAAGCAAATTATTTCAGTGTGGGAAGAGACGACTACACCCAAGTTAGGTAAAATTTTTTTTTAAATCAAAGATATTCCTGGCATATTTTTCTATCAAAAAACAACGCAACTTTCCTGTAGATGCAAATACAGATAATATAGTACAACAGATAGATCACAACACAAATACAGATGATTTTGCAAACTATGTGACCTTACCTTGGATTTAGCTGCCTTAACAAGAATTTCATAATTTGATGGAGGAGGAGCAGGATGTTTTCGAAGCAGGGCATGTTCTGAAAATTCTTCGTGAATTTTTTTTGCAACAGAGATATTGGCAAGTAACATAAATTCTTCCACCATGGAATTTGTTTCTCTGCCAACGGAAAAATCATTAAATAAGGATATCACATTTATTCCCAGGTTATCTTCTCTATCAGGGAGACAATAGACATACTTCCTATGTAAACATAGTGTGTGCACATGCTTGTTTTTAATAACTTCTGACTTTCATTTTTCAGCTGTGGTGTTAACAATCTCTTACTATGCATCTACTACATGAGTAAATCTCATGTGAGAAATTTTAAAACTGCATTTAAAAAATAAAAGCTTTACAGGGAACCTGAGTGGGTCAGTCGGTGAACCATCTGACCCTTGATTTTGGCTCAGGTCATGATATCACGGGTTCGGAGATGGAGCCCTGCATCGGGCTTGTGCAGAGTCTACTTACGGTTCTCTCTCTCCCTCTCAGTCCCTTCACTGCTCTCATTTTCTCTCTCTCAAAAATAAACAAACTTTAAAATGAATGAATAAAGCTTACTAACTCTAGTAATATATAAAATCTAAACTGTACTGAACATTTCACCTTCTTTTACTAAGTCTGAAGAGATTTTTAACTATAAATGCATTTAAAAAGTTTACTAAGAAGAATTAAAAGCTATTTAGATCAGATCAATTTGGGCTTAAAAAATTAAAATTTTCACCAATAAATCACAAAAATGAAGAAATTATATTTACATTAGCCATTCTGGGTATTTATTACAGGCCAGACATTGCACTATGTTGTAAGATATCTATCTATATCCATACACACACACACACACACACACACACACACACACACACACACACACACAGACATAAGTCCTGTTTTGCAGATGACAAAACTAAGGATGTGTAGCATTATTCTCTTGCTCAAAGTCGGAGTTAGTAGTAACAAGACCCAAGCCCACATAATCTGACTTCAAAACTCTTAACCAATTTCCTAGTCCTCTCACTCTATATCGTTAGTCCATGTCTATTTACAACTTAGGTTAGTAAATTATGTGTTCTGTTTACACTGTGTTTTCTTTCTCCCAAGTCACTAACATGCATTATGTTAATCTTTCATTCATGTTTCCATTTTTAACAACATCCTAGAACTTCTTGACTAGATTCCTTTTACTTTTTAAATATTAGGAAGGCCTCTAATCATACCTTTAAAACTACAATCTATTAGAAATTTGTTTTTTTCTTCTTGGTAAGAAGAAATGGATGATGTTCTACTTTGGCAAAATTAGATTCAACATTTTCCTCAAAAAAACCCTCTTACTAATAGGCTTACTATTCATATTCATTACTTATATTTGACCAATAGTTCACCCAAAAGTATTTTTTAATTGTAGCTCTAATTTTATAATTTTATAAAGCACAAAATGAGCACGTACTCAAATTTCTGGTCCTAAGAAACCTGAGTGCATGCTCATTTTTAATCCTTGTTTATCTAATAGAAAAAAGTGTAAGTATACACTTCATGTCAGAATTACCTGGTAAGAGGCATGGAAAAGAGGCCTAACTCTGATTTAACCAAAAATAGCCTTTCTTCCTAAATCAATACAACAGTAACAACAATAACATGAGTATTCTTAACACCCTGTGAGATAGGTACCATTCAATCCCATTTTACCAACAAACAGAGGTATAGAAATGTTAAGTAACTTGTCTGGAGCCATTGGAGAAAGTGAGATCCAAACACAGGTAGTCTGGCTTCAAAGCACGTGATCTTGACCACTATTCTCTTCTACATTAAATATTAGATTACTAGGGCAATCTTTTACTTACCACAACTATTACTAGTCAAGTTCTATTATCAAGTTGAATCAAGACCAATTCAAGTTGAAAATTTTTCTATTATAATAATACTTCTCAATTTTACATAAGATAGACTAAAAAGGAAAATGATACTTACTTTTCTCTATATATCGTTAAGTCAAAAAACTACAGAAATCACAGCCCTACTAGAAATAGGTATTCTGGGTATAAATATGTTTTGTTTGTTATTATATATACTAGATATACATTTAAGATAAGATAAAAATCTTATCTAATGCCCATTAAAAGTTACATACCTAAGTTCCTTGGTCTGCAGATCTATAGGATCATGAGTTTCACTGTCCATGTGGAATCGAACTTCTGGAGAAGAAAGTGTCAAAGCCCTAAATAAAAATCAAAGAGGTAAATTAGTCAAGTGAGCCAATAACAGACATAATTCCAGAAGTGATGCTTTTAAAATAGAAAATGATTATAACAAAAGCATTAACAGTTTTCCTTCTGAAGGCTTTAAGGTCAACCTGCTAAATTTTATGTTCTATTTTTATAGAAAGCTTTGTATCTTACAGATCTAAAATGTATTTAAAAAGAGAACAAGAGTGAGGCGCCTGGGTGGATCAGTCAGTTAAGTGTTTGACTCTTGATTTCAGCTCAGGTCATGATCTCATGGTTGTGGGATTGAGCCACACGTCAGGCTCTGTGCTGACAACACAAAACATGCTTGGGATTCTCTCTCTCCCTCTCTCTCTACCCCTCCCCTGCTCATGCACATTTTCTCTCATTCTCTCAAAATACATAAACATTTTTAAAAACTTAAAAAAAAAAAAGGACAATAGCAACACAATAAAAGTCCTTGTGCTTCTGAGAATCTAAATATGTTCTGTACCCAAACTATGGGCTTTTATTGAGCTACAGGAGTCTATAATCACTTTTATAAATGAAGAAGATAACAGGTAGGGTTTTATTTACTACTGAAAATAATGTATTGGGGAAAGGGATGACAGAGAGAGGCAAAAGAGAAGCTGCCATGTGTAGATGAGTACTATCAGAAGACCCACAGTTCAAAAGTACCTCCACGTTCACTGAGCCAACATAGAGGGGACTGATAAACTACTACCCTGATATGCTACACACACTGACAGCTACTGATCTGGAATGCTACATGTCAGACAACACCCTATGTTAAGTGCTTTCTGTGCATGGTTCACTTAATGAGTTAGCAAGTTCTCCTGTGAAAAGTAAATTCCAACAAGGAAAATCTTATGTTTCTTCATACCTTGATGCTATTTTCATCAGCTCCAAACCAACTTAAAGAATTTTAATGAAGGGGCACCTGGGTGGCTCAGTTGGTTGAGCGTCCGACTTTGGCTCAGGTCATTATCTTGCAGTTCATGAGTTTGAGCCCCGTGTCGGGCTCTGTGCTGACAGCTCGGAGCCTGGAGCCTACTTCAGATTCTGTCTCCCTCTCTCTCTCTGTCCCTTCCCCGCTCATGCTCTGTCTCTCAAAAATGAATAAACGTTAGGGGCGCCTGGGTGGCTCAGTCGGTTAAGCGGCCGACTTCGGCTCAAGTCATGATCTCGCGGTCCGTGAGTTCGAGCCCCGCGTCGGGCTCTGTGCTGACAGCTCAGAGCCTGGAGCCTGTTTCAGATTCTGTGTCTCCCTCTCTCTGTGACCCTCCCCCATTCATGCTCTGTCTCTTTCTGTCCCAAAAATAAATAAACATTAAAAAAAAAAATTAAAAAAAAATGAATAAATGTTAAAAAAAATATTTTTAAAGAATTTTAATGAAGCTGGGTAACCCTAAACAATCATGGAGAAGGGGGAAACGTAAAGGAAAAAAGAAGAGATGGTGCAAGCTAATTCTTTACCTTTTCCCTCAATTCTTCAGCTTTATTAGAAGAACAACCAAAGGAATACTAGAGAGAGAATCTTGACCAATTTTCCTTTCTTGCTACGCAGTCTTTACAACAAGATTCTACACTACGTTTAGTCTGTGTTGAATACATCTGGCCTAAAAAGCAATTCTTTCGAAGACTGAGAAGATTCAATGATCTGTTTTTACCAGGAAATGACTGTCTAGTTACAAAATTAAGTAGACTGTTTTTGACATTAAAAATTATCTTTCTGTCCTAATTAAGAGAAGCTATGTTACAAGTGCAAATTTCTCTCCCTTACTTTAAAACCACCAAAATGAATATAGTTTCAATTTGCATTTTATTCATTTTGCTTTTAAAACAAACTTTTTAAAAATTTTAAACATTTATTCATTTTTGAGAGACAGAGAGAGACAGGGCATGAGCAGGGGAGGGGCAGATAGAGGGAGACACAATATCTGAAGCAGGCTCAAAGCTCTGTCAGCACAGAGCCCAATGTGGGGCTCGAACCCACGAACTGTGAGATCATGACCTGAGCTGAAGTCAGACGCTTAACTGACTGAGCCACCCAAATGCCTCTAAAACTTTCTAGAAGTTATCTTTACACACTCTCTTCTGATGTCTGGCATACTAAAAACCTTCAATGAACAAACACTTGCTGGAAAATGTGTGGTGTCCTTTTTAGTTTCTTTGGGTTTCACTGCATCTAAATTATCCTCACACAGTTTTAAGTTTTCTATTTAGGATTATATGAAATATTCCCAGAAAACTCACCTGTGTGAAGAGACAGGGATGGCTCAGTGCAACTACCTAGAGAACAACACTGTCCAATGGAACTTTCGGTAGGGATTTAAATGTTCTCTATTCACATTCCCCATTATGGTAGACACTAGCCATAAGTGACTAGTGAAATGTGGCTATTGTGACTCAGAAACTAAATTCCTAATTTCCATTAGTTGTAATGGATTTTAATTTAAATAGAAACATCTCATGACACAGCACAGAACAGTTTGTGCTCCCCAACAAAAGCACTTTTAGTAGCCGCTTGTAACCCTACCCTGATGGGCATTAGGCATGGTTACCCATAGACTAACATCTGGAAACCAGCTGTACTTGCTTCACTCTGATGGTTGATGATGTCTTTTGTTATTTTTTTTAATGTTTATTTGTGAAAGAGAGAGAGACACACAGTGTGAGCAGGCGAGGGGCAGAGAGAGGGAGACACAGAATCTGAAGCAGGCTCCAGGCTCGGAGCTGTCTGCACAGAGCCCGATGCAGAGCTCGAACTCACGAACTGCAAGATCATGACCTGAGCTGAAGTCAGATGCTAAACTGACTAAGCCACCCAGGTGCCCCAAGGATGTCTTTTAGAAATCAAATTTCTTTTACCTACTTTATCTCAACACGTTTGGGTACTTGGATACTACTTATCACACACTGTTGCAGTTAGGCAAATCCAATGATATAACAGCTAAGAGACACATACCTGCCACTAGCTATCAAATCTTTGGGAAGACTGCTTCTATGTAACTTTTAATCATTTAAAAAATGAAGGTATTGGATTAAATAATTTCTAAAATCACTTCAAACTCTAAAGTGCAATAAGTTCATCCACATTTATTTAAGCATCTGAAAACCAATGTTCAATATGGAAACTCATTTCTAACTAAAATTAGAAACAATCTGCAGAATAGTCTTAAGGAGCTCTTGCCTCTCTAGAATCTCTTCCAGATCTTTAGCTCAAATATACCAGGTCTTTCTTTTGTTTTAATGTTTATTTTTGAGAGAGAGAGACAGAGCATGAACAGGGGGGAGGGGCAGAGAGCGTGACACAGAATCTGAAGCAGGCTCCAGGCTCTGAGTTGTCAGCACAGAGCCTGACGCGGGGCTCAAACCCACAAATTGTGAGATCATGACCAGAGCCAAAGTCAGAAGCTTAACCGACTGAGCCACCCAGGCGCCCCTCACATATATCAGTTTTTAGCACAATAAAGTACAAAGACAGAACTACTAAACAAACATCAGTTCAGAATCAAGCAAGTTGCAAACCTAAAATGTAGCCAAAATAAAAAGAAATGTCTCTACTTAAGAGTTTCTATTCAGCTCATTAAATAAATCATCATTATCTGTGACAAAACACTTTAAAAAGTTCACAAGTTATCTTATTACCAGAATAAAGATACTTTTTTTTTTTTTTTTTTGACTGAGAGAGAGTACGATCGGGGAGGGGCAGAGAGAGAGGAGAACAGAGGATCCTAAACAGGCTCTGCACTGACAGCATCAAGCCCAATGTGGGGCTTGAACCCATAAACCGTGAGATCATGACCTGAGCCGAAGATGGATATTCAACCGACTGAACCACCCAGGCGCCCCTAAATTAAGATACTTCTTAATATTTTTGAAATGTACCCTTTTTCAATTCTTCTTTTTTTCAAAATTTTAGTGAGTTTATTTAGTCCACGGAGACTAGTGGTAATATCATCATTCATGGCTGTGGAATCAATCCTCATCTGAGCTTCAGCATACGTAAGAGAAGCCTAAAAAAGAAATCAGATGTTACTATAACTCTTATAAAAACCAGTTCACTGTATTTTCACACTTCCACTATATACTTAAACCTAGATTCCTAGCTATACTATTTATACTCCACACCTATAACCTCTGGCTCATTATTTTGTATCTGATGCAACACACAACATAAACAAACTCATGTTAAAACAAAACAGTAGTATTCATTGGTAAATAAATTGCTTAAACTTTAATTACTTTCATAGTTCAGTTAACGTATAAATACTTAGGTAATGCTTAAATAAAAAGGGAAGTTATATTATTCTCGGACAATGACTGTAAAGTGAAATCCTTTCCAGATGATCACTGCTTCCTTACTCAATGGCAAATAATTAAGAAACTATAATAATGTAGACAAGTTTTACAGAAAATCTACGAAATACCCCATAGTAAGTATCTAAAAATAAGACAAATCGTAGGAAAAAAGATTTCAAGTAAGTTCTAATTATAATCTGAACACACAAATAGTGCTTCTGCTATTTCACATCTCATGGAAAACTACCATTTTTTTAACTTATTTAAAACTAAAACTAAAAATAAAAGCACCTTCGCAAGTAAAAATCAGGAATAGCATCAGAGAGTTGGATGATACCAGCCAGGTCAGATTCTGGGGAGAGCCAACTTACCTACTAGGAATTAGGAGTTCCCCTTCTAAAAATGTTTTCTGTTGTATATTCACTAAATTTTATTTTTCATACGATTTTGTTACACTGACCAAGTCTGGGAGAAAAATAAACTCATCCTTTTAAAAAATACAAACTGAGGAAGGCTTCAATCATTCACACGTGGCTGTCAGCCCAACATTGCTTTCTTTTCCAACCACTAGTTCATCCAGAACTGCTGAAGGCAACTAGCTGATGGCAAACCTCAGGTGAAGATTCAGGGCAAAGGGAGAAGAGAAGGGAATCTGGGTAGATTGCCAATAAAGGGAAGGATGAGAAAGTTAGCCTGGCTCCCTTTTGTCTGACCTGAGCTCTTAGGCTAGTTCTGCTGAAATCCAACCATAATTCCTAATATCATTTCTATGAAAAAATGTGAGTAAAAGAAGATGGTGTACATGCCAACTTTGAAAATACTGACGGGTTATAAGTTGGAACCATTTCAAATGGTAGTGTTCCTGAGTTGAGGCAAAAAGTCATCTATTTAGTCTTCTCAAGTATCCAGGCTTTGCAAGTTTCTGAATACAAAATAACTGCAGCAAGAATTAAGCAGAAAACTGGAAAAAATTAGATTTTGCTGCAGCACTGGGGGAAAAATTTAATTTGTTAAAACCCGACTTTTCCAAAACCATCTAGAATACTGTGAAAAGTACCCAAGATTTTAAACGTTAAACTAACCATGAAACTAACCTTTGAATTAATGGCACTTTTGGTAAACCTCACTTTTAAGATTTCAGCATTGTGATTCATTTCCCAAATACATGAAAATGCCAACCTACAGGGAAAGTAGACAGTGTTGGTTAATGGGAATCAGTCAAAGTAGTAAGTATTATGTTCTTATGAAAAAACATGCATAAATACCTGTCAACGTTACATCTTAAGGAACACAAGTTAGAGCTAAGCAACTCTGGAACCATGTCAATCCTCTGGAACAGAAAATAAAAAGAGTGGCAGAGTACTTAGCTATAGCCATACATGTATTTGAGGTTTTATTCTCAAATTGCATTAATTTAACAAGGGGGAAAAAGTCTTTGTGCATCAAACTGAGAAAATATGAAATAAGTCTAACTCTAGAAAAAGTATTTCCACACAACTGTTACAAATGGGAAGCAATAAAAGGAAATTGGACTTCATGTCAGTGGATGTAAGTAGAAGTCCTCTCCACGGCCACCGAGCTGTCCTCCGAGCTTGCAATCTCTGCTCTGTACAGCAAGTTTGTACTAGGTAACAGACACGAGCCTTAACAGCTCTAGGACTGGACCTTTCCCCTCCAATGCCCAACTCAAACTACATGGTGTTTCATGGTGCCACAAAATTTTTATGAAAAAAAGTCATATGGAAGAACCTTGACAATGAATTCGTAATAGACTAAGCTTAACTTTCTTTTCTATTTTCACAATTTTTCTCTGTAGGTTATGGAAGATTACTTTAAAAAGAACTGGCAAATTATGACAAAATAGACTCATGACTTAACTTTAAAAGCAACAGAAAATACCTTAGTTACCCACAGCTAACAAGTTCTATGTTACATAACAACTTATGTTAACTAAATCTACTTGTTATTTGGGCCACTCAATAACAAAACACATTGCAGTATCTTCACTGATTTAAAGTCACCTTTTTCTATGTATGCCTTTTAGCTAATTCACGTATTATTCCAGACTGTTAAGAATTCAAAAGTGCCTGTAGTTTTTACAGACTAACAATGTACAACTCACATAATAGTTATTCATCCTATTTCACTAAATACTGAGGCTGGATACACCCTTCTCAGGAAACACCTCAGATGATTTATTATTAAAAATAAAACAGGGCACTTGGGTGGCTGAGCCAGTTTAGCATTTGACTTTGGCTCAGGTCATGATCTCATAGTTTGTGAGCTCGAGCTCCACATCGGGCTCTCTGCTGTCAGCACAGAGCCTGCTTCAGATCCTCTGTCTCGCTCTCTCTCTCTGACCCTCCCCCACTCACTCTCTCTCAAAAATAAACATAAAAATATAAATAAAAAAAATAAAACAGATGATGAAAAAGTTACACGCATGTGTCAAAATTCCATTTTAAATTTAACTCATTTACCTTTTCACAAAGATACACTGTTGTTCCCCTTCTGGCTGACTCTTGATCCAAAGCATTTCCTGGCCTAATAAAATGGCTAACATCTGCAATATGAACACCAACCTTTAAAAGATAAAAATAAAAGGTTGTCTACAGGTTTAATTGGATAAATGTACTAATGGAATTCAAATGAAAAGAAATAGAGCAAAACTGACAAAGCACAGTCACGTTTACCATTTCAACTTTGACACATGCCCATTAGTCACTGCAGCTGTAACTGACTAGGCATGAATAATTCACAAATTCTACAATGGGTCAAAAGAAAATGAACTCAAAAACAGAACTATGTATTTGGATAAGAACGTCACTAGAAGAATACCTCCAAATTTCCATTTTCAAGTTCTCTACAATGCAGAGCATCATCTATATCAGTACATCCCGGTGGGTCCACACTACAAACACACAGATGTCTTAGGTCTTCTCGGTTTTTCATGTCCTAGAAGATGCCACATTATTAAGAAATAAAAAACTATTCTGATAGTACAAATCAAACAGCTCTTACAAAATCAACAATCTCTATACATGTTAAAAGAAAGTTTGTTAAAAATAACCACACATTATGATCTGTAACACGGTTTCTTCACCTTTGAACAATTTGACATAAGCTAATGTTGGTTTCCCATAAAAACATTATCTTTGAATAAAACAAATGATTTTTTTAATACCTAAGAGTTCTATATCTAACTAAATGCAAGCGAGTAGGGGACTATGGTTTCTATGTATTTAAAAATAAAATTAGCCCAGACAGAGTAATTTATGAAGTCATTACATTCTATTCAACTTACCTTTTCAGTAATGCTCCAGGGCATCTTTGGTAGAAAGCTAAGAACAGCCTGGGAAAAAGGCTGATGGGGAACGTCATGCTCAAGCAACAGAACTTCTGTTTCAGTCTCTTTATCTCCAACTTCACCTAAGTTTTTTACAAAGTGTCCCTAAGGCCAAAAAGTATTATTAAAAAGGTGAATTTAACAGCTTTTTGTTTGGTCATTTATGTTTTATTATTATATTAAATTCTTGGAACATTTATATATCACCTTAGAATTTCTAAATGTTCCCAACACTTTTTCATTTTTTTTAATGTTCATTTTTGAGAGAGAAAGAGAGAATGTGTGTACGATGGGGAAGGGACAGAGAAGCGGGGGGGTTTGGGGGGAACAGAGGATCTGAAGTGGGCTCTGTGCTGACAGCAGAGAGCCCAATGCAGGGCTCAAACTCACAAACCATGAGATCATGACCTGAGCTGAAGCCGAAGTCGGATGCTTAACCAACTGAGCCACCCAGGTGTCCCCAAATGCTTTTTAAAAAATTTTTTTTAATGTTTATTTTTGAGAGAGAACATGAACGGGGGAGGGGCAGAGAGAGACAGAGAGAGACAGAGAGAGACAGAGAGAGAATATGAAGCAGGCTCCAGGCTCTGAGCTGCCAGCAGAGAGCCTGATGCGGGGCTTGAACCCACAGACCGCAAGATCATGACCTGAACCGAAATCGGTCACTAACCGACTGAGCCACCCAGGCGCGCCCCCCCACCCTCCAATGCTTTTTAAAAATGAGTCTATAAATCTCAAATGATTTAGGATGGAGACTTCCCGCGGGCCCAATTTTTATATAGCAAAGTGTCTATTTCCAATGATCTTTAAAGTTTAAAATGTACTTCGAATACAATAGCTTCAAAATTTATTAGAATCTACTAAGGTTTCAAACACCATTATCGAAAGTTATTTGTTAGGAAATTTGAGTAAAAACAATCAAATGATTTACATTACAATTTCATGACATTAATTTTCAAACAGGATATACCACTTGTTAGGTAACTTTGCGGCATATTCCTACATTCCAGTATGAATTTTATTACAAAAGCAGATTCTACTTTAAAAGAAGCAATTTTATATCCAATTCTTAATTTAATATTCTAAGATAAAATAAATCATTCAAGCTTACGTTTGGATATCTGGAATTTCTGGGCCAACCATCAATAGCAACAATAATTCTCCTTCCTTCTAATGTAGAAGCCTGTCTGGTTTCTATTCGAATTCTAGGGATTCTCTTATCAGCAGGGGTAAACAGATGTCTTCTTGACTAAAGAAAATCAGGACAGTAGATTTTACATACAGACACACAAATTTGAGGATAGGGGCATGGGGAGGCTTCTAAGTTCTTTTAATGGGTATTACTTTTAATTACATTAACATACTCTTTACTCACCTCTTTAATATCAGACTTGGAAAGCATGCCACAATATGGTCTCCAATTTCTTTTTATTATTCCTACAACTCTACCTGTAGGCTTTAACATTTTTTCATTTATAGCAGTCTTAAGCTGAGATTTAAAAATAAAAATATTCAAGTTATTTTCCTCCAGGTATGAGACAATTTCTCTTCAAAATCAGAATATGAATATGAATATTAATACTTTCAGGCAGTAAATTATGACATAGAGCTACAGAATCTTGATGCCTCAAAATTCTGAGAACATGCCAAACCAAACCATGGAAATAGTTCCATAATAATAAAGCACTATAAAAACAATCAAAAAACAAAGAAAAAATATAAATATAACTGAATATGTTAGAACTCAACTCTTCAGTTTATAGACACACACACACACACACACACACACACACACACACACACACACACACGTATTTATAGGATCCATGCCCAGCATGGAGCCCAATGCGGGGCTTGAACTTACGACCCTTAGATCAAGACCTGAGCTGAGATCAAGAGTCAGATGCATAACCACCTGAGCCACCCAGGCACCCCTCGACTCTTCAGTTTTAATACGAGGATTTACTGACATACACACACACACACACACACACACACACAGGTCTGGGAATTAACACTAGGATTTTAGTAGCAGTTTGCACTAAATAACTACGTGGCAACTATTAATTCATTACAAAGAGATATACCTTTAGAGGTTCTTCCTTATCTAAAATAAAAACCCAAATAAAAGTATTTTTTAGAAATAGCTGAGGGATTTTACGGTATTTCAACTTCAACGCTTTCCTATGGCCTCGACTCTGCAAGGATGTTAACAGCAAAACTCTAGAACGCTGAAAATAATTCATAGAAAAAGAACTACTAACATGTGAATTTCAACTATTTGTGTTATTCTTATAATTCTAAAATACAGAAATAAATGAGTCCTATCAGGTAGACTTTAGATCATGAGAAATGAGTGAAAGCATTCTCTTCACAGTAAATATGGTAACAGAGAAGGAATTAAAAGACCTTTATGTGAGGGCCTATAGGTACATCTATTATGATGATGGGATTTTAATATTACTTAAAAGCAATTCAGAAAATTTCAAATTTGTATTTACTTAAACCTCACTAATTCAGACAGATCATGTAACTGAATGGCAAAATTAAAGTTTCATAAGCAAGTTACAGTCGTTTTGCATTTAAACCCATTTATTTGAGCAAACTAAGATATTAATTGAAAAGAAGAGTATTTAAATACTTAACAGGGAAAATAATCAACTATGTGTATAAAATGCATTAAATGCACAGAACTATAATCTTAATCAGTAAATATGAAAGCAGTGAAACTTGTTTCATTTTCTCCAAAGCTAAAACATAAGTGAACTATACAAAGCTACACAGACAAAAGATAAACCTGCTTGGTTTCATACAATGCGTTCTCTCTCCTCTTCTTTTTCCAGATCATCTTCATTTTGCCCTTCATCATGTAAAACCACAGAAGATGGTGCCACCCACTGATTCTTCGGAAGAAGCTCTACAGCCACAATATCTTCATGAACAGCTCGGTTTAAATGTTTAAGTCCCTGTAAGATTATCTGTGTAAAACAGCAAATGACATGTGCCCAGATATTTTTAATGACAATATACGAATGGGAAGGCTGCCTAACAGAAGAGATATCCTGAGTGTTTCTATGTATCTCCAGTTCTCTTTTATATTTTTTCCTCTTCTATAGTGTCCCTTTACTCTGTCCTCTCAATTTCTCAATATCAAGTTGAGAATACATGTCAGAAAGTAGGGGCTGTGTTCATGGCTCCACCATAAATAACTCTTACTTTAGTACCAAAAGATCTTGGGACAATTTCTTAATCTAAATCTCAGGGTACAGACAGGTAGCATGAAAAACAGAGTACCTGCTTTCATAAGCACAGGTGGAGATTAAATGAAATGCGGCATTCAAAGCATTTAAAAGACTACCTGGCAAACAGTGAGCACCCAAAAATGATTACTATTTGCTTTAAAGTGTGTGAAGCCCTCTGGAGCAATTCTATGTTATGTAAACAGCATGTCACATAACTAGCCATCATTCAGAAAACAGGCGCAGCCTACCTTTTGATTAAATTTTCATTTTCTTAAAAATGGGTAAATAAAAAGTTCTTTTCTTCAATAAGAAGTTTTCTAAAATAGTGATTCATTCTATTATCTATGATCTCTCACATAGCTGCCTTTAAGCTGATACACTTTGAAGGGTAAATTTAAATTCCCATACAAAATTTTAAACACTGATGAAAGAAATCATGAACAAAAACTATTTTACTGCATATGGAATTTATGTACACAACACTTGCCTCTTTATTTTCTTCATCATCTCCATGAACCCATACTGTAGCTTCTAAGTAATTTTCCCTGCTGGCTCTAAATGTTCCCTGAAGGTATGTACCAGATTTTATGCCTTGTTGCAGCTTACTTAAAGGAAGATGCTCTGAAAATATTATTCTTCCACTTTCTATTTCATTCTGTGAAATAAGCAAACCAAAAGATGTGGTTAGTATGTGAATCTTCCACACGCTCCATACACAACTATTATTATCACTATCAGGTATTGTTTTTAAAAGACCTTCCACATTATGGAATATACAGCTCCATGAATTTGAGCGAATATAGCACAGTAAGAAAAAAATTCTTTCTATTCTTAGGGCAACTTACACAAATATTTCAATTTCATTACAATCAGGCGTTTAGCCACAGATGTCACTAATAAATTCTGCGTGTCCCTTCCTCCCACACCAGGCCTCCCAAAATGAAGGTGTGTAGTTAGCAGGTCAGATGAGTGGGTAGGTAAGTAAAGTGTTTTTGAAGGCTCAGTTCCATGAACAGAGTGCATTTACAAGAAAAGAACAAGAAAAGCTGTTTCTATTTGGGACATGTTAAACAGTTAAGAAATAATATAGAAGCAGGTCAGGAAGTGCTTCAAGTCTGCCACAACACCTGTTAGGATTCTTAGAGACCTCAACATCCAAAACCCGCACCGCTTGGCTCCTTTAACTACCCTTTTCATCTCCCACAATTTTCCACCTTCCAAGGAGACAACTTTATTCCTTCTCCTTTTTTCTTTAACTCTCCCATTTCCCTGTTTTCCTGCCTCACTCAGATGAATGACTTCAATCTCCATACTGAGAATCAAAAGCAGTCACTAGAGACCTACCTCATCCTCCAACCACTGCATCCGTCCACCTACCTGATCGATACCAAAACCTCAGATTTCTCTCTTGCGACAATGAATAGAATGATTCTGTTCTTTTGGTTGGGCGCTACTATCTCCTCTGCTCCATTCAAGGACTCTGTCCTGTGATGATCTCCTCTCTAGGGTCAAACTCCCCCCGTACCCCCACTACAACATTCGTACCATCATATCAACTTGGAATAACCTAGTAAATATAGTTAATTAATTTTAGGTTCTCTGGCCTGACCCTCCGTTCCACTTGACACCAATATGCCACCAAAGCATTATCTGTAATTGCTGTGTATCTCCTTCTTCACCCGCACCCTCAGGAATCCATTATAATCAAGTTTCACTGTCAGTCAACGAAAGCCATTACTGTTGAGGTCGCTAATAATACATTGTCTCAGCTACTTCAGTGCTCCATTCTCAGTCTGACCAAGACTTCTTTAAATGACCTTTCCTTCCCTGAGACCCTTTAGCATCCAAATCATCCTTCCTTGGGTTTGTCACAGTTCTCTGGCAGCTCCTACTTAGGCTCCTCTGTGCATTCTCCTTTTCCTGATCACTAAATGTTGGGACTGTCCCAAGACTTGGTTACAGTCTCTTTTCTTCTTTATCCGCATTTATTCTCAGATCATTTCCTCCCATCGTGTCATTTCTTCCCACCTAAAACAATACCAACAAAACCTCTTGACCCCTCTTACTCTCCAAAAACCACCCCTTTTCTCTCCTTCCCATGGCAGCATCAGAAGTGTTGTAATACTGTAATCCCTCTCTTCCCATTTTTTTCACCTATTCTAGTCAAACTTCTGCCTCCCGACTGTCAAAACTACTCTGGATAGTACCTCCCACCCCCACAAATGTCATTATGCTAAATCCAATCATCAGTTCCCATGAATTTGACTTAGCAACATTTGACACAATGATCACCCCCTCCTCCTTGAAACGTTTTCTGTACTGGGCTTCCAAGAACTTCACACTCACCTGCTTTTCCTCTTGTATCTCATTTGCTGGTTCCCCTCATGTTTCTGACTTCTTCCTGGAGAGCCCAAGGGCTCTTGGACCTCTTCTCTATTCAGCCTACGCTCATTTCCCTATATCAGGGCCGCTCAAACTACGGCCCACGCACCAAGTCCAACCCGCTGCCTGGTTCTGGTAAATTACATTTCATTGGAACACACCCATGCTCACTCATTTATCTATTATTGATAGTTGCTCTCATGCTACAACAGCAGAATTGAGTACTTGTGAGAGAGACCATATAGCCTGCAAAGCTAAAAAAATCCACAATCTGATCCTTTACCAAAAAAGCTTGCCAGGGAGAAAATATTTGCAGATCATGTATCTGATAAGAAACTTGTATCCAGATTATAAAAAAAGAAACTTTATGACTCAGTAATAAAAAGACAACCCAACTAAATATCAAGCAAAGCATTTGACTAGACATGTACATGCACATATATAAATTACAAAATATATTACACATAATATACAAATGACCAATAAGCTCATGAAAAATTGTTCAGCACCCTGTTATTAAGGAAATGCAAATTAAATCAAAACCTCAATGAGGTATCACTTGACACTCTTTAAAATGGCTATAATGAAAAAGATAGATAACATGTACTGGTGAGAATATGGAGAAACTGGAACTCTCATGTACTGCTGGGAGAAATGTAAACTGCGGCACACACTGGGAAACAGTCTGGCAGATCGTCAAAAAGTTAAAGGTAAAATTACCATACAATGAAGCAAGTCCACTTGCACATACCTAACTATGTATCAAAGAGAAACAGAAGCGGTCAAGAAAGACCACATTTTACATTACTCCATTTACATGAAATGGGACAGCTTACAGAGATAGGTTAGCAGTTGGGTGGGGCTAAAGCAAAGGCATTTCAGGGACAGACTGAGATCGAGTGGTAATGGATATGGATTTATTTTGGAAGAGAAGACAATGTTCTAAAATTGGATTGTGGTGATGGCTGCACAATCTTGTAACTATACTAAAAAATGTACATCTTAAATAGATGGGTTGCATGGTATGGGACTTATACTTCAACAAACCTATTTAAAAAAAAAAGTCGTCTATGCCAATCCCGGCCTCACATATTCTCATTTGGTCTTGTGGCTTAATACGCCACCTGTATGTTGATGAGATCCACATTCATCTCTCTAGTATGTCTGTATGTCTAGTCCTAAACTCTCTCAAGGGCTACAGATTTGCATATCCAACTGCTCATACCATAAAGCCCGACAGCTCTAACAGTTACCTCAAACTTAAATGTCTGAAATCGTACCTCTGATTTTTCACTCAATCTCACTCGCTCCCTTCAACCTGTGTAAATAAAGCAATACTAGCCACCTAGTTGCTCAGGTAAAACACCTAAGGTCATCCATATTTTTCATAGCCCCAACCAATCTACACCAAGTCCTAAAACATCTATCTGTAACATATACCCAATATCTGACTGCTTCCCACTACCTTAACTGCTACTACCATGGTCCAATTTTCTACCCTGCCGAGTCCTAAAATATCCTGACTAGAGGACCCTGCTTCTAATCTGTTCTCTTAGAGCAGCCAGATGGATCTTATTATTCTCCCATTCAACCTCTGTCCAGCACTCATGGACTAAAATCTAAGGTGTTCACCATGACTCATTAAATCCTACGTGATCTAGTCCCTGCCTTATTGTTCACTTCATTTGTAACATTTTCTCCCTTGCTTACTCTATCCTAGGCACACTTTTCACTGTCTCTGGATCTTGCCAACTTATTCTAACCTCAGAGCCTTTGAACTTGCTAGCCTTCTTCTGTAAGAAATGCTCTTCCCCAGTTACTAACATGGTTAATGCCCTAACATAATTCAACTAAAACGTCCCTGTCTTGAAGCAAATTTGCTTAGTTAGTATCCTTTACATCTCAGCTTAGACATTACTTGCACCAGGAAGCCTTGACATCACAAATCTGGATTAGGTACTAAGTACAGTCAGTTCTCCTATGCTTGTTTTGAAAACATGAATGGGTTCTGATGCAACTAACATATTAAAAAATACTGGGTGAACACAGGAAACTGCAGCTAGCTGAACAAAGCCGCTCAGGAACCCGCAAAACACACTCACCTCTCCAACATCTGTTACCTCAGATTCCACATCATCTTCACGTACCTAACAACTTTTTGTCCAAATTTAGATAACTCTCTTTCCACCACTTCACTCAGTTTTTGAGTGTGCCCCAAGCTCATTTTCCCGTTAGCTCTGCTGCCTTTAATACATGAATTTGCATGACACAGTGAACTTGAATATACATGTTGTATTACAACAGAACTGGCTGGAATTTCACCCTATCCTACACTAACCGTAAAACAATCCTTGATCAAATATTATACATTACCAATGTTAGATTACTTCTTTCTCCTTCTAGACCAGCACTATCCAAAACAACTTTGAGATAGGAATATGCTTTCTGTGATCTCCAATATGGTAGCCATGGGACACAAGTGTGAGCACTTCTAAGGTGAGTATTGCAACTGAGATTTAAACTGATTTAAATCTGAATTAAACTTAAACAGCCAGATGCAACTAGTGGCTACCTGTTAGAGCAGTCTCTGAATCTATATTCTAAAAAAATAAAATCAAGCCCACTTTTTATTTTCTCACTTCCTTTTAGTTTTGTAAAATAATCATGATTGAAGATAAGCAGGGTGAAGGAAAGACTGGATGTCTGTCTAATGTCCTATCACATAAAATGTTTCTATAATAACGATAGCTGCCATTTACATTTACCGTAGCTGTGTGCCATGCAGTGAAATAAGAATTTTATTAATGCTGTTATTTCATTTGACTCTTATAACCATGCTATGAAGTCATTGCTAAATCTACCTTACATATAAGGAAGTGAGTGCCCATGAGGTTCACTGATTCACTTAGCATGCCCTCCCATATCCCACTATTGTAGGAATCCCTTTATTCCTCTTTCTGCCTCTAACTTTGCCCTTGATACAATGCATCATCTTACAAATTGGAATCAGAATGGTCTTTCCAATGAATAACATTTCTGATCATTCTCCCCCATTCCTCCCAGGCACACTCTCATATACTCTTAATTTCTTTCAGCCTGCCTTTATGAGGTAGGAAGCCCAGAATCCTATCTGCTATCTTTCTCTTCATAGCAGTCCTTTAGAATAAGATAGTTTAAAAATTACTGACCTACAGAATAAATTCTAGACCTTCGTTAGATGGCCCCTACCCTTCCTGTGCTATCTCTTATGGTTCCTTCCCTTCTTCCTTCAGGACTAATGCTACAGCTTTATGCTCTCTGTCTGCACTCACATTACTTCCTTATTGGTCAAATACTTATGCCTTATTCACAAACCAACTATGGATTCCTTTATCCATTCATTCTAATGGTGCCACCATGTGACAGGTCCTACTCAGGTTGCTGAGAGTGTATTAATGAACAGTGCTAGTTTAGAAAGTAAAGTCTTTCTTTAAGAATGGCATTTTCGGAGGCATCTGGGTGGCTCAGTTGGTTGGGCATCAGACTTCGGCTCAGGTCATGATCTCAAGGTTCGTGAGTTCGAGCCCCCATCAGGCTCTCTGCTGTTACCACAGAGCCTGCTTTGGATCCTCTGTCTCCCTCTCTCTCTCTGCTCCTCCCCCGCTCTCTCTTTCCCTCTCAGAAATAACAAACATTAAAAAAAATTTTTTTTAATGTTATTTTAATAAGCCTATTATAGTCACTCTTGTTTATAACCCAGCTCCTAATTAATTCCAGCTTACCTACTGATATTCCAATTTTTAAATTTGTTTAACTGTAAATCTAATATCCCAAAGTGGCCATTTTAATACTTTCACTTTTCAAAAACAAAATAAAACAAACTCAAACTTACCCCTTCTTCAGACAAACAAGCAAGACGATCTATGAGTTCTGGGTTAGCAGTTAGGCTTTTTACATATTCTTCACCTGAAAAGTAAGTTTTGTTGTTCTCAATAAAATCAAGTGATTTTTTTAGATAAGAAAACATGAATAATATTGTTTATGATATTACATCTATCAATTCTTTTTTAAACCTGCATCTGTTGATATGGTCATGTCTAAGCAGAAGTATCAGGTTAAGCATATCTATGAGTTTTTATTGCAAAACCAAGTACAAAGGGTGATGGGGAAAGTTACCAGCCACTGGCCACCACAACTTACTTGGCTGAGAAATGCTGAGAAATTTAAAAATGCAAAATATCACATGAAGTTATATAGAAACATGAAAATATTAAATATTCAAGTGACCATCTGACCAAGGGTCTGATGGTAGTTCATATTTGCAAATGCCTATAAAAATTAACAGCTTCAGGGCATCTGACTGGCTCAGCTGGTTACATGTCTCACTCGATTTCAGCTCAGGTCATGATCTCACAGTTTGTGGGTTCGAGCTCTGCATTGGACTCTCTGCACTCACAGTGCTGAGCCTGCTTGGGGTCTCCCTCTCTCTCTGCCCTTCCTCCACTGGCACGTGCTCTCCCTCTCTCAAAACCAAATGAAGAGGGGCGCCTAGGTGGCTCAGTCAGTTAAGCGTCCGACTTCGGCTCAGGTCAAGATCTCGCAGTTTGTGAGTTCGAGTCCTGCGTCAGGTTCTGTGCTAACAGCTCAGAGCCTGGAGCCTGCTTTGGATTCTGTGTCTCCCTCTCTCTCTCTCTGCCCCTCCCCCGCTTACACTCTGTCTCTCTCTCTCTCTCAAAAATAAACATTAAAAAAAAATTTAAAAAAACAAAAAACAAAAAAACAACAGATAAACTAAAAAAAAAAATTAACAGTTTCTACATTTAGACTTACAAGTGAAAGCTGGTATTCCTTCTTCTATGGCTTTTTCTTTGTTTTTCTTGTCATTTGTTATGAAGATAACTTGCAGGTGATTCTCTGCTGACATTTTCTTCAAATGTTCATTGTACCATTTTGCTGCTACTCGAATAGCTCTATCATTTCTGTCATTAGCATTTTCTCCCTGTTCCTGTTCTACATAAGTTTCTCTAAATACAAAGGAGAAAATGAAATAAATGAAAACCAATAGAAATAATATACAAAGGCTTAGGACATATATGGTAAACTTAAAAGTCCATGGTATGTATTTTCCTCTTGAGTGCATTCAGATTCGTGCCTCAGGAAATGTATGAGAACCTTATAGTTTTTAAGACAATGATTGCTTGAAAAATAAGACAATCATGTTATTAATGAAACTATAAAAAGGCTAAAACAATTTTATTTCACAAAAAATATTCAAGAGCAGAATTTATATTTTAGATTGAGATCTGAAATAATAATTTATTGTAAAAACTATAATAAAACTTTGCAGGTTTGATAAGATATTATTTAAAGTATAGATTAACAGTAATTCTCAAAAGCTACAAAGAGGATGTTCTAATCATATGATTCTACAGTCATTAAATACACAACACATATAAATTACCAACAGTAAGCACTTAATAAAATGGAAGAGGTTATCTAAAGATTGAAAGACCACATACAAATAATGACTGAATATTCCTTCCTACTCTATCCACTCTAAATTCCCAAATATGTTGGCATACTTATTTCCTTAAAATTGCTTTTCAAAGCCAAATTTAAATAACAAAATTTAGCTCAAAACTTTTAGTACTTACAAGTAATAGATTCAATTTTAGAATCTTAGACTTGTATTAATAGTTTTTAGAACTGCTTCATTCCTCACCATTAAATGCCCCTGCTAATGCTTTAAGCTTATTAGTTAGACACAGTCATTAATTTCTGAATTGGTTTTAGCTTGACTTGAGCAATAGAATCTTGGATGAGATTTGCCCAAGTGTCCTAAGATTCTTCCCACCAACTCCAGTATTGCTAAGCTATATTCATTGCACTTAGGCAGAAAAACTGCTAACCTCTGATGAAGAATCTGATGATAATGCTCCACAAAAACTTGGTCTTTCTGCACTGAAAAACAAGTAAATTTTCTGAATTTCAAAAAGCTAAGAATAAGATGACTATAAGTGCTTTACCAATGATTTTTACAAGAATAATACCTAAATTGGCGCTATAAAAATAAAGAGAAGGAAAAAAACAAGATAAAAACAGAGGGAGGCAAACCATAAGAAAATTTTAAATACAGAGAACAAACTGAGGGTTGCTGGAGGGGTGGGTTAAATGGTTGACGGGCATTAAGGAGAACATTTTTGGGGATGAGTGCTGGGTGTCATATGTAAGAGATGAAACACTGGGTTCTACTCCTGAAGCCAGGACTACACTGTGTGTTAACTAACTTGAATATAAATTTAAAAAAATAAATAAAAAAGAGAAAATTGAGAAATTAAGTATTTTCAAATATGCATATTCCGATGAGATTTCATTACCAGAATTCTACCGTCTAATCTACTGAGGGTGATTTTGCTGCCCAGGAACATTTGACAATGTCTGGAAACATTCTGGGTTGTTACAACTCTGTGAATAGAGGGGGACTGGGGGTCACTACAGGCATGTAGCAGCACATGATAATGCTAAACATCCTATGATGTAAAAGACAGCCTATTCACAATAAAGAATTATTCAGTCCAAAATATCAACAGTGCTAAGGAAGGTTGAGAAGCCTTAATGTAGTAAAAGTACACTATACGTCAACCCAGATTATTTATGTAACAAAACAAATAACAATAAATGGGGGGGGGGGGAGAAGTAGCAATTTATTTTCACACCCTTATGCTGAAAGGGTGTAAATCTGAAATACAACAAAGAAGTCTGTTTCTTAACCTTATCTTCTTCAATGTGATCAGTTATAAGGTATTAGTTTAACTTTTAAAAACCCATCAATAAATCTGCTTTATATTGTTAAACCTCTCTTTCATAAACTCTTACATTTTATCAATCTATGTTGACATCAAATAACACAGTATTCTAGGAACCTAGGAAAATCTCATCTTCTAAGATTCTTTGAAAAAAATTTTTTTAATGTTTTTATTTTTGAGAGAGAGAAGAGACTGAGCACGAGCCAGGGAGGGGCAGAGAGAGAGGGAGACACAGAATCCGAAGCAGGCTCCAGGCTCTGAGCTGTCAGCACAGAGCCCGACGCTGGGCTCGAACCCACGGACCGTGAGATCATGACCTGAGCCGAAGTCAGCCGCTTAACCGACTGAACCACCCAGGCACCCCATCATCTTCCAAGATTCTTATTGCTCAACTCATGAGAACCAACTCAAAATGAAAACGTTTTGGAAACAAAAGTACTGACTGCACCCTAGGAGTCCAGAGACCTTAGTTCTAGGTTTGAACTAATCAATGACTATATGACCTTAGTGAGGTCCACTGAGCATTATATCTGTACAACTGTGTAACAATCAAATAACACTCCCATAAGTATGAAACTTACCACATGTTTTCTGACAATGTCACGGTTACTGCCAGGAACTCTTCCCCAAATTTAGCCAATTGTATGGTTTTCTGGTAATTAACATAAAAATTTCCCCTACCTATGGTGCTCATTAGTGAACGTATAGAAATGCTTCTCCTGGTTATTAGTCACATCTCGGATTCGTTTATATACAGGAGCACTCCGATTTCTCACTTCTTGCAGAACTGTTTGCAGTACAATTACATTCCTGATAGCTGGGTCTTCAAGAACATCGATCTTAAAAGAATGAAAAAATAAGTAAAATTAAACTTTCCTATGTTCACTGATAAGCTGTTTCTGCCAAACATAAAACTGTGTCGATTTAAAAAAATAAACACTAAATATACGTTAAACTAAGGAGCTATTTTGCTACAGAAAACCCTTCGGGTCTATTAGAGAATAGCACATATTAAACAGACTAAATACAAAACTTCGTAGAATTAAGACCGTTAATAAATAAATACGTTGGCCCACATGGTTTTCATTCGTAGGCACTTACAAGCTGCCTGGGAGTCGCAGGCTGGAGGCCACAGAAGCCCAGGTCCCCGGCCTCCAGACTCTTAAAATCTAAGGCAGAAGAGACACCAGGAGTTAGAAAAATAACCTAAAATTCTTATGACTCCAAGAACTCAAAAAAAAAAAAAAAAACCCACACACAAAAAAACCCCACAATACAAAGAAAAGAACCTTGGCCTGGGGGACAGGAGGCAAGGGTCTGCCTCTCCCTAAGTAGGTAATGTTTTTCCAAGACGCGCCTCCTTGGGCCTCAATTTCCCTATTCTGTCACACCCCCTTCTCCTGGTGGTGCCGAAATGACCCCGGATCTCCCACCCTCGGACGCACCTGATGCAGCAGCACATTGGTGTCAGGAAGCAAGTAGTGCGGCCAGGGGCACAGGCTGCTCGCCGGATCCAGGGGCTGCGGCTCGAGGACCGGCCCCTCGTGGGCACTGCCGCACGCCGCGCACCCGGGCGCGCCGCAGCCGATGTCGTCCCGCAAGTAATGCTCGCGCACGATCTTCATCACGCCACCTGCCCGCGTCTTTTTTAAGAAAGTCTTGGACTTGAGCATCTTGCTGGCAGCGCAGAATCCCGACCCTTACCGCGCTCTTCCGGTGAAGAGTAACAAGCAGAAGCCCTACCGCACGACTGTACTTTACCCCGAAGTTCACCCCTTCCCGCTCCAGGGTATTAGTAAATACCTCTCGCGGGAAAACGTCGAGGCTGACATTGGTTGGCTCTCTGAGGGCTGCGAGGATTGGGCAAAAACTAGAAGCTCGGGAGGATTGGCAGATCTCGGAGCCATTTCCACCCACGATCTAGGCGGGACCCTCCTGTGGACCACAGCTCCCAGCATGCGTTGCTTCTCGCGTCGGGGTGGATCCAGTCTGAGTTCCGGCGACTGTACGCTGCCGCTTCCTCCGTCCTCCTCGGGGCGCGGAAGTGGTTGTCTTGGTGACGGGTCCTAACGGTCTCCGACCTGAGATTCCCCGTTGAGGGGCTGCAACCTGAGCTTCAGTTCCGAGACGCTTTCAGGTCCTTGAAGTGGACGCGGTGGGTGGGTGGCTGGTCCAGCCTTCGACGTGGAGTAATTTGAAGCTTTCGAGGTAGCGCGTCGCTGGCCCTTCCTTTCCCGCGCGGGGTAGGGAATCCTAGGCTGCCAGGCTTGGTTTTTCTTCACTGTCGCACGTGTGGGCAGTCCCAGGCGCTGGTCCTTTGTAACCCAGATGTTGCCTCTCTCTGATTTCGCCTTTCTTTACCCTCTTTCCTTTGAAAGGAGTGGTGGTGCCGTTTCCCCTCCATACATCTTTTTTTCTGATCATTCAGTTTAGAAAAGCTGATATCTGTAGTACCGTAAATAACTTATTATGTCGTTTAGTATTAAAACACGAGAATTTCTAAAACCCTTGTGAAAGGGTAAGAAATTCGATTTAAAACACTTGAATTTTTCTTTTCTACATTCTTGTTTTTATTCTATCTGGAAGTCTATTAAAACGTATTTATTTCACTGTCTTCCCATTTTTTAAAAGTCTTCAGTGTTGCCTCATTGTGGAGTAAATTTCGGACACATTTTGACACTTGAGGATTCTCTGGAATCTCGATTATTAAGGTCGTATGTGTGTTTGTATATGAGGGATGGGGCGAGTCCTACTCAAATTCAGAAAGACTTGGCCCCAGCCGAACGACTACTATCTTCTGATGTTGGGTATATTCGCCAACCTTAATTCCTACATGTTTTTTTTTTTTCCTTTTACTACTCTAAATCCTACTTCTATATAACCTTCCACCAATCAACTCAGAAGTGGCTAATCTCATCTTGAATGCGTGCTCCTTTTATTGGTAGTGTTCCTGGGTACTACTCACTTATGGCTTTTATCCTTTATGTCCAAGATTTCTTTGTTTCCTCCAAGTAAGATTCCGGCCCCCAGGACCAGGGTTTTTTATTCATCAAGCGCAAATTCATAGTCAGGCTTAATGAGCTTAATGTTTGACTTGAGCCATAGTTTACTAATCTGTCCTAGATGAGGGGTCCTCCAGATTGTCTAATAATTACTTAGGCATCCTTAGTGTCTCTTTAGTATTCTTTATGCTTTCCATTAAGAATGTTTGAGTACAGGGGCGCCTGGGTGGCGCAGTCGGTTAAGCGACCGACTTCAGCCAGGTCACGATCTCGCGGTCCGTGAGTTCGAGCCCCGCGTCAGGCTTTGGGCTGATGGCTCGGAGCCTGGAGCCTGTTTCCGATTCTGTGTCTCCCTCTCTCTCTGCCCCTCCTCCGTTCATGCTCTGTCTCTCTCTGTCCCAAAAATAAATAAAAAACGTTGAAAAAAAATTTTTAAAAAAAAAGAATGTTTGAGTACATTTAAATAAATATTTTTAACCCTCAGAAAATTGAAATAGAACTGGAGAAGAAAACTGACCCATAAAAAAGATGTCTCGAAAAATTGCCAAGGCATCAAAAAAGGTGAACATCTCTAGCTCTCTGGAATCTGAAGATATTAGTCTAGAAACAACAATTCCTACAGACGATATTTCATCATCAGAAGAACGAGATGGGAAAATTAAAATCACCCAGCAACTAATTGAACGTAAAGAACTACTTCATAATATTCAGTTACTGAAAATAGAACTATCCCAGAAAAATATGATGATAGACAACTTGAAAGTGGATTATCTTACAAAGGTAAGATTTGGTGTAATTTTTGTTACCTGTGTGCTTTATTGTCTTCAAACTACAGATAAATGAGAATTAAAATTACGCATATGTAATCTGAACTTGATATGCTTATCATTTCAAGAAGTAAGTTATATTTTCTTGCATAGTTAAAAAAAAAAAATTTCTGGAAGGAGAGAGGATGTGAATTATATTGCTGTGTACTGAACAAAAAGCCCTGAAGGAGGGGATGATTTGAAGTTGGGCAGGGATGAATTGCCTCTGTAAACCCAATTTTTTGAATCTAGCATGTGTGAGGTATGTCTTTTTAGGTGTTTTTTCCAGCCAAGTTGTTTTCTGCTTCATTGAGAATTAACCCTGATGTAACTAGTTTGATAGGGACAATCAAGATCATAATTAGGTTAGTGAGTCTGTATAGTCCTCTGTCCAGGGGATTTGGTTTCTTTGATATGTTTCTGTATGATAGTTAGTGTGTCTTAGAACCAAGTGGAATTTCAGTTACCATAGTGTTTAACAAGTGGTTTTTGCCAAATAAGAAGGGATGTCTTAGTCCTTGTTTTTTTTTTTTTTTTTTCCTCTTGTGTGTTTATTTATAGGTATGGAGTATTTTATGTAAGACCTGGTAAAATTGTCACTAGTTCTGAGAAATTTACAGTGATTTCAGAAAGATAGGAGACACTTCTTAATTCTTACTACTTCTGTCTCTGAGAAGAATCTTTTCTTTCCAACAGTAGATTCTCCACTTTTACTCTTGATCCCACCTCTTCCTACCCGCCCCCATTTTGTTGTTTCACTTACACTTTCTTTCCTGTTAAGTCAGCCTCCTATTTTAGCTCTTGCCAATTATACCAACATACTTCAGTATCTTGCCACTAGAAAAAATTGTTGACCATCCCTCTCTAGGAAAATGAGGTGTCCTAAACCCCAACATCTTCATGAAGTAAAGAAGTAATTTAGGTACATTTTTTGTTTTTTTAATTTTTTTTTTATTAACATTTATTTATTTTTGAGACAGAGAGAGACAAAGCATGAACAGGGGAGGGTCAGAGAGAGGGAGACACAGAATCTGAAACAGGCTCCAGGCTCTGAGCTGTCAGCACAGAGCCCGACGCGGGGCTCGAACTCACGGACCGCAAGATCATGACCTGGGCCCAAGTCGGCCACTTAACCGACTGAGCCACCCAGGCGCCCCGTTTTAGGTACATTTTTTAAAAACATTAATGGCTAACTTTTATTGAGTGCTTATTCTGGGCCATACATTGTTCTATGAGATTTTCATGTGTTACCTCATTTAAACCTCACAACAACTCTATGAGGTGTAAGTGCTTTTAGGAGGATCTTCCCTGCCCCTTAACATTAAATGAATCAATATGATAAATTAGCCCACTTCCTGATATTTGGTAAAAGCACACGATATTAGTTATTGTTGCTGTTGTCTATTAAAATAATATCCTCATTTTTCACCCATTTTATTTTCTATACTTTATATGTGTATTCATAGGAGCTACCTGACTTTTTTTGGTATCTGTCTCTTTTAATGGACTGTAAGGTTCATGAGAACAGGGGTTTCTTTGTAGTCTTGTGGCTCATCATCTCCAGCACTTAAAACAGTTCCTGACACGTCGTACGTATGCAACTGTTTCTTAAATGAGGGACTGAACTCCATTTCACTTTGGATAAAACAGAATCACAAGTGGTTAATAGCATATGAAGGCCATTTAGATGGAAGTGATGGAGCCAGGTAGGATTCAAACCAAGAGATCTAAAGCCCATACTCTTAGTGAATCTCCTAACATGTTCTTAGGTTGTCTGTACAGTCACCTACTTAGGTGACTTGGTCTAGACTAGGTCACTTGGTATTTTACCAGTGTGTCCAGTGGTTTTCTATCTGTTACAATAGTTTCCTATTGTTGATTGTTTCCTGTTGTCTATCTGTTTCTGTCTGCCCTTGGGCAGATCCCTTAACTTTGTTATTCTCTTATTTTCTGTAAAATAAGAAAAATAGTAGTATTCATGGAGTTGTTGGGAAGATTCAATTAATCAATGTACATAGCTCATGATACCTGCAGTAAAATAAGTAACTATAGCCACTATACTTATTCACCACTATATTATTTTTGTACCACGTAGTGCTTAGTACAGTTTTTATTGTTGTGGTTTTCCAGTTGGACCGCACATGTAGAAAACCGGATTAGCATATTCCTGAGTTTATGTCACCTAATCATCACTGATCCTTGCCAAGGCCATTTATTTTTCTTCAGTGTTTACTTATTTATTTTGAGAGAGCGAGAAAGAGCACATGCTCACGCAGGAGTGACAGAGAGGGAGAGAGAGAATCCCAAGCAGGGATTCATTCAGTCAGCACACTGTCAGCACAGAGCCCGACATGGAGCTCCATCCCACGAACTGTGAGATCAGACCTGAGCCCAGCTCAGGAGTAGGATGCTTAACAGACTGAGTCACCCAGGCGCCCCAAGGCCACTTTTTATTTTGTGTACTTTTTTTATTCCCATGGCTCATTTCCCTTCTCTATTCAACCGTTTTAATGGGGTTTTTTTAAACATTTGTTCTTGAAAATGGGTATTTTTCTTATTTTTTTCCTTTACATAAATGTAAATTGCATGTTTTGCTTTAGAGTTTATCTCTTTCATAGTTTTTATTTTTTTTCCCAACTCAGTGCTGCTTTTGAAATCATAATTGTTACTATGGTATATCTAGTCTTCTGCTTCCAACTTCAACATAATTATCTCTGTGTGTGTCTACCAATCTATCCATCCACTACCACAGTGATAGGCACTTAGGATGCCGCCCAACTCTTTGCCACCACATGCAACATGGGCCTTCTATAGACATTTCTCTGCTGGACCTGTGTGACCATTTCTTTGGCATGTATACTCAGGAGTAGAATTTCTGGCTCACAGGGTATATGTAGACTTAATTAAACTGAGCGTACTGTCAAATTACTCTCCAGAATAGCTGCCTCCACTACATTACCATGCTTTTTTGTCCATGAGCAGTAGGGTTGTTTTGCTTAGAGACCCGTTGGGAGTAAGATGTTTGCTGTCAAATATATGGAAAAATACTATACGGTAGAAGAATTACACTTCTGTAATTCATCAAATCCAAGGCAACTTGATTGTAAAGTGGACCCTTACTTGTATCACTGAGATTAAGAACTGCCAAGTTAAATTGTTACGTGCTAGAGATTGTAAAATGCATTCCAGTTTCAGAGATGTAATTTGTGAAGAAGTTAGAGTCTGAAGGAACAGAATTTTTAGCCACTTATTTATTCTCTAAAGTTTACCAATACATTGAGCATTGGGGTTAAGAGATGAACATCTCATTATTTAGCATTACAAAAAAATTTCCCTCATCAGATTATCACTCCCTGATAATAGAAGTCACAGGAAAGGCAGATTTCTGCTGACTATAAACCTGTTTTTGCTATTAACATTTAAATGGCCTGATTGAAGTTACTGAGCTTCCTGTCATTGGAAGCATTCAAGTAATCCTGAAAGGTCAAATGTCATGATATAGGTATTTTTGCTGTGGAAAAAGGTTGGATCAGCTGTCCAGTGTTTTAGGGATTAAGTTCAGCTGTTAGTACCAGTGATTTAGAAAATGATATCTGCCTAGACCAGAACTGTGGAAACAGTAGCTTACACAGGATAAGAATTTTGTTTCTCTGTTTTAACAGGAATCTGAAAATAGGTAGTTTAGGCTTGGTATGGTTATTCCTTGATATTGTTAGAAGCGCAGGTTCCTATTAACCTTTTTTGCAGCTGTTTTAAGCGTGTAGTTTTCACAGATGCCTGATCTACCTCCGGCACTGTATCCATGTTACAGGCAGACATGAGAAGGGTAATAGGAAAATAGGCACATGCCAAAGGATTCAATTAAAGAGCTTTCCCAGAGGCTCAAGCCAGTGACCTCAATAATCCAGAACTATGGGACAGCCTGGCAAAAAAACTTTTATGTGGCAGCAGTTTAAACCACAGTTTCAAAACCATTTGTATGAACAGACTGTAATTTGTTGACACAACCATTGCAAAGGAACCTCTATTCATCTTTAGCCTTTTTTTTTTTACATTTAGTATTTTTCAAATATTTCTTAATGATAAATTTGGAAGTTGACCATGTAATTTACCTCTTTCTTTTTTATGAAGATTGAAGAATTAGAGGAGAAACTTAATGATGCTCTTCACCAGAAGCAGCTACTGACATTGAGATTAGACAATCAATTGACTTTTCAACAGAAGGATGCCAGGTAAGAAAGTTTTTAAAAAGCAGCAATACCTATTTAGCCGTTAAAAGTAATTTCATTACCTGTTCGTGCATGTGATTGCAAGCTAAAATAAAGGAAGAAATTTTAAGTCAGTAATGGTAAGAATTTTTACATCCAGGCCAACCAAAAAAAAGTAGGTTATTTGATACAATACACAAAATACAAAAAGTCAAAATTCAACGTTCATTCAACAAACTGTGCTGATGTAAGTAAGCCATAAATGACAATGGAAGTTCTGTAAACTCCGCACCACTTAATATGCTTTCTGGATTAACCTTTCTTCATTTTCTCTGTAAAACACACTAATTCTTGTGGCCCATTTAACTCTGCAAGTTTAAATTATCTTCTGTTTTGCCTGCATACTTTCTCTCAGCTCAGTTGTGTACTTACTTACCAAGAGTCCATTGTGTTTACCATCAAATATGTCTGTGATGGTTGTACTTACTACAGTTATATAATTTAAGTAAGAATGATGTAACCAGTGAAAGATATGCTGTTTCTGTATAAACTATAAGGAATTCTTTGGGACAATTAATAAAAGTGAGTAATTTTAAAAAATAATCAAAGTAAATAAAAGCAAGACAGATTTAAAAGTTCGGAACAAAAATCAAATCCATAAAAAGCATCCTCTCAGATTTCTTACCAAGTGTCTTTTAAGGTAAAGAAATTGAACTTGGCAGGGGCGCCTGGGTGGCTCAGTCGCTTGAACTTCCGACTTCGGCTCAGGTCATGATCTCGCAGTCTGTGAGTTCGAGCCCCGCGTCGGGCTCTGTGCTGACAGCTCAGAGCCTGGAGCCTGCTTCGGATTCTGTGTCTCCCTCTCTCTCTGCCCCTCCCCACTCATGCTGTCTCTCTCTCTCTCTCTGTCTGTCAAAAATAAATAAACATTAAAAAAAAATTTAAAGAAATTGAACTTGGCAATCATGAACAATGATTTTCACAAAAACAAAGCATACCTTTATATTTAAAAAAATTTGAAGCCTACGTAGAAAATTTGGCGAGTAAATGCTGTTTTCTGTGTTTTAACTAGAAGTGAGTGTGTAGGGGCGCCTGGCTGGCTCAGTCATAAGAGCGTGTGACTCTTGATCTCAGGTTCGTGAGTTTGAGCCTCACATTGGGTGTAGAGATTATTTAAATAAATAAAATTTTAAAAAAAGAAGTAACTTTATAAAGTACTTTTCTTTCTTTAAGATTTCATTATTGGGGTGCCTGAGTAGCTCAGTCGGTTAAACATCTGACTTCAGCTCAGGTCATGATCTCAAAGTTTTTGAATTTGAGCCCCGTGTCAGGCTCTGGGCTGACACCTCAGAGCCTGGAGCTAGCTTTAGATTCTGTGTCTCCCTCTCTTTCTGCCCCTCCCCTGCTTGCTCGCTCTCTCTCTCTCTCTGTCAAAAATAAATAAACATTAAAAAAAATTAAAAGATTTCATTAACTGATACTTTTAAAAATTATCTGACCAGTTACTAGGCAGTATCACGTTAGATCAGTGGTTCTGAAATTTTGGTATGCATCAGAACTGTGTAGAGAGCTTGTTAGGAAGGACTGTTAGTCCCCACCCTCTGATGTTCTAATTTGAGTGAGCCCTGAGAACCTGTATTTCTATCATGTTCTTGGGTGATACTGATGCTGTAGGTCTGGGGACAATACGTTGGGAACCACTGCATTCAACCTTCTATTGAAGGTTCCATTCAATGGTTCACTTCTACTCAAATTCTTGAGGCATTTTTCAGATTAAATGATGCTGAGAGGGCAATTGAGAGGCTGCTGCAATAATCCTCTTGATAGCTGATGTTGATAAAAAGTTGTTGGATTTTTAATGTATTTTGAAGGTAGAGCTGGTAGGATGTCCTAATGAATTACATGTGGCTAAGAGAAAAATAAGGAGTCAAGGATTGTGCCAATATTTTGGTTTGAATAGATGAAGGGTGGAATTGCTGTCAACTAAGATGGGGAAACCACAGTGGAATAGGTTTGTGAGCAAAGAGCAGGAGTTCAGTTTCGGACGTGTTCAGTTAGCGTTGTCTTATTAGAAGTCCATGTGTAGGTAAATAGAAGAGTTTGGTCTAGAGCTATATATCTGGAAGTCATTAGGATATGGACGGTAACATTTAAGTCATAAGACTAGATGAATTCCTCAAGGTAGTGAATATAGACAGAGAAGAGGGCCAAATACTCCAAACATGAAGACAAACCAGAAAAGAAGAAGGAGCAAATACCAGAGAAAAATGACAAAAGTAAAGTGACTTGGAAGCCAGGCGAAGAGAGTGTGTATAAAGGAAGGAGAGAGCAGTGTGTCAAATAATCATTAGGTCATAGATGAAAAGAACTGGGAATTGATCATTAGCAATCTGTATGTCATTAGTGACCTTGAGATTTCCGTAGGAAGGATGAAAACCTAATTGGCATGGGTTTAAAAAGAAGGGCATCAGAGACAGTGAGTATAGACAACTTGTGAGCAGTTTTGCTCCATGGAAGTCCAAACAAAGGAGGCAGTGAAATGGGGTCTCAATTCATTTTTTGGGGGGATAGGAGTAATAATAACAGCATGTGTGTATATTGATGGGTGTGATACAGTAGGGAGGGGAAAGAATCAATTGTCCCTTCCTACTCAAAACCTTTGGAATAGGCAACTAACGATAGCAATGTCTTCTACATGTGTTCTTTGAGAATGATTATGTACAGATTACTGTTTTCATTAGTTCATGGGTTGAATGAATACTTTATGGTGGTTCAGCGTTGCCATCTTTAAGAGGTATACCTTAGAATACCTAGAGAAAAAGAAATGAAAATTATTTTATTGAGTAGGGTCCAAAACAGATGTATAAAACTAAAACTTTAAGCAGAGTAGATATATAATTTTATAATTTGATTTTGAAAATTATTTTTTAAGAATATCAATTTTCTATTTAACAATTTATGTGGCCACACATTTAGTAATGAGTATAGAATTGTCTTTTCATGTTTAATTAGTGAAGTAAATAAGCATTTAGCTGGAGCTAAAAATACTACAGAGCTTCTCATTTCCTAATTTTATGTTACTATAAAAAGGTATCTTTGAGAAAATTAAATCTCAAAGATTTTTTTAAGCTTGCCATAAACTCTTTCCTAATTTAGAAAATATCAAGAACTAATGAAACAAGAAATGGAAACGATTTTATTGAGACAGAAACAACTAGAAGAGACAAATACTCAGCTAAGGGAGAAGGCGGGAGATATTCGTCGAAATCTGCGTGACTTTGAGTTGACAGAGGAGCAATATATGAAACTAAAAGGTTTTCCTGAAGATCAGCTTTCTATTCCTGAATACGTATCTGTAAGTGTGTTGTATCACTTTTTTAAAAAAACACTGCATGTATTTAAAAAAAAATTTTTTTAATGTTTATTTATTTTTGAGAGAGAGACAGACAGAGCATGAGCAGTGGAGGCACAGAGAGAGAGGGAGACACTGAACTGGAAGCAGGCTCCAGGCTCCAACTGTCAGCTCTGTGCTCTGTGCTTGTGGGTCTCAAACTCACGAACTATGAGATCATGACCTGAGCCAAAGTGGGAGACTTAACCGACTGAGCCACCCGGGCGCCCCCCCAAAAATACTGCATATATTTTCAAATTAAAATATGCCATTTATGTAATAGCCATAACCTTTGAAGTACCAATTAATAATTTTATTATTTTATGGCCCTGCTCTGAAAATGGTGAATGATGTTCAGATCACCAAATTTTAAAGGGTCTTGACCATTGACCTCCAAGGTCAAGAATAAATAGGGCTATGAAGTTAATAGCTGCATAGTCCATGGAAATGAGTCATTTTATCATAAACTGGTAGTTTATAATGTTCTCAAAATGCAAAATTATAGAGATAACAGATTAGTGGTTGCCAGGGGGTAGGGATAGTTCAGGATCTCTTGCAGTGTTGGTTAAACAAATCTATACATAGGATTCATCTATGGCAGTAGTCTCAAATTTTTTAATGTCAGTATCCCTTTACACTCTCAAAATTACTGAAGACCCCAAGGAGCTTTTGTTTATATGGGTTATATCTATTAGTGTTTACCATAGTGGAAATTAATCTGAGACATTTTCAAAACACAGGAATACATAAGCGCATATTCCATTAGCCTTAAAGGCGATGATCTCATCACACATTAGATAGCCACTGGCAAACATCACTGAACAAGCATAAGAGAACAAGAGTAAAACAGGCAAAAAAAAAATCTTAGTATAACCAGAAAAATAGTTTTCATCTTTCATTCATCTTTCATCAATTCCCTGAAAGGGTCTCAAAGTGGCAGAGTGGTTACGAGGGGCTCCTAAACCACACATCGAAAACTTCTGGTTTGTGATCTATACATGTTATTTCACCCTTAGAGGCTTGAACTTTTTCATACGTAAAAGGGTTTGTAATATTAATAGTGCTTTTCTGCTGAGGTAATTGTGAAGATTCACTGTGAATATGTATGTAAAATGCTTAGCACTGTGCTTAGAATGTAGTATCATTTTTGCCAGAGTGGTGATTGCTACTCTTGGTTCTCATTTGCATAAGGTTTCCAGATTAATGATTTCTTCTAAAAAGAAGTGTTACTTTTTTGTCCATATTTTAATTTATATAGCTTAAATAAATTTTTTTTCTGTCCAAAGTGTACTAAGACAGATGTCTCAAGTGCTGTCATTGAGGCTTTTTCCATATTAAGTATCAACTATCCCACTAATAGCAGTTATACATAATTTTGTTCCCTGGTTTGTTAATGTTCTTTGTTATCTTTTGTTTTCACAGACGGTATTATCTTAACTAGTTAGTTATACACAGGTTCATTGTGTTGAGGACTAACCTTAGGACTTGCCTCTTGCCAGATGTGGTACTCTTGGAATACAGCAATATAGTAAGGAATTTCAGACTGCATGCCTATATAATAAATAGGCATAATTACCCTTTCCAAATGTGCTCATGGCTTCTTAACTTCATAGGAATTTGTCAGATGGAACACTTTACTAGATTAGGTCAGACAAATTCCCCTGAGAATTATGAGTGAGAAGAGAGATCTGAACTGAATGGAAGTAGTGATATGAAAGATACCCCCTGATTCATCCTGATTATCGCTTACACTGCTGTGGTAGCAGTAGAGCTTCCCCAAGAGCCTAGGATGTAGGCTCACCATATGTTTAGGCAATAAAGATAGAGCAATGTACAAACTAGGCAAAAATTCCTGCCTATAGGAGTGGAGCATTATAGACGATAAATTAAAAGTAATACATAGAATGTTTGTCGTAAATGCTATGGAGAAAAGAGCAGGGGTGAGAATAGAAACTGCCACCAGGTGGGGATACTATTTTAAATCAGGTTAGGAGGATTAGGGAGGGTTTACTGATAGGGTGACATTTGATCAGAGACCTGAAAGGAGTGAAAGCATGAGCTCTGCATTTGTATGTGGGAAAAAATTCCTCTATCAGAGGAAATAAGGGCAAAACTCGGACACATAATGTGTTCAGGAAGTAATAAGCAGATAATGTGGAATGAGCAGTGGTGGGAAATGGAGAATAAGTAGTAAATGGAGTATAGATAGAGGAGAAGAGAGACTGTGCCAGGGATGGAGAATTACAGATAATCTAGACTTTGAGGAAACTGAATCGGACATCAAGGCTTAATGTTAGTGGTCAAAGTCAGTTAACAATGGTCTTGTTTCTGTTTTGTACAAACAAATGTTTATTGTACGGGTATATATTCTGAAGCTTTTTAACACTTTTCCTTTTGTTACTTTCATATTTTTATTACTGATAATTGAGGGTACTATAAATTAGCTAATTTCAATGGTAACTTGGATTCTAAAATGGCTTATTAACTTGGTTTTTTGTTTTTAAAGATTCGGTTCTATGAACTAGTAAATCCATTAAGAAAGGAAATCTCTGAACTGCAAGTGAAAAAGAATGACCTATTAGAAGAATTGAGTGAAAATAAAGGCCAATTGAAACAACTGACAGAGGTTTGTATGATTTTGATCACTTGTGGGAGAAGCTGCAAGTTTTTTTAATAGAGAGTTCCTCAAGATTTGTGATCAGGAATATAAAAGTCAATGATCAGAAAATGGGACTGGGTGATGCCGACTACTGCGATTCTTCAAGTAGTGGGAAGGTTAAAGTGGAGATGGTCGTCTGAAAGATTGACAACGTCAGTCTGTGCTGTTGACTTATAGTCTGTGGTTGAGTATTTTGTTGTAACTCTTTCATTCTTAGTCTTCGTTACACTATAGCCTTGTTTGTGATCTGAAAGGGAGCTGCTATCCATTTATCATTTTGCCTCTTCATTAAATACATTAGTTCTCCTGATGCTTGTTCAGAGCATGTGCTCTGATAGAAGCATCAGCCCCAGTGATGTGCATGGTCCTGTGCCGTGTGCTGGCAACAGGGGATTCAAAAGAGGCTCTGCCCTCTAGGGTTCACACTCTAATAGAGTTAGAACCTTAGATGATATCTTGACACTGCCATTTTTCTGTGTAACTTGGAATAAGCCGTTTAATGTTTACTGCTCTGTCAGTAAAGAGAGAAGATAACCCTGTTTGTCCATTCATGTCCATTGAACTGCTCATATTTCTGTTTCAAAGTAAAAATGTCATTTTTCGCAAAGTCGCATATAAATATTTTTATGTCCTGTTTCAAGGGCAGCTTTTACCGAAGATGTATTGTCTAGAAATAAATAATTAAAATTTAATTTATATTTCATTGCTCTAATTTGCTGTTCTGTGAGTGCTGGACAAAATCTACTTCCATCATTAATGTAGAGCCAATATTACAGGCAAATGAAGGCTCATATTCTTCCTCTCCTCATAGGAGTGATTAAGTCAGCAGGAGTGGTGGCAGAGAAGCATATGTGCCAATATGAACCCTACCACAAGGTTCTATTTTGGGTTTGTTCTTTTTCTTCTGATAACCTGCTACATTGTGCAGGTAAAGTATTTTGCACACTTTAGAAAGATAGCTTTTAATGTTTAAAACATTTTCATCTATAGTCAGAATAATAAAGGGCAAAGTTAGAAGGCCTCAGTTTGGCTACTAGCTAATTTTGCAGGCTTGGCCAAATCATTTAATCTCTTTTTCTGTAAAATGGATGGCGGTGGTGGAAACACAGGACTTACTGGGGACAAGGCAGTTAGATGGGTTTTCAGACTTAGTTCTGTAGCACCTCATGGTACCTCAGCTTCCCTCAGAGACTTCTTATTTTTTTAGGAGGAGGACTGGAAAAGTTTCCTAACCTTGTTTATATCAAGCTACCTCTTCTTTAATGACTTTAACATTGGTGGATTCTAAGAATGGTTTCTTTTGAACTAAAGATTCCTTGGGCCAAAAAGAAAAAAACTTGCAACTCTAGAATTATTATTAGTATGTGATATATTTTTACTGTGTGGTAAAGCAGATATCCCAACTCTCGAGGGTCAATAATGGCATTGAATCCCAGATGTTTGTTTGTTAGTTTGTTTGTTTCAACCTTGCGAATAGCACTTTTAGTGTTTTATTGATAGGAAAACACTAGATAATTAACACTGGTCTGACTCATAGGTTCCTGAGTGTTTTTAATGCACTAATAACTCTTGAACGAAGAAACAGTTTTGTTTGTGAACCTGTATTGGACGTCTTCAGAGATATAGTACAAACAGGATATATATAGAAAGAGAAGGAGAGAGAGAAAGAAGGGTTTATTTTAAGGAATTGGCTCACATGATTGTGGAGACTTGATGAGTCCAAAATCTGATGGGGTAGGCTGGCAGACTGGAGATTCAGGGGAGAGTTGCAGTTCAAGTCCAAAGATAGTCTGCTGACAGAATTTCTTCTTGCTGAAGGGAGGTCAGATTTTATTAAGTCCTTTGGCTGATTAGATGTAGCTCGCCACGGGATACCTGGGTGGCTCAGTGAATTAAGCATCTGATTCGGCTCAGGTCATGATCTCACGGTCTGTGAATTCGAGCCCCACGTCAGGGTCTGTGCTGACAGCTCAGAGGCTGAAACCTGCTTCAGATTCTGTGTCTCCCTCTCTCTCTGCTCCTCCCCCATTTGTGCTCTGTCTCACTCTGTCTCTCAAAAATAAAAAAATAACATAAAAAAAGATGTGGCTTACCACATTATTGAGGGTAATTGGCTGTACTGAAAGTCTATTGATTTAAATGTTACTCTCATCTAAAAAATACCTTTACAGAAAGATCTAAAATAATGTTTGACTAAATATTTGAGTATTGTGGGCTAACCACTTGACACATGAAATTAACCATCACAGAACCCTTCCATGTGTAAGTTTGTTTCTTAAAGGTTTATCATTTCTCAGCTGAAAATATCCTGTCTTAAACCTTTTCCTAAATTTAACAATCATATAAACAGAGAATTGAATCACAATCAGGAAAAAAGAAGCAGTGTCTTGTCTGCTTAATAAAAGGTCTTAAAAACCCAGAGAATGTGGTTTAGACAGAACAGAATTTACTTTTATATTAAAGCCTCATAAAGTTTGATTCTTCTCCTCTGTTAAGGGCTAATACAGGTCAACTTGCCCAACAGTGAAGAAAAGTAAACAATATTTTTAAATCAAAAGACTTTTATAAGGATATAGTGAACAATAAATATAATATTTAACGTTAAAAGAAATTTTGCTTAACTATATATTTGGGGGATTTTTTTTTAAATGGTTTGTTAAATTATTTACTGCCCTGGTATTTGGAAAGTTCACAGATACTGGTTTACATTCCATCTTTGCAACTTGACAATGGCATGATGATCTTGGACAAAAAACTTAGTCTTCTTTACTCTCCCTGCCCCTAATCTTACAACTTTTCCATCTACTAAATAGGATGAGACTATATAACACTTTCCTCATATGGCCATTATTAATAAGAGTGAAATTCACTCAGTAAATGTATATCGTACATCTCTTATGTGGCAGGCATTGTTGTAGGTGCTTGGGATACCTCAGTGAGCAAAACAGTGCTCTCAGGCCTCATGGAGTTTATATTTTAGGAGTACAGGGAAACAAATAGTAAGCATTATAAATAAGCACATCATGGAGATAGAAGGTGATAACTGCAAAGGACAAAAGAAAAATGGTTCATAGCAGGGAAAAAACTATATTCAGAATTCTGTAGGGTCAGCTAATAGGCCTCATTGAGGAGGTTAGACAATTACAAAGACTTGGAGGTGGGGGAGACAACAGAGTCCTCAAGGAAGAACTTCCAGGTGGAGGGAACAGCCAATGCAAAGGCAAGAGGGTGCCTTGGTGTTTGTGGAACAGTGAGGAAGCCAATATGACTGGAATGGTTGAAGGGAGAGAATAGTTAGATAAGATCAGAGAGGTAATGGGTTTGTTGAGGTAATTGTAACAACTTTGATTTTAACCACAAGTGAAAAGAAGCATTGGCGGATTTGGGGGAAGATGTGGCATGATCTGACATATTGTGAAAGGATTATTCTGACTGGTACATAGTAGACCCTCAAAGAATTTTAAAGAGCTTTGTTAATGACCCAAAAAATGGATTTTTGCTGAGAACAGACTATAGAGCTCTAAGGATGGAAACAGAGAGACTTGTTATGAAGCTGTTGTAGTTATGTAGGTGAGAGGGGGCAGTGCTTCAGATCAGGGATCAGGGTAGTAGCAGTAGAAGTGCTGTGAACTGGTTGGGCCCTATATGTATTCTAAAAATAGAGCCATTAGGATTTCCTGATGAATTGAATGGAGGACATGAAAGAAAGATAGGAGTCCAATTCAACTCCAATGTTTGGGGACTGAAATCATGATGGATTTGCATTCAGCTGAGATGGTAGCTTGTGGGTGAGGCAGATTTAGGGTTAAAAGAGAGTTCAGGTTTAAGCTGTTTTGAGTTTGAGAGATCTGTTAGATGTACAATTGAAAATACTTGGATATGCAAGTCTGAACTTGGGAAGCTATGTATTTGGAAGTTGTTAACATGAAGAATAATACTTAAAGCCAGGATGGGATCACCACAGGAGGGTGTATACAGAGGGGGGCTAAGTCCTGAGTTCTAGGACGGTTCAATATTGAATTATAGAATAGAGAAGGAGGATTTATCCTTGAGGAAAGGAAACCAAGAGAATTTCATGTCCCGGAAGCCAAGGGAGAAAAGTTTGTCAAGGAAGAGAGTCAGCTATTTCAAATGCTGTCCATAGGTCTAGTATGATGAAGTCTGGGAATTCACGTTATATTTAACAAGGCCATTGATAACCTTGTGAAGAGTAGTTCTGGTGGAGTGATGAGGTCAAAACTTTGATTACAGTGTGTTTTAGAGGAAAGGAATCGGAGACAAGTCTAGGCAACTCTTTCTGTAGAGCTTTGATTGCATAAGGGAACATCGGGATAGAGATGAAGATGACAGGAGAAGTAGGGTCAAGGGAGGCATTTGTTTTTAAGGTGAGAGAACATAACTAATATACACAAAATTACATTGTTAAACCATAGAAGTTTTTTCATTGTCAATAACAGACATTCATCTAATTGCTAACCAGCGGTGTAGGCAGTGCTCTTGGACATCAGGGTATACTGTGTCTAAGGCTCACCACGTCAGTGTGATCCGTGTGATAAAAAGAATTATCTGTGTTTGGGGCATAGCCAGTAATTATATATTTGGGGGAAAGTGTTAGAACTCAGTGGTGTTTGTTGATTGAATTACTCTTGAGTTTTAAAGCATTTTATCTTCATATTCCACGTAATGGCTTTTAAAATAATTTTATTAGAGTAAATCACTTAGCTCTTGATGGCTTGAGTTTTAATTTTACGTGAACTTTTTACCAAAAGATGGGACTCAGTTTAAAAAACAACTGAAGAATGTGAATATAACCAGATATAAGGAAGGTAGAGAAGATTATGATCATTAAAGGAAGGTTTGTAAACAGGAAGTTTATCAAAAATCATTGAATTAGGATTCAGTTAGGTTGAAGAGGTAACAGAGATTGCCGGGTTACTGGAGTTCAGTTGTCATCAGTGAGAATCATTGTCTCGAGGACTTTTAAGTGTTCCCAAGCACCTAGTTTATTTAAAGCACTAAATGAAATTGTTTTTAAGTGCAGATTTCTGTTTTTGGTTCTGTTACTTGAAATGTTCTCGTTTCGGTGCTTTTTACTCAGTGGGTTTCATAATTCTTTTCTCTTCATTATGTGTGCTGTATGTAATTTATTGTTGGTGGTTCGAGGCAGGTAATTAGAGACTCAAAAATGCCCATCATATACAAATGGAGTAGCAAAATTTTTTTACTTTTCTAGTGGTATCATTAATTTAGGTCTCAATACATAAAAGTAAATTTTCTTCTTAACTATTGTGAGAGAAAATTTGGATTCCTTCCTAAGGGGAATAAATATTTTGTTTCATAGAGGACAAGTTGAAAATGCATCCAGTGAAAGATAGTATCCATTTCTAAGCTCTCCTAAATTTGACAAATGTAAGGAAGTATTACTTCATTCAATAAGCGGTAAGATACAGTGCCACAGTAAGCCTTGGGACAAGGTCATGGTGTTAATGGCTGCAATCACTATGAAGTTACTGATATTCAGTAAGTCATGAGTCTAAATTTTTATAGTATTTGACCTTTTCATATAGTAATTCAGCAAACATTTTATCTTTATATACATTTAGGGTTGGATACCTTAAGGGAAGTAACATGGGTCTAATGCTATGTAATTTTAAAGAGGAATAAAATCTCTGAAAAAAAAAAAAATGAGTAGATGGTATTCACCCAAGAATTTTAAAGGACTTCAAGGATGTACTCGAAATGGCAGTAAATATATAATCTTGTTATTCAAATAGAGCAGTTAGAGTAGATTTAATTGCTTGAGAGATGGTAAATTGTCTACCCATCCTTAGAAACTAAGGACCTTGATAACTACAAACTGATAAACGACACTTCTGTTCCTCCTGAGCTTGCAGAATGCATGAAGACTAGGATACTGAATAATTATTTAAGTGTAAACTTATAGGAGAAGGTCAACAAAAAATTGTTAAATGAATATAAAGGAACAAACCAAATATAGTATTTTACTTGGGTGATACCTGTACATGATGGAATATATAGACTTCCAAAAAGCCATTCACAGACTTCTAAATTTTAGTTTTAAAAATTTTGACAGACTTCTGAAGAATTGTTATCATGAGTACTTGGGGAATTGCTTTCTCTTCAGTGTTTGAAAGATGAGAGCCAGAGAGTAGAAATAAAAGAAACTTTATGAAAAATCAAAATAGAAGTACTGTCCAGAGATAACTGTTAAGTCCAATCTTATTAAATATTTAACATTTTAAAGCATTATACTAGAAAGGAAGCCCGGAGGAGAATCTCAAATTTGGAGACAGTGAAGTTTTTCTTAGTAGAATAAAAAAACTAGTAAGGCAAATTGGAGGAAGATCTCAGGAGATAAGAGAACTGATTATAACTTGTGTGGTTTCTTTTTTATAACCTCTCAGTTTATAATTCCCAAATTAGCATGTTCAAAATTGGTCACCAGCTCTAGAGAGTATAATATATTTCCATTTTATTAAAATATTTTCAAGAATAGATAACTTCAAAGAATGTTACAGGGAATGCCAGTGTATCTATCACCTAATTTCTGCCATTAACATTTTATTATACCTGTCCTACTCACATATATATCCATCCATCCACCAGTCATATTGAGTCTTATGAGAAGTTGTCAAGCCTTTTTTTCCATGTATCAATATTTTATTCCTTTTAACTGCTGAGTAATATTCAATTATATGGATGTGTTCATTAGCCAGTTGATGGGCATTTGAGTTATTTCCACCTTGGAGCCATTATAAATAAAGCTGCTTCAAACATTTGAATATGGGCTTTTGTGTGGGCATGTTTTTGTTTTTCAGGGGTAAATGTTAAAAGTGGAATTTTTCACTTCTAGATTTCCATTTGGTTGTTTATTCATTGTGAGCATATTTTTCTTTATGCCGTTGAGAATAGTTAAATCACTGCTCTAAAGCCTTGTTGCTAATTCCAAAATCTGGGTCACCTCAGAGTTGATCTCTGTTCATTGTCTTTTAAAAATGGGTTACGTTTTTCTGTTTCTTCAGAAGTCAAGTAATTGTAAATTGTTTATTTAAAACATAGGGTAAACTTCGATCATAACATGTGACTGTTGTGGAGACTACATTTTATGTTCCTCTAGACAGTGCCTTTGTTTTTGCTGTTTAGCAGAAATTAACCTGGTTGTACTCAAGCTGCATACTGTGTCTCTTGGGCAGCATCTCAAATTTCAGTTCAATTTTTTTGGGCGTTAGTATGGCTTCGAGGGTCTCTCCTACACATACGTTGTTCAGAGGTCAACCAGAGATTTGGCTGAGATTGTCCATAGAACTCAAGGTTCCCTTTCTCTGGTTGTCTGGAATCTGTCCTTACATTAGAGCATCTGAGTTGCCCTAAACTCTGTCTTCTGGTTCTTCAAGCTAGAAAGATGAAGGATTTTCTGCTGCAACTTGGCACCGAGTAGGCCTCCCCTCAAACTAAAACCCTTTAAAAAAAAAGTCAGACAAGACCAGGAGACTCATCTAGGAAAATTTGCTTCTTCCTTGTGCAGATGGATTCCGCTTTAGAATTTGCCTAATTTGGGTCACTTTTCTGTACCCTTAGGTAGTTGTTTTATATTTTGTCCAGAATTTATGCTTGTTCTACGTTAGAATTGGTTCAAGTGAGAACTTACAGAGCCATTAGCAGATGTGGAACTGCTTACAATTTTGTTTTAAGCGTAGGTGAAGAAAGAGAAAATCTAATCTATGCAGGTAGAATATTTGACTTTGAGATCACCCTACTTTTTTTAAAAAGGGCCTTAGCTCCATGGGAGACACTTTTTCTCAACATGTTTGGCTTTGTACTGACACGGATGGTGACGTGTCCGGCGCTATTAAGAAAAATATTAGAAGCAAAAGAAAACATATTACTAGACCTTGAACCAAGTGTGCAGTTTTGAAAACTGTAACTTTGGTTGTTTGCACTTCTTACCTACTGATAATTATTGAATTCCTGATAAAGCAATAGAGTTTGGAGTTTAGAAACTAAAATCTGGTAATCAGGGAGCTGAGTTCATTCTCTGGAGATATATAAAAACTAGGATGTGTTGAATGAACACCAACAGCTAGGAAAAAATGCAGTTGAAGTTTCTAAAATCACAATACAGATGAGGATTGAGTTGCAAGAGGATAGGAGCACCTGGGTGGCTCAGTGGGTTAAACATTGGACTTGATCTCAGCTCTGGTCTTGATCTCAGGGTCGTGAATTCAAGCTCCGCGTTGGGCTCCGTGCTAGGCGTGAAGCTTACTTGAAAAAAAAAAAAAATTTGTAAGAGGCTAAACTCAAGACAAATCTAGGAAGGTGTGTACTATGTCATAGAACAAGTAGTAAGTTAATAGAAACTTTGAAGAGGAGAGAACAGCCAACAAATATAGATGCTTCAAAAATGACAACAATAATGACAGTTTCATTGTTGTTTAGTGAGAGAAACTAATATATTTGTTAGTTGTGTCTCTGAGTTTGAGACTGACAACTAGGAGAACAAATTTTGTACTTTAGTAAATAAGACTTTCCTAGATTGAGTTAGTAGTTTCCAAAATGGTCTTAATTTTTTTCACCACATGGTGGCAGCATATATCCATCTACTTCTTTAACCTGTTTTGGTCTGCTCAGAAAATCTTGTCATTTTTGACCTAAAGGCCAAAGTGTTACTTTGTAACCTTATTTTCATTTATTTTTTTCACATTTATTTATTTATTTGTTTGTTTGTTTATTTATTTATTTATTTTGGGAGAGTGAGGGGGAGGGGCAGAGAAAGAGAGGGGGAGAGAATCCCACACAGGCCCTGCACCGAACCCTGAGATCATGACCTAAGCCGAAATCAAGTTAGATACTTAACCAACTGAGCCAACCAGGAGTCCACCTTATTTTCATTTCTATTCCTTACTTCATATCCTCTGCCTAAAACCAGTCAAATACTATTTTTTCCTAATAATTCAGATTTATAACTGGAAGACAAAAGTATAAAAACAAACTTTCCTGGTGTAACACATATTCTTCAGACCAAAGGTGTATCAATTATTACACTGATTTCATAATTATACCTAATAAAAATATTTAGAGATGTTAAAGCCCTGTAAGTACACCATTAACTCTGCTTTTGTTTATATAATCTGGTTCATAGCCGATATGACATGAAAACTATCTTAGAAATTTAACAGAAAGTGATTTTTGGGGGCACCAGGGTGGCTCAGTCAGTTAAGCATTCGACTCTTGGTTTCAGCTCAGGTCATCATCTCATGGTTCATGGGTTTGAGCCCCACATTGGGCTCTGTGCTGACGGTGCAGAGCCTGCTTGGGTGTCTCTCTGTCTCTGTCTGTCTCTCTGTCTCTCAAAATAAATTTTTTTTTAAAAAAAAAGGATTTTTGATTTTTAAAAATGAAGTCACCCTTCCTGACGTGCAAATATTAATGAATTTCTGGGATCTTCTTTCATAATTTTATTTTCCAGATCTGTAATAAAATTTGGAAATAATATCTAGACACTAACACTGGAAAATAGGGCTCATCTTCTACTTCAAATTTATTTTTTTGAGGGGCTGCACCCTTTACTTCAAGTTTAGAGTTTGTAAGTGTCAGTGATGTCTAAAATTAACGTATTTTGAGCTGTATTGTGTGCATAAGCTTGTGTACGGTACTTAGTATTTTCATAAGTGCTGTACTTTTATTTTCTACTTATGAAATCTGTAACAGGTCAAATTTTGTTCCAATGCATGTAGCTAAACCATGTGCAGCTATTTTGCTGCTGTAGAGTTATTTCAGTAGGTAAGTTTTGTTTCAGAAGAAAGAAATGTTAACAGTACTATGTAAGGAATTAATGAGTTTGCCCTGAATGAAGCTATAGCGTTTCATGAGGAAATGGTGAAAAATTTTTTTCTTATGAGAACTTTGGTAACTAGGAAGCAAGAAGAGTGTTTTGTTTAAGATAACTTCCTCGTTTAGAAACATAGTGACGTTTGTTGAGAAAAATTCTGCAAGATTACCTCAAGGCTCATTTTAGGTACATCTTAGGTATTCGTATGTGAGTAATCCAGTTGACTTTAACTGTATGAAAATGAGGTATGATACATATTTGTTATTTAGGTATTTCTTTTTTATCCGACTTAACTGATGAGATTTAAATTACTTTTTTTTTTTATTTTTTTTTAAACGTTTATTTATTTTTGAGACAGAGAGAGACAGAGCATGAACGGGGGAGGGTCAGAGAGAGAGGGAGACACAGAATCTGAAACAGGCTCCAGGCTCTGAGCGGTCAGCACAGAGCCCAACACGGGGCTCGATCCCACGGACCGGGAGATCATGACCCGAGCCAAAGTCGGACACTTAACTGACTGAGCCACCCAGGCGCCCCTTAAATTACTTTTTAAGGTACATGTTTAAGATGATATCTGTCATTTATAATTATCGTAGAGTATCTAACAAACTTGTCAGTAAACAATTATAGTTTTGCCCCTATGTTAAAGTAAACAAGCACTTCTCAAAATTTTGATTTATCATTACATTTGTAGGCTCTTTTGGTCAGGTAGAACTAAGAATCTCAATTTTAATGAACAGCCTGGGATTCTAATGTGGCAGCTTCGTGCATTTGAAACACACTCTTGAACCCGGTGGCCAAGATGGTATATCACCATATTATGACAGGAAAAAAACTCATGCGGGACCTTACCAAATGCTCAACTTCTATCAAGATACACTGTGACCACTTCATTCTTTTCATCTACATCTCAGCCCAGATTTCACAAACATATTTGGGTGTCTAAGAGTTCTTTTTGGTCATTTTTAATTTTATGAGATAACTTTATGATCTAAAAAATTAATTAATAACTGCATATTCTAGATCATCTGAACAAATAATTTATACTAAGAGTGTAATCACTATGATGTTCGTGCTCATGTTTGCATTTAATTTTGTCATGGCACCACAAAGATAATTTTAAAAATAGCCATCAGCTGGGGCACCTGGGTGGCTCAGTGGGTGAAGCGTCCGACTTAGGCTCAGGTCGGATCTCATGGTTCTTGAGCCCCGCGTCAAGCTCTGTGCTGACAGCTCAGAGCCTGGAACCTGCTTCAGATTCTGTGTCCTTTCTCTCTCTGCTCCTCCCCCACTTGTACCCTGTCTCTCTCTCTTTCAAAAGTAAGTAAACATTAAAAATATTTTTCTAAATAGCCATCAACTTAATATGTAAAATACACACTTCAGCCAAATAAAGGCCAGATGCTGTCATGGATTACTGTATGAATACAGGGTTCACAGTTCGCATAGAGAAAAAGTCACAATAGTGAGTCATCATACTTGATACCTGGTATAGCTATGCAAAACTCAAAACTAAATAAACTTCTACATGTTCTAACATTTTAAAGTTACATTATGTAGTCAACATAAACTACTGAGTAGAACAAGCGTTGCTGTTTAGGCTTACTTGAAAAAGGAGGAAATAAAGGGATTCTAGGAGCTGACAACCTAAATGAAACCTCATTTCATTTTTCCTTTCATCTAATTCCAGTGATCTGCCTCTTCTTAGCAATCTGCCACTTGGGCTAGCAGGCTGGGAAATGTGAAAAAAAAACTTCTGACTGAAGTTTTGGACTTTAGGAAAACTGGTGTTCCAATTGTATATTTCTGCATAACAAACTACACTAAAACTTGGTGACTTAAAACTATTTATTTGTTACATCTCTGAAGATTGATAGGTTCAGCTGGTTATTGCTTGCCTGTCTGAGGCTAGAATCATTTGAAGTCTAATTCAGTGACATATTTGGGGTCAGAGCACTCTCTTTGCACCTAGCCTCTCCATATGACTAGTTTAGGCATCCTTCAACATGGTTATTTCAGCACAAGGCAGCTAGAGTCCTCCAGAGTGAGCATTCAAGCATTCAAGAAACTCAGGCCAACACTTAAAGGCTTCCTAGGACCTAACTATGAAGTCTCAGAACATCACTTACAGCATATTCTTAGTCAAGCAAACCATTAAGAGGAATAGACTACATTTCTCAGTCGGGTCATAGCTTACCACATATAAGGGAAGAAGTTGATAGAGGCCATCTTGGAGATAAGTTGATAGAGGCCATCTTGGAGATAAGCAGGTTTGGGGTGTTTCTCCCCTGGCCTGGTGACAGCCTGGAGACAGTGTGAGAGAGCCTTAAGCAAGATCAGGAAAATTGTTGGCAGATGTTAGTCTGTAAAAATCTATGAATTCCTCCCTACCGCCACCCCAAATAAGATGAATACAATCTCCCTTGCCTCCAGAAAGCTGAAGAATAGACTAAAGTATTCTATTGAAATAGAGACTTTTATGTTGACCTTTAAAACTAAACACAGTTTTATTTATCTTGAGAAAATGCTTAATTTATATTGATAAAGATTGAAAAATAAAGGGATGGGCTAACAATTATGAAAAAAGACAACAGGAATGTAATGTTAATATCAGATAAGGTATAATTTAAGATAAAAACTACAAAACATTAACAAAAAATAATAAAAGATGATTTTTATAGTCATCAACTTCTGCATATCGAATGACAGTAATTATAAAGAAAAAAATTTTAGAAAAACAACTTAATGAAGTAATAATGCTTGGAAACTTTATAATGTACTTTCTTCAGAAGTAGATTGATTTAATAGATTAAAAAAAGTAAGGACTAGAAGAATTAATTCAGTCAATAATTTTGATTTAGTTGCTATATACAAAGCTCAGTGTTCTCGAATCAGAATTTTTTTTGTCACTAGGAAGTTTACAAAACTATCAGGTATAAACTTGACCACATTTTAAGTACAGATTTTATAGTTCCTGTTAAAAATCATAATTTAGTAAAACTAGAGATAATTAAAAGGTGGGGGGGAATAAATTTACTGAGAAGTTCAGCATATCTTCTAGATCAAAGAGAAAGTAAAACAAGAAAACAATGAAAATGAGAATATTTTACATCAAAATCCTTGAGACATTTAAAGCTGTGCCAGAGGAAAATCTAGAGCTTTAAAATGCCTTTACTGTTAAAGAGAAAGATGAAAAATAAAGACATGCAGTAGTCATTTTAAGAAAGAAACAAAAACAAGGAGTACAGAATGATTGTATGTGAAGAAAATATAGCTCTGTGGTAATAAGCTTGAAAACTGAAAGAAAAGTGAAATGTCCCAACAAAATATAGATGACTAAAATCAACAGAAGTGGAGAACTTGAGTAATCACTATAGAGGCATTAGAAAGTGAGTAAAGATGCATTACTGACGAAATTACTAGGTTCACAGATGGATTACCCAGATAGGTTCACAGCTAATTTCCACAAGGAGAGCTGATTCCAGTTAATTAAACTACACCAAACTATTGAAAAAGATGGAAAGCTCGGAGAAAGATGGTGCAAAAACAAAACAGAACAAATCTATAGGCCAGTTTTACTTATTACTACACATGCAAAAGTTCTAAATAAAATGAATTCTAGCATTGTATTGAGAGAATAATACTTGATGATTAAAGTATATTCTAGGATAGAAGGGATAATCTATTACATTAGCAAGTTGAAGGAGAAAAACCAATCATATGATTGTATAAGTAGATGATAAAAGATGATAAATTAAAATCTAGCAACTATTCCTATTAAAGACACTTAAATATTTACAAACAAAATGTTAACCAAAAAATATTTATCCTAAATGGCAAAACAATAAAACCTTCTTCTGTTAAAATCAGTAACCAAACACAGATTGGGTTGCTCATTATTAACTAACATGGTCTTGGAGGGCCTTAGCAGATGCACTAAGAAGAAAAAACTATCCATATATAAATTTGAAAAGAGATTTTAAAATTTTTTCTGTGTTATGTTTGAAAAACAGCTGAAATTAATGCAAAAATTTGATATTGTGACTGAATACAAGATTAATATATAATCAGTCTTTCTCTAGGCTTAGAGAAATAACTGCTCAATAACTGCTATAGAGGGGCACAGGAGAAAAATATTTCATTTTGTAAGGAAGGTAATGGACTTCTATGAAGAAAACTGTAAAATCTTAGTGTTGAATTTGGAAGCACCATATTTTAGGAGGGAGACTAAGATCATAAAATTATTACTTTTTTCTTATTAATATATTAATCAGATGCAATTAGTTTATATCCCAATACTTTTCTTGTTTTTTGTTTTTTATTTTGTTTAATTTTTATAAAGTTTGAGAGAGAAAGAGACTGCAAGTAGGTGAGGGGCAGAGAGAGAGAGGGAGAGAATTCCAAACAGGCTTTGCGTGGGCTCGATCCCATGAACTGTGAGATCATGACTTGAGCCAAAACCAAGAGTCAGAAGCTTAACTGACTGAGCCACCCAGGTGCCTCTGTTTTTTACTTTTTTGGTAGAGAGGAGAAGTGTTGTACAAGGATTGGGATTGGATAAATTAGTCTATACGAAAAAATAAGTGTCTCAGAATTGGCAAGAAAAATGTGAAAAAAAAAAGATGAGAGGTGGGGAAAGTTGAGGTACTAGTCCAACCAAGATCCCACTATATACTTCAAAATTAATATATAAACTAAATGTGATACTGGCATAGAAACAAACAAACGTTAGTGGAACTGAATACAGAAGTAGATCTAATTATATTCCACAACAGTGGTAGTTTAATTCAGTTGAAGAAGAATGGTTATTTAGAGTAAGGGTCCTAGCATAACTGGATATTCATCTGTTTAAGGGAAAAAAAAAGGTGTCCTCACATTTTATACCATTCACCAATATTAATTCCCATTGAATTAAAATTTTTAGAAGAAAATCTAGGCCATTACTTGAACAATAACACAGATTCTTCGGGTCCACATGCCTTCAGGTGGTATGGAAAAATTATTTTCACTTCTAACTAAAAGTTAGCTCTTAATTCAATAACAGATAAAAGCAAAAACCACAGTAGGACTGCCGCTACCTATGACACTCTGTCAACATTAGAAATCACATATTTTCATCACAATATTAGTTATTGCAGAAATCTTTAAATTGAGTTGTGCTCATCACTACTTCAATATTACTGTAGTTACTAGGCCCCTCGCCGAGTTTACCTTTAATGCATTCATAAAGAAGGACATAACTTTTTTTAGATGAGCAATTTTTATTTTTATTTTATGTATTTATTTTTAGAGTGAGAGAGCAAATGGGAGAGAGGGGGAGAGAGAGAGAGAGAGAGAGAGAGAGAGAGAGAGAGAGAGAGAGAGAGAGAGAGAGAGAATATCTTAAGCAGGCTCCACACTCAGCACAGAGCCCAATGCCAGGCTTGATCCACAACCGTGAGCTCATGACCTGAGCTGAAATCAAGAGTCGGGTGCTCAGCCAACTAAGCCACCCAGGCGCCCCAGGACATATTACATAACTCTTAAAAATACTTTGATAGTTTTATTTCAGTATGATTTGTTTCCTTCATAATTCTGTAAATTTTAATTTTTGCTTTTAGAAACAGTCTCAGAAAGGGTTCATGGGGGGCGCCTAGGTGGCTCAGTCGGTTGAGCATCTGACTTCGGCTCAGGTCATGATCTCCCGGTCTGTGAGTTTGAGCCCCACATTGGGCTCTGTGCTGACAGCTTGGAGCCTGGAGCCTGTTTCAGATTCTGTGTCTCCCTCTCTTTCTGCCCTTCGCCCACTCGTTCTCTCTCTCTCTCTCTCTCTCTCTCTCTCTCTCTGTCAAAAATAAATAAACATTAAAAATTTTTTTTAAAAAAGAAAGGGTTCACAGGCATCACTAGAATGCCAGTGGAGTCCATGGCACAAGAAAGTATTAAGAATCCCTAATTTAAGTGAATATTAACAGTGCTTCTTAAACTCTAATGTAAATACAAATCACCTGGGGATCTTGTTAAAATGAAAATGATATAATAGTTCTGGGATAAGGCCTAAGACTGTTTCACAGTTAGCATGTTCACAGATGTTACTAGTGCTCATTGTCCAATGCCAGTTAGTGGACTGAACTTTGTATGAGTAGCTAAGTTCTGGAAGTCACTTGTCCAGTGTAGTAGTCAGAGCCACAAGTGACTATTTCAATTTAAGTTAATTAAAATTCATTTCCTCAGACTTACTAGTTACAAGTGGTTAGTGAGTACCATAGTGGATGGTACAGACACAGAACATTTTTTTCATTGAAGAAGAGTTCTGTTGGACAGTGCTGTCCTAGAGGTTGGGGTAATCTCAGCCAAGACAAGGAAACAAAAAAGCTTTAAAAGAATAAGACAAAAAATAATAATAATAATAAAGCATAGGCAAAGTTTAATGTTTAAAGTATGCATTTGGGGAAAAATTGGAATGAAGATGATGAAAAGTTAATACTAGCATTATTTGAAGCTCTTATAAATTAATAGAAAAAAGACAAGCCCAAAGGAACACAGGCAAAGACTATGAATAGGCATTTCACAAAATGCAAATTCAAATAGCCAGATTCTCGAACTAGGTAGCATTGGGGGAAATAAAATTAAAGTATCAGTGAGAACTCAGGTGGGCAAAAATGTAAAAGACCTAATAAATATGTGTACCTTTTTCTAAAGGAAAAAGATAAACATGTTGCTGGTGGAAAAGTGAACTGCTACATGCATTCTTTGGAAAGAAATCTAGCACTATCAATTAAAATGGAACATGAGCATCCTTCAACATAGTAACCGCACTACTGAGAGTGGGTCCCACAGGGTGAAGTACTAGTGCAAAAGGATATTTGTATAAGGAGATTTATTGCAGCACTGTTTCTGGCAACAAGCGCTGAAAGGGGAAAGGAGGGACTGGAAACAAAATAAATGCCCATGAATACAATAGCAAGGAAATGGTTACAAAAACCATGATACAGGCTATACCATAGAATATTGTGCAGGAATTTGTAGAATGAACTGGAGAATATCAGTTAATTTAGGATTTTCACAAGGTAAATTGCTGAATGACTAAACCTGGATACAAAATATTCAACACCTTTTTTTTAAGCTTTATTTATTGATTTGGTAGAGGGAGAGCAAGTGGTGGAGGGGCAGAGAGAGAGAGAGAGAGAGAGAGAGAGAGAGAACCCCAAGCAGTCTCTGTGCTGTCAATGCAGAGCCAGATGGGGGCAGAGCCCGATGGGGGTGTGGATCAGGACTTGATCTCTCCAACCATCTGTGAGATTATGACCAGAGGCAAAAATCAAGAGTCTGGTTGGACAGATACTTAACTGACTGAGCCATCCAGGTGCCCCACTTCTTTTTTTTTTTTTTATCAGGAAACTAATAACCAGCAACGCCTCCTTCCTCTGAGCGTCCACACGAGTATATGAACTCATGGAGAAGTATATGAAGGAAAATAGAGAAAAACACAAGTTACGTGGGATGTAGGGCAAAGAGGGAAGAAAGATAAAAAATTATAAAAATAGGGCACCTGGGTAGCTCGGTCAATTAAGTGTCTGACTCTTGATTCCGCTCCGGTCGTGATCTCACAGTTGTGGGATTGAGCTGCTCATCGGGCTCCAAGCTAATCGCAAAGCCTGCTTGGGATTCTCTCACCCCTGCTCTCTGCCTTTCCACTATTCATGCACACACTCACATCCTCTCTCTCCCTCCCTGGCTCTCTCAAAACTAAAATAAACATTAAAAAAAAAAAAAAACTATTAGATTTTATATCCTGCGACTTTGCTGAATTTATGGATCAGTTCTAGCAGTTTTTTGGTGGAGTCTTTTGGGTTTTCCACATAGAGTATCGTGTCGCCTGCAAAGAGTGGAAGTTTGACTTCTCCTTGTCGTCTACAAAGAGTGGAAGTTTGACTTCTCCTTGCCGACTTGAATGCCTTTTATTTCTTTGTGTTGTCTGATTGCTGAGGCTAGGACTTCCAACACTATGCTGAATAACAGTGGTGAGAGTGGACATCCTTGTCGTGTACCTGGCCTTAGGGGGAAAGCCCTCAGTTTTTCCCCATTGAGGATGATATTAGCAATGGGTCTTTCATATAGGGCTTTTATGATCTTGAGGTGTGATCCTTCTATCCCTACTTTCTTGAAGATTTTTGTCAAGAAAGGATGCTGTATTTTGTCAAATGCTTTCTCTGCATATTAGAGGATCATGTGGTTCTTATCCTTTCTTTTATTAATGTGATGGATGTATCACACTGATTGATTTGCAGATATTGAACAAGCACTGCATCCCAGGAACAAATCCCACTTGATCATGGTAAATAATTCTTTTAATGTACCATTGGATCCAGTTTGCTAGTATTTTGTTGAGAATTTTTGCAACCGTGTTCACCAGGGAAATTGGTCTGTAGTTCTCCTCTTTAGTGGGGTCTTTGTCTGGTTTTGGAATCAAGTAATGCTGGCCTTATAGAATGAGTTTGGAAGTTTTCCTTTCATTTCTGTTTTTTGAAGAGCTTCAAAAGAATAGGTTTTAACTCTTCTTTAAATATTCGGTAGAGTTCCCCTGGAAAGCCATCCAGTCTTGGACTCTTGTTTTTTTGGAAGATATTTGATTACTGATTCAACTTCTTTACTGGTTATAGGTCTGGTCAGATTTTCTGTTTCTTCCTGTTTCAGTTTTGGTAGTTTATATGTTTCTAGGAATTTGTCCATTTCTTCCATATTGCCTGATTTGTTGGCATATAATTGCTCATAATATTATCTTACTATTGTTTGTATTTCTGTGGTGTTGGTTGTGATTTCTCCTCTTTTATCATGACTTTATTTATTTGAGTCCTTTTTCTTTTTGAAGAGTCTAGCTAAGGGTTCATCAATTTTGTTAATTTTTTCAAAGAACTAGCTCCTGTTCTATTGACTTTTTTTAAATTTCAATATCATTGATTTCTGCTCTAATCTTTATTATTTCCCTTCTTCTGCTGGTTTTGGTCTTTATTTGCTGTTCTTTTTCCAGCTCTTTTAGGTGTTAAGGTTAGGTTGTGTATTTGAGATTTGAGACTCCTTCTTTAGGAAGACCTGGATTGCTATATTTTACTTCCCTCTTATACTTCACACCTTTGCTACATCCCAGAGGTTTTGGGCTGTCGTGTTTTCATTTTCATTGGGTTCCATTTACTTTTTAATTTCCTCTTTAATTTCTTGGCTAACCCACTCATTCTTCAGTAAGATGTTCTTTAATCTCCAAGTATTTATGGTCTTTCCAAATTTTTTGTTGTTGATTTTGAGTTTCATAGCATTGTCTGATCTCATAGCAAGGTATGATCTTGATCATTTTGTACTGCGTTCATACTTTTAATGCTTATCTAAATCCCTTGAAAGGCATTGAAAGCCATGCTTTCTTAAATTGATATACTTACATTCTTGGAATAATCAGTGAGATTTGAAAGATAATTTAGCAAATTGGTCTCATTTAAAATGTTAGGATTTAAATTTGTTTAATTCAGTCATATTTGGGTCAATACCTACTGAAAAAAACAGTATCTCAAATTTCTTTCAGTAGTTTGCTGAATGAAATGTAAGCTATAAAAATTGCTTCCCAACACAACATACTGTTCCGCAGTGGAGGGTTCTGCTAGATCCCTGAACTAGTTGGGAGTAATAGTAAATATAACGTGTCCTACGGTAGTAGGCACATGAAAATTAATGAACCACTAAATGAGTTAGTGTACTCACTCTGTGGAGGCAGCAGTTAAGATTCAGAGAAGCTGACTTGGTAGAAAAGTCCAGTGCAGACAGATTTGAACCCATATCTCTTTATCCCAATCTAACCTCCACCACACTTGAAGTTACCTTTCGTCATTCCTCTAAATTTTTTAATTTTTCCCTTAGAAAAGCTTAAGCTTTCATGTTTGAATTCACATTTACTGGCTGAAATAGATATTATTAAAAATTATAATTTATTATCATTTATTTAAAAATATCATATATTATCGTGTAAAACAAAAAAAATCATTAAATCTTCTTGTTTTCTTTTTAACCCACGGTAAACTTTTAATACTTCAGTTTTGTCTTTTTTAAGACTTTAGAAGGAGTAAAAAAAATGTGTAAATAATATATTTCTTGAGGATCATAGCAACAACAAATAGTAGTCTCTGGCCACAAAACAGACACTTACTTAAAGGTCAGTCTATAGCAGTCAAAGGTTAACTAGGTTTCTTGTTCTTTTCCATATTTAGTTGCTTGGAGTATATTATAGATAATGTGAAACTTGTGAGAATTCTGAGGAATGAATTCTCATTTTCCCAGAATGGCTAACCATACCATTTCTTCTCATTCATTAAATTGCTATCCAGCGTAAACGGCTTCTGATTTGAACCATTGACCTTAAGGTAAATGTCACCATATCACCTTTCCAATTTCCTTAACTGCCCTATCTCCCCACAGGCAGGAGATCACCTCATTTATTAAAGATTTATTTTGACACATAGGTTACCACTCTCTTCTCAGTTTAAGTGGTGTGAAAGACAAAAGATTTAAATGATGCTTAGAAATTCATTATACCTAAAGTAATTGCCTTTTGGTTTACATAGCAGCTTGACTGTTTAAAATGTGCCTATTTAATTGCATCTTTGAATCTTTTTAACTTTTTCTAGAAAACATTTAGATTTGATGTTATTTTGTCAAATGGTTCTTATTATGTATTTAAGAAATGAGTGTAATAATTGTTTTAAAGGAAGGGAGTCCAAAATTAACTGATTTATGCATATGCCATATTTGAACCCATAAAATTTGCAATTAAAGTGCTTTCAACACCCTGGATTTGAACAGTAAATAATAATATTAACTTCCAACAATGGTTTTATAGTTTCTAGAGAATTGATTCTTCAAAAACCAGAAACTTGAAATTAAAAGCATGAAGTATGTATGAATTTGAGAACATAGATTCTAGTTCAGCCTCTCCTAGCCCTGGAATCCTGGACACATCTTCTAACCGCTTTTGGCTTTAATGTTCTTATCTTGAAAATAAGATTGTAGTAGATTATCTCCAGGCTATCTTTCATCTCTGAAATTCTGTAAATCTAAAATGCTTAGCTGCTGTGGGACACCTGGGTGGCTCAGTCAGTTAAACGTCCAATTTCGGTCATGATCTCACAGTTCGTGAGTTTGAGCCCTGCATAGGACTCTGTGCTGACAGCCCAGAGCCTGGAGCCTGCTTTGGATTCTGTGTGTGTGTCTCTCTCTGCTCCTCCCCAACTCGTGCTCGCTCTCTCTCTGTCTCTCAAAAATAAATAAACATTAAAAAAATAATAAAATGCTTGGGGCGCCTAGGTGGCTCAGTCGGTTGAGTGTCCAACTTCGGCTCAGGTCATGATCTCACAGTCTGTGAGTTTGAGCTCCGCGTCGGGCTCTGTGCTGACAGCTCAGAGCCTAGAGCCTGCTTCGGATTCTGTGTCTTCCTCTCTCTCTGCCCCTCCCCCGCTCATCCTCTGTCTCTCTCTCTCTCTCTCAAAAATAAATAAACATTAAAAAAAAATAAAAAATAAAAAAATAATAAAATGCTTAGCTGCTGTTTTTGGAAAGAAAGGGCATCTCATTATAAATTTGAAAGTTCTAATAGTTGATAAATTTGCCAAAACATTATATAATACAACATTTTCAGTTTCTAATGTCAAACAAACTGTAGAGAGATACATAGAGTAAAAAAAGTGAGTCTCAAAAATAAAAATTAAAAAAAAAAAAAGTGAGTCTCTTCACTACCCACTTTCATCCTGCTCATTCCACTTTGATGTGATTATCACATCTCATGCTTTCCATTCCTATTTTTCAGGCACCCTTGAAGAACTTCTCCCCAGTTAACATTTTCCTGTTTGAAGCCTCTTATTTCACCTAAAAAAAAATTGTTTTAATGTTTACTTATTTTTGAGAGAGAGAGAGAGAGAGAGAGACAGAGAGAGAGAGAGAAATAGAGACAGAGTATGAGGAGGGACAGAGACAGAGAGGGAGAATCTGAAGCAGGCTCCAGGCTCTGAGCTGTCAGCACAGAGCCCAATGTGGGGCTTGAACCAACGAACCGTGAGATCATAACCTGAGCTGAAGTCAGACACTCAACTGACTGAGCCACCCAAGTGCCCCTGTTTCACTTTTTAAATGTGTGTAACCTACATAAAAAAAGTCTTAATTGAATTTTTACAAAATGAATACATCCACCACCAAATCAAGAATAAAAGCTCCTTTTGTGCTGTCTCAAAATTCCGCATATATGTTGCATAGATATTATTGTTTCAGAAGGTGTGTTTTATTTGCAGATTTATGATAGTATTCTGTAATTTCACTTGGAAAACTGATAATGTATTAAATACTTAACTTTTAAAGTCATTTTTTCTACATCTGAAACTGTTTTAAATGCTAGTGATACATGGTCCATTTATATTTCAACATTAGTTCCTTTTGAGAACATTTCTAGTATAACTACTATGTAAAGGTTACTTGGTGTACAGAGATAAAGCAGGTCTTCAAGGAAACCCACGTCTTAGGTGGGTGTGAGGAAGGATGAGGGTTATAGGAAAGAGAAGAAAACACGCAATTACAATAACATTTACTTTTTTCAGTCTGGAGATAGCCTTCTATTATTTCCTCATATGAATAATATAGAAGAGGAAAAAGATAACATTAATCCTGGCAGTCAAAATCAGTTCCATTTTAGATATGTAGAAACCTGTCAAACAGTTTAAATCTTCTCAATGACTTGGACTGTTCTTATTTTCCCCATATAACTTTTTTTTCTTTATTATAAAAGGAAATTGAGACACTGTTAACTGGTTTACTGTAACATGGAAATTCTCTCTTAGGGTTTGATGACTGGAAATTTTATGTGTGCCCCTTTATGTTTGAAAATATTGTTTACTACTTTTGCTTTAGTCACTTCAATGTCCTCTTTTGCTCCTTTCCGCAGGCATTAACTGCAAACTTTAGTATAATAGGCAGAGTACTAGGTACTAGGATTATGGAAAACCTCCTTAAATTTTTTCTTATGATGTAGAAGGCAAGTAATGGCTGCTTATAGCACATATGATAGGGTTTCTGACAGAAAGAACCAGGTGCTATGGAAAAATGTAAGACAAACATCAAACTCAGATTTGGGGCTTGAGTCTTCCCAAATAAGTTGATGCTGAGTTCAAAACAGGGAAGGATGTATAGGGATGATACAAAGTAATCTTTTCTATTCTCGTTAGCCTTCACCTGGAAGTTGTACACAGTCATAGCATGTAATACCCTTTATTTCTGTGAAGACTCCCTCAGGTGCCTTCTGCTCTTTGTCCTCTGGCCACCCTTTAAATGTTCATATTCCTCCAGGATTCTGTTTGGTCTTTGTGCAGTTTTTAAAGTTGAACTATCAATTTGGCTCGAATCTCTCTAGAAGCCAAAGTAAAATTGAAGTACTATATTAATTTATAGTTAATGATTATATACTATTTTTAGCCACTTTTGTAAGCACTATAGATGTATTACTTGATATAGTCAACACTCTGTGAGGTAGATGAGGACTCTGAATATGAGAGGTAAACCTGCCCAAAGTCTTAACTGCAGGTAATTCGGTTCTAGACATGTGAATTCTGGAGCTTGCCTTCCCAACTGTCATAGTATATACTGTTCCACAGCAGCTACATGATTAATAGCATTTAGAAGGATAAAGCATTCTTCAGGGGAACTAAAGTATCTTCTGGGACTTAGGCCTAAAATGATGTATGTGATAATCCGTAGGGGATATGATAGAGTATCTTCAGTTATGATCCTATCATAAATACTATAGTAACATTCCAGTCTTAGGAGGAGCTTCTCAGTATAAGAACATAATATTATACCAAAACAAAACGCACACCATGATAGTTTTTCCATAATGCATTTCTCAGACAGCCCTTGGATAGAAATTTGGGAGCTAACATTTCAAAGTGATGTTTAATAGTTTGAAAAGGACAAAAGCAGAGGATCTTACTCATCTTTGTGTGTACAGAGCCTCATCTAGGAATAGTCATATAGAAATAATTCAGTCAGTATTTGTGGAATGAATGTGGCCACGCTTACCTGGTCTGCTACTAAAGAATGACTTGGAACAGGATGCATTAATCATGACAGGTTCTGGGGGTGGAGTTGACAGTCGCTGGCAAGATCTGATAAGTTCAAAGGGCAGAAATAAGGAGGAACTCTGTCTCTGTGTTTTGTTTTTCCTCTCATTTCCATATTCATTTATTTCCTAATTTATTCAAAAGCATTCATTTGATTTTTCCTGAATACTAAATGCCTTGTAAAGTGATGGCGATCCAGTGGTGAATAAGACAAAGCCCTGCCCTTAAGATATTTATGCTCTGGTGAGGTACATAGAAAACTAATCTGATGCTACAGTGCAGTTGGTGCTCTGGAGGTGACAAATAAAAGTTCAGATAATATGCAGCTATTTAGGCAGTGAGAACAGGTTAGAGGAAGCATGCTATGTTACAAACTTCAGCTCTTCATTAGGGTTGGAGGGTGATAGGTGAATATGAGAAATGATGAGATAGGAGGTTTGTGGTAAGCCAGACTAGGCTGTGGTTTTTGACGATGTTCCCTTCTAATAACCGCTCTCCTATAGCGGTCTGGTGGGTGAAAGGAAGATTGACACAGAAGAACTTTCCAAGTGCCACAAAATTCCTTCTTTTGCTGAATACCACCACTGAAACTGCATGACTAATCTCTTCAGTAACTATTTTTCATTGTAGATACTGGATCTTCAGGTGTCTCTTCATCTCTAAGTTGTGAGCTCCTCAAGAACAGCAGCTGTGTTTTATTTGTTTCTGGGTCTTTAGTGTCTAATTGTTACTCAGACAAAAAACAGCCATTTAACATTGGTAGTCATTTTATGTGTTATTCTAGTAACCAAAGCAGTTGCCCTATTTTTTTCCATGAAAACTAGAGCTCAAGTTTTAAATAAACAAACTTACAACCTACTCTGTCAGTTTAAGATAATTTGTCTTCAAGTAATTTCCCTCAAGGGGAAATAAATACTACACAGAAGAATTGAAAAAAAATTTTTTTTAATTTTTTTTTAATGTTTATTTATCTTTGAGAGACAGAGCACGAACGGGGGAGGGGCAGAGTGAAAGGGAGACTGAATCTGAAGCAGGCTCCATGCTCTGAGCTATCTGCACAGAGCCTGATGCGGGGCTCGAACTCACAAGCTGTGAGATCATGACCTGAGCTGAAGTGGGACGCTCAACTGACTGAGCCACCCAGGTGCCCCTGAAATTTTTTTTGTAATTGCAAGGACATTCACAGCATAACAGAAGAATTCATTAAAGAATTTGGTCAACTAAAGCGGGAGCATCACAATCCAGACTTTAGCCTCTACTACAAAGCTGTAATCATCAAGACAGCATGGTATTGGCACAAAAACAGACACATAGACCAATGGAATAGAATAGAAACCCCAGAATTAGACCCACAAAAGTATGGCCAACTAATCTTTGACAAAGCAGGAAAGAATATCCAATGGAAAAAAGACAGTCTCTTTAACAAATGATGCTGGGAGAACTGGACAGCAACATGCAGAAGGATGAAACTAGAGCACTTTCTTACACCTTTCACAAAAATAAACTCAAAATGGATAACAGACCTGAATGTGAGACAGGAAACTATCAAAACCCTAGAGGAGAAAGCAGGAAAAATAAACCCCTCTGACCTCAGCCGCAGCAATTTCTTACTTGACACATCCCCAAAGGCAAGGGAATTAAGAGCAAAAATGAACTATTGGGACCTCATGAAGATAAAAAGCTTCTGCACTGCAAAGGAAACAATCAACAACACTAAAAGGCAACCAACAGAATGGGAAAAGATATTTGCAAATGACATATCAGACAAAAGGCTAGTATCCAAAATCTATAAAGAGCTCACCAAACTCCACACCCAGAAAACAAATAATCCAGTGAAGAAATGGGCAGAAAACATGAATAGACACTTCTCTAAAGAAGACATCTGGAAGGCCAAAAGGCACATGAAAAGATGCTCAGTGTCACTCCTCATCAGGGAAATACAAATCAAAACCACACTCAGATATCACCTCATGCCAGTCAGAGTGGCTAAAATGAACACATCAGGAGACTATAGATGCTGGCAAGCATGTGGAGAAACGGGAACCCTCTTGCACTGTTGGTGGGAATGCAAACTGGTGCAACCGCTCTGGAAAACAGTGTGGAGGTTCCTCAAAAAATTAAAAATAGATCTACCTCATGACCCAGCAATAGCACTGCTAGGAATTTACCCAAGGGATACAGGAGTGCTGATGCATAGGGGCACCTGTACCCCAATGTAATACTACATGCCAATGAGAAAGAATGAAATATGGCCTTTTGTAGCAACGTGGATGGAACTGGAGAGTGTTATGCTAAGTGAAGTAAGTCATACAGAGAAAGACAGATACTGTATGTTTTCACTCTTATGTGGATCCTGAGAAACTTAACAGAAGACCATGGGGGAGGGGAAGGAAAATTAAAAAAAAGAGGTTAGAGAGGGAGGAAGCCAAAACATAAGAGACTCTTAAAAACTTAGAACAAACTGAGGGTTGATGGGGGGTGGGAGGGAGGGGAGGGTGGGTGATGGGTATTGAGGAGGGCATCTGTTGGGATGAACACTGGGTGTTGTATAGAAACCAATTTGACAATAAATTTCATATTTAAAAAAAAGAATTTGGTCAACTATGTTTAGCTTGAAATGTTTTATTATTGTTTTGATTTACAGACTTATGAGGAAGATCGAAGAAATTATTCTGAACTTCAAATTAGATGTCAACGTTTGGCCTTAGAATTAGCTGACACAAAACAGTTAATTCAGCAAGGGGACTACCGTCAAGAAAACTATGGTAAAGTCAAAAAGTAAGTAGTTAAGATGGCTACAGTAGTTCTTGTGTGTGTGTGTGTGTGTGTGTGTGTGTGTGTGTGTGTGTGTGTGTGTGTGTATGCATCAAAGTCACCTGAATTGTTATCATCAACATTGTTAATTCCACTTTGTACCTTACTGTTTTTCTGTGTCCCTACTTTTGAATTTTCCAGAATGTCATAGTTGGAATCATACAATATGGGACCTTTTAAGACTGACTTCTTTCACTCAGTGATATACATTTAAGTTTCCTCTAGGTCTTTTCATGGCTTGATAGCTCATTTCTTTTTGGTGAGTGATATTTCATTGTCTGGATATACCACAGTTTATACATCCATTCACCTACTAAAGGACATCTTGGTTAGTTTCAAGTTTTGTCAGTTATATCTAAGTCTGCTGTAAACATCCACATCAGGTTTTTGTATGGACATAAGTTTTCAACTCCTTTGGGTAAATACCAAGTAGCACAATTGTATGGTAAGTGTATTTTTAGTTTCGGGGCACCTGGGTGGCTCAGTCGGTTGAGTGTCCGAGTTCAGCTCAGGTCCTGATTTCATGGCTTGTGAGTTCAAGCCCTGTGTCAGGCTCTGTGCTGACAGCTCAGAGCCTGGAGCCTGCTTCAGATTCTGTGTCTCCCTCTCTGTCCCTCCCCTACTTGCACTCTGTCTCCCTCTCCCTCTCTTTCAAAAATAAACATTAAAAAAAAAAAGTATTTTTAGTTTTGTAAGAAACCACTAAACTTTTTGTCCCAAAGTGGCTCTACGATTTTGCGTTCCACCAGAGGTGAATGAGAGTTCCTATTGTTCTATGTCTTTGCCAGTATTTGGCATTCTGGATTTTGACCATTCTAATAGGTATTTAGGGGTATCTCACTGTTGTTTTATTTTGCGTTTTTCTGATGACATTTGTTGTGGAACATCGTTTCATGTGCTTATTTGCAATCTGTATCTTCTTTGATAAGGTGTCTATTAAGGTTTTGGCCCATTTTCTAATTGGGTTGTTTGTTTTCTCACTGTTGAGTTCTAAGAGTTCTTTGTATATTTTGGATAACAGTACTCATCAGGTATGCCTTTAGCAAATATTTTCTCTCATTCTATGGCTTGTCTTTTCATTGTCTTGACGTATACCTTATTCTGCATTGCACAAAAAGTATGTGGTTTTGGCAGTTTGTTGGATTTAGATTATATTTTTATATCCACTTTTATTTTATTTGGAAGTTGCTGCTGTCTTTTAAAATGTAATGTCTTAGAAGATAGAGACCCAGTGAAGTCCCATGTGTGTAAATATTTTTGAAATCTCACTTGATTATTTTTGTTTATGGAACCAATTTAAATACTTCAGTTTTATCTGAAGTTTTTTTAACTATTCCTTTCTGACAAAGGACATATATACTTTCAAAAGATAAAACTTTTCTTGAGAATATTTGCCAGTGCTACTAAGTAGCTATAGCAGAGAATTTTCCTTTTACTGGAATATACTTTTCTGTTGTTTGTACATTAATGAGCCACTACTTAGCTATATGTCCCTAGGTACATCTGTTATCATTCTAAACCAAAGTTTTGTCATCCATGAGATGGTGTTGATACTAGTAACTGTACCATAAAAACAAGATCAAGTAAAGAATATTTATGCAAATATTTATAGATAGAGACATTATTCTAATTGTTCACTGCTGTCTGTACCTGCACCCAAAATTATTCTTGAAATATAGTAGTCACTTAATATTTATTAAACAAATGGACACTTTAAAAATTACATAGCAACATAAATAAATTTCAAAGATCAGATTGGTATTCCTACTTCCAGCATGACTGACATGCTGCGTGTATTATTATGTATGGATAAATGTTAAAATATGGTAATTATTGGAGCTTGAAATCAGCGGCTCTTGAATAAAGCTAGATTTCGAAAGAATCATTTCAAAAGTAAGTAGATTGTGATGGTAAGATAATACTTTGATTTGGTGTTTTGATGTACTCTCTGCCACTATAAAACTGTAGCAGTAATAGATAAAACATGAAAAGAGAAAACTAAAAAGCCAAGTCATCAGAATAATCAGAGTGGCCATGAATTTGAAGGATAAATGAACAAAGATGAGTCATGGTAATTATTGGTAATTGTTGAAGCCAGGTGATGAGAGCAAGGGAGTTCATTATATCATATCTATTTATATATATGTTTTACTTTCTGTAATAAAAACCTAGGAAGGAAAAACATAGCCCTCATCAAAAATATGATAAACATCTTTATGTGCTAGAAATGGAGCCGAAAAACAAACAAGCAAGAGGGGCTCAAACTGTGAACTCTTCAGTTCGTTCAATAGAGTGAAGAGATTAAAGAAATGTTCTGATTACAAAAATATAAGATAAACTGAGGGTGGGGGGAATCACTCTTGTGTCCCTGATAAATTCTTACACATATGCAAAAGGAAACCGGCATGTGGATGTTAATTATAATTAGATTAAAAGAATTCAGATGCTTTTCAGTAGCAGAATGGGAAATCAGTTATGATTTATTTCTATAATGTAATTCAATGTAGCAGTTAAAATCATTAAACTAGATCTGGGTGTATCTATATGGACAAGTCAAATGGAATACTATATTTTAAAAAGTGTATCCATCTTTTTTTTAATTTTTAAGTTAAAAAAAAATTTTAAGTTTATTTATTTGGGGGGGTGGGGGGGGAGAGATAGAGAGAGAGAGAGAGAGAGAGAGAGAGAGAGAGACCGAGAGACCCCCAAGCAGACTCCACGCTGTCAGTGCAGAGCCCAATGTGGTGCTCAAACTCACAAACCATGAGATCGTGATCCGAGCCCAAACCAAGAGTCTGATGTCTAACTGATTGAGCCACCCAGGCGCCCTAAATTTTTTTATTTTAAAAAGATGTGTCCACCTTTTTTTTTTAAAGCAATTTCTTACTTTCTGGCATAACATAATTTTCTCAGGTCTATTTTCTAATTTCATTGCCTCAGACCTTCCTCTATGAGTCCTGGTTCCTTTTAGTGAGAAATACTATTTAGAAATTAAGATTTGGGTGCTGGTCATTGATACATTGGTCATTGTTTCTAAGCCCTTTCAGTAAAGAGGTGATTAGAGAGGGAGTTGGGAGGATGGCTTAACACAGTACAGATAAAATCATACCGATACCTCTAATTCCAATTCAGTACCATAGTAGCTAATTGAAGGGGCTTCAACTGTCCAAATATGGTACAACTTGAGTATCAAAATGAATATTAACAGTAATGAATTATAATTTGTTGACTAGAATAAGAATCCTGAGTGCATGCTAATAATAAGAGTTTTTACAGTGGGATGCCAACCAATAAATATATATGCATATTATAATTACCGTTTTGTAACCTCATAATACTATTTGATTCAGAATCATCAGTGGAAGCTAAAACCATTGGGTAAAAGTATATTCAGGAGCAAAATATATATTCTCAAAGTATGTTTCCCACAGATTACTTACTAATCACAGAGGGCAAAAAAGTACTTTTATATTTGAGTACTTTGGCAGATACCACTTTAAACAGGTGACTAAGGTTATTTTCACCAGTCATAGGACATAATGACATCATGGCTGCTTTGTGTACTAAGGCTTTATGTACTCTTTATGTGCCTCTCTGTGTACTAAGGCTTTATGTACTCTATGTGACATACTGAGGACACATTATCACAGATGTAGTGTTTCGGCCCTAAATGCTTAACCTGAATCTAATTACAGGGAAACATCAGACAAATGAAAATTGAGTGACATAAAACAACTGGCCAGGGGTGCCTGGGTGGCTCGGTCGGTTGGGTGTCCGACTTCGGCTCAGGTCATGATCTCACTGCCCGTGAATTTGAGCCCTGCGTCGGGCTCTGTGCTGACCGCTCAGAGTCTGGAGCCTGTTTCAGATTCTGTGTCTCCCTCTCTCTCTGCCCCTCCCCTGTTCATGCTCTGTCTCTCTCTGTCTCAAAAATAAATAAATGTTGAAAAAAAAAATTAAAAAAAAAAAAAAGCAACTGGCCAAATAGACTTTCTCTGTCTTTTACAACGTTGACTAAGGAACTGCTCAGGGTTAAAGGATACCAAAGATACATGACATCCAAATGCAATGTATGATAATCCATTGGATCCTATACTGGGAAAATGCCAATTGGGACAATTGACAAAATTGGAAAATGGATTATATATTAGATATTGTATTAGGGCTAATTATACTGGGATTATATCAAAGAATTTTTTTAATCTTAGAAAATCCACACCAGATTATTCAGGGATAAAGGGATTTAATGTCTGCATATACCTCTTAAATAGTTAAGGGGAAAAATTGCACACGTGTCTGTGTGTCTGTGTGTATAGTGATGTATATGTGTATATGCACGTATCTATATTCATTCACATATATGAACAATAGGGAGAGAATAAATATGACAAAGTAATACTCAGTAAATATTACAACGTAAATATGACAAAATGTTAACATTTGGTGAGTAAGAGTTTTTTGTTTTTTTGTTTTTTAAGTTTATTTATTTATTTTGAAAGAGAGCAAGCAGGGGAGGGACAGAGAGAGGGGGAGAGAGAATCCCAAGCAGGCTCTGCAGTGTCAGAGCCCAACACAGGGCACTGTGGAGCCCAACACAGGACTCAAACTCACAAACCCTTGAGATCGTGACCTGAGCTGAAATCAAGAGCCCAATGCTTAATAGACTGAGCCACCCAAGCACCCTGAGTAAATGTATTAAAAAAACAATATGGAGACACTAAATTTATCGTTGTATCTAGGGGATGATAAAGGAACAGTGACGAATATGTAGGACTTTAAGTTTACCATAGTGTCTTATCTATTTAAAAAGCAAAATAAAACTTTAATGCAAATGGAGACCAATGTTAACTATTTTCAACTGTGGATAGTGAGGTCATGGATGTTTTGCTATATCGTGTTTTGTACTCATTTTTTACACTGAAAAATCATAGCAAAGGAAGCATGATCATTACCATGTGAGAATACAAACATTTGCTGTAAATGCACAAAACACTTATTGATTGATACTCTCAGTCATCTTTAGTGAGTTTATGGATGATTGTTATTTTATAACTTGTGCTTTGCTCACTTTTCTTCAATAAACATGACTTTGTTAACCAAAAGAACAGTATCTTTCTAAACCAGTTTTGAAAATCTAATGAAAAACAAAAAACAATTCTTAACATCCATCTGCATTGGAAATACCAGGTGGGTAGATGAAATCTGTTGAAGTACAAAGGAACTGATTCTGACTAGAGAAGATAAATTGAGTTAGGAAGTCTTTATTTCTGCTTACTTTTTAAGATACCTGTTGGAGGTTTGTTCTAATTCTTGGTTTCAGTGTTTGAGGTCAAGAGCTTGTCTGCAAATGGAAATTAGAATCTCTGGGCAATCTTAAACAATTTGTGAATGAAATAGTCACAAGAATCCCTCCTTTTGTATCTGCTATGCAATCTGAGTGATGAATTAGGGGCTTTTTGATGCTAACTGAACTGAAAGCCTAGAGCCACATATAAATTATTTAAAAGTTTGGCTTCAAGATAAGATTAATGATGATTAGTGAAAAGATACCGCTGTGTACCTTAGAAGGTATTCTTATGTATTTTACTGGGTAGTGTAGTTTACATATTTATTTTTTAAAGATAACAAATTTACATTTATATATATGAACAGTCTTAAAACCTTGCTTTGAAAAGCAGACACTTTATTGTTCACAAAATGACACTAAAGCCCCACTGCTGGTATTTCTCTTTGGTTTCCTGAAACATAAATCAGCCCCTTTTTTTGTTGGTTTTTTGTTGTTTTTGGGTTTTGGGTTTTTTTGGTTGTTTTTTTTTCTTTTTCTTTTTTTTTCTTTTTTTTTTTTTTTTGAGAGAGAGCACGCACAAGTGAGGGAGGGGCAGAGAGAGACAAAGAGAGAGAGAGAGAGAAAGAAGCAGGGCTTACCTGAAGTGGGGCTCGTGCTCACCCAAAGTAGAGCTTGTGTTCACCCGAAGCAGGGCACAAGCTCACCCAATGAGGGGTTCGACTCAGGAATCCTGATGTGAGATCATGACATGAGCCCAAGTCAGATGCTTAACAACTGAGCCACCACCCAGTGCCCCCAGCCCATTTTTAAATGTTGATTATAAAATTGGATATAAAATGTACCTATGTATTTGAATTTTATTTTAGTAAAAATAAATAAGTGTATTTGAATTTTATAGTGAGCGTGATGCCCTTGAACAGGAAATAATTGAGTTAAGGAGAAAACATGAAATACTTGAAGCCTCTCACATAACTCAAGCTAAAGAAAGAAATGAATTATCAAAAGAGGTAAGCTCATAGAGTCATGTGTATTTTATCATACGGTGATTGTGGGCACAGCCCAGGGCAGAATTGTGGGAGGGACATTTTTCCTTTTTGATGTAGTTAACAGAAAAAGGGACTTCAGTAGCTCTGTTTGAATGGGAAATTGCAAAGTAAGAATTAGCTTTTTATGTGGTGAGTGAAAGCATAAGTGAAAGAAAATATTACAGTAAACCCTGAAAAGTAAGACGAAGTTGCTCTGGACACTGTCTGTCTCTGCCCATATGTAGGTAACCACCTTACAACAAACTGTTACTTTACTGCAAAAGGATAAAGAGTATCTCAGTCGCCAAAACATGGAGCTTAGTGTTCGCTGTGCCCATGAAGAGGATCGCCTTGAAAGACTTCAGGCTCAACTTGAAGAAACCAAAAAGGCTAGAGAAGAGATGTATGAAAAATATGTAACATCCAGGCAAGATTTGCATTATTTTTCACATAAATAGATACAAATTAGCACCATTTTCTCTGAGGGAACTCTTAGCTTGGGGAAGAACAGTGATTTTTTTTTTTTAATTATATTGGACTATATTAAAATAACAGTTCATTTTGTTTCCTTTTAATATATTCTTATTCTAGTTGACTTTTTCTTAAGACATAGTTTTATTTTTTTCCCAATAGTGAAAAGACTACTTCTTTTGGGTCGGTGTGTATATGCTATAATTCTTGTTGTTGTTATGACATAACCTTTTTGTCTACAACTAAGATCTCTATGTAAGTGTTTTTTGAAAGAAAAGATGTAAGTATCTTTGTGAAAGGATCTTTTGAAAACAGTCTAATTGTGCAGAGCCTAAGCTGACCTTCTCCTGACTATGTGAAACCTAAGAAGAATGAAGGGACGGCATTGCATACACACTCCGGAATCAGACTCCTGCATTTTGATCCTGTCTTCTCTCTTCAACTAGATGTATAAGCTATTAGAGTTATAGTATATATATAGTATATATAGTACATATATACGTATGTATGTGTGTGTGTATGTATGTGTGTATATATATGTATATATATATATGTATATAGTTATAGTCCTTATAATCCTTGAGATATTTATTTTTATCAGCACATCCAAAACTAAAACAAATTTAAAATTTAATCCTTTAAAAGTTCACACATTCATAACTTTTTCCCTAGTCTGTGGAATTTTTCATGTGTTTGTGCTCCTGCTAATGGCCTAGGTAATGCTTTGACTTTGCTCAGAAATCACAGTGGTTGTGGTTGTTGTGCTTTAGAAGGAAAGGTTTTATAGTCAATTAGAGTCATTTTCGTTTTGTTTTTAATTTTGTCTCTCAACATGTACAACACCAGATTATGTTTAAATCAAGGGCATTCCATATACATCAGTTTTCAGGTCTTTAGCCATATGCATTAAAAACTATTAATATGATATTTTTAAGGATGAGCACATTTTATATAGTAATTAAGCCTTTGAGGCAATATATCTAACAACTATGTTTTTTAGATAACATTGTATATAGAACTTACTTGACATAAGATAATAAATCTAACACGAAGCATAAAAGTACGTTTCTTTTACAGAAACAAAATTCATGGATATTATCTTTGACTCCTTGCAGAGACCATTATAAAACAGAATATGAAAATAAACTACATGATGAACTGGAACAAATCAGATTGAAAACTAATCAAGAAATTGATCAACTTCGAAGTGCCTCTCGGGAAATGTATGAACGGGAAAACAGGTATAAAAGAAGTAGGAAATTATTTCTCTTTGAAGCTTATTAAACTATTTCTATGACATCAAATCTAAATAAAATGGAACATTAAAGTTCTAAGGTCTTTGGTAACTACCTCAGAAGAGGGTTTATCAGACCTTAAGGTAAGCCTCTTTACTCAGGTATTCCCATTATCTCTTCATTATCTTGGGAACTTGTCTTTTTGCCTTTAAGGGTTCATATTGAGGACAGAGATGAAAAGGGAATAAGAGATGCCAGTAGTTCTTCCCATAACATGCCAATGATTTCTGCAAGAAATTTTTTAAAACTGGAATAATAATATGAAATATCACATATGCCTCATTATCTGCTGGCCCTGACAGATATATTAAATAATCTTGAAGATGAATAATTTTTATTCATTTTAATCACTTTTAGATTAGTATATATACGGTTCCCTTAGTCAGTGATTGGCAGTATTAGGGTGAAATAAATGCTACTTATTTCAACAGTAGTTTGTTTTGTTTTTTTTTTACTATCATTATACTTCATTATACTATCACTATACTATACTATATTATACTATGATTATACTTCATATGGCTTTTGAAAGTTTATATTTTAGTGGGAAAATTATTTTGAAATTGACTTGTCTCATACTAGTTTATCAACACTGATTTGAGGGGGCGCCTGGGTGGCGCAGTCGGTTAAGCGTCCGACTTCAGCCAGGTCACGATCTCGTGGTCCGTGAGTTCGAGCCCCGCGTCAGGCTCTGGGCTGATGGCTCGGAGCCTGGAGCCTGTTTCCGATTCTGTGTCTCCCTCTCTCTCTGCCCCTCCCCCGTTCATGCTCTGTCTCTCTCTGTCCCAAAAATAAATAAGAAACGTTGAAAAAAAAATTCAACACTGATTTGAGTGTGTGATATTTTGAAGTTTGCCAACAAGCAAGACTTTAAATCAGACTTAATTCTATAATTATCACTGTAACATGTTGTTCTACTAGGAGTATAGTAGCAAAAACTTTGAGGGTTCCTCCCCTCAATTCCAGGCAAAAAAAGCTGGAATTTTACCTACTGTGTTAATGTAGTTGGCCTCTACTAGGGAAAATCTGTAAGAACTACATGTGCAGAATTAGCCTTTGGGTAGAAAACCAGCAAAGATAACTTTTTAAATCGCTGTTAAATTGTTATTTTAATAAAACAGATTGAGAGAGATTTTTATGATAATGTTGAAATCCTTTCGAGCAGTTAAATAATTGGACAACCTCTTGCAAAAAAATGAAACTGGACCACTATCTTACACCACACATAAAAATTCATTCAAAATAGATTAAAGACTTGAATGTGAGACCTGAAACCATAAACCTCCTAGAAGAAAACATAGGCAGTAAGCTCCTCAACACCAATCTTGACAATGATTTTTTGAATCTGACAACAAAAGCAAAAAATGGCTTTCCAGTTTTCCCAACACCATTTACTGAAAAGACTCCTTTATTTCTGGGCTTTCCATTCTGTTCCATTTATCTATGTGTCTGTTTTTATGCCAGTGCCATACTATTTTGATTATGTTCATTTTGTAATATAAGTTGAAATCAGGGAACATGATGCCTTCAACCTTGTTCTTCTTTCTCAAGATTGCTGTGGCTATTGGGGGATTTTTGTGGTTCGATACAAATTTTAGGATTTTTGTTCTAGTTTAGTGAAAAATGCCATTAGAATTTTTATAGGGATTGCGTTGAATCTATAGCTTGTTTTTGGGTAGTGTGGACACTTTCCCAATCATTCTAATCCATGAGCATGGAGTATCTTTTGATGTATTTGTGTGTTTATTCAGTCAGTCATAGAGGATATAAACTATATTTTTTAAATGTACATTTGGTAAGTAATTACAAATTAAATACCTGTTTAACCACCATCCCAATCAAGAGTCAGTGTCAGCACCACAAAAATGTCTTTGAGACCCTTTCTGCTTAACTCCTTCCTTCCATAAAGATAACTACTATTCTGATTTTTATACTAACTTTCTTGCTTTTTCTTGTACTTTTATTATCTTAATTACCAGTAAATATATATGTCTGAGAAATATAGTTTAGTTTTCATATTATATTAGTGTCACATAAAGGGATCATGCTGTATGTATTCTTTTGTGGCTATATGTGATTCTTCATGTAACCTTTTTTTAAGATCCATATGCTGTTGCATTTAGCTGTTCATGGTCATAACTAAAGTATGCCATTTTTATGAATTCATGCTTAGGACAACAAGGACATTAGGAGATTAGAGAGAGATGCATACAGAGAGATTAAAGAATGTCAAAACAAATTCTTCCATCTTTTTCAAAATTTTGGTTAGTCCCAGCCCTGTATTGGGTAAAAAGTTTCCTCTACCTTGTGGTCACTTGCTGGTAGGGTTCAAAATGCAGACCAAAAGAAGAGATATAAGCCTACTATATACCAAGGTTGATGTTAGAAAAGTTTACATTTGAGCTCTCCCAGCACTGTATTCACTTATTTAGCAAACATTTGTTGAGATCCACCATATGCCATAGATACATCAGGGACCTCTGTCTTCATGAAGTTGGTTTTCTAATAGACATAAAGACAGTAGAGAAACAATAATTATGATGATAATGGAGAAAATGACAACACAGGATGAGACTATATAGAATCAGGGAAGACGTCACGGCAGAAGAAATACCCATGCTGATACCTGCATGATGACTAAGTGTAAGATGCAGGTTAGGGAAGGGAAAGGAATTGGGCAATGAATGTTCAGCATGTATAAAACCTGGAGATTATACAATATGAAGCTTTTTGAACAAACTGAAAATAATTCCATATGACTTGAGTGTAGACTGAGTTCTAAAAGATAAAACAGAAGAGGGAAACAGAGGTCCAGATCATGTATTTGGAGCATTGTCTAAGTAAGACCAATGGGGAACAATGGAAAGATTTTAAGAATATGCATTATATGATCAAATTTTATACAAAAAAAGAGATTTCTCTGCAATGTGGAGAGAGTAGAGAAGTAAAGTATATGACCACAGACATAAAGGCCACGTTTTGAGGTTGGTTCTGCTACCAGAATGAGAAATGATAGAACGGGATTATAGCAATAGAGATGGAGAGTAATGGGCCAGATTGAAAACATTTCTGGGAGGCAGAACCAACAGGATTCAGTGACTAGATTGGATTAGGGAGTGAGAAGATGTTAAGTATGTCATCAAGTTTCTGGATTTGGGTAGCTAATGTGGATGATGATGATGCAATTTTTAAAATATTAGGGGAAAAAATAAGGCTTTAATAGGAAAACAAGGTAAATTTAGTTTTATTTTATTTAAAGTTTTTGTGTAATATAAACAGAAAAATTGACTGTATAAGGTTCTGAATCTCAAGAGAAGGGTCTGGGCATGAGATAGACCTGTGGCATAGGTGATATTATTTCTGTTTTACACATAAGTACTTTTAGTCCTGTGACTCAATTCTGTTACAGATTTTATAGGCTTTTATTGACTGGCTTATTAACCTTAAAATATATGGGATTGTTTCTTTGATAGCATGCATAATTATTTCCAGATAACCCACATAGCACATAAACTTTGGTATTACAATCATTTTGAGAATTTCCTGATTTTTCAGTTTTTTGTTCTTTTTAAAAATCCTTTAAAATGCATGGCAACATAGATTTAGACAAGTTAGCCCTTATTCTCTAGGATGCTTGATACAGGTAGGTTGGGAAATAGCTGACAGAACTATTTGTAGAAGCATGGAAACAAAAAGCAGGTTTCCTTTTCCCCAATATTGTTCTGCCTCCATATCCACATCAAAATGGATACCACCTAACCAGGAAATTCCTGGGATCCCGGCCTCTGCCCTGGAACCCCGGGCAGCCACTGTACCCAGAATGACCCCATGGATATTGAAACCAGAGTGGGCATTTGCCACCAGGTGGCGCCAGACTGCAGCCCAGATCCAAATGGATTTGAATTGCACAAGGACCCCTAGCTGTAGGGCTCACCTTTGTCATTTTTTTAACCTCACAGTAATCCAACTCTGTATTTTATATGGCTGAATCTTTTTGAATCACAGTTTCTTCATTATGGCAGGATTTAACTGTACTTAGTGCTTATGTCTCACTAGTCTTCATAAAGTAAAAATAAATTATAAATTATTTCTTTTGAAATCTCATAATAGGAGTTAAAACAGACGAAGTACTTACACTTGCATGTTTGTACTTAGTCTTTTTACCTCTCCCCCCATAAACATTTTTAGAAGAAAATTAAATAAGATTAAAGAAATATTTTATGGCCTTGGTTTGTTTTCTATACATTGGGGGATATTAAGAGAGTGCCTTTTATTTTCTCCTCTTAGATGTGTAAGAGAAAGATGGAACACATGCCAGCTGATCTTGGCATCTATCCCTGCAGTCATACCGTAGTTTGTGAAGTGAAGGGGAAGAGAGCACAAGAGACAAAGACTTAAGAAAAGGCAGAAATAAGCAAAGAAAGAATTTGGGTATTTGGATACATCAAAAGTACTGTAGTTGGGATTATAACGTGTATGTATGTATGCTTTGCTCAGTCTGGGAGTTAGGCTTCTTGTCTTCTTCTGTTGCTTTAAAATGTAGTTTGCCGCTGTGGGAAATAGTGAAACTCACTCTGGTGGTGAGATTCTTCTATAAATAACTTCTTGCTTAGTAGGTATTTTGTGACTGAAATGTACAGACCCTCTTATACATTTGGAAGAAAAGCTTTATTCCTGAACAGGGAGTATATTATGAAAAAGATTTGGATCAAAAGACTAAACTTAAATTCTGGCTCTGCCAGTAAATCTGCTTAATATCCCTGAAGTTTAATTTACTCTTTTATAAAGTGAGCTAATAGTACTGTTTCACAGAGTGATCTGTAAGGTCTCAATGAGATAATGTATATGAAAAGTACATTATAAATTATAAAGCTATGTATAAGTAGTACTTATTCTGATACCTTTTATCTGTAGGCAGTATTTTAAGTTTTTTTCTTTTATCGATTTGTTGACAGTATTAAAATGAAGATTGTATAAAAGTCACTGATAACATTATGAAATTATTATCATTAGAAGGCACTACTATAAAGTATGTAATGAATCTTAAGTATTGGGGCACCTGGGTGGCTCCGTTGGTTAAACGTTCGACTTCAGCTCAGGTCATGATCTCGTGGTCTGTGAGTTCAAGCCCCATCTCGGGCTCCTGGAGCCTGCTTCGGATTCTGTTACCCTCTCTCTCTGCCCCTCCCCACTCATATTCTCTCTCTCGCTCCCTCCCTCCCTCCCTCCCTCCCTCCCTCCTCTCTCTCCCTCTCTCTCTCAAAAATAAACATTAAAAAAAATAAATTAAAAAAATCTTAAGTATTGATCTCCATAGCATTGAACCATTTTCCTTAAATGACATGATACAGACATGCAGGTCTGTATGCCCTTTGTTTCAGTCTAAATTTCTACATAAAATGCTAACTTATTTGTTCCTAATTAATACTATGAGGTAACAAAAAGGAAATAAATTCATCTGATTAAGTTTTTCCAAAAGTAAAACTACCTTGACCTAAGGTGGTCTCATAATTGTGAACCCAGAAAGAACTATTCTCATAGTGATCCTGTAAAAAGGAGAATGAGTTTGTTACAAGTATTTTATTACGCTTTTGAAAAAGTCAAACCAGTAGGGAAAGGGAGATCAAAAATATGCTTTTAAATGTGACAGTATTGCTTTAGTGATTTTATTTTCCCACCATATCAGTAAAATCCATCTTGATCAGAATTTATCATCTTCCAAAAGTACTCAAGAAGAAACTTAATGACATAAACTTGAAGTTTGTGTCAAATATTGGAGTGATATTAAACATCTTCAATCCAAGCTTATTTACAAAGGTTAGTTGAGTATATATAATGCATTAGAATAGATGAACGAGGGGCGCCTTGGTGGCTCAGTTAAGCATCCGACTTGGGCTCAAGTCATGATCTCCCAGTTCGTAGGTTCAAGCCGCACATCGAGCTCTGTGCTGACAGCTCACAGCCTGGAGCCTGCTTCAGATTCTGTCTCCCTCTGTCTCTGCCCCTCCCCCCCTTGCACTCTCTCTCTCTGTCTCTCAAAAATAAATAAATGTTAACAAACAATTTTAAAAAAGAATAGATGAATCTGAACCAGTATATTCAGGCTCCATTCATCATTTTAAAAGTGTATGTCCTCAATTGGTGCTTCAACAAACTTCTTTTGTTCATGTCTGACCAGGTGTCTGAATAATTTTTTAAGTTCTTAGATGGAAAAACTTAAGAATATTCAGCGTGTCTTTTTAGTTAGATTATTCTGGAAGTATATGGCTTTACAGATAACTCAGGATCTTCTCAAAGAGTTACAAATGAAATTTTATTGTTAGCTATATTTTATTATTAACTATCTTTTTATGCCTATAAGTGATTACCATATGTGTTCACTGCTTAATTAATAATATTTAATTATTTCAAGGTGTACAGGGTGTTCCAGAGAAGAAGTAAGGTGAGTTCAGGTTATGCAAGAACTTAAATATAACTATTGTGTATATATAGCTCATAGGGTAGCAAGGGAGGTAGTAACATTCAGGATAGGGTGAGGTTTTTAAAAGCCCTGATGTTAATAGGGAATTCTTGGAAATTTTATAGAAAAAGAGTAATGTGATATATTCATTTTTTGTAACTAGTTACGGTGTCGGGAGGATTATAATTGAAGAGGGCCCAGAGGCAGGGAGATTGGTTAACAGACTATTGCAAAGCTTAAGTGAAGCTGAGAAATGGAAGGAGAGAATACAAGCTGATTTTAAATAGTATTTGGGTGAAAGAATTGACACCACCTGATGACGGACAGGAAGTGGACGTCAGACATGACTTCATCTTTTCTACTTTGCCGGTCTCAGAGAGATGGTTGGTCAGGCACAGCTAGTAACCCAAGGTTTCAGACAAGATTTAGAAAGGAGAATAACCATTCCTGATCTTTCACAGGTACAGCAACTCTAACCAAGCCTAAAAGTATTTGTGTGACATGACATTTAGTACCAGAAATTTTTCTCTGTTGCATCCCAGATGTCACTCCCCTCAGCCCTAAAGTGCAAGAAGGGTATTAAACTGCTGAAGCCCTTTCAGCAGTCTTCTCTGTTTCTGCAGGATACCCTTGTATATATTGTCATTTTCTTTTTATACAATAAAAAAACCTTGGGAAGCATAAACCCTAATTATTATTCTCTAAATGAATATCTTCATAACTTTTTTAAAAAATTTTTTAACGTTTGTTTATTTTTGAGAGACAGAGACAGAGCATGAACATGAGCAGGGGAGAGGCAGAGAGAGAAGGAGACACAGGATCTGAAGCAGGCTCCAGGCTCTGAGCTGTCAGCACAGAGCCTGACCCATGGCTTGAGTCCACAAACCATGAGATCATGACCTGAGCTAAAGTCAGACACTTAACCAGCTGAGCTGCCCCATCTTCATAATTTTTAATGTAGCCTTTCATATTTAGATAACATACTAACTAGCTACTATTTATGGGGTGCCTATTACATATCAAGTGTTGTACTCAACACTCTATATACATTGTAGAGAGAATTAAATGGGACATTTTATGAGGTTGTAGGTACTAGTATCCCTGTTTTGGAAATGAGGAAACAGACACAGTGAGTGTGATTTGCCTATGATTACAGACTATTTAAATGGTAAAACTAGATACATCTGATTCTACAGTGCAATGCAGATTCCCATGTTACTGGTCAAGGCTATAAAAACTGATAAAAGATCTCTTAGCAAAATGGTAATTTTGGCGGTAATTTATTTGAGAAAGAAATTTGGTTTTTTAAGAGAGTTTCAAACCCCACTTTATACTTCAGGGCTGAGTGTGAATCATTAGAACTTCATAAAGGCATTTATAATTTTGAAAATTAGTAAATAGGCCTTTATTTTTCCATAAAATAGTATGATTTTTTTTGCTGAATCTATCTCTCTTTACTACTTACCTAAAGCCCAACCTCCACTTGTAACAAGAGCATGTTCTCCTGCTCAAAGACACAGCTCCAACAATTATCTCCTTTGAAGAAAGGAAAAGGTTTTCCTTTTCTACCAACTATTCCCAACTATTGTTACTAACAAACATTATTTCTCCCATCTTTAAAAAAAAACTTATTTTTTAATTGCCACTTCCTCCTGTAGCCACTGGCTCATTTCTTTGTTTCCCTTTGTAACCAAATTCCTGCAGTTTTATATATTCATTCTTTACCCTCGTTTAAAAAAAAATCTGTTACCAAGGGGGCACCTGGGTGGCTCAGTCGTTTAAGTGTCCGACTCTTGATCTCAGTTCAGGTCTTGGTCTCAAAGTTGTGAGTTCAAGCCCCGTATTGGGCTCCATGCTGGGTGTGAAGGCTACTTTAAAAAAGAAATAATAATCTATTACCAAGCTTTTGCTTCCCTGTGCCGCTCTAACAAAGCCATTCTTATCAAAAACTCCAGAGACCTTCATGTTGCTGAAAATCTAGTTGTCACGTTCTCAGTTCCTATCTTACTTGACCTGTCAGCAATATTTCATACAGTTGACCACTCCTCACTCTTGGAAACATATCTTTGACTTTCAAGATAACTACACTTTGATTTTGCCCCTTTCTTACTGGCTATACCTACTCACTCCCTTTTCTGGTCCTCTTCATCTCCTTGTCATCTTTTGCAGCTAGCTGCCTTCATGGCATTTCTATTTGTTTATCTGGTAAGCATTTTAAATTTAATATGTGCAAAAAAAAAATTAATATGTGCAAAAGTACACTTCTGTCCCTCCAACCCTGCTCTACCTTTAGTCTGCCCCAGATCAGTTACAGATAACTCATTTCCTCTTAGAGCAAAAATTTTGAAGTCATCAACCTCTTCTCTTTCTTCACATTCTGTCTTCTATTCATCAGCAAATGCTTTTAGTTGTGTCTTCAAAATTTATGATTCTCTTATCATCTCACAGACACCATCTTGATCCAAGCTACCATTATCTCTTGTCAGAATTACTGCAAGATTTTCTTAAGTGGCCCCCCAGCTTCCTTCCTTGCCCTCACAGGTCTGTTCTCAGTACAGTTCCTGTTAAACTGTAAATCAAATTGAATTATTGTTCAACTGAAAAGGTTCCCCATCCAAATGAGTACAAGTTTAAATGATTATCATGCCCTGGGATACTGTGTGATCAGTTCCCAGTTATCCCGTCCTCATCTTACTACTCTATTCTAGTCCCTTGTTTACTCACACTGCTCCTGTTCCCTTAACCCATAGGCAGGCTCCTCAGGTCCCTTGTGTTTACAGTTTCCACTGCTTAACCTTCCACTCCTGGGTATTCTAGAGCCTTGTTTCCTTACTTTCTCCATGTCTTTAGATGTTACCTGCTTTCTGATGTCTGTCTTGACCACCCTGTAGAAAATTGTGGAATTCCTCATCCTTCCACACCTCCTGCCCACTAGCCCCTTCTTTGCTTTGTTTTTCTCCAGGGCACTCAGGACTTAATAACATATTTTGATTTCTTTCACACTATTTTTTTTTTAAGTTTTTTTTAATGTTTATTTATTTTGAGAGAGAGAAACAGCACATGAGCAGGGGAGGGACAGAGAGAGAGGCAGCATCTAAGGAAAACCCCAGGCTCAGAGCTGTCAGCACAGAGCTTGATGTGGGGCTCGAACTCACGAGCCTTGAGATCGTGACCTGAGCCGAAGTTGGATGCTTCACTGACTGAGCCACCCAGACACCCCATCAGCTAATTTTTAAACCTTAACACATAAATGGATTTTAAATAAGTTTTTGCATTTTGATGCTTACATTTTTCATAACTTCTTTTAAACCATAGTTTGAGCCAGATATTTATCTACTCTAGGATGAAGTTTTCACATCTATAAAATGAACAAAAAATTTGCTTGAGCACCAACTAAATTGAAACGATAGGAAAATATAGTATGTTCAGTCACAAGGAATCTCAAAAAATTTCTTCTCTGGAAATGCATAGCTCCCCCCCAAGAAATTATGTTACATACAATTTCCACTTTGCTTTTTTTTGTTATATCCTTCCTAGTCATCACTTTTCAACAACTATGTTAAGTAAAGGAACAATTATTGGTCATTTGATTATAAACGGCAGATAATCCACTTGCAACCCTTCTTGTTTATGCCATCTTAAAAACAATGGCTTCAGATATGGAAATGAGCAGTTTTATATGTTGTCCAGGAAGACTCATCTGGAGGCAGAAGTGATTAATTCAGATACTTTCCCTGTAAATAAGCTTGTCATGTAAATAGCCTGTTTCAGTCCCTTTTTTGTTCTAACTGGAAAGAATGTATTCACTTTTATTAACCAAAAATATTTTTATATGGAGGCAGGAGAATGGATTGCTTAGTTGTGCCTAGGGAGCTCTTCTGACATCCATGTTTTTTTCACTATTTATTCTTGGTAAATTTCAAGTTCTGAGACATTAGTGGTGTTTATTCAGGTCAAGCATGCCCTTGGCATTCCCAAACTCTGATTTGTTCCTATTAGAATTTCAAAGGTTCCTAACGTTTTTCTCATTCTTGCAAAATGAGAAAGGTTTCTTGCCAAACTTTTCAAGTATAAATTTGATTTGTCATATTGGCACCATGAAATTTATCTTCTAGTAGTAGGAAAGTATGTTCCATGTACGGAAATACATTGTTACATTTTGTACTGAGGTTTCAGGTTTTGGTTGTAAGATAATTCTGGATAAACTTTAATATATCAAGTTTTGAAACATTAGTTTGCATAGGAAATACATCTGTTTTATTGTAATATTACAATTCTCTTATTTAGTGAAGTAATGAATACTTAGCTCTTCAAGTTTCTTGTTTGAAGGTCATAGTTGAAATGATATCTTCCAGTTTTTGTCCCCATAATTCCTGCTTTATGCTTATTTCTCTGACATAGTTATTAATAGCACCCTCTTTCACTCTTAAAAATGCCTCAAGTTGAAAAATACATTTTTTGGACACTAGTTATTATACTAGGGCTCTCACTTTTGGCTTTACATAGGAATGATGGGATTTCTTTTCCCTTTTCTACTGTCTTTCCTCTCCGCCTCCTGTGCATAAATACAGGGTGGATGGGAGAGATAAGTATGTGTATCTCTGATATGTCCACATGAGAGATGGACTTCGTAGGATGTAACATGAAAGAATCGTGAAAAACATGAAAAAAAAAGTTAGCTTTCTAAAAGCATTTTTAAGAATGAAATATTATAATTTTGTATTTAAAACATTCTAATTCTGGCCATTTGGCCAACTTCCAACATCATTCTTTATTATTATTCATTACATTTGATTATATATTCATTTGAACTTCTAAAACTTTAGCTTCTTTAACTTATACATGCTGCACATAGTCTCTATCAAATTTTTCAAGTTTGTCCTTTGAAGAACATTAGAATTCTTGCTCTTCCAAAACTGTATGTTGTTACATTTCTAATGCATTTAACATTTTTAAATGGATAATTTATTAGTTATATGGCAATTATGGTTTTATCTGTGGCCAGAATATAATCCTTCTGGTGTTTTATCAAACCAGTCTAAGTTTGAAGGAGCATGGGCTGTAAGAACAAGTTTTTATGTAATATAGTCGCAGTCTTTACGAAGCTTATTTTTAATTCAACATTTGTGCTACGAGATGACCATATAAATCTTATAATGACAGAATTTCCCAAGGAGACAACTTCTGTGACACAAAGGGAATCTTACTAAACGCAGCGTGACATGATAAGGAGCGCGCACTCTAGAACCAGACAGCTCGGGTTTACATTTGGGCACCATCGCTCCCTTGCTGTGTGACGGTAGATAACTACTTCTCTGTGTTTCAGTCTTCTCCTTTGTAAAATGGAGATAATGAGACAACCTACACTTTGCGGGGTTGTTGTGAAGATGAAATGAGTCGTAGTATGTAAAATGCCTAAAATAGTTACTAGCACGTGGTAAGCATCTATATGTTTGTTATTACTATGATTGTCAGTGGAATATATTCGGTTTATGTCAGAAACCTTAAAGGTCAATTGATAATATTAAAGGCGTAAGTACTGTATCTCTATATTTATGTTAAAAGGAATTGTGAGCCTTCTTGTATGCAGGTTGTGTGTGAGTGGAGATGTGGAAGGTATGGAAACTGTTAGGAGATTAGGTTCACACAGAAATCTTACCAGCAGACATCTAGGAGAGAGCCTGTTGGTAGAAACCTCAGCCTCTAGCATTTTTTCAGACTCATTTTAGTTTTCTTTTTGTTTTTTTCTTCTTAATGTTTATTTATTTTTGAGAGAGAGAGAGTAGACGAGGGGCAGAGAGGGAGGCAGAAGATCAGAAGCGGGCTCTGTGCTGATAGCAGAAAGCCCCATGTGTAGTTTGAACTCACGAACGCAAGATCATGACCTGAACCAAAGTGAGATGCTAAAAAGAGCCACCAGGCACCCTAGTTTTCTTTTTTTAAATTGCCCTTTTTGTCCTTCAAGGTCCAACTTACATATCTTCCCTTCATACACTCACCTCTCTTCCTCCAATTAAAAATAATCAACTCTTCTTTGTGGCCTTGGAATTTTGTTTATGCTTTAATATAGCACTAACTATAGTTAGCTGGATGATATAGATTGTAGCATGGTGAATGCACTAGGACCTTCTAATCATATCTCTGCTCACAAGCCCTTTTGTTAGTTTATTCTGGGTTTTATTTCATTCTCTGTGACTTGCTTTTATTTCTAATGCCCATTATTGCAGAAAGGAAATATAGTTAGGGACTGAAGCTTCTCCACCTACTAACTGTTCATGATTAATAGTACTATAATGGCAATCTACTTGGAATTTTGTTATTGAAATAACTTACAGAACAATGAAGCTATCTTTGAGAAATGAAAATTGCAACCAGTTTGTGATGACTTACTGGCTGAAATATATAGATCATCTAGGAATGAAAAATACATCATTGTTTAATATACTTAAAGAATTTAATTCTGTCTATAAAATTAAATCTAATGTTTCCGTTAGTTTGATGATAGAATATTTTTTGAAGACCATTGCAATCAGGATGATGTCAAGAAAATAATGACATGACATTTTGTGATACCTATTTTAAAATGCACTTCCACTTAGAGAATAATATATAAAAGCTATTTTCTTCTTAATAAGTTATCTGTACTCCAGTTTTTTGTGAACTATTTATTTCTGGTTCATAAACCATTTGATTGAGGAGTCTCTGTTGGTTGATACGTTTTAAATTTTAACTTTGTTGTTAGTATCACAATGTAAAAGATGACATTTCATACTGGCACAGCAAGTAAGCATTTCTGTCCAATAGTTATTACATAGATTTATTTAAACGATGTGGATTTTCATGACTTTCTACTGATATTCTCCATGAATAATAAACACAAAACTCTAATACCCAATCCAGGTCTTTATGGGAGATATGGTAATATGATGTAAAAAAACACTTGCTTTAGCCAACTTGACAATAAATTATATTAAAAAAAACACTTTGTTTGCCGTAGACATGGTTGGACACAAATTAGAGCTTTAACATAGGCTGTGACTTAGAACTAGGTACTTTAAGCTCTTGAAGTTATAGTTTACTTCACTATAAAAAATGGTTAGGAAATAAACATACAGGATTTGTAGGAATTATATGAGCAAAATTATTTATGTTATACTCTATATTTATTTATAACTATGTTAGAGAAGTGGATTTTTAAAAAATTAAGTGGGTCTCTGAAAAAAGCTTACTGTTGGTATTTTTCTTGATCCAGACTTCCAGTTTAAGAAAAAAACAAGATTTGATCTGTAAAGGCGCTCATATCTTGTTGTGTCATAACCTAATTATTCACTCTTGTTACCTTCTGCTTTTTGGACATTACCCTTAGATGTTATTAAATGTGTCATTCAATTTCAGTTCCTGCTATCATCAGTACTATTAGTGGGTGCCTCACCTAACGCTCTGACTTCATACTTTCTTGAGCCCTACAGGAATATCGACTTAGCTTCACTTAGCTACTTCAGTGGTTACACCCTGGATCTTGGTATCCACTAAAATTCTATCCTGAGAAGTACTGTTCCACCTCCAAATCACCATTCTTTAGCAGCAATCTCTAGTCTTTTATCCTGTTTGTACACTACTTACATTTATCTGTTTGTCATCTTATCAGGACTACATGTCCTTTGTCTCTTCTTCTTCCTAACCTATCAGCCCTCAGTTCTCTTCTCTTCCATTCCTCTGTAAGTGAGATCCCAAGGGTCATCGCTTCAGCTAGCTCATATCCCATTTGTTCCCATTTTGACACTTGTGATCTCTATGTTATATTTTTGCATTTAAAATATTTTATAGAATATTAACTTCTCAAGACCTCAGTTTTCTTGTGGGTACTGTGTGAGTAATTATACTTAGCTCATTAGATTATGGTAAGGATCAAACAAGTTATATATACAAACTGTTTAGCCTACCTTTAACCCACGTAGAGATAAGTTATGGAGAAAGATACTGGGACATTTAGAGGTAGACCATGTTTGCACCTGTACTAGTGTGTGTTGCTATAGAAATACCAAGCCAGGTAAATTCATATAATATCCACCTTAGGTCACCAACCTCAAGTGGGTCCTTAAGATTGTCAGATAGTCCACTCTAAGCAAGTACATTTATGAATCTTTAGGAAATAGATACTTATGTATTTGGAATAATTGAGTGTATACTTAAATTTTAGAAATCTCCGAGAAGCAAGGGATAATGCTGTAGCTGAAAAGGAACGAGCAGTGATGGCTGAAAAGAATGCTTTAGAAAAACATAATCAGCTCTTAGACAGGTAAGCATCCTGCATGTCTGGAAATGTTAAAACTCTTTGATTTTTGTTCCTGTTACTTTTGATTTTAGAAAAAATATTTTTAAAAGAAGTATATTTATTTCAAGTGAACTGTAGTTTACATGCATTGTTTTTATAACATATAATTGTGGCATAGACTAAAACAAGATAATAGAACAGTTCAGTCACTGTCCAGTTTCCTTATACCCCTTTTGTCCATCTCAACCACTGCTGCTCAAGAGACAAACACTTCCTCATTTCTGTCACCATAGCTTAGTGTCACTCTTCCTGGATTGAAAATAAATGGAATTGCACACGGTGTAATCTTTTGTGTCTAGCTTCTTTCATGCCACATTATATTTTCATCTATTTTGTTGTTGTATCAGTAGTTCATTCCTTACTGTTGCTGGGTAGAAATGTACCACAGTTTGTTTATTCACTCACCTGTCAATGGACATTTAGGTTATTTCAATTTTGGAGCTATCATGAATGAAGTTGCTGTGAAATTTTCTATAAAGTCTTTTGGGCATATGTTTTTATTTGTCTTAGATAAATTTTCTCTAACACTGGAATTGCTAGTCATAAAGTAGCTGGATGTTTTACTTTCAAAGAACTTACTGAGGGGTGCCTGGATGGTTCAGTTGGTTAAGCATCTAATTTCAGCTTAGGCCATGATCTCATGGTTCGTGGGTTCGAGCCCTGTGTCAGGCTCTGTGCTGGCAGCTCAGAGCCCTGGAGCCTGCTTTGGATTCTGTGTCTCCCTCTCTCTCTGCCCCTCCCCTACTTGCACTGTTTCGCAAGAAAATTAATAAACATTAAAAAACAAAAGAAACTATTGAACTTAACTCCAAAATTAAGTTCATTATATACTCCCCAGTTCATTTCTTAAAAATCTGCATGTTCTGGTTTATGTGTGTTGGAGGAAGGGGAAGAGAGAAAATGATTTGTCTTTAATTTATCAATAGATAAGTATATTATTAATAGTCTAGTTAATAGGAAAATCACTGATGAGTATTAAGGTAAATATCATTGCCTCATTGAACAGCCTAGACTTTCAGTGGTTTGACTACATGCAAATAGAATGGTTACCTTTTTAAAAAAACTTTTTATTTTGAAAATAATTTCAGACAGAAAAGTTAGTAGAATAGTACATCAAGTACATATACCTTTCATATACTGATAAACTTAGAAAATAACTGAATGGAGCTTTTAATTGTGTTAAATGAAGACTTGCAGATTCATTTGTGATTTTAGCAATACATGAAACTAAAAATTGAGGCAACTCTTCATATAATTAACCTATGACCAAAATCTTTTAGAATGACTCAAATTATTAAACTTCTGAATTCAAATCAACTTTATAAACATGATACATTAGTAAATACAATATTAGAGAAATCTTTCCTGTAATGTGGAAGTGTATCTAAATCTGAACATTTTATATTAAAATAAATTTCTAAGTCAGCTGTTTTTATTGGAGTGCTGTTATAACCTTAAAATATTTTATTATGTATAATCTTTCCATTTACAAAACTATATGGTTTACATAAAAGATTTGTCTCTTTGTTGATGTTTTGAATGTGACGTATTTAGGAATGGCTCTAGAATAATATTTGTGGACAAACTAACAAACTTTATTTTTTTTAATGGTTATTTATATTTGAGAGAGAGCAAGAGTACACAAGCAGGGGAGGGGCAGAGAGAGAGACAGAGACAGAATATGAAGCAGGCTCCAGGCTCTGAGCTGTCAGGACAGACCCCAATGTGGGGCTCGAACCCACGAGCTGTGAGTTCATGACCTGAGCCAAGTCGGACGCTTAACTGAGTGAGCCATCCAGGTGCCCCCAAACTAACAAACTTTAAAAGAAAGTGTAAGATTTTTTTTTAATGTTTATTTATTTATTTTGACAGCGCACCAGTGCACGAGTAGGGGAGGAGCAGACAGAGCAGGAGAGAGAGAATCCCAAGCAGGCTCCACATTCACATGGAGCCTGATGAAGGGCTCAATCCCATGACCATGAGATCATGACCTGAGCCAAAATCAAGAGTCAGACACTTAACTGGCTGAGCCACCTAGATGCCCCAAGAAAGCATAAGATTTTAACTAGTACACCAGAACTTATATTCAGGCAGAATTTCATAACTTACTAGCTTTGGTATGTTTTTGTGAATTTGGAGAAAAGAGAATAGTAGTAAATCTGACCTTAAAACTGGTAGGGGGACCTGGGTATCTCAGTCAGTTGGGCATCTGACTTCGGCTCAGGTCATGATCTCGTGGTTTGCGAGTTCAAGCCCTGCATCAGGCTTTGTGCTGTCAGCTCAGAGCCTAGAGCCTGCTTCGGATTCTGTGTCTCCATCTCTCTCTCTGCCCCTCCCCTGGTCACGCTGTCTCTCTCTCTCAAAGATAAATAAACATTAAAAAGAATTTTTTTTACTTGGCTGTTTTTTTTTTTAAACATTTATTCATTTTTGAAAGGCAGAAAGAGAGCACAAATGGGGGAGGGGCAAAGAGAGAGGGAGACACAGAAACAGAAGGAGGCTCCAAGCTCTGAGCTGTCAGCACAGAGTCCAATGTGGGGCTCGAACTCACGGACTGCGAGATCATGACCTGAGCCAAAGTCGGATGCTGAACCGACTGAGCCACCCAGGCGCCCCATTATACTTGGCTATTATATATTTATGCTAAGCTCTGTTATGTCCTAGATTCTGGCACTCTAAAATCCTTATTTGTCCATATACTAACAACTGGTATTTATCCTAAAGGCCACAGGATGCTTTAGTACTTAAAGGTATCTTTTGAATAATTGAATTCAATCATTTAAATGTTTGTAAAGCATGTAGAACAGTGTCTTGCATATAAGTAGTAATACAGAAATGTTTGCGGTTATTATAAAATAATTTGTTCAGTTCTGTTTACTGAAATTTTACTATTTAAAAGTTGATCTTTCAAGATCATTTTCCACTAGAATTTTGAATAAACTAGAACAGCTCATTTTTTTATTGAGGTTTAATTGACATACTATATTGTATTAGTTTCAGGTGTAAAACATAGTGATTCGGTATTTATGTACATTACAAAATGATCACTACAATAAGTCTAGTTACCATCTGTCACCATGTAAAGGTTTTAAAATGTTGTTGACTACATTCCTGATGCTGTACATTACATCTCTGTGTATTATTTGTTTTATAACTGGAAGATTGTACCTCTTAATCCCCCTTGCCTGTTTCATCCATCCCTCCACCCTCCCTCTGTTCTGGCAACCATCAGTTTATTCTCTGCAGCTGAGTCTATTCCTGTTTCTTGTTTGTTTGTTTTGCTTCTTAGATTCCACATGTGAGTGAAATAAGGTATTTTTCTCTGATTTATTTCACTTACCATAATACACTCTAGGCCGTAAGTCACGAGATTTCATTCTTATGACTAATATTCTGTTGTGTGTGTGTGTGTACACATACCTACATACATGTACACTCACACGCATACACATCACATCTTCTTCATCCATTTGCCCCTCTTGGACACTTGGGTTGCTTCCATATTTTGGCTATTGTAAAAGATGCTGTAATGAACATAGGAGTGCCTGTATCTTTTCAAATTAGTGCTTTTGTTTTCTGTGGACAAATAACCAGAAGTGGAATTACTGGATCATATGGTATGGTAGTTCTGTTTTTAATTTTTAAAGGAACCTCCATACTATTTCCCATAGTTGCTATATCAATTTACATTGCTACCGACAGTGCACAAGAGTTCCCTTTTCTCTACATCCTCACCAGCATTTGTTATTTCTTGTTTCTTCAATAATAGCCATTCTGACAGCTGTTAGGTGAAACCTCTTTGTGGTTTTGATTTGCATTTCCCTGGTTAGTGATGATGAACATCTTTTCATGTGCCTGTTCGCCATCTGTATGTCTTTGGAAAATGTCTATTCAGGTCCTCTGCCCGTTTGTTAATCAGATTGTTTTCTTAATATTGAGTTGTATGAGTTCTTTTTATATATGGATATTAACCCCTTTTTATATATATCATTTGCAAATATCTGCTTGCATTCACTGTGTTGCCTTTTTGTTTTGTTGATCATTTTCTTTGCTGTGTAAAAACTTTTCTAGTTTGATGTAGTTCCTTTTTTTTTTTTTTTTTTTTTTTTAGTTTAGCTTTTTGTTGCTTGTGTCTGAGGGGACAGATCCAAAATAATATTCCTAAGATCAGTGTCAAAGAACTTATTACCTATGCTTCCTTCTAGGATGTATGGTTTCAGGTCTTACATTTAAGTCTTTAATCTATTTTGAGTTTATTTTTTGTGTATGGTGTAACAAAGCAGTCCAGTTTCATTTGTTTGCATGTGGCTTTCCAGTTTTCCCAATACCATTTACTAAGAGATTCTTTTTTTCCTCACTATATATCCTTGCCTTCTCTGTCATAGATTAATTGACCATGTAAGCATGGGTTTATTTCTGGTCTCTCTAGTCTGTTCCATTGATCTGTGTGCCTGTTTTTGTGCCAGTACAATAGTTTTTGATTACTATAGACTTATAGTATAGTTTGAAATATAGTTGTGATACCTCCAGCTTTGTTCTTATTTCTCAATTTTGCTTTGTGTATTCAGGGTCCTTTGTGGTTCCATACAGATTTTAGTATAATTTGTTCTACTTCTGTGAAAAATACCCTTGATATTTTGATAGGGATTGCATTGAATCTGTAGATTGCCTTGGGTAGTATAGACAAATTACCAATATTAATTCTTCTAATTCATGAACATTGTATATCTTTCCATTTTTTTATTTTCATTTTCTTTCATCAGTGTGTCAGAGTTTTAGAATGTAGGTCTTTAACCCCTTGGTTAAGTTTATTCCTAGATAGTTTATTCTTTTTGATGCAGTTGTAAATAGGATTGTTTTCTTAATTTCTGTCTCTGATAGTTTGTTACTAGTGTACAGAAATGCAACAAATTTCTATGTATTAATGTTGTATCCTGCAACTTTACTGAATTCATTTATTAATTATAATAGTTTGATGGAGTCTTTGGGGTGTTCTGTATATAGTATCATGTCATCTGCAAATAGTGACAGTTTTGCTTCTTCCTTTCCAGTTTGGATGAGTTTTATTTCTTTAATTGCTACGGCTAGGACTTCCAATACTATGTTGAATAAAAGTGCTGAGAATAAGAATCCTTGTCTTATTCCTGATTTTAGAGAAAATGCTTTTAGCTTTTTACCATTGAGTATATTAGCTGTGGGTTTGTCATATATGGCCTTTATTATATTGAGGTACGTTCCCTCTATATTCACTCTGTTGAGAGTTTTTATCATCAATTGATGTTGAATTTTGTCGAATGCTTTTTCTGCATCTATTGAAATGATCATATGTTTTTTTATTCCTCATTCTGTTGATGTGGCATATCACGTTGGTTGATTTGTGGATGTTGAACCATCTTTGCATCCCTGGGATAAATCCTACTTGTTCATGGTATATCATCCTTTTTTTTTTTTTTTTTTGAGAAAGAGTACACACAAGCAAGAAGGGGCAGAGGGAGAGGGACAGAAAGAATCCCAGCGTGGAGCCTGACACAGGGCTCAATCTCATCACCATGAGATCATGACCTATGCCAAAATCAAGAGTCAGATGCCTAGCTAACCAAGCTACCCAGGCGCCCCTGGTTTGCTAATATTTTGTTGAGGATTTTTACATCTGTGTTCATTAGGGATATTAACTTGTAATTTTCTTCTTTAGTGGTGTGTTTGTCTGGTTTTGGTATCAGGGTAATACTGACCTGATAAAATAAGTTTGGAAGCATCTTCAATTTCCTGACATAATTTGGACTCCTGTTCATTAGGAGTTTTGTGTTTTTGTTTTTGTTTTTTACTAATTCAGTTTCGTTACTAGTAAGTAATCGGTCTATTAGATTTTCTGTTTCTTCATGATTTAATCTTGGAAATAGTATGTTCTTAGGAATTTATTTCTTCTAAGCTGTCCAATTTGTTAGTGTATTACTGTTCATAGTAGTCTTGTGAGCCTTTGTATTTTTGTGGCATTGGTTGTAAGTTGTCTTTCATTTTTTATTTATTTGGGCCCCCTTTCTGTGTTTCTTGATGAGTCTTGCCTAAGGGTTTGTCCATTTAGTTTATCTTTTAAAAGAACCAGCTCTTGGTTTCATTGATTTTTTTTCTTTTTTTCTTTTTTTAATTTTCTTTTAAATGTTTGAGAGTGAGTACACATGAGCAGGGGAAAGGCAAAGAGAGAGGGAGAGAGAAAATCCACAAACTGTGAGATCATGACCTGAGCTGAAATCAGGAATCGGATGCTTTAACCAACTGAGCCACCCAAGTGCTCCCATTGATTTTTTTTCTTTTTTCTTTTCTTTTCTTTTTTTTTTTTTTTTTGGCCTCTCTTTCATTTATCTTCACTCTGATCCTTATTATTTACTTCCTTCTTGAACTTTGGCCATTGCTTGTTCTTACTTTTCTAATATATTCAAGTGTAAAGTTAAATTGTTTATTTGACGTTTTTGTTGTTTATTGAGGTAAGCCTATTTTGGTATGAACTTCCCCCTGAGAACTGCTTTTGCTGTATCTTACAAGTTTTGGAACGTGGTTTTCCCATTTTCATTTGTCTCAAGGAATTTTTTTGTCTTTTCTTTGATATTTTTGTTGACCCTTTGGTTCTTTAATAGCATATTGTTTAGTTTCCACATATTTGTGGTTTTTCTCCAGTTTTCTTCCTAAAATTGATTTCTAGTTTTGTAAAGTCCATGTGGTCTACTATATTGTTTAAGACCAGTATTTCCTTGCTGTCTGGATTTACTGTCTGATCTATTCATTGATAGATAGCATTAAAGTGTTCCACTATTATTATATTGCTGTCAATTTCTTCCTTTATGTGTATTGATATTTATGTCTGTTTATATATTTAGATGCCTCCTATTATAGGGTACATAAATATTACAAATATATCCCCTTGTTAGATTGACCCATTTATCCTTGTATGATTCTCTTCTTTTTCTTTTGTTATTTTTTTGTAATGTTTATTTTTGAGAGAGAGAGAGCAGGGGAGGGGCAGAGAGAGAAACAAGGACAGAGGATTCAAAGCAGGCTCTGCACTGACAGCAGTGAGCCCACTGTGAGGCTCGAACTCACAAACCATGAGATCATGACCTGAGCCGAAGTCAGAGACTCAACCGCCTGAGCCACCCAGGTGTCCTGTTACAGTTTGTTTTAAAGTCTATTTTGTCTAAAAACGGTGAGGGCGTCCTTGGGTGGCTCAGTCAGTTTGGGCATCCACTCTGGATACTGCCTCAGGTTGTGATCTTGCAGTTGTGAGATCGAACCCCACGTCAGGCTCTGCTGAGCATCAAGCCTGCTTGGGATTGTCTGTCCCTCTCTCTGCCCCTCCCCCTGTTCATTCTCTCTCTCTCTCTCTCTCTCTCTCTCCCAAAATAAATAAACTTTAAAAAGAATAAAGTCTATCTTATCTAATGTAAGTATTGCTACCCCAGCTTTTGTTTCCATTTGTATGGAATATCTTTTTCCATCCTTTCACTTTCCGTCAATATGTATCTTTAGATCTAAAGTGAGTCTCGTATAGGCAGCATACAGATGGGCCTCGGTTTTGTCTGTTTTTTATCCATCAGCCACCCCCCTTGTCTTTTGATTGTAGAACTAGGTCTATTTACATTTAAAGAAATTATTGGTAGGTACGTACTTATGGCCAGTTTGCTCATTGGTCTCTGGCTGTTTTTGTAGTTACTCTGTTTCTTTCTTCTTTTCTTCCTCTTCTTTATGGTTTGATGCTTTTGTTTGGTGTTATGTTTGTATTCCTTTCGCTTTATTTTTCTTGCTATTACAGGGTTTTGGTTTGTGGTTACCATCTCTCTCTCTCTCTCTCTCATAGTCTATTTTCAGTCAGTGTTTGCTTAAGTTCAAATGCATTCTAAAAGCATATTTTTACTCTGTCCCCTACCATGTTTTATATTTTGATGTCATATTTTACATCTTTTTATTTTGTATATTCCTTAACTAATTATTAGAGATATACTTGATTTCACTTCTTCTTTTTAACATTCATATTAGCTTAATAACTGCTTGCCTCTTAATAATATATTATAATAACTTACATTATACTTTATGACTATATCATATATTAAATATTATATATTATATGTATTATATAATAGCTATATTATAATAACTATATAAAATAACTTAATAACTACAATTGCCTCTGTTAGTGCAATTTTTTCTTTCATATACTTTATTTCTAGTTATAACTTTTTTCTTCTCTACTTAAAGAAGTCTCTTCATTTCTTGAAAGGCTGATTTAGTGGTGGTGAACTACCTTAGCTTCGCTTGTCTGGAAAACTCTCCTTTGATTCTGAATGATAACCTTGCTGGGTATTCTTGATTGTAAGTTTTTTCCTTTCAACACTTTGAATATGTCATGTCACTCCCTTCTGGCCTGCAAAGTTTTTGCTGAAAAATCAGCTGATAGTGTCATGGGGGTTCCCTGGTACATAACTAGTTGTTTTTCTCTTGTTACTTTTAAGATTATCTCTTTATCCGCCTGGGTGGCTCAGTCAGTTGAGCGTCTAACTTTTGATTTCCTCTTGGGTCATGATTTCATGGTTCATGGGATCGAGCCCTGCATCAGGCTCCGTGCCATCATTTTGAGATTCTCTCTCTCCCTCTCTCTCTCTCTCTCTCTGCCCCTCCCCCAAGTGTGTATGCTTTCTATCTCTCTCTCTCAAAATAAATAAACTTTAAAGAACTAAAAATAAAATTAAAAATAAAAAAAGATTATCTCTTTATCTTTAATGTTTGACATTTTAATTATAATGTGTCTTGGTGTGGATCTCCGGGTTCATCTTGTTTTGGACTCTCTGTGCTTCATGGACTTGGATGTTTGTTTCCTTCCCCAGGTTAGGAATGTTTTCAAACATTATTTCTTCCAATAAGTTTTCTGCACCTTTCTGTCTTTTCTCCTTCTGGGACCCCTATAATGCAAAATGTTAAAATGTTAGTACACTTGATATGGTCCCCAGAGGTCCCTTAAATTATCCCCATTTTTTTAATTCTTTTTTTTTTTTTTTCTGTTCTGATGGAGTGATTTGTACCACTTGTCTTCTGTTTCTCTGTATCATCTTAATCAGCTGTTGATTCCCTCTTATGTTTTTCATTTTAGTTATTGTATTCGTCAACTCTGATTGGTATATTCTTGTGTTTTCTCTTTGTTGAAGTTCTCCCTGTATTACTAATCCATTCTTCTCCCAAGTTTGGTGATCATCTTTATGGCCATTACTTTCAACTCTTTATCAGGGAGATTACTTACCTCTATTTCACTACCTACATATATAGGTAGTGGGTAGTATATACCTCCCTACTCCTTAAGACACAACAACACTGGAATTAGTCCAGTGGATAACCCTATAATGCCCTGCAAGCATTCGAGTGAAAGGAAGACAGTTGTATTTCTCTCAGTTTAGATCAAAAGCTAGAAATGAGTAAGCTTAGTGAGGAAGGCATGTCTAAGGCTGAGACAGGTTGAAAGTTAGGTCTCTTGTACCAGACAGTTAGCCAAGTTGTGAATGCAAAGGAAAAGTTCTTAAAGGAAATTAAAAATGTTACTCCAGTGAACACACAAATGATTAAAGAAAAGGGGGGGGGGGGGGGACAGCCTTATTGCTGTTATAGAGACAGTTTAAATGGTCTTGGATAGATAAAACCAACCATAACATTTTCCTAAGCCAAAGCTGATCCAGATCAAGGCCCTATCTTCAATTCTATGAAGCCTAGAAGAGGTGAGAAAGCTGCAGAAGAAAAGTTTGTAGTTAGCAGAGCTAGCAGAGATTGGTTCATGAGGTTCAAGGAAAGCAACTGTCTCCACAACATAAAAGTGCAAGATGAAGCAGTAGTTACTGATATAGACACTACAGCAAGTTGTACGGAAGATCTGGGTAAGATCATTAATGAAGGTGGCTACACTAACAACAGATTTTTGGTATAAATGATACAGCCTCCTTTTGGAAGAAGATGCCATCTAGCACTTTCATAGCTAGAGAGGAGAAGTCAATGCCTGGCCTCAAAGGATAGGGTGACTCTCGCAGCTAGTGACTTTAAGTTGAAGCCAGTATTCATTTACCATTCCTAAAATCCTGAGGTCCTTAAGAATTATACACTAAATCTACTCTTTTGTGATCTATACATGTAACAACAAAGCCTGGATAACAGCACATCTACTTACAGTATGGTTTACTGACTCTTCTAAGCCCACTGTTGAAACTTATTGCTCAAAAAAAAAGATTGCTTTCAAAATATTATTGCTCATTGACAGTGCACCTGGCCACCCAAGAGCTTTGATGGAGATATACAATGAGATTAATGTTGTTCTCATGCCTGCTAACATAGCATACATTCTGTAGCCCATGGATGAAGGAGTCGTTTTGACTTTCAAGCCATCTTTTTTAGGAAAAACATTTTGTGGGGTGCCTGGGTGGCTCGGTCGGTTAAGTGTCCAACTCAGCTCAGGTCGTGATCTCACGGTTCTTGGGTTCGAGCCTCGCGTCAGGCTCTGTGCTGACAGTGTGGAGCCTGGAGCCCATTTTGAGTTCTGTGTCTCTGTCCCTCCCCTGCTCATGCTCTGTCTCTCTCTTTCTCTCTCTCTCTCTCTCTCAAAAATAAATAAATCTAAAAAAAAGAAATACATTTTGTAGGGGTGCCTGGGTGACTCAGTTGGTTAAGTGTCTTTTTTTAAATTTTTTTAAATATTTATTTTTTAGAGAGAGAGACAGAGTATGAACAGGGGAGGGGCAGAGAGAGAGAGAGACACGAATCCAAAGCAGGCTCCAGGCTCTCAGCTGTCAGCACAGAGCCCGACACGGGGCTCGAACCCATGGACCGTGAGATCATGACCTGAGCTGAAGTCGGATGCCCAACCAACGGAGCCACCCAGGCGCCCCAAGCATCTGACTCTTATTTTGGCTCAGGTCATGAGATAAAGCCTCACATCTGGCTTCGTACTAAGTGTGGAGCCCGCTTAAGATTCTCTCTTTCTCTAAGCCTCTGTCCCTCCCCAGCTTGTACGCACACTTCCTCTCTTTCTCTCAAAAAATAAAATAAAGAGAAATGCATTTTGAAAAGCTGCCATAGGTAGTGGTTCCTCTGATGGATCTGGGTAAAGTAAATTGAAAACCTGGAAAGGGTTCATTATTCTAGATGCTGTTAGGAACATTCATCATTCATTCATGGGAAGCGGTCAGAATATCTACATTCACAGGAATTTGGAAGAAGTTGATTCCATCTGGCGTGGATGACCTAGAGGTGTTCACGACTTGACTGGCAGAAGTCATTTCAGTGATGAAATAGCAAGAGAACTAGAATTAGAAGTGGAACCTGAAGATGTGACTGAATTGCTGCAGTCTTGTGGTAAAACTCAGGGATGAGTTGTTTTTAGAGCTCACCAAAGAGGTGGATTCTTCAGATGGAGTCTGCTCCTGCCAAAGATGCTGTGATGATTGTAAACATTAACAAAGATTTCAGAATATTACATAAACTTACCTGATAAAGCAATGGTGGAGTTTGAAAGGACTGACTCCAATTTTGAAAGAAATTCTGTGGGTGAAATGGTATCCAGCAGCATCACATACTACAGAGAAATCGTTCGTGAAAGGCAGAGCCAATCAGTGCAGCCAACTTACCTTTTTCTAAGAAATTGCCACAGGCACCTCAACCTTCAGCAACTACCAGCCTGATCAGTCAGCAGCCATCAACTTTGAGCAAGACCTTCCACCAGCAAAAGATTACTAGTCAGTAAAAGCTCAGATGATGGTTAGCAATAAGGTATTTTTTATTTTTTTTAATTTTTTTTTTTCAACGTTTTTTATTTATTTTTGGGACAGAGAGAGACAGAGCATGAACGGGGGAGGGGCAGAGAGAGAGGGAGACACAGAATCGGAAACAGGCTCCAGGCTCCGAGCCATCAGCCCAGAGCCTGACGCGGGGCTCGAACTCACAGACCGCGAGATCGTGACCTGGCTGAAGTCGGACGCTTAACCGACTGCGCCACCCAGGCGCCCAGAGTATTTTTTAATTAAGGTATGTACATTGTGTTTTTTAGACAATGCTATTGCATACTTAATAGGCTACAGTATAGTATAAAAATGATTTTATATGCACTGGAGAACCAAAAATTTCACTTGGCTTGCTTTAAAATGATACATTATTGCAGTGGTCTGGAGCTGAACCCATGATATCTCCAAGGTATGTCTATATCTGGAGGATCATATCTCAAGGTCATAAAAGCCATATATGAAAGACCCACTGCTTATATCTAGGATGTGGTCTGTGATTCCCTTATCTATAGAATCATGCTGGAATCTGGGCACCCAAGCTTTAAACCCAAGGGTTTAAGAAGAAAATGACCAAAATGGTGTAAAGATTTTTTAAAGTCCTTTTAGTGCTATGTTAAAACTGACTACAAGTATTTGGAAAGTTCTCATGTGAATGATCTTGGTTGCTCTACTTGGTAAGACCTAAGGTAGTAGAATTGGGACCACTGGGTAAATATTACAAGAAAGAGTAAAAATAAACTTTCTAATAGTATTTTTTAAAATCTCTTAGCATCTAATATATTGTCCATCCAGCTGTTTAGGCATCAACTGGCCAGGTGTTCAGTAGGAATATGCTCATGAGGATTGAAACATCAAGTGGGTAACTTGATGAATTTGGAGTCTCTTTGGATCTTGAAATTATCTGTGACAACTCAAAAGAGTTAATACACTGGTTTTGTTACCTTACAAAAGGAATGGTAAACCCACGCTATTTTTGAGAGTATTATTTTTAAAATCTGCAGTTCCTATTTTTTTCAAAATAAAAACCTAGTGTTTAGGCCTATTATTTGAAAAGGACACACACACACACACACACACACACACACACATTTTGTTTAATATCCACAAATTCTTTTGAGTGTAAATTGCTTAGAAATATTTGAACGCCTATATATTTTGAGAATATATTTTTTTGTATATAGTGAAACCCAAGGAATAATTTTTTTGTTTTATTTTTCAGAGGTTGAGCTTTTAGTACTCAAATATGTGATTCTGGGGTGCCTGGGTGCCTCAGTTGGTTATACATCTGACTCTTTTTTTTTTTTTTTTTTTAATTTTTTTTAATGTTTATTTTTGAGCGAGAGAGAGAGAGAGAGAGAGAGAGACAGGGCATGAGTGGGGGAGGGGCAGAGAGAGAGAGGGAGACACAGAATCGGAAGCAGGCTCCAGGCTCTGAGCTGTCAGCACAGAGGCCGATGCAGGGCTCCAACCCACAAGCCATGAGATCATGACCTGAGCCAAAGTCAGACACTTAACCGACTGAGCTAACCAAGTGCCCCCACACATCTGACTCTTGATCTCAGCTCAGGTCTTAATCTTGGGGTCGTGAGTCCAAGCCCCATGTTGGGCTCCATGCTGGGTATGGAGACTACTTTAAAAAAAAAAAAAATGTGATTCTGACTCCCTTTGTATCAAAATTGGAGTAAATGTGTTTCATTCCTTAGATGGATTGTGATTTCCCTGAGTCATGCTTAATTAAGGCTTCAGGCATGCCTATACACAATTTTCTAGTCAAATATAATTAGCCTCAACTTCATTTATGTTAAAAGTTTTTATCAAATTCTTCCTTTCAGGGTTAAATGACTTTTGTTATTATAACGAAAAATGTAAGGAAGTAGTATGCTACTTTCAAAGATGAATGAAAAAAAGCCTTTTTACTTCAGTTTTCTATAAAAGAATGTACTTTTCTCAGGCATATAAAAGACCTATGTGTCTAACAATTCAAGTTCACTGGTTTAATAATAAGTAACAAATACCCAGTTTTCATGTACATAAGCAGTTATTATCTCATGTTTTGTTGCTTCTGAATCTGCACACATTCTGAGGATTCTTTCTGCCAAAATGGGTAAATTTTAAAACTCAGTGTGAATAGTAGAATAAGTTGAACAGACTGTTAACTTTGGGAGCCTACAGAGAAGTCTGTATATGAATGTAAAGGGAAGGCTTGCAATCCAGAATTAATTTTAACAGTATTTTTTTTCAGTTATGGTTGTTTTAACTGTTTTAAATATATATATTCCATATTTTGAAATAAATTTGGAATCATTTTCAGTCCATAAGTATTTTTAAATGAGTATTCCTTGAAATTATTTTCAGTCTCTACAATTTCTCTGGTAATAGGTAGATTTTGTTCTCATTTTTTTACTCATAGAAGATAAAAATAAGAGAGACTAGGAGATCTGATACATAGACTTGGTGATTTTTATGCCATACTAGGCTAGTTTAAAGCTTGATACAGAAGCCTGTATTTCTGTATACAGAAATATTTCTATACAGAAATTTCTATACAGAAATCCTGAATTTCCATTCAGTGCTATCTCCCCAAGAGTAGAACAGTTTTGACATGCCTACCTCATTTTACCTTTTTTCATACTCGTATATTGTTTTTTCTTTGTTTATCTGCCTTTTAATCTGCTACTGGCTTCTTCAGCAGGCAAGTAAATGTTTGTGGCATTTGCAAAATAAATTTAATGAAGGGAAGATACTAAGATTTGAAATAAAAGCTATGGTATTGTACTTAAACTCTGATTCTCTTAATAAATTACGATAACTTCATTCATATTACTCTTAGGTCATGATTACACAAAGTAATTCACATCATACTTATTATTTGAATGAAGAAATTCCTAATTCTCAATCCTAAATTAAGTTATTCTTTTGTCATACTTCTTTAGGAAAGAAAGAATACAATAAATTACTACTTTTTAAATGAATTTTTTTAGTATTTGATTTTTTTTTTTTTTTTTTGCTTGATAATTTGCAAAACTCTCATTAGTGGACCTCTCTAATGATCTTCCAGAATTAAAAATTTTTCTTTACTACTTAATTTCTCTTATTCTTTGTAGTGTTCTATTTGCCCGTATGTTTTCTTTGTTTATATTGAAATAGTCTAGCCCTGTGTCGTCCTAAAATTTTTCTTTGCTTCTAAGCTGCTATACCATTCGACATATATTCGTCCACTTGCATAGAATTATATCTCAAGCAGTACTCATTACATCTTAAGTGATTCTGTTTTTTTCCCAGTAAAGGCTTCAGTATTAGTACTATTATAGTGTTTATGACAGCATTAAGAAATTTATTGTTGAGATGAGAAATATGTATTCCTTTTTACTCTGGACAAAAGACTCTGAAAGGAACTGGTAAGATACTCTCATATTCATATCACAATGTGTGAATTTTATTTTACGCCACGTACAATCTGTCTTCCTTTTTCTTTAGTAAGTATTGGTCTGATCTGAAATTCCTTGTCCCACCAGAAACAGTAGCCTAGAGAGTCCTTTAGCCACTCACGGATAATTAATTGCTTATAATTGGGCTTAGAAGGTACTGGTTCTAAAATGACATGCCTATTCTTCACCTCAAAAGAACATATATTGAATATTTTTGTGTGGCAAGTCAAAATACATACAGACACACTGAGCAATTTGGTATTATTTTCCATCAGTCCTTTTTCTTAAAAAAAAAGAACTGGGGGCTTCTGTGGTCAAAAGGGATATGTACTCTCTATCAGGAGAATTAATGATGAATGCCAGCGTTTTTACCTGAAATTTTGTGGGACAGAACATCTTTATACATGAATGGACTAGAATTATCAGCATATTTTATTGTGTAGATGGAACAATTGTTGTAGGGAAACACTGTTTCCGTACCTGCCAACATAAACCTCTTCTCAATCCTGAATAACTGAATGTCACTTCCAGAGCATCGATTCCCTTTTTATCTTATAAAATCAACACTGTGCTCTCACAGTCTATCTTGATTCATATCCTTTTTCAGCTTCTTATTTCAAATTTCATACATGGCACAAAAGCTCCAAGAATGGGACAGGGAAGTCCTGTACAGTTGACCCTTGAACGACATGGGTTTGAACTGCACGAGTCAACTTATATGCTGATGTTTTCTGAGAAATTACAGTATAGTACTGTAAATGTATTTTCTCTTTCTTACGATGTTTTTAGTAACATTTTCTTTTCTCTAGCTCTATTGTAAGATTTTTTTTAATTTAATTTTTATTTTTTTAAATTTACATCCAAATTAGTTAGTACATAGTGCAACAATGATTTCAGGAGTAGATTCCTTAATGCTCCTTACCCATTTAGCCCATCCCCCCTCCCACAACCCCTCTAGTAACCCTCAGTTTGTTCTCCATATTTATGAGTCTCTTCTGTTTTGTCCCCTCCCTGTTTTTATATTATTTTTGTTGCCCTTCCCTTATGTTCATCTGTTTTGTCTCTTAAAGTCCTCATATGAGTGAGGTCATATGATTTTTGTCTTTCTCTGACTAATTTCACTTAGCATAATACCCTCCAGTTCCATCCATGTAGTTGCAAATGGCAAGATTTCATTCTTTTTGATTGCCGAGTAATTCTCCATTGTATATATATACCACATCTTTATCCATTTATCCATTGATGGACATTTGGGCTCTTTCCATACTTTGACTATTGTTGATAGAGCTGCTATAAACATGGGGGTGCGTGTGTCCCTTTGAAACAGCACATCTGTATCCCTTGGATAAATGCCTAGTAGCGCAATTGCTGGGCCGTAGAGTAGTTCTATTTTTAGTTTTTTGAGGAACCTCCATACTGTTTTCCAGAGTGGCTGCACCAGCTTGCATTCCCATATTGTAAGATATTTTTAGTAACATTTTCTTTTCTCTAGATCTATTGTAAGAATGCAGTATATAGAATACATATAAAATGCAGAATATGTGTTAGTCAACTGTTACTGGTAAGGTTTCCAGTCAGTGGTAGGCTATTAGTACTTAAGTTTCTGGGGAGTCAGAAGTTATATGCAAATTTTCAACTGCACAGGCAGTGGGTTCCCCTGACCCCTGCATTGTTCAATGGTCAACTGCATATCTTTTATCCAGATTGACCCCTTTTTAACATTTTGCTACATGTATCTTTCTTATTCACTCTCTCTCTCTCTCTCTCTCCCCCTACCCATACACACACACACACACACACACACACACACAATTTTTTTCTGAATAATTTAATAGACTGATTGCATTGTTTACTGTTACTTCTTCACAGTTTATTTCCTAGGAATAAGAATGTTCTCTTACATAACCACAGTACACTTATCAAATGCAACACAACACTGATAGCAATACTTTTATCCATTTTTGTCAGTATATGTATACACACATACACATGACCTTTGAACAACACAACTTTGAACTACACAGATCCACTTACGTGCAGATTTTTTTCAGTAAATATAGTCCAGTACTATTTAAATGTATTTTGTCTTTCTAATGATTTTCTTTTTTTCTTTTTTAATATTTATTTACTTTGAGAGAGAGGGAGCAAGTAAGCATGCACGTGAGCAGAGGAGGGACAGAGAGGGAGGGAGAGAATCCCAACCAGGCTCTGCACTGTCAGCGTAGAGTCTGATGCAAGACTGAAACCCCTGAACCTGTGATATCGTGACCAGAGCTGAAATCAAGGCAGATGGTTAACCCCATTGAGCCACCCAGGTGCCCCCTCATTTTTTTCTTAATAACATTTGCTTTTCTCTAGCTTCATTGTAAGAATGCACTATAGAACACATATAACATACAGACTGTGCATGAGTCAACTGTTACATGTTATAGGTAAGGCTTCCAGTCAATAGTAAGCAACTCCTTAAGTTTTGGGGGAGTCAAAAGTTACACACATTTTCAGTGGTATGGGGCAGTCAGCACCCCAAACCTCCACATTCATTGTTCAGGGGTCAACCATATGTATCTTCTTTGTGAGAGCTCATCTATTCAAACTGTAACTTCAGGAAATGACCAACAGTGATTTTAAGATCAAACTATACCATTTTTGTGTCTTGGATGTCCAGCTAGCTCTGTACATTTTTATCTGAATGTCTTTCTGGAACTTCAGACTCAGTATTTTTGAAACAGACTCCGCGCCCTCCCAGATTCATTCCTCCCAAAACAAAAAATTGCTTCAACTGACTTCAGTTCCATAATTGTACCACCATTTTGAAGCCATTTCTGCTTGAACCTTTAGAACAGTAGACCTTCCCCCTTGCTGCTATGTGTAATCATTTGTCATTCTGCCCCCACTACATTTTACCCCTGTGGTATCTCTGAAATCCTCTTCCCTCCTGTTTGCCACTATACTGGATCAGCGTCGGTGTCATGTTGAAATTGTGTACGGTAAACTCCTAATTGGTTGCTCCGTCTCTCCCCACTCAGTTAATCCTCTTGTCCAAACCTGTTCCTCCTCCCATAATTTTGCATTCTGACTAACATCATCATTTACCCAGGCACTTGAACAAGAAAACTGGTGATTCACAACTACTTTGTTTTCCCCTCACCCCACCCCATCTATTCAGCCAATGAATATTTATTGATAACTACCATGTGCCACTCACCATGGAGGATGCTAGTATATATTAGTAAGTAAACTGGAGATTGCCCTAGTGAGAATCCATTTGAGGAAGACAAAAAAATAAACAAGCAGTTAGATACTAATTATTATTATGTTTTCATGATTGTTATGAACTAGATAGATCGTGTGAGGAAGAATAATGGACTGGGCAGGGTATACCATGAGAGGATAGTCAAGAAAGGCCTCTGACATTTAAGCTAAGCAAATGTCATATTATTTTCCTTTCTAAATATATCTAATCATTCCCCTCCTCTTAATCCCAGGTGCCACTGCTTTAGTTAAGTCTGTATTTTCCCTGCTTTAACTATTTATGATAGTCTCTGAACTGTCTCTGCTTTCAGTTTAGTCCTCTCTGTTTCATCACTCACTCTTCCAGAGTAATTGTTCTAAAACTGAGAACTCTGATCCTGTCATTCAACAGGATGCCATCCAGACTGCACAGCTTAGCATTTAAAGTCATTCACAGACACCCTGCCTATCTTCTCAGACTCAGATCTTTTTTTTTATTCTCTTCCACATGCTTAAGACAAATTGATCTCTTGTAGTTTTGTAAGTGTATGGTGCTTTCTCTCTTATCCCTTTATATGTGTCCTTTGCTGGGAATGGCCTTTTCCCTTGTTAATATATCATACTCATCTACTAGGAAGATAACCAATCATTTGATAAGATTGAACTCAGTGATCACATCTTCTGTGCAATCTTCAGAAACATTGTAGTCTCTTCTCTCAGTTTTCTAGCGTTATATTTTAGTTGTGTGTTTATTTACTAGTCTCTCCCTGTGAAGTATTTGGGGTTTTTTTTGAGGTCAGAGATTTTGTTCTTCCCTATCCTGTTTCTCTAGTAAAGCCTCTACACAGTGTCTTTGATAAGTAATTCACAATAAATGACTATCAATTGCAACTGATTAGAGTTTTCTGTATTCATTTTGACTTAAAATTGTCCATTGTGAAGGCAGTTTGAATACTGGAAAGAATGTGCGGGGCTCTTCCTTATATTACTGCATTAGTGGTTCCCAAATCTACAATCACCTACAGAATTTTTTTTTCTAGAAGACATAATTCCCTTGCCTCCCTAAGAGTCTTAGTAAATAAATACCCCTGTAGAGAGCGCCCAGGAATTTATACTTCCTAGAAAGTTACCTGAATGATCCTGATGTATCCTTTCCTCAACTCTGAATGTTGAGGAAACACCACTGTGTAAGAGTCTTTGAAAACACTTTGTAAACTAAGTATTAATGAAATATTAGTTATTACCATTTATCATTAAGACTAAAGCTTTAGTACCCTAAGGTATGAAAGAAGTTGAAGAAGTATTAGTTACCTTCTTCAAACACTTACCAGATTGAGTACCAGAAGTCTGGAAATAAGCAAATATCCTCACTCTGAATGGTTGAGGAGGAAAGATTTCAGAAACTATTTACCAATAAACTTGAATTCACCATAAACATTCTCAAATAGATTATTAAAAAGATAGCATTTAGAAAAGGAGATGGAGAAGCCACTGTTAGTTAACTGTTAAAATCTTGACAAACTACTTTTACTTCTCTTATTTTGAGGTATTTACTAGAACCTCTAGAGGAGAATGTCAGTGACAGAAGGTATTCTAATTTCAACAAGACACTTTATTAAGATGAAGAATATCTTGGTCAACATGTGGAAAAATGTGAAGTCAATGACACTGTAAAAAAATGATGAATTGAAAGCAGTTTAAATATGAGTTTCAAAGAATGTTGATTAGTAGATTAACCTAGAGGAACATTACTGATTAAATGCTTTCAGGCTTTTTACTTATTTTTTAACCAGTCATTGGTTAAATCAGATTGGTTAAACCTAGATTTCACACTGAGCCCAGTGGGTAAGTCTTTTCAAATTTTACATTTAAACACACCTTCATCCAGTTAATAAATTGAGCACCTTTTACCTGTCACATACCCATTTTGATGTCCCTCCTCCCATTCCCAGTGATTAACAGGGGAGTAAGTAAGTTGGCTAGTTTTGCAAAAAATTAAAGGCTAGGAAACTCGGACCTATGGTCTAAAGAGGAATTTGCTTTTAAAGAAACTCAAAGGAACTCTGAAATGTTAAGCTAATGGAATACTTCTAAAATTGAAGATTTTGTAACAGCATTTTTGTGATATTCTGCAAGATGAAGGGGTCCCTCTTTTAGTCGAACTTACATTCCTATGGCAACAAGAAAGCAAAGACCTTGTAACAAAAGATATATGACAAAGCAAACAGCAGAAGAGAAAAAAAAATATATATATATATATACACATATATACACACACACACACACATATATATATATAAATTATTAAGATGGCAGAAGACTGAATGTATGTTTTCTGACAATTGTAAATGTGATGAAATGCTATTATAAAAAGAAATACAGTTTGGGTCAAAAATCACATCCTTAAGTGACTAAGGATGTTTAAAGATGAAAAAGATAAAAAGGGAAAAGTAACACAGTCTAAAACTTGGACAATAAATAATTTATTGAAAATTGTTTTAGGGGCTCCTGGGTGGTTCAGTCAGTTAAGTGTCCAACTTCAGCTCAGGTCATGATCTAATGGTTCATGAGTTCGAGCCCCTATTGGGTTCTGCTGACAGCTCAGAGCCTGGAACCTGCTTTGGATTCTGGTCTCCCTCTCTCTCTGTGCCCCTGCCCTGCTTGCTCTGTCTGTCTGTCTGTCTGTCTCTCAAAAATAATAAACATTTAAAAAAATTACAAACATTGTTTTAAAATAAGAATTCAGGATCTTGAGAATGTATACACAATGAATATACTGGCTGTTTGCCAGTTTGGGTTATATGTCCATGCCCAGATGACTCAATTGTTACCAGGGGTGATGGTCACATTTTAAAAACACAATGTGTAGGGGCGCCTGGGTGGCTCGGTTGGTTAAGCGTCCTACTTCAGCTCGGGTCATGATCTCACCTTTCGTTGGTTCGAGCCCCGTGTCTGTGCTGACAACTCAGAGCCTGGAGCCTGCTTCGGGTCTGTGTCTTCTATCTCTCTGCCCCTGCCCCTGCTCATGCTCTGTGTCTCTCTCTCAAAAATAAACGTTAAAAATTATTTTAATTAAATAAAAAAAAAAAAACCCACAATGTGTAGGAATAGTTTCTAGATAAAATAGTTTCTAGATAAAATTCCTAGGTAAAAGGGTGCCGAACAGATACTACAATGAATTATAATAGAAATCAATAAATAGTTGATGAAATAAAGAAACAAAGCTCAGAAATTTTTTAAAAAGTCCATAAGCACTTTTTCACTGAATCCATCTTAAGGCCACAGTAAAGTTACAAACAAAGATATATTTAAGTGTTCAGCACATTAACTGGCTTAAAGAGAATGTTGGTAGTAAAACCAAGATTTCAAGTTCATTCATCTTCTAGACCTTTGGTGGTGTGGCAAAGTGGAAGGACTAGTGAGTTTCGTGGCCTTTTCTGAGTCTAGCCAGCTGCCTCATATATGTGTAAAAAGTGGAGAGAGTAGATACAATCAGTACAAATATGTAAGTACTGCTACAAAAAGAACTCAAGTACATGCCCTCCTGGTGACTTATCAATAACATCATGTTTGCAAATGAAGGAAAGCACATTATTATATGTTTACACGATTTTTAGGATGCTTTCTTAGAAGTCTAGAGTCAGAGTTGGTCATTATGTATGTGAATTGAACCAGAGAGAGTGTGTATATACGTTTATATAGCCCCCCCCCCTTTTTTTTGTAGGCTGTTGCTCTGTTGCTTTGGGGGAAATATTCATAGATTTACATTTGATAAATATATCCATGTCCAAAAAAAGATATGTATAAAAATTGGAATGCCAGCTAACTAAATCAACTCATAAAAACTTCAGTTAAAAGTAAGATATTTTCCACGATTATTTTAAAATATGATGTTTACTGGAAGGAAAGTCCAGAGAATTACCACAGATGAAGTGTGAGTATATTTCTCCCACTTGTAAATGAGCTCTTATTTCCTACAGTGTATATTCTGGTCCACAATGAGTCATTTTCAACATGTTTCAGTTTAACTCCTAATACATTTTTAAACTTGGCAGGCATATTTAGATGAACATTACTTCCAGTTTTAGAGACTGCTTCTAAATTATACTTCAGTATTGCAGTCATCATGAAAAGTTCTTTCAGTAAAAAGGAAATAGGATTGATTGGAAGTGTGTGTTTTAGAGGAGCAAAAGAATGGTTACCACTGAATAAAAGTCAGATAGTTAAGCTTTTAAAAATTTTGTTACTATATAAACTTCTTTTAACATTACCTAAAACAGTTGTAGTTTGAAAGCCTTTTTATGGATAGATGATACTTAAAAGAAGAAAAGATAAGATTTATCCCAGACAATAAAGTTAGTATGTATTAATCTCTTACTATACCTAGCACTATTTTAGTGTTTTATATGTATTAACTTTTTTAATGCCCACATAATAAGTATTATTTATTTTCTATAAATCATTCAGGTTTTTTCTATTATAATACATGGAGCTTGGCACATTTTTGGCCATATAACTAACTAGAGCTGCATGACTGCTTCTAAAAGCTAATTACTTCTTAGAGAATTTTACATATTGCCAACTTTTTTTTTTTTTTTTTTTTTTTTATTTTAGAAAGAGAGGCAGAGACAGAGTGTGAGTGGGGGAGAGGCAAAGAGAAAGGGAGACACAGAATCTGAAGCAGGCCTCAGGCTCTGAGCTGTCAGCACAGAGCCCGACGCGGGGCTTGAACTCAAAAACTGCAAGATCATGACCTGAGCCAAAGTCAGATGCTTAACCGACTACTGAGCCACCCAGGCACCCCACATATTATTGCCAACTCTTGATAAGTATTTGTGCAATCCTGTGAATCTTCTGACAGATCTCAGTTGACCAACCTGTCTGTTGTTACTGTTTTAATATCCTTTTTTTCTATTACGATTTTTTATAATTTTTTTAATGTTAATTTTAGAGAGAGAGAGAGAGAGAGAGAGTGAGCGAGCGCGTGGGAGAGGCAGAGGAGAGGGGCATACAGAATCTGAAGCAAGCTCCAGGCTCTGAGCTGTCAGCACAGCCTAACACAGAGCTCAAACTCACAAGCCATGAGATCATGACCTGCGCCGAAGTCAGACGCTTAACCGACTGAACCTTCCAGGCACCCCACTATTACAATTTTTATACTGTGCCTTATTACTTTTAGCACTTCGAAAGTTCCCAAAAGTTTAGAGTTGGGAAAAACTTTGAGATCATTGAAAACATTCAACTCATTTTGAAGATGAGGTAACAAATCTAAAGAGGTTATACAACATCTTCAGATAGGTGTCTGCAGGGCCATACACCCTCCAGAATCTCTAGGAGCAATCTGTTCCTTACTTCTTCCATCTTCTGGAGGGCTCCAGGAGTTCCTTGACTTCCTTGCCTTGTGGCCATCTCACTCCAGTCTCTGCCTCTGTCTTCACATTACCTTCTCCTCTGTATGTCTTATAAGGATGCACATAATTGCGTGTAGGGGCCACCCAAATAATCCAAGACAGGGTCTTCCTCTCAAGATGCTTAATTTAATCACATCTACAAGGACCCTCTTTTCAAATAACAATATTCACAGTTCTACAGACTAGTACATGGACATGTATCTTGGACAAGGGCTACCATTCAAACCACTGCACTAAAAAATTGACTTTTAAGTCACTTGAATTAGTATTTATTCAGGTTCTTCAATAGGAGTAACATTTTATTTTTACATTTTCCAACCAGAATTTTATAAGGTGTCAGCTAATTTTAGGAGTTGTTAAAATGCTATAAAGTTGGTTTGCTTTTTTAACTTTCCAACATGGCATTAAGCAAATTATCAGCTCTTGAACAAATAGCACCTTAGAGATTCCAGATGCTGTACCGTATGATCTATGACTTATAAATGAAAAGTCATCCTACATGATTTTTAGTAAGATTTTTTAAGAACATCATGGCAGTGACATTAAGGGTTAAAGAAACAGTGTTGGACATTTTTAAGACACAGCATAAAAATATAGCTTTAAGGTAAGCTATATTAACTCCATTTAGACTTTTAATGGCTTTTTTTGTATAGCAATTAAATTTTGCTCTACTGTATTTGAGATTCATTAAATAAGACCTTGGATGCTTCAATAATATAATGACTATTTTATATTTTATTTTTGTTCTACTTACTTTTTTCATTTGGCAAACTCTTAGCCCTTCCTGGTTTTAGTAAATGTTTGTGTGTAACTTGTGTATTTCTATGGTATATGCCAGAAATGTGATCATTTAGTTTCTTTTTCTATAGAAATCATTCTACTAGATGTGAAGATATTCTCAATTCCTTTTCGCCATTAAAGTGTATTACTGTAAAAGAAAGAAGAAACAAAAACTATATATTATATAATTCTGTGCTTTATACAATTAAATGAGGTTTAATATGCAATTTTAAGTTCTCAATAAGTGTTAGCTATTATTTACTATCATCATCTGGTTGATTTTTTAAAGTAAGACGTGTCTGTGTTCTCTTTCAGCATCATAAAGGTAAAGAAAGGGTTAGGGGCAGACTATGACCACCAGATCTGGTAAAACTATTTCATGCAGATGGATAAACTTCACTATTACAAAGCTCTCTGAAGGAGGTCCCTTTCTTCAACTTACTATTTAATTATTAATAATTTATACTATTGAGATTTCCCTTGCATTTTTGTAAGTTTAAAAAATATATATCCCATGGATTTTTAAACTGAAAGGCAATATTTTTTTCCTTTTTAAAATGAAAAGTCTATAATAAAAAATAAAGTAAAATAAAATGAAAAGTCTATATATTTGTAAAAAGTAGGAAATGAATTAATGCATCTTTAAACAGCAAAACTTAACTGACATCCACTTATCTATTTTTAGAACTCAGATATTTTCTTTTAATTCACTGGGACCCCAAATGTGAATTTCTATTAGTTAGATTATTCATAGGTACTCCAGACATTCTGATGCCTATCATTTCTAAAATTCTTTTTGTCCAATGATGGGAAATGGCCAAAAGGGTACATCTCCCTGCCTCCAGGCCAAGAGCGCACCCAGATCATTCTAATCAGATAGGCTGTTCATATGTAAACCTATAAAGGAACTCATGTACCTATAAATGACAATAAAATGTCAGCTTTGAAACAGGTTTTTAAAGTAGTTTACAGGAAAATCAAGGTATGGTTTATGAGAATGGAATGTTCTGTATGCTTGTGCCACAAACATGTCTAATCGTATTCATTTGTCATCTTTTGCCATTGGTTAAACTGTGCATTTGATCCAGAAATAAGTCAACAGATGTTTAAATGAGAAATATGTGTTGTGAAATTCAATCATTTGTATATAGTAAACAGGTTTTGTTAGCCCAAAGTTATAGCATTTGTAAAATATATTAGATTCTTTAACTAAAGCACTGATCTCTAATTTCTTTTAATGAAAACTATGAACTCAGTGCTTCTAAAGGAAAATAATTTGTTAGCCAGTTTTCCAGGTCTCTAGCTGCTTTATACTTCCACTTGGTAGTCAGTATAGCCAATGATGCCTCTTTTCATTATAGAAACTACCCCTTCCCATCACTACAATAGTTCCCTTAAATATTAAGTATTCCACTTATAAGAAATTTGTAAGCTCTGATTGTGTTTCTCTGCAGGCTTATGTACCCATTTTCATCTCACGAATTTTAGACAGTATTACATTTACAAATTATAAGTTATACCAAGGTTTAGCTAAAGTTTATGTCTCCTTAGCCAAACATATTTCTTTGATGATAGAGCGCGCTAGAGTGGGGTTGAATTAAATGACTCAAGCTTTTCATGAACTTTAAGTAAAAAGAATAGCAGTAGTACTTCTTGGGGTTCATTTGGATAGGACTGTGGAAAAGATACCTAACCTTTTTTTTTTCCTTTTTATGAATTTTAATTTTTATTTATTTATTTTTAAGATGTTAATTTTAAGTAATTTTTACACCCAGTGTGGGGGGTCCAACTCACAATCCCACGATCAAGAGTTGCATGCTCCACCAACTGAGCCAGCCAGGTGACCCTATGAATTTTTATTTTTTTTAATTATGGCTTAATTTTATAAATAATTATGAATTTTTAACTTTAGATGTCATCTGAAAAATGTTATAGATTTATACCTACAAAATTATACATGAAGTAAAATTCCATATAGGTAAGTTCATTTTCCTTTACCGTTTTGTAACTGAACCTAATTAATTGCCATGACTGACTCTTCCCTGTGAGAATTGACTCTCTGTAGCTCAGTTCTATGAACGATTCCCTGCTTTCTGTAATTCATTAATGTGTGGATGAATCTGTTTCCTTCTTGTCAGTTCCAAATGTGTAACATTGCTTGCCTTATTTCATTTTATTGTAAATGAGAACCAACATTATGAACTCTGTACTTTATAAAATACATCAAAAAACAAAAGAGATTTCCGAGATTATAGAGAAAAATATGTGTTCTGTTCACATTTCTCCTTGATGGAGGGTGGACTAGGATAAGAGTAATAGGAACTAAAATACCTCTCTAAATTTTCTCTGTGGTGTTTGTATGGAACCAAAAAAGATCCCAGATAGCCAAAGTAATGTTGAAAAAGATGGGGCGCCTGGGTGGCGCAGTCGGTTAAGCGTCCGACTTCAGCCAGGTCGCGATCTCGCGGTCCGTGAGTTCGAGCCCCGCGTCGGGCTCTGGGCTGATGGCTCAGAGCCTGGAGCCTGCTTCTGATTCTGTGTCTCCCTCTCTTTCTGACCCTCCCCCGTTCATGTTCTGTCTCTCTCTGTCCCAAAAATAAATTAAAAAAAAAAAAAAAAAAAATGTTGAAAAAAAAAAAGAAAACTAACACTGGAGGTGTCACAATTCCGGACTTCAAGCTGTATTACAAAGCTGTAATCATCAAGACAGTATGATACTGGCATAAAAACAGACCCACAGATCAAAGGAACAGAATAGAGAACCCAGAAATGGACCCACAAATATATGGCCAGCTAATCTTTGACAAAGCAGGAAAGAATATCCAATGGAAAAAAGACAGTCTCTTCAGCAAATGGTATGAACCTGGACCACTTTCTTAGACCATACACAAAAATAAATTCAAAATGGATGAAAGACCTAAACATAAGACAAGAAGCCATCAAAATCCTAGAGGAGAAAACAGGCAACAACCTCTTTGACCTCAGCTGCAGCAACTTCTTTCTTGACATGTCTCCAGAGGCAAGGGAATTAAAAGCAAAAATGGAAAAAAAAAAAAAAAAAAAAAAAAAAAAAAGGGGCGCCTGGGTGGCTCAGTCGGCTAAGCGTCCGACTTCAGCTCAGGTCACGATCTCGCAGTTCGTGGGTTCGAGCCCCGCGTCGGGCTCTGTGCTGACAGCTCAGAGCCTGGAGCCTGTTTCAGATTCTGTGCCTCCCTCTCTCTCTGACCCTCCCCCATTCATGCTCTATCTCTCTCTGTCTCAAAAATAAATAAACGTTAAAAAAAATTAAAAAAAAAAAAATAAATAAATAAAAGCAAAAATGAACTATTGGGACCTCATCAAGATAAAAAGCTTCTGCACAGGAAATAGTCAGCAAAACTAGAAGGCAACTGACAGAATGGGAGAAGATATTTGCAAATGACATATCAGATAAAGGGTTAATATCCAAAATCTATAAAGAACTTACCAGACTCAATATCCAAAAAAACAAATAATCGAGTGAAGACATGGGCAAAAGGCATGAATAGACACTTTTCCAAAGAAGACATCCAGATGGCTAACAGACACATGAAAAGATGCTCAACATCACTTATTGTCAGGGAAATACACATCAAAACCATAATGAGATACCACATCACACCTATCAGAATGGCTAAAATTAACAACTCAGGCAACAACAGATGTTGGGGAGGATGTGGAGAAAGGGGACCCTTTTGCACTGCTGGTGGGAATGCCAACTGGTGCAGCCACTTTGGAAAATGGTATGGAGGTTCCTCAAAAAATTAAAAATAGAACTACCCTACGACCCAACATTTGCACTACTATGTATTTATCCAAAGGATACAGGAGTGTTGTTTCAAAGGGATACATGCATCCCAATGTTTATAGCGGCACTATCGACAATAGCCAAAATATGGAAAGAGCCCAATGTCCATCAACTGATGAATGGATAAAGAAGATGTATATATATATATATATATATATATATATATATATATTTGCAATGAAATATTAACTGGCCATCAAAAAGAATGAAATCTTGCCATTTGCAACAACGTGGATAGAACTAGAGTGTATTCTAAGTGAAATAAGTCAGTCAAAGAAAGACAAATATATAATTTCACTCCTATGTGGAATTTAGGAAACAAAACAGATGAACGTAGGGGAAGGGAAGCAAAAATAAGATAAAAACAGGGAGTGGAGTGCCTGGATGGCTCAATCGGTTGAGCCTCCAACTTCGGCTCAGATCATGATCGCACAGCTCGTGAGTTCAAGCCCCGAGTTGGGCTCTGTGCTGACAGCTCAGAGCTGGAGCCTCCTTCAGATTCTGTCTCTTCCTCTCGCTCTCCCTCTCCCCCACTTGCACTCTGTCTCCCTCTTTCTCAAAAATAAACATTAAAAAAAAAAAAAAACATAAAAGGAGACAAACCATAGGAGACTCTTAAGTCTCCTATGTTCAGAGAACAAACTGAGGGTTGCTGGAGAGGTGTCGGGTGGGGGGATGGGCTAAATGGTCAGTGGGCATTTTAAGAAGGGTACTTCTTGGGATAAGTACTGGGTGTTATAATTAAGTGTTGAATCACTAAATTTTATTCCTGAAATCATTACACCATATGTAAACTAACTTGGATTTAAATTAAAAAAAAAATTTTTTTTTAATAAATTTTCCTTAAAGTTAGGTCAATATTCATTGAATCCTTGTGCATGACACTGTAGAAGAATAAAAAAATTGAAATGTGATTTCTCTTTCCAAATAGCTGAAAGAATAAACATGTATACATATTTATATTTTAAAGCAAAATGCTGTATATCTTAAGGTGTCCATATTGGACTATGAACGTATCCATGTTAAGGGAGTATCAGGAATGACCGTTTAAAGGAGATGGCATATGATACAAGCAATTAATGTATGAATTTTAACTTTTTTTTTTGGTTGAGGTATAATTAGCACACAGTGTTACATTAGTTTCAGGTAATTCTACATATTACTCAGTGCTCATTACGAGAAGTGTACTCTGAATCCTCTTTATCTTTTTCACCCATTTGATATGTAGATCTGAGAGAAAGACATTCCAAAAACTTTGTAAACCTATATACGGGAGGCAAAAAGAAAAAAATAAAGGATTGTCAGGAAACAACAGATAATTCAGTCACTTGATTTGGAGTGTTCAAGTAGGTAGGCGTAGTTTCATATTTTGGTAGGCCTAGAATGTCAGGAAAAAAGAGTTATAGTTACTCCAGTGAGAAATGAGGGGTGACATGACAAAAATCATGTCAAAAATCACATTTAGAGTTAACTTGACAGTAATATTTGATGTATATTCAGGGTAGTCCAAGATACCCCAAACAGTAGTTCCTAAAGTCTAGACGAGAGGCAACAATGGCCTCTATGAGTATGATGGCATAAAGAATAGATGGGAAACTTGGTTTTAGAAATGTAGCTGGAGGATGATGAATGATGGAGCTTTTTCTACCCTTCTCTCTACTCACGCATAGAGGAGAAATATTTGATATGTCTGGACCACATTCTTTTTTTTTTTTTTTTTTTTTAATTTTTTTTAACGTTTATTTATTTTTGAGACAGAGAGCATGAACGGGGGAGGGTCAGAGAAAGGGAGACACAGAATCTGAAACAGGCTCCAGGCTCCGCGCTGTCAGCACAGAGCCTGACGCGGGGCTTGAACCCACGGACTGCGAGATCATGACCTGAGCCAAAGTCAGCTGCTTAACCGACTGAGCCATCCAGGCGCCCCTCTGGACCACATTCTAAGACACAGTTTGGGCCACATTTCTAATTGGGTGGTCTCTAGCTAAAAGGTCACAATCTTGAGTACATCTTCCTGTGACTGAACAAAGCAGAAGGTTGGGCTCACTTGCACCTCTTTTCCATCTTCTGCAATATATATACTCTAATGTAACCTCTAGGGGCCCACCCAGTGTTAAGATGGGATTGGGGCTTAGTGGGCTATCTTAAACCTATCACGTTCTCTATCCCTGTCTACCAGAAACCTCTGAATTGGGGTTTTACTATAAGTTCAGCTATTAACATAGTCTTATTTCCCATTTGCTACTCCCTCTGTACCTGTGCTTTCAAGAACATCTTGGTGAGAGATGCTTATTTTAATGAAGCATTGGGCATTTCTTGGATTTTCCCAGATATCATCCAATAGCACTCAATCCCACTATCATCACAAACAAGTAGATCCTATAGTCTGCATGCATTAGAGGCGATATAGTTAAATATATATATATTAAGATTACTTTTTCTGGAGATAAATTGCCTAGGTTATGATACTGGGCATATTGTTACCAGGTGCTTGACTTTGGGAAAGTTTTTTAGCCTCTCTGTGTCTCAGTTTTGTCATGTATAAAATAAAGAAAATAATAGTAACATAATTGTGAGGATTAAATGCATGTTTGACATAATGTTTGTCACATAAACATTACTAAATACTAGCTATTGTGGTTATTACTAGATTTGGTAACTGACTAGACTTAAGTGTGTCTTTGGAGAGTTTACCAAATTTACTGAGTAGTTGAGATAACAACTTAAAAGAAGAATCATTTCTTCTTCAGAAAGCAGAAGTGATTCATGGGTGAATGAAGGTTATGATTTTGATTTAGGACTTGAAGTTCTAGGCACCTTTCATGTATAAAAATACAGTAGATAAATGGGAATAAAGATCTCAAGCCTAGAGGATGATTTCAGCCTAGAGATAAAGATTTGTGATATGTCGACATTGCTAAAACTTACAGTAAGAACTCTGAAATTTGGGAAGGGATTTAGTAAGTACTGAATAGTTGCTGTGGGGCAGATACTGTGCTAAATGTTTTGAGGGTTTTATTCCTTCTTTGAGTAATTTTATTCTCAATTTTATTTCTCACAAATGCTGTTTTTATAAGGGAGGAAATGAAGGCTGAAGGGAGTTTTCTTAAAATGTCTTAGCTGGAATCTACAAACCAGTGACTTCAGAAGGATTGCAGGATATGGGGTCATTATTGAAAGAAGCCAGTTGTGTTTCTGTATACTAGCAACAAGCAGTTGAAAATTGGAAATTAAAAGTTCTTAAAAATCTCATTTGTAGTAGCATCAAAAATATTAAAAAATATTAAATACTTAAAAATATTAAGTATTTAAGTATAGTATATACTTAAATATTAAGTATTAATAGTATTAATATTAATAATTAGTATTAATACTTAGTATTAAGTATTAAGTATTTATAGTATATACTTAAATATTAAGTATTAAGTGTTTAAGTGTAGTATAAGTATTACGTAGGTATAAATACTTAAAAAATATTAAAAACTTAAAGATGAAATAAATTAAGAAGCAAGCACAAGCTGTATACTGAAAACTAGTAAATATTGCTGAGAAAAAGTAATGCAGACTTAAATAAGTGGAGAGATAAACCATGTTTATAGAATGAAACAGTCAGTGTTGGTAAAGTATCAGGTGTGCCCAAACTGATTAACAGATTAAGTGCAATCCTGATGAAAAAGTAAGCAAGTTGTTTGTTTGTTTGTTTTTGTAGAATTGACAAGCTAACCTAAAATATGCATGGAAATTCACAGACCCAGAATATCCAAAACAGTTTTTAAGAAGAATGAAAGTGCCAGGGTAATTCAAGGAATTGTTGAATTCAACATGCTGGAATATTTTTATATCCATATACAAGAAATTGAACCTCAACCCTTACCTCACATAAAATACAAAAATTAATTTGTAATCACTTATAGATCTAAATACAGGAAGTCAGACTTAGAAAACTAGAAAAAGCAGGGGCGCCTGGGTGGCTCAGTCGGTTGGGCGTCTGACTTCGGCTCAGGTCATGATCTCACAGTTTGTGAGTTCGAGCCCCGCGTCAGGCTCCATGCTGACAGCTCGGGGCCTGGAGCCTCCTTCTGATTCTGCATCTCCCTCTCTCTCTGCCCCCCCCCCCACCCCCACTCATGCTCTGTCTCTTTCTCTCAAAAATAAGCAAACATTAAAAAAAATTAATTAAAAAAAAGAAAACTAGAAAAAGCATAAGAGAAAATCTTAGTAACCTTAAGTTAATCAAAGATTACACAGACACACACACACACACAAAGACTACATAGACACAGAGAGCGTGAACCATAAAGAAAAAACTTTTGTTACATTGGATTTCATCAAAATAAGAATATTTTGTTCTTCTGATAAGAAAGGAAAAGGCAAGCCACAGACTTGAGAATATTTGCCAAATACACATGTGATAAGTATCCAGATATTCTTACAACTCAAGAAGACAAACTGCCTGCCTTAAAAAAAATTTTTTTAATGGCCAAGGGTTTGAATAGGTACTTTACAAAAGAAGAAATGTAAATGACCAATAAGCAAAATAAAAGATGCCCAACATCAGGGAAAATGAAGACTAAAATCGCAATTAGATACCACTACAACTACTAGAATGGCTAGATTTTAAGACTGATACTACCAGATGTTGGCAAGATCGTGGATCAGCTGGACCATCCATTGCTTGTATGAATGCATAACCCGTACAGTCACTTTGGAAAACAATTTGGCAGTTTTATGATATACTTATTGTATGATCCAGCGATTCTATTTCTATTTACTTACCCAAGAGAAATAAAAACATGTCCACACAGGAATTGTATGTCAATGCTTTTTGGCAGCTTTATTCATAATGGCCCCAAACTGAAAACAACCCAACGTGCATCAGCTAGCGAATGAATGAACAAATTTTGGCACATACCATCGTGGACTACTGCTTAGCAGTAAAGAAGAACAGACTACTCATACATGCAACAACATGGATTAATCTTTTAAAAAGCACTTTGTTGAATGAATGAAGCAGACACAAAAGATTACATACTGTTTGATTCCATTTATGTGACATTCTAGAAAAAGCAAAACTAATGACAAAGCAGATCAGTGGTAGCCAGGAACTAGAGGTAGGATGAAGGAATTGACTTCAAAGCAGCACAGAAAATCTGGGGGAGATGATGGAAATGTTCTGTATCATGATTGTTGTGGTCACAGTTACGTGACTGTAGACATGTCGTCAAAATTCATAGACCTGTATGTACACTTACAAGTGGTGAATTTTACATATGTAAATTATATCCCAATAAAGCTTTTAAGTGAGGGGAAAAAAAGAATAGGCAGTGGATGGTTGTGCCAATATTCAAATCTCTACTTTTATGGCAGGGGTGGGAGGGTAAACCAAAAAAATCATTAAAAATTTAAGATCTCGGGGCGCTTGGGTGGCTCGGTCGGTTGGACGTCCAACTTCAGCTCAGGTCATGATCTCACAGTCTGTGAGTTCAAGCCCCGCGTCGGGCTCTGTGCTGACAGCTCAGAGCCTGGAGCCTGCTTCGGATTCTGTGTCTCCCTCTCTCTCTGCCCCTCCCCTGCTCATGCTCTGTCTCTCTCTGTCTCAAAAATAAATAAAAACATTTAAAAAAAATTTTTTTTTTAATTTAAGATCTCTGTTTTCAGATGACTTTTGAAAGTGGAAACTAGCTTACAAGAGGTTAAATTGTGAAGATACAGAAGCAGCAACTGTAAACAAATGGGTAAAGGGGTGAGGGACCATTAGCTTAACAGGATAGGATAGCTTAACAGAGTTAGGTAAAAGTTGAGCTTTTTACTCTTTTTTAGGACACGGGATTACTAAGCATGTTTGTGAGCAGAAGAGAGGCACTTTGAAAGGAAAAGTTTGAAAACGTAATCAGGAAGTGATCATTGAGAAGTTAAAGTGTTGCAGTATCAAGAGGTTAAATGGAGGGGCGCCTGGGTGGCTCAGTCGGCTGAGCGGCCGACTTCGGCTCAGGTCATGATCTCACGGTCCGTGGGTTCGAGCCCCACGTCGGGCCCTGTGCTGACAGCTCAGAGCCTGGAGCCTGCTTTGGATTCTGTGTCTCCCTCTCTCTGACCCTCCCCCATTCATGCTCTGTCTCTCTCTGTCTCAAAAATAAATAAACGTTAAAAAAAAAAAAAAAAAAAAAAGTTAAATGGAGAATTGTGATCCTTGAATCAGAGAAGGAGTGTTATATAGGAGTGTAGGAAAAGAAAGGAAAATAGGGTAAAAAGAGGTTTTTCCTCGAGGAGCGCCTTCATGGCTCAGTTGGTTGAGCTTCTGACGTGGGCTCAGGTCATGATCTCAGAGTTTGTGAGTTCAAGCCCTGTATCAGGCTTGCTGCTGTCAGTGAAGAGTCTGCTTCAGATCTTCTGTTCCCCCCTGTCTCTCTCTTTGTCTCTCCCCCCGCTCCTGCTCACATTTCCTCTCTCTCAAAAATATATAAAACATTTTCAAAAAACTTTTTAAAAATATAAGAGGTTTTGAGTTAGAAGGGAACCAGAAGGAACCTTTGCTGGGTAGATACTGATCTCAATGAAGAGAAAGCCAAATAAGAATGAAGTGGGCTCTGAATGATCTGAAAGACTTAATAAAAAACAACAATTTTTAGAACAACCAGTAGAGAGAATATAGTGGCCTAATAGATGTGAATAAATTTATTCTAAGCAGCAGTAAGAGCCAGGTCATGGGCTTGATCAGCATGCTGTCACTAATGTTCTGCAGCTTCTTTTAATTCAAATCAGAGATTGACAATGCAAACCAGAGGCAGACCAAATCCAATCTGCCATCTGTTTTTCTGCAACTTGCAGGCTAAGAATGGTTTTTGTATTTTTTAGTTATTAGGAACAAAATCAAAAGAAGAAGAATACATCATAATGCATGAAAATTATACTAACTTCAAATATTAGTGTCCATAAAGTTTTATTGAAACACAACTATACTCATTGGTTTATATATATACACTCGGCTTTTGTGCTAACAAGTGCACAGGTGGGTTGTTGCAACAGAGACCATATGGCCTATAAAGCCTAAAATTTTTACTCCTCTGGCCCTTTATAGAAAGACTTTGCTGCCCCATTTATCTAAAGCATTCATGCCAGCTTTTCAACAGCTGAAATTAAGTAGCAGTGTTCACTAACCAGTTATCCATCTCTTCCTCTACAACCATTCACAGGTCTTAGTAGATAGGTCACCATTTATAGAGTCCTTCCCAGGTATCAGCAGTGCTGTTTCCCATGTTGAGGAAATGGAAAAGTATATGACTTTGAAGACAGTTCTGCTTCCTGGTAAGGCTAACTTAACATTCCACCAACTGGGAGAAAATCAAATTCTATGCATCTAAAATTTCCATATTTTAAACAATTAAAACTTGTCACTCTTCATAGGCAAACATATGAAACATGATGGGACATTTTGGCTAGACTGAAAAATGGAACTGTTTGGCCAAAAAAAAGCATGTAAGGTCACTTATCATTTTTCCCACAACCAGCTTTATTGTTTTTGTTTTTGTTTTTGTTTTTTAAGGAATCTTTAAGGAATTCTTGAATATTTCATTTTATTCAGCAACTACTAACATAGTACTTAACTGTACCAGCACTTTTAAGTATTTTACTAATATTAACTCATTTAATCTTCTTATGATAAGATTGTTATTATCCCCATGTTACAGATACACAAACTGAGACAGGTAGTAAGGGGCAGGTGTAGAATTTGAACCCACACATCTGGCTTCAGAATCCTTGCTTACTTGAGTTACATGTAAACATGTAAAATTACATTATGTAAACAAACTCTTCAGTCTCATCACATGAACCTTCAAGATCACCTGAGGCACTTTCTGAATTGTCTTACACAGTTTTCCAAAACACGTCACCTTTACTGCTTCTTAAAATTTTTCACTGACTCCCTTGGTGATACTGTCACTGAATTTTTATCTTTAGCCACAAGTATCCATTCAAATAAAAAAAAATTTGTTTCTTCTTTTGGTATGTTTGTGATCTTCAGAATGTGATTGACTTAGATATCTTTTGAAAGTAATCTTTAAAGCCTGTTTCCAGTGTAGTTGTAAAGCTGCATCCTAGAAATATTTATGAAATCAATGCGAAATGTCTTTGTTTTCGTGTTTATAGATTCCTTCAAATGAACAGTATCAGCATTCAGAATTTGCGTTGATTATGGTCTTTGCAAGCCAGTGTGTCTTCCCTAAAAAGTATTTTATTTTTCAAGATAAAGTAGTTGAGAGAATACTCAGATTTTATAAGAACTCAAAAAAGTGACACCCTTTTTGTCTTAAGAATAATTTTGAAGGAAAAGCTTGATCTTACATTCACTCCTAATTGGTAAGACACAGAGCCAAAGCAAAGGGAAATAACCTCTCAACTTCCTTCTGTGACAGCCATAACACCCTCTAATGACCTTCAACCCTCCTTAAACTTCTGACCTAACACACAGGTTTTCCTCTGCCCAGGTAGAGCCTTTGTGTGTTTTATTCTTTTTGTGGGAGCCCTCACCTGTTTTCTTCTCTATTCACCTTTCAGTCATGTTCTTTGTCTCTAGTCTCTTCCTCCTGTAGCTGTCTCTGTCCATATGTACTTGCCAATGGTGTGTTGTGAAACATTGTGTGTGGGTTTTGGGTACATGCTTTATTTTAACTTTGTTAAAATATTTTTTTTCTTTCTTGGATACAGTATGTTAAGGTGTAAGAACCCAGAAATTTGAGGCAGTCTTGGATGCAAACTCCAGCATTACTACTTAGTTGGGCAAATTAATTAACCTTTCTGAGTCATTTTATTTCTAAAAAGAATAATCCTAAATTCTATGTTAGAGTTTTAGAGATGGTTACATGAAAAGAAAAATACATATACATGGAAAGCAAATATAAATCTAAGGCACTGCAGTGTTCGGTGCCTTTCCTTTGTATTGATCTCTACACATGCTGACAAGCCATACCAGTTCACATTTTTTCTTCATAAATGCCTTTAGGGTTCTGTGACCACAGGTCCCTCAACCACTTCTTTGGATCTTGGTTACAAAAGCAAGTGAGAGAAAAGGAAGAGACAGGGCAATAATAAAAGCACCAATTTTCTACCAACCTAGAAAGGAGGAGCAATAGTTTTTGAGATGGGGAAGCATAGGAACTGTGTAGGGAGAAGAGTGAGGGCTAAGAAAATATTTAAGAGGAAAAGGCATTTCTTCAAAATAATAATTGTAAGATGTTAAAATGTTAATATTTTCATTCAATTACTATTTATTGAGTTTCTTTGATTATGTTGGGTACTTTATTATTTCATTTTTATCCTGAATGTATGCATGTAGCCATAAATAGATTGCTAAATAGATACGTTGGGATGTAGACATTTTCCAGAATTTTATAAGCGTTCTCATTTGATAAATAACTATAGAAAATAAAAATCTGATTATAACATGATATGTGTTAACTAACTGTGTAAACTGGTATAATAGTATATTTTGTATCTGCTTATTTGAAAATCCCAAGGTAGTAGTTTACAGAAAAACTAATAAGCAGTTGTTTAGTCCATTAAGCCTGATGAGAGAAATTTAGAGATGGGGAAGTACACCTAACAAAGTGATGTAGTTCTTTTCATTATTGTCTTATGTTTTCTTCATTCTGTTTTACATGCCCTCATGATAGACCTCGTTATATTCTTGTGGGTAAGCTAGTGAGTTGCGCTTACATTCCTAAAATTGTGTGTACATTTGGCCACTACTTTAACTCATTACAAATCTTAGGTATATCTCACTGTCATATCACACTGACTTTGCTTCCTCTTTTGCATTTGTTTTTAAAATGTTTTTAAAATGTTGTCATGTCTCCAACACGTTAGTCATTAACCAAACTGTACAGTGTTAGAAACTTTAATCTTTTTTGTAGTTCAGTTATACCTATCCTATAATCATTTTGGTTTCTTTTTTCTTCACTCCCTATAATTTGTTTTCATCCTACACTGACACCTAAACCTGGAAATAATCATGTTGATCCACTGGTTTTGTCATACTTCAGAAAAGACTACCCCTTATCCAATTAATTTATGATACTTTAGTGTTTTTTACCCTGGCTTGAACATATTTAGTAATTTAAACTGTATGACACCTAAAAATGGTTAATAGGACTTCATTCTTTAATTCTGTAAACATTCATTAAAAGCTTGTGATATATACCAGGTGATATACTAGATCCTAAGAATCCAAAGGTGCATTAAACAACAGTCTTGAACTTGAGTAACTTACATTTTTTTTAATTGTACAAGGCACTGTGTGAGTGAGCATTTTACTTATATTAGCCATTTTATCACTCAGAACTCAACATTCCCAAGTCTGTCCTCGGGGATTTTGATTCAGTAGGTCTAAGTCTAAGGTAGAGTCATGACATCTAGAGTTCTTAGAAGTTCCACAAGGAGTTCTGTTGGTTATCCTTGGTTGGTGGAGATAAAATGAAGCTTAGGGTCATGCTCACCCTTGGAAAAGAGAAAGTCTTGCTAATGGTTCAGCTCGACCCAGGACTCTGGTTTCTAAATCCCTATTCAGGAGTTTCCTAGAATCCTCATGGAATTCTGTATCCTCTCAGAATAGTTTTGTGTTAATATTTGTAGTGTTTGCCTGGTGTTTTTCAAGTTTTTATTTAAATTCTGCTTTGTTAACATACATGGTAAAATTGGTTTCAGGTGTAGAATTTAGTGACTTATCACTTACATATAACACTCAGTGCCATCACAATAAGTGCCCCCCTTAATACCCATCACCCATTTGGCCCATTACCCCACCCACCTCCTTCCATCAACCCTCAGTTTGTTCTCTATAGTTAAGTCTCTTATGGTTTGCTTCCCTCTTGCTTTTTATTCCCTTTCCCCTCTATTCATCTGTTCTGTGTTTTTTTTTTAATTCCACATATGAGTGAAATCATACAGTATTTGTCTTTCTATGACTGGCTTATTTCAGTCAGCATACTACACTCTAGCTCTAACCACATTATTGCAAAAACGCTTTCATTATTTTTTATGGCAGAGTAATACTCCATATTGTGTGTGGGGGTGTGTGGGTGTGTGTGTACGTACACGCATGCATACCGCTTTATCCATTCATCAGTCAGTGGACATTTGGACTCTTTCCATAGTTTGGCTACTGTTGATAATGCTGCTATAAACATTGGGATGCATGTATCCCTTCGAATCAGTATTTTGTATTCTTTGGGTAAATTCCTGGGTCTTAGGGTGGTTCTATTTTTAACTTTTTGAGGAACCTCCATGCTGTTTTCCAAAGTAGCAACACCAGTTTACATTCCCACCAGCAGTGCAAAAGGGTTCCTCTTTCTCCGCATCCTTGCTAACATCTGTTGTTCTCTGTGTTGTTAATTTTAGCCATTTTGACAGGCGTGACGTGGTATCTCATTGTGGTTTTGATTTGTATTTCCCTGATAATGAGTGATGTTGTGCATCTTTTCATGTGTCTGTTAGCCATCTGGATGCTTTCTTTTGAAAAAGTGTCTACTCATGTCTTTTGCCCATTTCTTCACTGGATTTACTTGTTTTTTGGGTGTTGAGTTTGATAAATGTTATATAGATTTTGGGTACTAACCCTTTATCAGATATGTCATTTGCAGATATCTTCTCCATCAGTTGTCTATTTTAGTTTTGCTGATTGTTTCCTTCGCTGTGCAGAAGCTTTTTATCTTGATGAAGTCCCAGTAGTTCGTCTTTGCTTTTGTTTCCCTTGCCTCCAGAGATGTGTCTAGTAAGAAGTTGCTGCGGCTGAAGTCATGAAGGTCGCTGCCTGTATTTTCCTCTAGGAATTTGATTGTTTCCTGTCTCACATTTAGATCTTTCATCTGTTTTCAGTTTATTTTTGTGTATGGTATAAGAAAGTGGTCCAGGTTCATTCTTCTGCATGTTGCTGTCCAGTTTCCCCAACACCATTTGCTGAAATGACTGTCTTTTTTCCATTGGATGTTCTTTCCTGCTTTATCAAAGATTAGTTGACCATACAGTTGTGGGTCCATTTCTAGGTTTTCTGTTCTGTTCCGTTGGTCTATGTATCTGTTTTTGTGCCGGTACCATACTGTCTTGATCACTACAGATTTGTAACATAGCTTAAAATCCAGAATTGTGATGCCTCCAGCTTTGTTTTTTGTTTTTGTTTGTTTGTTTTTTTCAAGTTTGCTTTGGCTATTCATGGTCTTTTGTGGTTCCATACAAATTTTAGGATTGTTTGTACTAGCCCTGTGAAAAATGCTGGTGGTATTTTGATAGAGATGCATTAAATAGGTAGATTGCTTTGGGTAGTATAGACAGTTGAACAATATTTGTTCTTCCAATGCATGAGCATGGAATGTTTTCCATTTCTTAGTGTCCTCTTCAGTTTCTTTCAGAAGTATACTTTTCAGAGTATAGATCTTTTACCTCTTTGATTAGGTTTATTCCTACATATCTTACAGTTTTTGGTACAAATGTGAAGGGGATCGATTCCTTGATTTCTCTTTCTGCTGCTTCAATGTTGGTGTATAAAAATGCAACAGATATCTGTACATTGATTTTACTCCTGCGACTTTTCTGAATTCATGTTTCAGTTCTAGTGATTTTTTGGTGTAGTCTTGCATTTTCTACATGTCATTTGCGAGTAGTGAAAGTCTGACTTCTTCCTTGCCAATTTGGATGCCTTTTGTTTCTTTTTGTTGTCTAATTGCTGAACCTAGTACTTCCAGTACAATGTTAAATAACAATGGTGAGAGTGGACATCTCTGTGTTGTTCCTGACTGTAGAGAAAAAGCTCTGTTTTTCCCCATTGAGGATATTAGCTGTGGGTCTTTTGTGTATGGCCTTTATGATCTTGAGGTATGTTCCCTCTATCCCTACTTTGATGAGGGTTTTTATCAAGAAATGATCCTATATTTTGTCAAATGCTTTTTCTGCATCTATTGAGAGGATCATATGGTTCATATGCTTTCTTTTATTAATGTGGTGTATCATGTTGATTGATTTGTGAATATTGAACCAGAGCTGCAGCTTTAAATGGAAGTTGGTCTAAATAAATATCTTTTACAACTGTGGTAAGTTGATTTCCTTTTTTGAGCTATATATTATGGAAAACTATGATTGGCCTCCATTCTATTGTTCATACTTGATACTAGTCCATAAAAGCATCCTCTAAAAGCACCTTTTCTTGTGACTTTTTTTCTTAGAGTGGTTTTAGGTTCACAGCAAAACCAAGAAGAAACTACAGAGATCCTGTAACTATTTTGGATTCCGTGTTATATATTCTGATTTTTTTAATGTACCCTAACATTCTGCAGTATATATTAAAGGCAGCAGGAAATAGTTTGAGTGCTGTCAAGCACTGATGTAATAAATACTCTTGGTTCGGAGGATGATTCAAGCTCAATTTTAAGTGTTTGTTGTCACGTTGCCACATAAGGCAAAATAGCTACCCATACAAACACTATTATAAAATATTTCTCTCTAATTTTATCTCATGCATGCTTTGATTTATTTTAAGGCAACATTCCTCTCATTTATTTCACTTAAGTACTTTTATCCTCACATACCTGCAGTACCTATTTTTTGCCTTTATAAGATGGCCAAATATTACCACATATTGTTTATTAATGACATTACATATTTTATTTGATCATGATATGATAGATGCATTGAATTACTCTAAATGCATGCTTGAAATTCTTATAAATCCATGGTGCAGTTGTTAAACATACTCAGCGTTTTTAACCCAGCAAAAAAAGATTTCTCACATGCATGTAAGAATTAGTTTGTAAGCCAAAAATGACAGATGTAGTATTACAGCTGAGCAGTGAACTTGCTGAAGAAATCATCTAAATGGCAGAAACATTTGGAGAAATACCCAAGTGCCTTTTAAATTCCTTTCTCTTGTCCTGTAGTAACCAGTGTTGCAACAATGATGATTATTTTTATAAATTTTCTCTATCTGCTTTCTTTTCAATTTAGAAAATTTAACAATTGAAAGGAAAAGATCAGAATTACCAGAACTCTGATTCTCTATAATTTTATATGCATATTTTTGAACTTAAGTAATTACTCTCCTGATTTTTATTAAAAATAGTTGTGATTCGGTATCAAGGAATATATTTTAAAATTTACTGGTAGCGAGATGACAAAAAGTGAGAGAAAGTAGTTGGTGGAACAAATAACAATAATGCAAAAAAAATCTCTAAAATAACATTTTCTATTTTGATATCAATGAAAAGAAAACAATTTCAGATAAATAATATGTACAAATTGTCATGGGGTTTGTTTGCTTTAGGGTTTTTGTTTTTTGTTTTTTGTGTGTTTCAGGGGTTTTGGAGCATTTTGGTTTTTGGTTTTTGTTTTGTTTTGTTTTGCTTTCGCTTTTTTGAAGTACCCATTAAGTACTGTAAATTGGGTATTAGAACACCAGTTCTTGGGATCAGAGATCTCTCATACAGTTTCAGGATATTAAAAAACTAACCAACCAAGACTTACTCTACTAGACATTGATACTACATACTTCATACCTTACTTGGTTAATAACACTTTATTATGAGAAGTAAAATATATCTGAACCAGAATTATTTATATTGAAAGTAGATAATGTTTCATTTTTTTAAATTTGCCTATATCAAAGACTTTTGAGTTGCCGTTAGGAAAATTACTTTTAAGTCAAAAAAAAATCATGTAATATAAAAACAACTTTTACAACAACTTCCCTTTTCCCAGATATCTTTACCTACAGTGGTACCATTTTTTTTTTTAAGATTTATGCTTTTTCTTTTCTTTTTACATAAATGTGAGTATCCTTATATGATTTTAGATATATTCATAGTACATGTCTAAATATGTATGTTAAGTAATGAGTCAAGTTTATATATTAAGCTTATTTTTATTTTTATTTTTTGAGAGAGAGATAGAGAGCAAGCCAGAGAGGGGCAGACAGAATGGGAAACAGAATCCCAAGCAAGTTCCATGCTCTAGCACAGAGCCCGAAGTGGGGCTCAAACTCAAAAACTGTGAGATCATGATCTGAGCCAAAATCAAGAATCAGATGCTCAACCAACTGAGCCACCCAGGTGCCCCAAGTTTATATGTTTTAAAGAAACACATTAGAACATATGGATCCAAAAGAGAATATCCTCTACTAAAACAGGCATATTTGGGGCCCCTACACTTTTCCCAGCCATCCTGGCATTGCTCAGTAGGGTTACTTCATAGTCCTTGCAGCAGCCCTTAACTGTAAAGGCCTTATTCTCCTTCAAAGATATATTTTGTTTTGAAAATTCAGAGTAAAACCATTGCATTAGGTGGGCGAATAAACTGGGTGCTACTATTTGGTGTGAAAAATGAGGTAAGAAATTAGGGAGAATTTAAATGTCTAACAATAGAGAAATACTCAACGGAAAATTATGGGGCCAATACTACTTATGAAAGGGGTTTAGAAGCATAGAAGCCTTTTAAGTTCTATCAGTGAAAACAAGGACCTCAAACTATATGAAGGTATGATTTACATATATAATGTGCATAGTAAACATTTTATGTATGAGAATATCAAAGATTGGTGAGGATGTGGAGAAACCATATTTCATACACTTTTGGTCATGTTTCAATACTATATGGCTATTTGGAGAAAATTGGGTAAAATCTATGAAAATTTAAAATCCTTTCACCTAGGGGTACCTGGGTGGCTCAGTCAGTTAAACGCTTGACTTCAGCTCAGGTCATGATCTCACTGCTCGGCTCGTGAGTTCGAGCCCCATGTTTATGCTGACAGCTCAGAGCCTGGAGCCTGCTTCGGATTCTGTGTCTCCCTCTCTCTCTGCCCCTGCCCGGCTCATACTCTCTCTCTCTCTCTCTGCCCCTCCCTAGCTCATACTCTATCTCTCTCTCCTTCAAAAATAAATAAACATTAAAAAAAAAATAATTTAAATCCTTTGACCCAACAATTCTACTTCATGATCTGTCTCCTAGAAAAACATTTACTTGTGCATGGGAAGCATTATTTAGGATAGTCTTGAAAGCACTGTATGTAATAAAAAAATTGGAAATAATCTGAACATTCATCAGTTTAGAATTAAATAAATGGATTGAAATTAAATAATCTGTCTGCATTGTGATCACCTCTATAGCAAATGAAAGGAATGAGGTACAGACAGGGAAAGATCCCAGAACATATTCTTAAGTGAAAAAAATAATTTATAGAGTATTTGTGACATGATGCCATTTTTTTAATAAATAAAAAGAAAAAAAGAGACCGATATATCCTTCTGTGTATAATACATGTGCATTGTTTTAAAAAAAACTCTGGAAAAATACACAGAAAACTGGTAACAGTGTTTATCTCTAAAAGGAGAAATGAAGTTGAGAGTGGTGATGAAAAGATCTTTAATTGTTATTTGTGATATTTGAAACTTTCACTCTGAAGAATGGATTTGATAAAGTACTTACAGAATTGAAGATAAATTTGAAAATTTTTAATTGTGCAGAAAAGATGAGAAGGAAATATATAAAAATTTAAACAGCAGTTACCATTATGAGCTTATAAATGATATTTTCCTCCTATTATTATGTAATCAGTACAAAAATTAAAAAGACATTTTTAAAAAGACACAGGTTATAAACAGTGAAAAGACATTTCTTATGTAGCTTATTAATTACCTAAGTATAAAAATGAAACAGTAACAGAATTGTTTGTTCAAATAAGTATCTGTTTCCTAGCCCTGTAAAATAGTTGCACTCATCCTGATTATCACCAGTTCATTTGTTAAAAACTGGGTCCTCTTTCTTTTATTTATTTCTTATTTTTTATTTTTTTAGAGAGAGAGTGCATATGCACGTACACATGCACATGATCAGGGGAAAAGCAGAGAGAGAGAGAGAGAGAGAGAGAGAGAGAGAGAGAGAGAGAGAACGAGAGAGCATCTTAAGCAGACTCCACACTCAGCACAGAGCCTGATGCGGGGCTCAATCCCACAACCCTGGGATCATGACCTGAGCCAAAATCAAGAGTAGGATGCTCAACCCTGAGCCATCCATGCTCCCCGCCTCTTTCTTTTAATTGCAATTCATGTAGATTAGACTCTCTAATAAATCCATTAGTGTAGTTTTGGTGCATAATTTTAACTACTGGTTTAAGTTACCAAGTTTCAAATAGGAGTGAACGACTTCTTTTGCCTTCATATATTTGATATCCTATCTCTTCTTTAAACAGAAAGTGTCTATATTATATAAATTTTAAATATGTATGGCCCATAAATGTTTTCTTATTAATCAATTAGTTAAATTTTAGTGAACCTAATATGCTTGTCTTTACTCAAATATCACCTTAACAGAGAAATGCCTTCCCTGCCCAACCTCTTTAAAATAGGACCACCACTAATATCAATATCATTCCCTATTCCCTCACTCTACATTATTATTACAATTAGAATTTATTAACATTATCACCCTCCACTTGTTTATCTCCCACCATTAGAATGTAAGTTCTTTGAAGAATAGTGATGCTATTTGTGGTTCGCTGGTACCTAATAATTGATACCTAACACAGTTAGGTGCACAATAAATATTTTTAAGTGAATTAGGTATTGATGAATGAAATATTTTGGTTAATGCAAAGTTAACCCTATATAAAATAGCAATTTTAAAAGAAGAAATTTAAAATATACTTTTGTAAAAAGAATCATGTCTTCTTGTGCCTCATACTCCGTATGCTTTAAATACATAGTTGGTAGAACACTAGTTAATGTAATATTAGATATAGATCTATAAATATATACAGATATATAATGTTGAGAACCAGAAAAAAAAAAAAAACCAACTTTAGACATAATGGAAAACTTAGTGGTTTTGTATCTTTAACCTAAGGCAATTAGCTTTTCCTCAGCCACAGAAGCAGAAAATCCAAGCAACAGTTTTATCCCCCATTCTTAATTCAAGTAAGTGAATCTTAGAGTTTGGTTAATTACTCAGTAATTTATCCAGAGGCATTTTGAACATGTGATACAGGTCTACAAATGCGTGTGGTACAAGTCTAGAAACACAACCAAGGGGCACCTGGGTGGTTCAGTCGGTTAAGCATCCGACTTCGGCTCAGGTTATGATCTCATGGTTCATGGGTTCAAGCCCCGCATTGGGCTCTGTGCTGGCAGCTAAGAGCCTGGAGCCTGTTTAGGATTCTGTCTCTCTCTGTCTGTCTCTCTCTCTCTCTGCCCCTCCCCAGCTTATGCTCGCTCGCGCTCTCTCTCTCAAGAATAAATATTAAAAAAAAATTTTTTTAAGAAAAAAAAAAGAAACACAACCAAAATTCTCTGTAAAAAGAATGAAAATGAGTCTTACCCCTGGGAATTATAAATAGCAGGCACAAAAGTAGTTAAGGTATGGATTAGTTATTAGCTCCACCAAAATGAGTAATTTGAAAAGGAACTGAACATCAACTCACTGAGGCCTTATTAACAGAACAAGCAGAAAGAGGAATCTGAGACAGCAAAGTAAACTGGGATTTGTAGCCCACCTGTGTGGGCAAGATGGCTTCTCAGGTGATTAGAGAGGTCAGCTTCTGCCCTTGTCAACTTCCATTTCCCACAGCAAATTCCACCAAAGCCTTCCTATCTGGAGATTCGGGTCCCACCTCTGTTTCAAAGCACTCCTCTTACATGTAGCAAGTTAATCAGCAGTCTCAGCCCCCTTGGCTTGTGAAATATAGAATTAGATTATCCCCCTCGCACAAAGGATGCAGGGGTCCAGTCATATGACTGTTTGCTCCCATGTCTTCCTCTGAGCCCCACAGTATATTCTCTGTATTGACCCAGACTACCTTTCAGTCCTTTCTCTCAGTTAATCTGCCTAATGCCTGACTCCTAAAAATCCTTCCCTGAACCCTTGCCAGTAACTGGAAATCCTATTACTTTGCTTAGCGTCTTTTGCCAATCTTCCTTGTGCAGGTTTTACTTCCTGTACTCTTTCTCTGCACACAGCTGTCCTCTGGCACGCAGACAGATGCTTGCCTCAACGGTTGCTCCACCCTCCCTCCAGATTGAACAAGCTTTCAAAATTTCTTAATGGAAGGACCACTTCCTGGTCCTGGTAATTATAGGAACCTCATGACTGAATACAATCTATTTTGGATATTTTGCCTTAGAATGGCTATCTATCAAATGAGATTAGATAATGATTCCGAATCAATATCCACTTTTAATATCGGGATAGCCATGAACATTTTGTGGACAAAATTCAAAGATCAGTTGTTGCTTCTTGTTGAAAAATAAAAACTGAGTTTAAATAAAAGGTTAATAATTACATAGGTCCTTCACCATTTTACCCAATGATAACCTTGTTGCTAGAGTTGGGAATAAGTCATATACACTTCTTGGCTTAATACATTAGAGTATAATGAGCAAAACCTTCACCGTAGTGTGTATGTTAAGTCTGCTCATGTAAATACTGTTATAAAAACCTCTTGTTACTCAGTATTTTAGACAGTGCTTTTGTTTAAATTCATTCTCCCATTTCTGAGGATTGACTGCCACGCTCCTCTCTCCCACAGTTATTTCTCAGGATTGCAGAATTTGCCGTGCTGCTTGGGGTGAATTGGCCAGGGCCTGAGGGCACTTCCTAGGGGTCAGCAGGTTGGCAGCTCCCTATTTAATAGGTGATTTTCACCTTTTCACCTTTCTTCTCCTCATATGTCCAGCTTAAAAATCTGTTGTAGGGGCACCTGGGTGGCTCAGTCGGTTAAGCGTCCAACTTCAGCTCAGGTCATGATCTCATGTTCATCAGTTCAAGCCCCGCACTGGGCTCTGTGCTGACAGCCCAGAGCTTGGAGCCTGCTTTGGACTCTGTGTCTCCCTCTCTTTCTCTGCCCTTTCCCCCCCACTCACGATCTGTCTCTCTGTCTCTCTCTCTCTCTCTCTCTCTCCCTCCCTCCCTCAAAAATATATAAAAACATACAAAAAATTTTTTTAATCTGTTGTAGTGTATTCCATAAGAGCAAATAAAATTAATTCTAGGACTTTATATTACTGTTTTTTAAAGTAGTATGTGATATATGGGTGAGTCTTATGAAAACTGAAAACCCAGTTACAAATGTAGCGTAACCTAACTAAATTGAGGCCTGGGATGAGATCATTGTGAGGATTCTTGAAGATTCTGATTATACTTTTAACTTTATAGGAAATTAAACCTCTTAAGGTAACTGTGCTGAATTAGAATGTCAAACATAAGGTTGTTAACATGTGAATAATAATGACTTAGTTCAAATAAGATGTTCATATTTTGAGGATAAGATGAGAAGTCTGAGTCAGCAAAGTAAAATGTGACAGGTTACATTAGCAAAACACAAAGCGGGAATTACCTGAGACTGAGACTGTTAGGCTGTGCTCTTGTCCTGGTCTGTTCCTCACTGCTGGAACTGCTTCTGCAGCTGTGATGTTTCTTCAGCATCTTCACAGTTCACTTTAATAAATTAATTATTACACAGACATGATGATTGGAAGCAGATTCTTTCATTGTACAAACAACGTAGGAGTAGATTAGTCCTTTAGAATTACCATTTGACTTACAGAATTATCAATTTATTAAACGTAGTGCTCTCAAATTTCTCAGAGATAACTATTGTTTTTTTAAGTTTTCAATATGGGGGGAGAGTAATAGTGCTGAAAGTAACTTTCAAGTGTTGGGTAATAAATAAGAACAGGTGGAGCTAAAAGCTAAGGCTTTAATTTCCTATTTGGAGTTGGCATTGATTACCTACAATGTCTTGAATCCATAAAAAGGCAGACTTTGCAGTTTAATCTTTTCAAAGCAATTTTAAAGATCAACATCACATTCTAAATGACTTAACTAGAATTTTTTTGTATAATGCAGTCTAGTGTCTTCCCTAGTTTAGCATACAAAATACATACTGATTTCTCACACCGTATACAATTATATTTATAAAACCAGCTTCCCCAGGGAGTATTTTCACGTCAGTAAAATGTTGAATTAATAAGTGTTTGAGTGAAAGAATTTGTTTGCCATTTCATACCTATGAGCATGGCTATAATAAAAGAAAAACAGATAATAATAAGTGTTGATAAGGATGTGGAGAAATTGGCACCCTTATAACTGCTGGTGGGAATGTAAAATAGTCCAGCCACATTGGAGAGCGATTTGGCAATTCCTCAAAACTGAGAAATAGGGTGGCTATATGACCTAGGTATATAACCTATTATTTTCCTAGGTATATAGCCAAGAGAAATGAAAACATGTTTACCCAAAAACTTAACACACAAATGTTCATAACAGCATGACTCATAATAGCCAAAAAAGTGGGAATAACCCATATGTCCATCAACTGATGAATGGATAAACAAAATATGGTATATCCATACAATGGAATATTACTCAGATATAAAAAGGAGTAGAATACCAATTCATGCTACATCGTGGATGAACCTTGAAAACATCAGCAAACCACATATTATACGATTCCATTTATATGGAATGTCCAGGGTAAGCCAATCCATAGAGTGAGAAAGTAGGGCAGTGGTAGGCAGGGCTTGGGGAGAGAGAGGAATGGGGAGTGATTGCTAAATTGACATGAATTTCTTATTTGGGTAATAAAAATATTCTGTAATTAGACAGTGGTGATACACAACTTTGTAAATATACTAAAAACTAAAAAAAATGAATTATATACTTAAAAGGGTTAACTTTTATGGTGTATATATTATGTCTCAATAAAAAATTTTGTCAATGTTTGCTTATCCATACAAAGAATATTTTTATATACCTATAGTTATACATATCTATATATAACTTCTTATAATTTTCTTCACATATATGTGTGTGTATATATATATATATAGATATATATATATATATATAGATATAGATATATATATAGATATATATGCTTTCCCAAAAAGTTAAAAAGTTAAGCCCCCAAGCTGACATTCACCTGAAAGCCTTCCTGTATATTAAATCATATGTACCAGTATACATTGACCTTCCACCAATTTGAACGCCAGGTGTTTTCATCAAAGCTAAAAGAGTGCCAAGAGTGAAGCAGCCAGGAGCAAATACCTACTACCTGTCTTCTCTGATTATACTTTGAATGTTATTGTTATTGTCACTTGGTAAAATGACCTTTGAAAAGCTTATCTGGTCTCAGAAATGTCAGTTAAGAATATCATGTAGTAGTGGAAAGATCATTGCCGTAGAGTAGAATATAGCTGGACTTCAAACCCAACCTGAAATGTACTAGCAGCTTCTGCCTGTTAAAGAAATTCTTTGACATCTCTGAGCCTCAGGTTCCTCATCTGGCAAAAAATCCCTAATAGGGTTGTTGTAGGGATTAAATGAGATACCCTGAATAAAACAGACTGTACTCTCTGCTGCTTCCCTGCCGTACATATACTCTTATTTCTTCACTCTATGACGGTTCCCATCCCAAACATTATACACTCCGCCCCCGCCCCCCGCCCCCCCGTCACAAACACACGCACACACCTATATAAACCAAGTTATGTCTCCCTCCTTCACGTTCCCATTGAACCTAGGGACTGCCCTATTGAAGCACTTGCCATACTCTATTGAATTTTCATGTTTATTTGCCTATCTTCCCCAGAAAACTAACTTGTTTAAGGGAGGGGGGGACATTTTGTCTACCATTATATATACATTTGTCTAGCATAGTGACAAGCTGAATAAAATATTTGAATAAATGAATTTTAATAACATATCTAGCATTGTATTGGATTCATAATAGCTCCCTAAGACAAGATAATGTGTCTGTGTTTTCCTCTCTAGAGCATAATCATCTTGAAGCATTTTCAGATTTATAATATGTGGTGATTTATATATGGAAAAGGTTTTATTACTAGTTAGACCTATAAAATGAAGAAACTGTTCCTTATCTGTGTTACAATAGACTACTTGTTATACATTTTATACATTATTTGTAATTTGTACTTCTGTTTTCCTGTAATATCTGTGTGTATATATATATATGTATATGTGTATGTATATGTATATGTATATGTGTATATATATGTAAACATGTATACATTTACCAACTTAGAATTTTATTTTCTAAAAGTCCTAAGAATTTGCAGCTCAGGGTGCATATTTCATGCTATCCTCCATCTGACATTATTTAGACTTAGAAAGAAACAGCAAGCTTGGAAACAGTTTTGCTGTAGATTTAAGAAGACCTTCGAAATATATAGAAATTAAATCATTTTAAGCAATATAATTGAAACTTACTCTTTTATTTTAAATGTCTTACAAAATATTAATACTAGGCAATAATTATTTGGGGGTGGAAGGGATAAAAATAAAGGAACCATAGAGGTGGTTTAATTGGTGTGTTTTGTTCTCCAGACTTATCATATTTCCATACATATGGCTATCTAAATTATTTACAAGAGCTTTGCTGAATAAATATATGTTATTAACTGTATAAGATGGGAATATAGAAAAAGTAGATGTAATGTTTATGTTTATATAAATCATTGCAGTTTCTGTACAGTCTTATAATCATTCTGCTTCTTTCAGGTACAGAGAACTACAACTTAGTTCAGAAAGCAAAGTCACAGAATATCTCCATCAAAGTAAATTAAAATCTTTTGAAAGTGAGCGTGTTCAACTTATACAGGAGGAAACTGCAAGAAATCTCACACAGTGCCAGTTGGAATGTGAAAAATATCAAAAAAAAATAGAGGTACATGTACAAACTTTTCTTTTAAAATTAGCATAACATGGGGTCCTGGCTGGCTCAGTGGTAACATGCAGCTCTGGATCTCGGGGTCGTGAGGTAGAACCCCATGTTGGACATAGTCTAATTTTAAAAAATAATAAATAGCAGAGCATAGCATGTGAGCTCAATTAGTACAAGGTCTGTATCATGTCGAGCTTTATTTTACTGTAGGACTTAGCCCTATGCTGCACATGCACGCAACGTGCATGCACGCACATGCGCACACAAGATAAATATATTTCAGAAATATGTGTACCACAAAGGACTGGAATTGTTAGAACACACAAAAAAAGAAAAAAATCTCATCCACTGTAACAACCAAAAATATATAATTACTTGGAATAATTTTAATAGTACAGAGGCTATTATCAAGAAAAGCATTCAACTTCACTAATACATAAGAAGAAACCCCATGTTCCTGGAAGGCGATATTCAATATTACATATTTTTTTATTTCTATCAAGTAATATTACTTGCTGGCATGCTCTTTTTTAACTGAACAAAGTAATTATGTAATATAACTAGAAGGAAAAAAACAAAGTAATCAATTTTTGAAGAGATTGATAAAAAGAAATAATGAGAAGAAATACGTATCACATTTTAAAATGCATTCTGAGGCAAGAACAGTTAAAACCCACAAAAAAAAAGTTCATAAGTGGTATCAAATACAAAGCTCAAGACCCATAATCACATGAATTTAAGAATATATTCGTTGTAAAGCTTATTTTGCAAATTACGGGGAAAGGTGGATTGGATAACAAACAGTGCTGTGATAATCATTTGAGTATTTCGAGAAAATAATTACTTCCATATTTCACACTGCATATCAGAATAAAACTCAGATGGATCCTATGTAAATGTAAATACAGAACTATAAAGCTATTAAAAGTAAATACAGATGAAATTTTAGATTATGTCTGTCTGGAGATTAATCTGTTGATCTGTTGATTAAAAGTAGGGGAAGAAACCATTTAGGAAAAATAAATGAAGACTGAAAAATAATACTTGTGTTATGTAGGAGAAAGGGCTTGTGTCCTTACTTTTGAAAGGTCTCTTACCAAGAGAACATACCTTCTTCCTCTTCTAGAGACTAGGTAGAAGGATTGTACTCTTTCCAAGAAAACACATGAAAATTGTTGAGAAATAGATGAAAACATGTATTTTCCCTAATAATGAAAGAAATATAAATTTAAACTTTTTTCTACCTTTACATAGGTCTCTTTGTTGTTTTCAAACTGCTGGCAAGAGTACCCTTAAAAGGGGAATCTCATGCGCTTAGAAAATGGAACCTCTCTTGGGGAGGATAGTATGGTAACCTGTGTTAACGTCCTTAAAAAATTGATCCAGTAATTTTATTTTGTTTATTTATTTTTTTAACGTTTATTTATTTTTGAGACAGAGAGAGAGAAACAGAGCATGAACGGGGGAGGGTCAGAGAGAGGGAGACACAGAATCTGAAACAGGCTCCAGGCTCTGAGCTGTCAGCACAGAGCCCGACATGGGGCTGGAACTCACGGACCGCGAAATCATGACCTGAGCTGAAGTTGGCCGCTTAACTGACTGAGCCACCCAGGCGCCCCTGATCCAGTAATTTTAAAGGAATTTTACCTGAGGAAATAAGAGGGTTATATTAATGGCATACTCACAGCACTAAATATTACAGTAAAAATTGGAAGTTATTTATTCAAATAATAAACAATTTACAGTTAGTAGATTTTAAACTCTATATTTTGCTATATTCATGTATTATATGGTTACATGTAATAATATTCCTGAATATTTTAGATTTGTGGAAAATGCTCATTTAAAAATTTAAATGAAATAGGTATAATAATGTCATTAACATGATTAATTAGCTAATGATGTAAGTTTTCATTACAATAATGTCTCAGAGATTACATTTCTGGAAAGTATTCTGACAAGTAAAACTAAGATTAACAAGATAAAGGGTCCCAAAGAAAATAAAGCCTTAGAAAAAATATAAAAATGATATTAAATACATATATATATGTAAAGAAACAAATTATAGATAGTGTTTATTGTTTACTTCTAAAGCAAACCAGTGTTCAGCATTTAGTACTTTTTCAAATATATTATTCAGGAACCTACTGCAGTCATAATCTGCAACAGCAGATTCTCCCACACATTTTCAATTAGACTGAATTAGATCAGCTCTGATTTGGAATTCATCTTTTGCAAGTTATTGTTAAAATTTCATACCTAGCAAAATGCCTTTTTTTTTTTTTTTTTTTCCCCAGATTGGATGACTGCTTAAGGATGTGTCTTGGGGCAGGTGGAAGGGAATGAGAGGTATATATAGGAAGAGAGGGAAGCAGTTCTCTCTCTCTCTACTTCTGAAACAAGCATTTCACTAAACAATACAACACACAGTGCTGATGTTTACTAAACCATTCTGTTGTTTTTTTTTTTTTTAACCATTCTGTTTTATTATTTTTAGCTGGTTGCAATCTGAATTGATTTCATGACCTCTTAAAGGTTACAACTTGCAATATGAAAGCCAGTCTCCCATAGACCTCTACCCACTGGGTTGGTGAATGCAGCTGACTAGCAGTTGTTGTTTTTTGTGTGTAAGGGTTATGGAGAAACACCTCTGTAAAAAATACTGTTTTGTTTTGTTTTTTAAGTTTATATATCTATTTAGAGAGAGAGAGAGAGAGAGAGAGAGAGAGAGAATCCCAAGCAGGATCCACACTGTCAGCACAGAGCCCAACACAGGGCCTTATCTCACAAACCGTGAGATCATGACCTAATCCACAGTCAGGAGTCAGACACTTAACCAACTGAGCCACCCAGATGCCCCCAAAAATATTATGTTTCTAAAAACTATTGATAAAACTGAGGCATTAGGGGTATTTCTTACATTTCCTCCTCTGTTAAACCTAGGAGTCTTGAGAGGATAGAGATTATTCATTTATCATTGTGTCACCTATACCTAACACAGTGCTTTGCTCATGGTGGATGTTCAATAAATAATGAGTGAATGAATGGTTTGATGAATGTTAGTACAGCACTGTTGTTAGAATCCATTTTTCTGAAGTACCGGAAGGTATTTCTAAGACCATTCTTATTTATAATGAATTTGGGGGAGAAATAATCTTATAAAGGATAAAGATTATTTTATTTATGCACTTTTCTATGGCTTTTACCCAATATTCTCATTGATTTATAACTTGGCGACTATTTATTTTACTTTAATTATCAGTTGGCAAAGGCTGCCAAAACACTGGCTTTATATTTTTATCTCTTTTTATTTATTTATTTTTTTAATGTTTATTTATTTTTGAGAGAGAGACAGAGCACGAGCAGGGGAGGGGCAGAGAGAGAGGGAGACACAGAATCCAGAGTTGGCTCCAGGCTGTGAGCTGTCAGCACAGAGCCCAACGCAGGGCTCGAACTCACGAACTGTGAGATCATGACCTGAGCCGAAGTCGGACGCTTAACCGACTGAGCCACCCAGGTGCCCCTTTAATGTCTTTTAAAGCAGTCATTGACCTACAGTTTTGTATTATCATTAATTTTACATATAATTTTATATAATTCTGTATTATTCGATTATTTAAAGTAAAGAAATAGCCACTGTGAAAGCTTAGTATATAATGGATTTCTAAAAGCAGCTGATCTGTTTTGTGCATTCGTGGTCAAACTCAAATGTTCATATATTGGTTTTTCCTAAAGAATCTTTAATATAATAGCCTTCCATAGGTCCAGTAATCAAGCTTTTTTTTTTTTTTTTTTTTTGGCTTTTCAGAAACAATAATAAGTTTGTTTATAGAAACCACTCAGGCAAATCCATAGTAAAAGAGAATTCTCCACCATGGAGTCCAGAGGTGTTGGATATTTCTGGGGATCTCTCCTCTGTTATGAAGACAGAATTTTAAATTACATCTCTCAATTTAATAGTATTTTTTAAATCTTAAAATAATACTTTACGAAATATCCCATCTTCCACATTTTGATTATCTCCTGCAATATCCATTTCTGCAGTTTTGCCTTCTGTGGTTTTTGTTGAAGGAGTTGGAATACAAACAAATAGTATCAGCTGTCCTGTGAGAATAGTCATTTAACAACGTCATTACCGATACTCTCTTTTGACTGTGTAATTAGTGTCATCAGCCACCAAAGTCTTAATGAATTACATCTCAGTATAATAAATTCTATGAAAGCTCCAGATTATTTCACTGTCTAATAATTTAGTTATAACAAATTAATAAGTCTCTAGAAAACATATTCCCAAGTGACAAGAATGAAGAAGAAATAATACTAAAAGATGAATTTTCTTCTGTTGATCCAATCAGGGACACTAAAAATCATCCTGTAATTATCATCATTATTCCCATGTTATTCTTTCTTTATCCCCCCAAAGGAATAAGTTTGGAGGGTGGGAGATAATGTTTAAGTTATTTGAGTGGGAAATTTTGATGAAAATAATTGAAGGAAAATAAGATAGAATAGATTAAGGAAAATTAAATTGTAACTTCTGCTTGTTAAAACTGTAACTAAATCTTTATCTTCTCCTTTTTCCACATCAAAGAAAGCACACAATCATGTACATTTGTTGAGATGAACTTTGTGTCATTAAAGGAAATAGGTTGTGTTAAAAATTGTTTAATTATAGATAATTCAGAGTAATTAGGCCAGCGGATCTTTATTTCTATGAACCATTTAATACAAAGTTCTCATAATTCTTATAGCAGTAATGATATTTTTCAAACTTACTGTGTTCTAGGCATTCTGCTAAGCACTGTGAATTTATTATCTTATCTAAATTTTTTTTTTTTCAACATTTATTTATTTTTGGGACAGAGAGAGACAGAGCATGAACGGGGGAGGGGCAGAGAGAGAGGGAGACACAGAATCGGAAACAGGCTCCAGGCTCTGAGCCATCAGCCCAGAGCCTGACGCGGGGCTCGAACTCACGGAGTGCGAGAACGTGACCTGGCTGAAGTCGGACGCCCAACCGACTGCGCCACCCAGGCGCCCCTATTATCTTATCTAATCCTTCCAACAATGTTTTGAGGGAGGCCTAGAAAGAATAATTAATTAAGTGCCTAAGATCCGAAACTAGTGAAGTGTCAAAGCCAGCATTGAAACCCAAATCTTTCTGGCTACAACCCATATTCTTAACCATAATTTTCTGTTGCTTTTAAGGAAATACTACATTACTTATGCTGTATTGGAAAGCAAGTGTAATACCACTCCATAATTTAATCTTAGCTAGTTAGTAAACTTTCTAAATAATTGGAATTTAAGCATTAAAACATTTCCTTTGTCATTAGAAATGTCTCTTTTTAAGTGAATTCATTATCAACATAGTGATTCTTTCAACAAATCACCATTAAAGAATGTAGAATTTTTTTGTTCTTACACAAAATAACTCCAATTTCCATGCCTTTTAAAATCTTTTTTAATAACTGTTTAAGTCCTTCCTTTCTATATAAAGGCATTTTCTGATACTGCCCCAGGTGGCACTTCATATGTCTCATCTCGGTTTGTTGCTTTGAATTTATGATTGTTCAAGAAGCCAGAAATCTTATTACAACCTTGGTAAGCATAGATGAAGTAAGCTCTGATGGAAAACTGAAGGGTGAGTGTATCGTTTTCACACCCAGTTTTGTAAGCTGAAAGCCTTTCTCCGTTGCTGCAGTTGCCAAATAAATGACCTCCAGGTAAGAATAGCATCTGTTGCGTTTTTTAGTTCTAACAAGCAAATGCTATTCTTATTCCTGTAACTATTTCTAAGTTTTAAATTTGTTGTTTATTCAGTTCATGCAGTAAAGTGGTTCGTAATTTTCAGTTACAAACAACTGAGTTATGTACCTTAGAAATAAATGTGGCTTCCTCAGTCATCTCAGTTGAGCTACTTTCTCCTCATATTTAAATCATTAGAGAAAAAAATTCAAAAGGCATTTTTGTGTCAACATTTTTGTCTTAACTGTTAATCTTTTTAATTCTGCCTTTGCAATTTTTTTCTTCCACTATTAGGTTTTAACTAAAGAATTTTATAGTCTCCAAGGCTCTTCTGAAAAACGCATTACTGAACTTCAAGCACGGAACTCTGAGTATCAGGCAAGGCTCGACATTTATGAGAGATTGGAAAAAGAGCTTGATGAAATAATAATGCAAACTGCAGAAAGTAAGTCGCCCACCACCTCACACACACAGCTTTTTTTCTGGCAGCACAAGGAACCTGGTATTGTTTCTAAAAACACTAATATATTTCTTTAAAATCCAATTGGTAACTTTTGGAAAATATGTATTTTATATTTTAATAATTAGTTGATGTCAATTTCATTAGTTGGCATTTAAAAAATAGGTTGACTATATGGGTGGCTCAGTCAGTGTCTGACTTCGGCTTAGGTCATGATCTTGCAGTTCCTGGGTTGAGCCCCATGTCGGGCTCTGTGCTGACAGCTCAGAGCCTGGATCCTGCTTCAGATTCTGTGTTTCATGTTCTGGCATTCTCTCTCTCTCTCTCTCTCTCTCTCCCTCTCTCTCAAAAATAAACATTAAAAAACCATTTTTTTTAAATAGGTTAACTACAGTAGATTTTATCTTTTCATTTATTTAGTTCCCTCATTGAACAATTAAATGTTTACATGTGCCAGGATATGGGTCCATGGAGTTCATGTGATAATTCTTGCTAGTCTAGATCCCTGGAAGAAACAAGCATATTAAAGATAATTAAAGTAGTGAGATATGTGCTGTTAGCAAGAAATAGTCATTTTGCAGTGGAAATACAGGAGCGGTCATAAGTTAATTCTACCTTTAAGGTGAGGAGTACGATACCTAAGAGGGGAGATGACTGACACTTTAAGTCTTGAAAAATAGAAATGTATTGAATGTACCGTGTTGTAATCCTTGACCTTTAATTTCTATGTGTTTCCTCTTGTTATGCTAGCTTCCTTTGTTATCCTGGACTTTAAGGAAATATTTTATTTTATTTTATTTTTTATTTTTATTTTTTTAAGTAGGCTTCCATGCCCAACATGGGGCTCGATTGAGGTCGTGACCCCAAGATCAAGAGTTGCATGCTCTACTGACTAAGCCAGCCAGTTTAAGGGAATATTTTAAATTAACCTTTCACTACTGACTGAGATATTTGCTACAGCACATTATTTTTGTTCAAAAGTCAGAAATGTCAGGGGCATTCTTATAAAAGTAGACTTAAACTTCAATTGAAGCTGAGGTTGAATTTGAATCTGTTTCGGGCACATTTTCTTGTAAAGGCTATGTTTGTTATATTTGTAGGCCAATTTAAGGAAAACTTAACTTTGGGGCGGCTGGGTGGCTCAGTTGGTTGGGCATCCAACTTCGACTCAATTCATGATCTCACCTTTCATGGGTTCGAGCCCTACGTTGAGCTCTGTGCTGACAGCTCAGAGCCCGGAGCCTGCTTCAGAATCTGTGTCTCCCTCTCCCTATGCCCCTCCGCCACTCACACTCTGTCTCTCTTTCTCAAAAATAAGTAAACATTTTTTTTTTTAATTTAAAAATAAAAAAGGAAAACATTTCATTCCTATCATTATCTTTTTTCCACTTTTAGGGTCAGTATCTGATAACTGCAACAGTTTTCAAATTTGTCCTCAGTTTCTTTGCTGGAGTCAGAGTAATCTTTAGAAAATAGATTTGATTGTAGCATACCCCTGCTTTAATACCTCTGTGTCATCATCTTTAGACAGCATAAAGTCATATTCCTTAGCATGACTTTATTTATACACTCTCCTTTATAGTTTATGCCTTTCCATTTCCTGTCATTGCATATTATTTGAAGTTTCCATATACTCGTATCTTCATAACTTTGCATATGTCCCTCTGTCTAAACAAATCAGGAGTAGAGCAGAACTTCCTCAGTCTGATAAAGGATATCTACAAAAAAATCTACAGCTAATATCATACCTAATGATGAAATATTAAATGCCTTCCTGTTAAGGGATAGTACAAGGCAGGATTTCTATTTTTATAACTTACATTAAACATTGTAATGCCATTTAAAATATTTTTTATATTCCATTTATATGGAAATTCAGGGGCCTTTTAAAAGGCCCACTTTTAATAATAACAGTACACACCTACTGGAATGACTGAAATTAGAAGACTGGCTATAACAATGTTAGTGAGAATATAGAACAACTGCAATTTGTTATAAAACCAAACAACCTATCCAGTAATCCAGCAATCCTATGTTGATATATTTTGCCCTAGAGAAAAGACAGCATATGCACACAAAAGGACTTATACTAGGATATTCACAGGAGCTATATTCATAATCATTAAAAACTGGCAACAGGCCTAGCAACTATCACAGGAAAATGGCTAAACAAACCATCACACATTTTATACTGTGGAATACTACTCCGCAATAAAAACAAACTACTGATTCCTCAACAACATGGATGATTCTGAAAAACTTTATGTTTAGTCTAAGAAACCTTTTATGACTAAATTTATATAAAATTCTAGAAGAGGGAAAACTATAGTGGGGAAAAAAAGTAGAACAATGTTTGCCTCTAAGGATGGTTGTCACCAAAAATTAACTGGGAAGAAAGATATTAGGGAACTTTCCAGGTTGTTGGAATGTTCTGTATCTTAATAGGGCTTGTGTTACACATGTGTGTATATTTCTCAGAACTCATTGAATGGTAGAATTAAGATTTGTACCTCTTACCATATGTAAATTTAATTTTTTTTTACCATATGTAAATTTAATTTTTTTTACCATATGTAAATTTTTTTTTTTTTTTAACTATAAATATTGAACTGTAGTTGATAATATACGTGTTGAATTGTTGAGATGAGGGGCAGATATCTGCAGCTTATTTGGAAATATATCAGGGGCACCTGGGTGGCTCAGTTAAGCGGCTGACTTCACCTCAGGTTCATGAGTTTGAGCCCCATGTCAGGCTCACTGCTGTCAGCACAAAGCCCTCTTCGGATCCTCTGTCCCCCTCTCTCCCCCCGCCACCCACTCTCTCTCAGAAAAATAAACATTAAAAATTTTTTTTTAAAAACACCAAAAAAGTAAGATAGATTCATGGGTGTATACAGTGATGGACAGGCATGTGATAAACTCCATACAATGCAACATTTAATTTAGAATCCAGATGTTGAGTATATGGGTGAATGCTATAGACATCTTTCATCTCTTCCACATGTGCAAATATTTTCTTAGTAAAATCTTTAGAAAAAATACAAAAATAGAGGCACCTGGGTGACTCAGTCAGTTAAGCATCTCACTTTGACTCAGGTCATGATCTCACGGTTTGTGAGTTCGAGCCCCGCATTGGGTTCTGTGCTGACAGCTCAGAGCCTGAGCCTGCTTTGAATTCTTTGTCTCCCTCTCTCTAACCCTACCCCCTACCCTCTCAATAATAAATAAACATTAAAAAAAATTTTTTTAATACAAAAATAAAATTTTGCTATGCTATCGTATAAACCATCTTCAAATCATCTTAGAATAAAATAGATTTACTTATACTTGGAAGATCAAGAAAGTAAGTTCATGTCTATATGTTCACAATGGAAATTAGAATTAGAATATTCCTTGTTTCTTTTTTAAGTTTATTTATTTACTTAGAGAGCGTATGTGCTCTGTCACGGGAAGAGGAGCAGAGAGAATCCATGCTGACAGTGCAGAGCGTGTCCCAAGGCTTGAACTCACAAACTGGGAGTTCATGACCTGAGTCGAAATCAGGAGTCAGACACTTAACTGACTGCGCCACCCTGATGCCCCAGAAATTAAAATGTTCCTATCCTTATTTAAAGAATACTTGTTAATGAAAACTTCAAAGGTACAGTACAAAACATTCTTTTTTAGTACTACAGTGGGTATGATTTTCAAAGGGTCACCATCTAATACAGAAAATTTCACCTGATAGGAAGAGGGTTAGACTTCATCTGTTAAGATGTCACCATGTCAAATGACATAACCTATTCACACTTGAATTGCCTTTTATAATTAAGTATATTATTTGGATTTTTGAGGGGTTTAGTTTTCAAAGACCTCATCCATTTGTTAAAAATAGTATTGACTAGAAACTAAATAAATTCAAATATAAAAAGAAAACCAGATTTCTAGTTGTCAGATTCTAGAACCTGCTGTCCATTTCATCTTACTTGTAACCTCTGCTAGGCATTTGTCACATTTCTCAAGACTCTTCTCTTGCCTCTTGAATCAGATTGTTTCTTCTCCATTGCTTTTATTGTCTCTTCTTCTAGCTAACTCTACCGAATACTTCACAAGGGTTTTCCCATTATCCTCTTCAATTTTTACTTAACTTACCTACTCTCTGGATAATCCTAGCCCTTTCCACAATTCCATTTATTGTCTGTAGGCTAATGTTCCATAGATCTGTAAAGAGTTCCTAGAGTCATTAAAAATTTAACATTTCTCGGGGCACCTGGGTGGCTCAGTCAGTTGAGCGTCCGACTTCGGCTCAGGTCATGATCTCACGGTCCGTGAGTTCGAGCCCCGCATTGGGCTCTGTGCTGACAGCTCAGAGCCTGGAGCCTGTTTCGGATTCTGTGTCTCCCTCTCTCTCTGACCCTCCCCCCTTCATACTCTGTCTCTCTCTGTCTCAAAAATAAATAAACATTTAAAAAAAATTTTTTTTAAAATTTAACATTTCTCACATTTATTTTTTCTTCTCTAAAACTTACTAATTTTATTGTATTCTTGATCTGTTAGTAAGGTTAAAGTCTGATTACCATCCAGCTTTTGTCAACCTCCATGTCTCCCTCATTCTCTCTAGTGCCTCCTCTCACCTCCACACCTATTCAGTTGTCTAGCATCTAACTTTTTTTATTCATCCTCTCTTGCTTTTCTGGACTGTTCTTCAACTGGATTATTACCATAACTTGTGAGGAGTTCTCTGTGCTACAATAGGCCATCCTTTTCCCCATTGTTAGAATTTTTTTCTGCAATATCAGCATCAGCAACAAAGATCTTTTGGTCATGTTACCTTTCTGAATTAGTCTCTGTTAGTTTCTTGTTGACTGTGGAATAAAAATCCAAACTCCTTAGCCTAGCAAATAAAATTTCATTCCATTCACAATTGGAACTAAGCCTATCTTTCTACTACCATTGTTCTCTAAGTGAACTCCAACCACTTACCTCATAATTACTAAAATGTCACACCTCTGTGCCTTTACACATGCACAGGCCCTCCTGTGCCTTCTCTATGAACGTTTGTCTCCCCACAGCCTCCTGATGCTTCTAGCTTGAGAAAAATGGTGGCACTCAGATATAGATGTTCGGTGCTCTGTACTTCTAAGACACATTCATATCTCCTTAGTACCATCTACCATTGTTTCTATAATTAAATCACCAATAGAATAGTTATCCTATGAGTTACTAATCCATTAGGTATTAAACTCAAATTTCAGATGTCCATTGATTTCTAACTGATGGGTTTTTGAGATATTAACTGAATTTACCCTCTTCCTTCTGAATTTTGAGACAAGAGTCAGGTAGGTGTCTAAATAACAGCACTAATAGAGCTATTTTGCCATTCTGATAGAGCTGAATTGGAGAACTCATCTTGGACCTATGATAGCTGGTAACACTATTGGCAATGACCTATATCATCTCTTGCTTCTACATTTACCTGACAACTAATAACTCTATTTCTGAAAACTGACCCTGGTTTACCATGAAAACTAGGGATAAAATTGAAGGACAACAAGAAAAATCTTATTAAAATTCTTACTATACTGTAAAAGGATCAGTCAGCAAATATATGCATATTACAGTAATGGGCCTCCAAATAGCTTCACTTAGTAGTGTAAAATATGTGGCTTTGTTTTAAGTCTGAAACTGAGAGGTTTCTCTTTTTAATGTTAAAATATGATTGTTAAAAAATGTTATAAAAATTGTTAAATGTCATTGACTGCTTTTATATGAGCTAGTAAACCTTTAGTTTTTATGAACTTTAAGTATTTTTTAATCCCAGTTTACAGTAAAATTGCCATTGCATTTAAACTTTTTAACCATAATGTTAACCTGTCAGTTAAAATTCCTTCTGAAAAAGAGTGATGTGACAATGGCAGAATTTAAAAGTAAATGGTTTTGCTGTATTTTTTTGTAATAAAAAAAAAAGGCTATCAATACATTCTCAGGACTGCACATTTTCTTCACAGAGTAGCCTACTTAAATACACAATTTCATTATTACAAGTTAAAATTAACTTGTTCTGATAAAATAGTGAACATCTTTCCTAATTAAAAGTAGTCATTTCTTAGGGCTCTTGGGTGACTCGGTTAAGCATCTAACTTCAACTCATGTCATGATCTCGCATGGTTCATGGGTTTGAGCCCTGTGTCGGGCTCTGTGCTGACAGCTCAGGGCCTGGAGCCTGCTTCACATTCTGTGTCTCCCTGTCTCTCTCTGCCTGTCCCCCACTTATGCTCTGTCTGTCTCTCTCTCTCTCTCAAATATAAGTAAATATTTTAAAAAATAGTCATGTATTTTATCAAGAAGAGAAATAATGAAATTGATGTTATTGTTACTTATTTATAATTACAAAACATACTTTCCATGCAAAAATCCTAGAATCACTCAGACTATCACAGCATCTGTATTATTATGCTTTATTTAAAAAAAAAATTTTTTTAAGTTTATTTATTTAGTTTTAAGCAAGAGAGCAAGCGGGGTAGAGACAGAGAGAGAGGGGAGAGAATCCCAAGCAGGCTCTCCACCATTAACACAGAGGCCTATGCAGGGCTCAAACTTACAAACCGTGAGATCGTGACCTGAGCCAAAACCAAGAGTTAGAGGCTTAACCGACTAAGCCACCCAGGCGCCCCTTAAATTATTATGCTTTATAACAAGAAAATTTAACATGTCCTATGATGCAAGCCATTACACCTTTTAAAAATAAATGGAACAAATTTAAGCAACCATATACTTTAAGAAATATGCTCTACTTACAAATGGACTGTTTGAGATTGTGCATTAGCCCTTTTTAATGTTCTTATGCTCCCTGATTCATTGGTATGACCTCTTTTATTTTCACTTTTGCTGTGCTTTTTAAGAAAAAAACCCACTTATTTTACATCATACACTTTAATATTTTTCAGTTGAAAATGAAGATGAAGCTGAAAGGGTTCTTTTTTCCTATGGCTATGGTGCTAATGTTCCCACAACAGCCAAAAGACGACTAAAGCAAAGGTAAAATCAATATATATTTGTTTTACTTATCTACTCAAGCTAAATGTAATTACATTATGCTTTTTGATAATGTGCAAAGTAAAGTTACTTTATTCTTAGTATGCATAAATATTAAATTGCTCACAAAATAAAGCACAGTAAGTTATAATCCTTCATTTCATGTATTTTTAAGTGAGTTTAATGATCAATAAACTACAAGTGTACATTAGTATTTTCCTAGAATTAGATTCAGTGATAATGACACCATTGTGATTTTATTTTCACATTAATTTCAAGTGTGCTACAAATGCATTTGTACCAACAGTTTTCAGATTAAAATTAAATAGGCTTCCTTTTTCTCTTGTTTTTTATTCACCTGTGTACATTCCTTGATATATACTTGAGAAAGAGAAAGAGGGACACAGAGAGAGAGATGAGATAGCACATTATATTATGATTAAAAGTAGGGGCATTAGGTAGGACACTTGTTGGGATGAGCACTGGGTGTTATATAGGGGATGAATCACCGGAATCTACTCCTGAAATCATCATAGCACTATATGCTAACTTGGATGTAAATTAAAAAAGAAAGAAAGAAAGTATAAAAGACTTTGTGAAGACCAAGAAAATTTGGGGAAGATCCTAGTGATTTTGTGAGATTCTGTTTAAAGTATACTATGGGGCACCTGGGTGGCTCAGTCGGTTAAGTGTCCAACTTTGGCTCAGGTCATGATCTCACGGTCCGTGAATTCAAGCCCCGCATCAGGCTCTGTGCTGACAGCTAAGAGCCTGGAGCCTGCTTCAGATCTGTGTCTCCCTCTCTCTGACCCTCCCCTGCTCACACTCTATCTCTGTCTCTCAAAAATAAATAAATGTTAAAAAAAAAATTTTAAGTACACTGAGAGAGAAATTGTACCTATATTAATCAGTTTTCCAGTTGACCTAGCTAAATTTTTTTTTATCTAACTTCTTTCTCTCACTTTAACTCATCCTCCTATGCAAAAACATCTGACTGTCCCATATGCTACCGTGTCACATCTAAATATTACTGCCAGACTTCCAGGCCCTTCCACATGCCCCCACCTCTCCAACCTTCCTTGCCTCTCTACCTAAAATCAGGGTAGTCTATCTCTATGCCTATAAACATCTATTTGCTCCATACCACATAATAGAGCATTTATCTTATCTCATTAGCTCTTGTTTCCCACATTTCCCCAGCCAAATGGAAGGTTCCTGAAGGTCAGCAATGATATCTTTTGTTTATTCTCTGTCTCTACCTAGCATGGTATAAGATACCTAGTAGAATTGTCTGTTCATCTGAGTATTTAAGGATTCAAATCTGCTTGTTTATCTTTTTTTTTCAATGTTTTTATTTTTTTTTAAAGAGAAAGAGAGTGCACACACGCAGGGGAGGGGCAGAGAGAGAGAGAGAGAGAGAGAGAGGGACAGAGGATCAGAAGTAGGCTGACAGCAAAAAGCCCAATACAGGGCTCAAACCCACAAACCATGAAATCATGACCTGAGCCAAAGTCAGACACTTAACCAACTGAGCCACCCAGGCACCCCAACTGCTTGTTTATCTTTTATTTTTATTTGAGTTGATTTAAGTGTTTAGAGACCTTACACATTATGTAAGAAAAACAATTCATCTGAACTCTAATAGTTTTGTAGAAACTTTGAAGTGATGGCTAAGAGAATAAAATGTCTTTAACGCTATGATGTAAGATATAGGCCATTTTATAACAAAACAAATGGGTGCTTTGAATGTATGTCTCTTACTGGTTAAACTAAATATCTGGAAGAATTTTAGACCAAGGATAGATGACTGTCAAGTATTATTTTATAGTTGGAATGGTTAATTCTGTCTGGTGAAGGTGCAAGTATTTCTAAATTATGTATTATTTGAAAAATGAGCTGTAGTCCCATCCCATTCCCCTTCTCTGCTCAGTCCCTCATGAGTCATTAAGGATGACCTAGGCTATTTTGTAATTTTCCCCGTATAACTGTTTTTGAGCATTATATTGCCTAGGGGGGAATAGAAATACACTTTTGTGGGGAAGAGACTTCTTGGTCAGTGGTAAATGCTTGGTATATACTAAAAATTGAAATTTGAAGGAAAAAGTCTATTCTCTTCTTTTTTAGCATATGAATCCTTCCAAAGAATCTTTGTCACAAGGAAAAAAGAATTTTGCTGTTGTAAGCTTTTTTATTTAGCCCTAAATGCTGAGTTCCTCTAAAATTGAAAGCAATTATTGCTGTTACCTTACTTTTTTTTAAAGAATTTCCAAAAACAGATGTTGATTCCTTAATAATTAGAGTGGAGATTCAAAGAACCACAACTGATTCATATTCTGAATAATTTTAACTATCCAAATATTTCTGAAGATTTTATCACTGAGCTATCTGTGTGCCTTGAACAAGTGCCTAATGGGCATACTATTAATATCTCCTACCAGCTGGTGCCAGGCATTCGTCTCATGGTGAACCAGAGGGTTATTTTGAGGAAGTGCTTCTCAGGTCATCTAAACTGAGTGAAAGGAAAGTAAGTCTAGATATCCAGAGAGGACGTTTATGTATTCCTTCAACATCTTTTATTGAGTACCTACTATATGTGTAAAAATGAGCAGTGGCAAAGAGGATCCCTCTTTTAGGGTCTGACACATATCCAAAGTTTGCAAAGTCTGTATTTCACTTTCAGTAGCTATTTGTAAAGAAGTCAATGGCTTCATTCTCTGTTTAACTGATTTAAGATGAAAGCAATGTAACCTTTGAGAGAGTCTATATTTAATTCTTCACATTTAAAATTAAAGCAATAGAAACTGAAGGTGCATTATAAAACAACTCAATCAGAACGGCAAATGAAATGTTTGCATAATAAAGTTTTCATTATGCATTAGTCTACGCCAAGATACATGAGAATTTCAAAGGAACTTACTTTTCAACTACTATACACTTAGTATAGTAAGTAAATGGTACACTTAGTACCATTCATACTAAGTTCAATGTGAAATCTCATACATTCAACAGCCAGGTTTAGGTACTTTAGGTTAACGCTTAATTGGAACAGATTTCTGATTATAAAAATATTATGTTTATTTTAGAAAATTGTTAGTAATCCTACCATCCAAAGGTAACCATTCAAAAATGTATAATAGATATACATATGTCTTCTTGCATATTTAGGGTATTAAACATGGGAAGTTAATATTTTTTCTTACAACTCCATCTTGAACGTTTCTCGTATCACTGAATAGTCTTCAAAAAGATAATTTTTAATAGTTATCCAAACCTTTAATTGTTAGGCCTTCTGCTTTGAGTTTCATGTTGTTGTTAATAAATTCAATAGTCACTGAAAATTTTCATTGGTTACCTGTTGCTACTCAAGGTATATTATGAAATTAAAGTGAGAAAATGGATGCAAATTTCACCACACAGTCCCTGGCACACAGTGGGTTATTTAGGAAATGTTAACTGGTTATACCAGTTAATGTTTCTTAGAGTAAATTACACAGTTGATTTTAGAGGAAAAGCTAGTGTTCCAAAAACTTTAGGTACAATTTAAGGTTTTAATTAAAATCATTTTGTTTGAGAATTGTAATGAGACTTTTTAAAATAATTAGTCGAGACACTCCCCTGGACATGAAACCGGTTTTGAGATTTTTTGGTATCTGTCAATCAATTTTAAGACATATACTGTAATGCCAGTTTCCTATAAAAAAGTAGCAAAATTAGCTTTTGTAGTTTGAAAAATAACTCCCAAAAACTGTCTTTTAAGCACATTGTAATTATCAAATAAGCTTACTCACAGGTTGACGTTTCAGTGGAGATATGAACAATAACTAAATATCACATTAAACTCTTTCTGGGACAAAGTTGCAGTAAGTTAAAAGGGCTTATACAATTAAGTAGATTAAAATGAAATGGGCTCTTCTTGACTTGACTAAACTTGAAAATCTGAAGTAATGTTTTTGTTTCGGTCATGATTGTTTTGAAAATAGCAAACAAGATTTTCTGGTTACATGTTTTGGTTATGCTCTTTAACCCGCATCTTAATTGGGGAACTGCCAGGCACTAGCGTGGTCTTAGTGTGCGCTTCTCTGTTTGCTTTGGCAGATCTGAATGAAGAGCTGTTTCTGAAGGTTTTTAAACCTTTCAAACTGCTAGATTTACTGCATACTCCAGACCTTTTGTTTTAGTTTCTGTCTAGTTTTATAAAGTGTTAAGTTGAAATTTTCACAGTACATTGAACCTTATAATAAAGGAAAATATTAAAGCTGAGAAAACTTTTTTTTCCTCTAGCAGACTTTTGTGTAAAATGAAAATGTTTCTCTCTTTCTTCTCATGTGAGAGTATGTGAGTTGTCATTTTTGTCCTTGGGGAAAGTTGTTCTTATTTGGGTTTGTTTTTGGAATAGTCCTTTAAAAAGTTACTGCCATTCTATTCGTGATCAACTTGAGAGTTTAAACCTATAGAAGAACCTAGAGAAAGTGTCATATGACTGTAGATAATCAGCTTGAGACCATTATTTGGTTTTCAATAATTACCAGTAGAGCAGGCAGTATAGGTGCCAACGTGAGGAGTTCTGAAGCTAGAATCATTCTGGTACGTGTGCCCCTTTTTTGGAACCTTTTTTTTTTTTTTTTATGCCATACTAATAGAGATAAATCTCTGACCTAAAATTGAAAAAGATCAAGGAGCCAAATGCTATTTCAGGCAAGTAACTAATTAGCAAGTAACTAAATAAATACAGATATTTATTTAGAGTTTTGGTGATACTAAGAAAACCATACCAAGATTGAAGGAATTGAGGCAGAACATCAATCCTCCATTGTGCTTTGACATCTCATACACAGATGAAGATCTACCTTGTCCGTATCGGCTGGGCTCTACTACTATGAAATTACGTAATAATCGGAAGTGCTACTTCCATTGACAGATCTAAGAGAATAAGTTTTATTTGGAGTCAAGAAGTGATGAGGGAGCTGAAAGATGACCTTGGTGGGGTTATTCCTTGGCGGGAATAATTTTACCAGGTAACAGGTGAAATTTTCATTTAATATTTATTTCTTTTTTATTTTTTTAAATGTTTACTTATTTGTTAGAGAGACAGAGACAGAGTGTGAGCGGGGGAGAGACAGAGATAGAGAAGGAGACACAGAATCTGAAGCAGGCTCCAGGCTCCGAGCTGTCAGCACAGACCCCAACGCAGAGCTCAAACTCACAAACCACGAGATCATGACCTGAGCCGAAGTCGGTCACTTAACCGACTGAGCCACCCAGGCGCCCCATTTCATTTAATACTTAAATACAAAACTATAGTCTTGTAGCATTCATTTTTAGTTGATGTTGAACTTAATCTTGGTACAGGTAGAATTCACAGTCACATGGCAGTTAATATAATTACAAAGAAGTATTGTTAAGTTGTACCTACTTTAGTGTCTCAACAGATAGCCTGTAAAAGCAAAGCTTTCTTGAGTTTAGTACATTCTGTACAAAATAAATAAATAACTAGCCTTTAGCAGGAGTCATTTTTCCCGACTGTATCCATAGTTACTTTTCATAAAGAACTTGGGAAGGACTTGTTTGCATTCTATGTGCATTGTGCTTAAGGAGATATGAACTCAGCCACATAGAGGAGAAATTCTTCATTTGTCTTGCTTTGAATTATAGTTAAAGTGAATTTCTTTCTTCCCACTTCTAACACCCCGGGTTTCTACACAGAATCTACCTGTGACACCCAAAACTAGTGAAAAGATTGAATCAGTTATCAAAAATCTCCCCAACAAATAAGAGTCCTGGACCAGATGGCTTCCCTGGGGAATTCTACCAGACATTGAAAGCAGAGTTAATACCTATCCTTCTCAAGCTGTTCCCAAAAATAGGAACAGAAGGAAAACTTCCAGACTCATTCTATGAAGCCAGCATTACCTTGATTCCCAAACCAGACAGAGACCCCACTAAAAAGGAGAATTATAGACCAATATCCCTGACGAACATGAATGCAAAAATTCTCAACAAGATATGAGCAAATCAAATTCAACAGCATATAAAAAGAATTATTCACCATGATCAAGTGGGATTCGTTCCTGGACTGCAGGGCTGGTTTAATATTTGCAAATCAATTAGTGTGATACATCACATTAATAAAAGGAAGGATAAGAACCATATGATCCTGTCAATTGATGTAGAAAAAGCATTTGACAAAACACAGCATACTTTCTTAATAAAAACCCTCAAGAAAGTCAGGATAGAAGGAACATACTTGAACATCATAAAAGCCATATATGAAAAGCCCACAGCTAGTATCATCCTCGATGGGGAAAAACTGAGAGCTTTCCCCCTGAGATTGGGGACACGACAGGGATGTTCACTGTCACCACTGCTGTTTAACATAGTGATGGAAGTCCTAGCATCAGCAATCAGATGACAAAATGAAATAAAAGGCATCAAATTTGGCAAAGAAGAAGTCAATCTTCCACTTTTTGCAGACTACATGATACTCTACATGGAAAACCCAAAAGGCTGCTAGAACTGATACAGGAATTCTGCAAAATCTCAGGGTACAAAATCAATGTACAGAAGTCAGTTCCATTTTTATACACCAACAATGAAGCAACAGAAAGAGAATTAAAGAAACTGATCCCATTTACAGTTGCACGAAGAACCATAAAATACCTAGGAGTAAACCTAACCAAAGATGTAAAAGATCTGTATGCTGAAAATTATAGAAAGGTTATGAAGGAAATTGAAGAAGACACAAGAAATGGAAAAACACTCCATGCTCATGGATTAGAAGAATAAATATTGTTAAAATGTCAATACTACCCAAAGCAATCTACACATGCAATGCAATCCCAATTAAAATTGCACCAGCATTCTTCTCAAAGCTAGAACAAACAATCCTAAAATTTTAATGGAAACACAAAAGACCCCAAATAGCCAAAGTAATAATTAAGAAGACCAAAGCGCGAGGCATCACAATCCCAGACTTTAGCCTCTACTAAAAGGTGTAATCATCAACACATTATGGTATTGGCATAAAAACGGACACATAGACCAATGGAATAGAATAGAGAACCCAGAATTGGACCCACAAATGAGTGGCTAACTAATCTTTGACAAAACAAGAAAGAGCATCCAGTGGAAAAAAAGACAGTCTCTTTAGCAAATGGTGCTTGGAGAACTGAACAGCAACATGCAGAAGAATGAGACTAGACCACTTTCTTACATCGTACACAAAAATAAACTCAAAATGGATGAAAGACCTAAATGTGAGACAGGAAACCATCAAAAACCTAGAGGAAAAAGCAGGCAACAACCTCTTTAACCTCAGCTACAGCAATTTCTTGCTCAACACATCTCTAAAGGCAAGGGAATTAAAACCAAAAATGAACTATTGGGACCTCATCAAGATTAAAGGCTTCTGCACTGCAAAGGAAACAATCAACAAAACTAAAAGGCAACCAACAGAATGGGAAAAGATATTTGGAAATCACATATCAGATAAAAGGCTAGTATGCAAAATCTATAAAGAACTTACCAAACTCCACACCTGAAAAACAATCCAGTGAAGAAATGGACAGAAGACATGAATAGACACTTTTCCAAAGAAGACATCCAGATGGCCAACAGACACGTGAAAAGATGCTCAACATCACTCATCCTCAGAGAAATACAAATCAAACCCACACTGAGATACCACCTCACACCAGCCAGAGTAGCTAAAATGAACAAATCAGGAAACTACAGATGCTGGCAAGGATGTGGAGAAACGGGAACCCTCTTGCACTGTTGGTGGGAATGCAAACTGGTGCAGCCGCTCTGGAAAACAATGTGGAGACCCTACGACCCAGCAATACCACTACTAGGAATTTACCCAAAGGATACAGGAGTGCTAATGCATCGGGGTACATGTACCCCAATGATTATAGCAGCGCTTTCAACAATAGCCAGATTTTGGAAAGAGCCTAAATGTCCACCAACTGATGAATGGATAAAGAAGATTTGGTTTATATATACAATAGAATAGTACTTGACAATGAGAAAGAATGAAATCATGCCATTTACAGCATCGTAGATGGAACTGGAAGGTATTCTGAGTGAAGTAAGTCAGTCAGAGGATAGATATCATATGTTTTCACTCATATGAGGAACTTGAGAAACTTAACAGAAGACCATTGGGGAAGAGAAGGAGGAAAAAAATAGTACAAACAGAGGGGGAGGGAGGCAAACCACAAGAGACTCTTAAATCCAGAGAACAAACTGAGGGTAGATGGCTGGGGCGGGGGGGGGGGGGGGGGGGGGGGCGGTGCGCAGGTGTGGAGAGGGGAAAATGGGCAATGGACATTGAGGAGGGCATTTGTTGGGATGAGTACTGGGTGTTGTATATAAGCCAATTTGAGGGGTACTTGGGTGGCTCAGTCGGTTAAGAGTCTGACTCAGGTCATGATCTCACGGTTTGTAAGTTCAAGCCCCACATCAGGCTCTGTGCTGAAAGCTCAGAGCCTGGAATCTGCTTCAGATTCTGTGTCTTCCTCTCTCTCTGCCCCTCCCCTGCTCACGCTCTGTCCCTCTCTGTCTCCCAATAATAAATAAACGTTAAAAAAAATTATAAGCCAATTTGACAATAAATTATATTTTAAAAAAAAGAATCTACCTGTGACACTAAATCATTCACTAAAATATGCCACATTTAAAGATGTAGGAGGTTGAAGTATAAAAGAAATGAACTGGCATCTGTAATATTTGCCTTCCCTTATCAACTTTATGTATGTTTTTATTACTAGTTTAATGCTCAGTTGCTGAGCACTAGTCATACTTTAATATTGAAGCTCTGCAACCTAAGAATATGGTTTCTAGCAGTGTGTTCATGTAAACAAAATGCATTTACAGCAAAATTGATTAAGAAGGATTTATTCAGTGCTGCTTTCATTAGTACACACCACAGGGGATAAGACCTTGTCTTCATGTAAGTAGCATCTTTTGGGAAAGAAAAGATTAACACATGTCAAAGAATATTAAGAAACACCCAAAAATGTATAATTTAGAGCTGTATTGTACGCTAGACTATGTCAGTCAGAGGAATAGAGATCAGTGAAGACTAGCATGATCAGAAATGGAGGAAGTAGAACTTGCAAGGAGCCTTTAAGAAAAAGTTGGATCTATGTAAGAATGACAGAAAAAAAAAAAAAAAAGAAAAGAAAAACTTGCATCTGTCAAGCAGTGAAATAGTCTGCCGTCTCCAGACGGGGAACCAACAGACGTATGTATAGTGCAAGGAATATATAAAACATGTTTATGGGACAGTAAGTGGAGTAGACATTGATGGAAAATAAGGTTGGTTCAGTTGACATTACAAAAGGCCTTCATATTTTTATTTTTTTTTAATGTTTTTTAATATTTATTTAAGTTTGAGAGAGAGAGAGAGAGCACTAGTGGGGTAGGGCAGAGAAAGAGGGAGACAGAATCGGAAGCAGGCTCTAGCCTTGGCACTGTCAGCACAGAGCCCGATGTGGATCTCGAACCCACAAACCACAAGATCATGACCTGAGCAATGTACTAGGGCATGAAGAAACAAGGAGGTCTTATAAAGTTCAGTCTTTCAACAGTTTATTACTGAACACCTACTTCCTTTGTACCAAATATTATTCAAGGTATTTTGAATACATTAGAGAACAAAATAAATAAAAATTCTAGTCCTTGGAGAACTTTTCATTGTAGTTCATGAGAACTTAAATTTATACCAATCTTTCGAGAGAAATGTCTGAAAATCCGTAATGCACATGTGTTTTGACACAGTCATTATGCTTTCTGAGGAAATGGCAGTACAAGGTGTGCAAAGATAAACTTATGTAATTATTTAGAATTTTCTATAGCACATAGCACTGCTGTGACTGCTATAATTGGATTGTGTTTTTATTGTTGAGTTATAAGAGTTCTTTATTTTTCTAGATACGAGTCCCTTATCAGATAGGCATTTTGGAATGTTCTCTTCCATTTCATGAGTTATCTTTTCATTTTTTTAATGGTGTCTTTTGAAGCACAAAACTTTTTAATTATGATGCAGTCCACTTTATCTAATTTTTCTTTTGTTGCTTGTGCTTTTGGTGCCATATCTGAGAATCCTTTATCTAAAGTCAGGAAGATTTACTCCTGTGTTGAAGACGTACTCCTATGTTTTCTTCTAAGCATTTATATTTTAGTGTTTACATTTAGGTCTTTGGCATACTTTAAGTTAATTTTTTTATGTCATGTAAGGTAAGGGCTGTGTACTATTTTAAATATGGCTACTAAAAATTTCTAAATTACATGTGGACTTGCATTATGTTTCTATTGGACAAAACTGGCCTAGACCAACAGTCTCCAAACTTTTTGATATGACTCCCTATTGGGGAAAAAAAAATTGAACATTCACCCACCAATATATGTACATGTATTTATCTCTCAATTATATACATGTACTATCCTATGAATAACATGTATGTTAAAATACAAAACTACATAGAAAATTAAAATTTAAAGACACTTAATAGTAAAATAAATATAAATAAAATTTCCCACACTTCAGTGGATTGTTTTGTACGTAATTGCTTTTGGAGACCACCAGTCTAGACTGTGATCTTAACTTTATAATTGATTGGCTCAAATGTTCTTCCTTCTCCACCGTATTGATAGAGAACTCTCTCAAGTGCAGACCTGATCATGTTATGCCTACCCGATTTAATGATAAAATCCAAACTCAGCTTGTCATTTAAGGTCTTTCATATGTCCCTGCCTCTGTCTCTCTAGCTTCAGCCTTCACCATGCGCCATACATTTTATCAATCCACAGCATACCTCCCTGCACATCATCCTTTACCTATGCTTTTCTCTCTACCCAGAATGCTATTTCTCTGCTTCCTCTCCAGATTACTATTAGTCTTCATTCCTCAGTGTGCCCTTTCTTATCATTTAGCACACTATGGTAATTTATTTGTCCGTCTTCCTCAGGAGACTATCAGATCCTCCAGGTAGAAACTGTGTATTCCTGGTACCTATATAAGTTATGGGCTTTTAATAAATTTTTTTTTAATGTTCATGAATATCTTGGTGAATGAGTTAGTAAATACATTTCTTCTAATTCAACCTGCTTTTCTACAGACATTGATATTTATGATCAAGAAAAAAATTCTAATTTTTGAATCATTTTTGTTTCATTGTAAATATGATAATGATCAAAAATTTTATTTCTCGTTTTTTCTGCATGTCCTAGATTTCACAATATTTTTGTTTGTGTTTTTTGTTTTTGTTTTGTTTTGTTTCTGTAACATCCATAATCCATGGGCTAAATGTGTCATTTAGGGCAATCTAAGAACCTTAATACTTAGTACCATTTCTGAAATGTCTGTGAAGAAATGTGTTCTGCTGTCTTTACAGTGACTTAGAAGTAAATGTTTTAAATGTGATCAGTGCATCAATTGGAGACCAGTTATACCACCATGTCTTCTACATTATAAATATTATGTATCATAAGTGATACCAACATTCATAGTAAAAGTCACAGTCATTCTTGTCAGCATCAGTTCTTAGAAAGTTTTTCTCAATAAAATAGTTCTTTTTTTTTTTTTAATATTTATTTACTTGAGAGAGAGAGAGAGTCCTGGGGGCCAAGTGGGCCTAGGGGTTGGAGTAACCTGTGCCCATAGATACACTCCTTAGTTACCGGAGTGGGGCTTTCAAATCCATTTGTTCCTTCCTTGGCTGGAGTCTTTATAGGGGGTGGCAAGGGCTAAATGCAGGGCCACACAATTTCCTTGTGGAATCTTATTTCTTTCCCCAATGGTTCTTTTCTCAGGGGGCCTGTCAAGGGCAGTTCCCCAACAGACAATTCCCCAGGTACTTTTATTAAGGCCAAATTACATAAAAGCAGGAGTACAAGAAGCTTCACTGTCAGTGGGCCTCCCTGCAGTCCTGATCCGTCCACTGCCCGGGCCCTGCCATCAGGCTGGTTGGATAGCTTGGCTTCTGGCAAGAGAGCGTGAGCCGGGGAGAACAGAGAGAGAGAGGGAGAGAGAGAATCCCAAGCAGGCTCCACACTCAGTGCAGAACTCAGTGCGAGGCTCGATCCCACAAACCATGAGATCAAGACCAGAGCCCAAATCAAGAGTCAGCTGCTTAACCGACTGAGCCACCCACGCACCCCTCAATAAAATAGTTCTATATGCTAGTAATCAGAACAGTATAGAACACATTAGGAGCATTTCGAGGCCTCGTAAGATAGCTCCCTTCTATTTAGAGTTGATTTTCCTCAGTCAGAATCCCCAACCAAAATCAGGGCAATTTTTAGTAGAAGGAGGTAGCCCTGGTATTAGGGCTTAGGCACCAGCATGTCAAGAATTTCTCGAATTCACTGTTTTATATCATGTGATATTTTGCACTGATAAATGGTATCACACCATATCTGCGTAAGAGCATTATTCAATTCCCAAACAAACCAAAAAGCACCCAAACCAAATGAGCTACTTGCTGTTATTAAACTTGATGTCTTCGAGTCATTATCGTCTTCAGAATGTTGGTAATGGGTGACCTTTGCATCTGATTATTTTCTCGCATCCTTTTATCTTTCATTGAATGTCATCCGCAACTGTTTTCTGTGTAGTAGCCTTTGATTGTGTTATTATTCTATTCTGAGCATGGCACAAACATGGTCTGTACCTTCAACATCCATTTACTGAGAAATTAACTGTGTACAAAAAGACCCTCATCTTTCTGTGGGAGACTTATTCCTAACATTTATGAAGGATGAGGAAGAAAATGAAAATATGAGTGAAGATAACTCCAAGGATTTTTATTACCTTAGTAAAAAACAGAGTTAATGATATAAAATACTGATGTTTATGTATTAAAGCTGTAAACATAACATAAAATTAGCCTTAAGACTTATTTGTAGAGATCTTATTTTAGGGTCAAATTTGAGAGAACTTGGCATATTTTAGATTGGGAGATACAAAATGGGGTAGCCATAATCCGTAAACACCTGTAAAATCTGTAAAGGAAGAAAATAGATTAGTGGTTCCCTAGGGCTGGCAGGAGGATGGGGAGCAATGCTAACAGGGAAATACTTCTTTTGTAATCAAAATATTCTAAAATTAGGTTATAGTGTTAGTTGTATAACTCTAAACATACTAAAAACCATTGAATTGAACACTTTAAATGGATGGACTTTATAATATGTAAATTACATAGCAATAAAATTATGTGTCAGTAAAGCTGTATTTTATTAAAAAAAAAAAAAAAAAGATTGTCAGGGCACCTGGGTGGCTCAGTCAGTTAGGCATCCAACTTCGGCTCAGGTCATGATCTCATGGTTCGTGAGTTCGAGTCCCGCATCAGCCTCTGTGCTGACAGCTCGGAGCCTGGAGCCTGCTTCAGATTCTGTGTCTCCCTCTCTCTCTGCCCCTCCCCGGCTCACACTCTGTCTCTCTCTCTCTCAAAAATAAATAAATGTTAAAAAAATTTTTTAAGTGATGGTCAAAAAATAAGGACTGTGTATTTTCTGCCTCTAACTTTAGCTGATTAAGACAAAATCTTATGCCAGTTGGAAAGATAGAAATTTAGAAATGAGCATATCTAAACAAACTCCCCAATTTGCTGTATAAACTTTTATCAGAACTCATCTTTTTCATTTGGAATAACAAGGCCTTAGAAATGGATGTATAGGATGATGTTTAGCATTATTTTCAGAATTTTTTGTCTGCATTCCTTTATCCAAGATTAGGAAATATTTAAAAATATAATGGAATTGTTCCTGTTCCACATATAAATAAAATAATTTTCTTTAAAATGAAAATATTTTAGGGGCACCTGGGTGGCTCAATCAGTTGAGCGTCCGACCTTGGCTCAGGTCATGATCTTGGGTTCGTGAGTTTGAGCCCTGTGTCGGGCTCTGTGCTGACAGCTCGGAGCCTGGAGCCTGCTTTTCATTCTGTGTCTCCCTCTCTCTCTGTCCCTCCCCTGCTCATGCTCTGTCTCTCTGTCTCAAAAATTAATGAAAATATTTTATGCCGTGTCATTATATAACATCTTGGCCTCTCAGATTCCACAGCTTTTGCAATTCAGATTAATTCATATAGAATATGAAAATATGATAAATAAGAAATTATTAATTTTTTAGAATCACAGACAGGGTCTTTGGAGCAACATGTCTTCTCAACAGTATTAGCAGTTCTTTAAAGAATTCTACCACTTTTTTTCCCCCTAGTTTTTAGGAGGAATGATTTTATAACTGAACTTTTTTTTTTTTATTGTGTCTTAAAAGTGGAATTGGGGTATTTCATGTTTAATGTGATGTTAAATACTAAAGGTTACACTCTGTACAGTAAGTTGTGATCATGTGATAGTCAGAAGGTGATCTTTTACTACTGAGACATTCCCCATGTTTCATGCATCTGTTTCATCTCTACTTTCAATGGAAACTCTATTCAGTTGTTTTTTGTATTATAAAAGGCATCAGGTTGTGTGAGGGAAACACTGAAGCTTTTCAAAGTGCAGGCTTATTATTTCAACTAATTGCCTGATTTGTTTGTAAATGGGAAATTTTTATAAAAATGGAGAAAGCTGTAAATTGCTGTCTGTGGGCTTTTCAAGCAAGTATAATGTAACTCTACTTTCATAGCAAGGGCTAGAAGCCATTACTGCAGTAATCAATATATCACAGTTATATTATTATGGAGATTTTAATGTTACTTTCAAAATTCTGAGCTGTTTGGATATTGGTCTTCCACTGTTGACACCTGATAATATTTGACTCCATATTTTTTCTGTAAATATTTAAGAATTACTAGGAAATGGTAAGTCAATTTTTAAGCACACAAACACATTTTTAATATCCTAGATAACATTCCTCTTTTTTAAGCATTAATTTTCTTACTTCATTCTGTTAGTGTCCACTTGGCAAGAAGAGTGCTTCAGTTAGAAAAACAAAACTCACTGGTTTTAAAAGACCTGGAACATCAAAAGGACCAAGTAACACAGCTTTCACAAGAGGTAAATAACTTAAACAAAAGAAACATATATAAAGAATCACAGTGTTCATTTTAATTCTCTGTTACTCCTTTGTCTATCTTCTGAGCAGTTTTCAAATAAGCTGTTTGCTAGTACAAAATGATGTTACAACGTACAAAACTAACCTACTGTTAAAGCCTTATAAAACATCGTGCAGTGTATGGTAAAACTAAGATCAAAAAAGAGATTAAATGCCCAGACTAAATATAAATGCAGACTAGACAGGCGGAGCTTTGATTTCTGAGAGTAGCAACTGGCAAAACGGGTTTGGCGATTTTAGGTGGCATTTTGAGTTTTTTAATAAAACCTCATCTTAAAAATTTTTTCTTAAATTTTAATTCCAGTGTGGTGAACATGTACTGTTATCTTAGTTTCAAGTGTACAGTATAGTGATTCAACACTTCCATACATTACTCAGTGCTCATCAAAATAAGTATACTCTTAATCCCCTTCACCTATTCCCCCATCCTCCCCCACCACCCACCCCCCCCCCACCCACTTCCCCTCTGGTAGCCATCTGTTTAAAACCTCATCTTTTAAAGAGATGAAAAATTATCTATTAAACACACACTTAACTTGGTATACTCTTAAGCTCTCAAATTCTTTGGTACATGATAGTTCCCAAAGTATCTTTTAAAACTCAGATTCATATTTCTTATTTTCCTTAGCCTTATGTCATCTAAAAAAGATACATATTTGTACATGGTATTTTTAATCCTTTTACTTAACACTAATTACATTTTTCTGTACTTCTGAAATTCGAGTAATAAAATAATTATAACCAAAGATGTCACCTCATTAGTATTCCTTTTATTTCCTGAGTTTCAGCATAACAAGTTTTTTATGTTAATAATTTAAAACTTCGATCTTATAATAAAGGGATTTTTAGAGGCATATATTAAAGACTATCAATACATATCATGTATTCTTTGTTTTCTGAAGGACCTGTTCATATTTACCTTTATAGTACCCTCTATTAAAGTACTTTTAATAATGTGACATTAGGAGGATTTCTGTGCTCAAATTCCAAAAGACCAGAAATCACTTCCTACTACGGGGCCCGACATAGAGTTACACTTAGGATGGAAGAGTGTCGTGCCACAGCCAGCTCTGCCGGCAGGAGTGCGAGGCACAGCCAGATTTGGAGCATTTCTTGTGTCTGTGGAATAAATATTCCTACCGCGACTAACTTTGAGCTGCCAACATCACGTCACTGCACACGGAATAAAGATACTCAGTAGCACACTGTTACATATTCTCCCCACCATACAGATACAATAGACTTGGATAAACTGAAGAGCACAGATAATAGTAAAGTAATTAAAAATCCATGACTTTGAAAATTTGTTCCCTTTTTTTAATAAAATTAATTTTACTGGGGCGCCTGGGTGGCTCAGTTGGTTGAGCGTCCGGCTTCGGCTCAGGTCATGATCTCATGGTTCTTGAGTTCCAGCCCCACATCAGACTCTGTGCTGACAGCTTAGAGCCTGGAGCCTGCTTCTGGTTCTGTGTCTCCCTCTGCTCCTCCCCCGCTCATGCTCTGTCTCTCTCTCTCTCTCCTTCAAAAATAAATAAAAACATTAAAAAAAAATTTTTTTTAATAAAATTGATTTTATTGGGGCACCTGGGTGGCTCAGTTGGTTGAGCATCAAACTTCAGCTCAGGTTGTGATCTCATGATTCATGAGTTCAGGCCCCACATCGGGCTCACTGCTGTTGGCATGGAGCCTGCTTCGGAACCTCAGTCTCCCCCTGTCTGCCTCTCCCCTGCTCACACTGTCTGTCTTTCTCAAAAATAAATAAACATTTAAGAAAAACATGTCTTGATTTTAAAAATAAAATAAAATTGATTTTATTGTAAATTTAAAGTTTTTAATATTAGATGTATTAACATTCAGCTCACAAAATTCCTGAAAATTTACTAGTCAGCTGTCAGAAACTACTGTAAGCCAGCACTACTACACCATGAAAGGATAAATAAATGATTACAGAAACCAATGAGAGGTTAAAGAAATTTCTGTTTGCTAATACATTATACATCACTCATGTTTGTTTTAATTTCAGAATAACCTATCAAACATATTTCTAAAAAAAATTAAACTTGTCCATACTTGTATAGGTACATATCTGCACGTCATAATATTACCTTAAAAAAAAATAAATAAAACTACCTTCCTGAACACTTCAGTTCATTGAAATAGGAATTGTTTTTTAAGTTTATTTATTTTGAGAGAGGGAGAGGGAGATAGAGAATCCCAAGCAGGCTCTGCGCTGTCAGCACAGTGCCCAATGTGGGGATCAATCTCGCAAACTGAGATCATTACCTGAGCCAAAATCAACAGTCAGACACTTTTTTTTTTAACGTTTATTTATTTTTGAGACAGAGGGAGACAGAGTGCGAGTGGGGGAGGGGCAGAGAGAGAAGGAGACACAGAATCTGAAACAGGCTCCCGGCTCTGAGCTGTCAGCACAGAGCCCAGTGTGGGGCTCAAACCCACAAACTGTGAGATCATGACCTGAGCCGAAGTCAGGCACTCAACGGACTGAGCCACCCAGGCACCTCAAGAGTCAGACACTTAACCAACTGAGTCACCCAGGCGCCCCCATTTAAGGTAAGCTGTTGGCTTATATTGAGAAAAAGATTTAAATACTGAAATACATGTGATAGAAAATGGTATGATACCTAGAATTTGCTTTTAAATACCCTGTAAAAAGTGGGGGAAGGGCTCATAAATCAAAGAAGAATCTCAAAATCTCAATCATGTTTGGAGCTGGGGGAAGATTATATGTGGATCTATTATTCAATTCTGTACTTTTATGTATGTTTGAAAATTTTTCATAAGACATTGGGAGAAAGAATCAGTAACCGTATCTTAAAAGTTTTATGGCTACCTTAGTATATAACTTTTCCCTTAAGATTGAAAATAAAGTATTATAATCTGAAATATTCTGCCGATTTAACTGGTTTTTGCCTCACAAAAATTATACTGCTTAAATTGAAAATATATAAACTAATTATCTGAAAGATGATAGTACAGTCAGTATAGCAACTGACTATTCATGATACATGGTGAAAAAAATAGAGAAGGAAATTCTCTCAGGATCTATATTCTTTTAAACAGTTTAAATATTAAAACTAGCTTGGAATCTTGAGAATAATATACAGATAAAACAAATAACTAAAGCTAGAATCACCATTGAGTTAAATATGTTATTGAGAATATGTCTGAGATTAAACATAAATGAATTGCCAACATGAGAATGCTAAAAAATAGTCAAAATGAAAACAAATATTCCTTTTATAGTGGCTTTATTGAGGTATAATTGACAAACACTAAGCTGCACATACTTAAAGTGTACAATATGATAACTTTTGACACATGTATACCTGTGGAATCACCAAAATGTGGATAATGAACACATACATCACCCCAGATGTTTCCTTGTGCCCCTTAGGAATCTCTCCCAAACTTCCCTGTCCCCAAGATGGTCCTCAGGCAACCACTGACTTGCATTCTGTCACCATAGATTGACCATGTTTTTGATATTTTATATAAATACAGTCATAAAATATGTGTATATATTATATACACACATTTTTTTGGTCTGACTTGTTTCACTCTGCCTAATCGTTTCAAGATTCACCCATAGCCCTTTTCATTGCTGAGGAGCATTCCATTTATGGGTATACCACAGTTTTGCATTCATTCACCTGTTGATGGGCATTCAGGTAGTTTGCTGTTTTCGCCTGTGACAAACAATGCATATATGGATATCCATGTACAGTCTTTCTATGAACGTATGCTTTTGTTTCTTTTGGGTAAAGACCTGGGAGTGGACTAGGTGGATCATGTGGCTAAGGGCCTGCTTAATGTTTTAAGAAACTGCCAAACTGGTTTACAAATATTTGTGCCATTTTACATTTCCACCAGCTGCATACGAAAGTTCTTATTCTTCTACATCCTTGCAAAGACTTGATACGGTCCGTGTTTTTAATTTTAGCAGTTCCGATGGGTGTGTCATGGTCTCTCATTATGGTTTTAATTTGCATTTTCCCTAATGACTCACGACAGTGACCATCTTTTCGGATTCTCTTTGCCCTCTGCTCTCACTGGGAGAAGTGTCTTCAAATGTTTTGCCCATTTTATCACATTGTTTTCTTATTATTGAGTTTTGAGTATTATTTGTTGATTTTAGATACAATTCCCTTATCAGATATGTGATTTGCAAATATTTTCTCCCACTCTGTGGCTTGTTTTTCCATCTCTTAAACATGTTTAAAGAGCAGCTTTTGTCAAATCCAGTTTATCAATTCGTGCTTTTATGGACTTTGTTTTTAGTGTTGTATCTAAAATATCTTTGCCTAACCCAAAGTCACAGGGTTTTTGTCATGGTGTTTCATAGTTTTAAGTCTGTAATCCATTTTTAGTTTATTTTTGTATTGTTTGCAAAGTATAGATTGAAATTCACTTATCTGCACATTGAAATCAAATTGTTCTCACATCATTTGCTGAAAAGACCTTGTTGAAAATCAGTCATAAATGTGTGAATTTGTTTCTAGACTCCCTGTTTCCAGTTATCTAATTTGCCTGTCTTCATGCCCAGACCACACTCTCTTGATTTCTGAAGCTTTATAATGTCTTGAAATTAGATAGCATTGGTCCTCTAATTCTGTTCATTTCAGAGATTTTCAGCTATTCTGTATCCTTTGCATTTCCATATGAATTCTGTAATCATTTCTACAAAGAAAAAAAGAAAAAGCTGGGTTTGATTTTCATTGGGATAGCATTGAATCTACAGATCAAGTGGGGAAAATTGACATCTTAATAATATTGAAATTCTATCCTATTAATTGGCCATATCCTGCCATTTTTATTCTTTAGTGTAAAGGTTTCACATCTTTTGACTAGTCTTTTTTTTTTTTTAAGTTTTTTTATTTATTTTTGAGAGAGAGAAAGAACAAATGAGGGAGGGCAGAGAAAAGATGAGAGAGTGAATACCAAGTAGGCTCCACACTTCAGCACAGAACCTAATGCAGGGCTCAAACTCACGAACCATGAGACCGGGCGCCCCTTGACTAATCTTAATGTTGTATTATGTTTTTCCATTCTTCTACTTTTAACTTCCTTATGTCTTTATAATTGTCTTATAGGCATCATATGTAGATGGATCTTAGTTTTTTTTATCCATTCTAACAAAACAGGACTTTAATTGGAGTTTTTAGAACATTTACATTTGATGTGTCTCTTGATAAGTCTGTCATCTTGCTATTTGTTTTTTATTCATCCCATCTATTCTTTCTTCCCTTGTCCTTTTTTTTTTCCCTGCCTTCTTTTGGATTAGCTGAATATTTTTATCATTTTATATGATCTCATTATTGGTTTATTGGCTTGAACTCTATTATTACAGTACTTTCTTTATAGTATATATCTTTAACATCATCTCATTTCATTTACTACATCATGTATAGTTTAAAAGCCTTAAAATAGTATACTTCCATTTGTCCCCCCGCCCAGCTTTTGTGCTCCTGTTGTCATATATTTTACTTGTACATGTAGAAACTGCACACAACATTGCTATTATTTTTCTTTAAGCAATTGACAATTTTTTGAAGAGCTATAGTATGAGGAAAAGATACTATATTTAACCAAATAGTTACCATACCTGGTGTTCTTTATTCCCTTGTGTAGATCCAAATTTCCATTTGGTATTATATTGCTTCCGGTTGATGTATTTCTTTTCACAGTACCTATAGAACAAATCTGCTGGTAATGAAGTCTTTCTGCTTCTGTATGTTGCAGAAAGTTATTTCACCTCTTTTTGTTGTTTCTTGTTTTTATATGTCTTACTATTTTTAACAGAATTTAAGATTAAAATGTATTTCTGACAGTTATGTTTACTAAGGCAAAAAACCCCAGAAGTATACATTTAAGGGTTCACTCTTTTATGACAATAAAATTCACACATAAAAACTGTACAATTCAGTGGCTTTTGGTGTGTTTATAGCATTGCACTATCACCGCTATCTAGTTACAGAACATTTTCATTACCCAGACAGAAATTCTGTACCCATTAAGCAGTCACTCCCTATTCTCCCCTCCCCCCAAACCCTGGCAACCACTCTGTGCTTTCTGTCTATGGATTTGCCTGTTCTACACCCTTCTATAAATGGAATCATGCAATATGTGGCTATTTTTTTATCTGGCTGCTTTCATTTAGCATAGTGTTTTCAAGATTCATTCATGTTGTATCATCTATCAGTACTTAATTCCTTTTTACCACTAGATAATATCCCATTGTACAGATGCATCATATGTTGTTTATCCATTCATCCATTGATGAACATTTGGGTTATTTCCACCTTTTGACTATTGTGAATAGTGTTGCTATAAATATTCAAGTACAGGCATTATGTTTGTCTACCTGTTTTAAATCTGTGGAGTAAACACCTAGGAGTGGAATTGCTGAGTTCATTTTTGTTTTACAAAGATAATTTTCCCAGGGTAAAAAAGTCCAGATTGGTTCTTTTTTCCTCTGTCTCTTTTTCAGTACTTGAAAGATGTTGCTCCACTCTCTTCTGGTTTGCATTGTTTCTGCCAAGAAATATGCTGTCTTTATCTTTGTGTCTCTCTAGGTAATGTGTCTAATGTCTAGAATTTTTTAAGATTTTCTTTTTTTCACTAGCCTTAAGCAATTTACGATGTGGTTGTTGTGATTTTCTTTATGTTTCCTCTGCTTGGGTTTTATCAGACGTCTTATATATGTGTGTGATCATCAGATTTGGAAATGTTTCAGTCATATGTCTTCATAGATTTTTCTACCTTACCCTCTGTTTCCTTCGGACACTCCATTAGACATGTATTTATACTGCTTGAAGTTGTCCTACAACAGAACAGATGCTCTTCTCTTCATTGTTTTCTGTCTTTTTCTGCCTTTCCTTTTGCATAATTTCTCTTAGTATGTCAAGTCCACTAGTCATTTCTTCAGTGTAAAATCTGCTGTTAATCCATTCTAGTGTTTTACGTCTCAGATATTGCATTTTTCATTTCTAGTTCTCTTTTGTATCTTCCAGGTCTACTTAACCTTTTCAGACTTTATTTTCTTCAGCATAGGAAATACAGTTTCAATCACTATTTCGATATTCTTGTCTACTGATTCTATTATGGTGGCTGCCACTTCTTGGTTAGTTTCAGTTACATTGACCTGTCTCATATGTGTCATATTATCCTGTGTTTTTGCATGCTTACTAATTTTTCACGGGATGAAAAATGTGAATTTTACCTTACCGCTAAATATTTTTGGATTCCTGTAAGTGTGTGTTAGCTTTGTTCCCCAACATGGTTAAGTTTCTTGGGAAAGATTTGGCCCTTTTAAGTCTTGCTTTTAAGCTTTTATAAGCAAAGAAGCATTGATCCTAAGGCTACTTTTTTTGTCCCCTCCACTACTGAGACCAAAGTCTTTTGAATAATCTACCCCACGTCCTATGAATTAATAAGTTTCCTACTTCGGATAGTGGGAATAAGTAAATTCCTGGCCCATATGGTCTTCAGAAATTGTTCTTTCTAATCTTTTCAGTGGTTCTATCTCAGTCTCTGGTATTTTCTTTACACACATGCACTATTCAATGCCCAGGTGCATACTCAAGGGTGAATGTGTGTACATTTTCAGAGTTCTGTCTTTGTACAGCTCTCTTTTCTTCAGCACTCTGCCATAGGAACTGTAGCCAACTTGGTGTCTACATCTAGCAGCAGATCCTTAACTTAGGGAGTTTGGCAGGCTCTGCTTTGATTTCCTCTTCCTTAACTACTGCCTGGAAACTCTTTCCGTAGAGTTCACTGTTCTTCATTGTTTGATGTACAGTGTCTTCAGACTGTTGTTCTATTAGTTCGTTCAGTGTAAAAGAGAAAAAATTATTGGCTTTCTTTTTTGTATATATGTATATCACCTAATTTTCAAGAAACCACCAACTGGGTTAAATAAGAATGGAGTGTTCATAGGCGGTAATCTCCTTGATATCAGTCTTGGTGTTGTTTTTCTGGATCTTACTCCAAGAGCAAAAATAAACAAATGGGACTACATCAAACAAAAAACTTCTGCACAGCAAAGAAAACCATCAACAAAATGGAAAGGCAGCCTACTGAGTGAGAGAAAATATTTAGAAATTGTATATCCAATAAGAGGTTGATATCCAAAATATATAAAGAATTCCTACAACTCAACACCAAAGAAAATCCAATTTAAAAAAAAAATGTGCAAAGGAAAAAAAAATAGGGGAGCCTGGGTGGTTCAATTGGTTAAACAGCCAACTCTTGATTCAGCTTAGGTCATGATCTCACAGTTCATGAGTTCAAGCCCCACATTGGGCTCTCTGCTCACAGTGGAGAGCCTGCTTCAGATCCTCTGTCTTCCTCTTTTTCCACCCCTCCCCCCCTCAAAAATAAATAAGTGTCTTTTTTAAAAATAAGCAGAGGATATGAATAGATACTTTTCCAAAGAAGACATACAGCTAGCCTATTGGCACATGAAAAGATGCTCAACATCACAAATCATCAGGGAAATGCAAATAGAAACCATAATGAGATATCACCTCACACCTGTCAGAATGGCTAGAATCAAAAAGACAAGAAATAACAAGTGTTGGCAGGGTGTGGAAAAAAGGAAACCCTCATTCACTGTTGGCAGGAGTGTAAATTGGTACAGCCACTATGGAAAACAGTATGGAGGTTCTTCAAAGTATTAAAAATAGAACCACCATATGATCCAGCAATTCTACGTCTGGATATTTATTCAGAATATTCTGAATTCATGAAAACACTAATTCAAAAAGAGGTACAATATTCATTGTAGCATTATATACAATAGTCAAGATACAGAAACAACCTAAGCATTGATCAATGGACAAATGGATAAACATGTGGTCTGTATACAATGGGATACCATTCAGCCATAAAGAAGAATGAAATCTTGCCATTTGCAACAACATTGATGGAACTAGAGGGTATTATGCTAAGTGAATAAGTCAGACAGAGAAAGACAAATACTGTATGATCTCATTTATATGTGGAATCTAAAAAACAAAACAAATGAACAAACAAAACTCTTGGATATGGAAAAGAGTGTTGGTTGGCAGTGGGAGGGAGTCAGGAGATACAGACTGCTAGTTACAAAAAGAATAGGTCATGGCGATGTGGTGTGCAACGTGGTGACTAGAGTCAGTGCTGTTGTCATGCATATTTGAAGGTTGCCAAGAGAGTGATTCTTGAAAATCCTCGTCACACACGCAGAAAATTTTTAATTAAAAAAATTTTTGTAACTTTTTATGGTAACAGATGGTGACTAGACTTATTGTGATGATCATTTCACAGTGTGTGCAAGTGTCAAATCCTTACATTGTACACCGAAAACTAACATAATACTGTATGTCAATATATCTCAATTTTTAAAAGAGAAGAAGGGGAAAAAAGGAGTGTCGATGTGGGGAAGAAGATCTAAGCTAAATCATAAAGCATGCCACATTACCATCAGACTTGTTAAGCCTCAGCTTTCTTGACTCTTGGCACTTGCTCTTACTTAATCTTTTTAGTCATTTAGTAAATATTTATCAGACTCCCACTATACTCCACCACAGATAACAAAAGAGTACATGTACATCTTAACATGTACAGTCTTGTTCACAAAGGCCTTGTCTTCTAGAATAAGCACTTAGAGATTTATCTGTTATAACTAACTTATTTTAGAAAAGTTGTCTAGAAAATGGAATCTGCACAATCTCAAGTGACCAAATGCCAAGGTTCAGTTACCTGGAATTTTTTACATAGAAGCCATTGAGCGAAATCCAGGTAATTTGTTACAGAGCTTTAGATTGCTACATTTAAGAGAGATTTTTAAGATGCCTGGGTAGAATAAAGTAGAACTCTGTGTACTAACTTTAAAAGATGTTCATAATGTATATTAATAAATTTTTTCCAAAAAGGAAAATTGCAGAATAATTTGTATTGTATTTCTCTGCTTGGCCTTTGAGTGTGTGTGTGTCTAGGGTGTGGAATTGTGTTTCTAAGCATAGAGAAAAAGGAAGAGCTCACATAATATACACCTGTCATGCCAAGGGCACACAAATACAACTAGTCCTGCTGTATGAATATTAAAACATTTTATCAGAGTAAACTTACAGGGAAGGAATTCCAGAGCATATACCATCCCCAAGTTCTCTTCTCACAGAAAAGTGTGCTTAGGCCTGGTGTAGGTAGTCTGGATGCACCACAGAAAGTGACCTGATAGAGGGGCTCCACACCAGAACATTGTACACACCTAAAGAGAAGGTTAGGGAACATCTAATTGCCTAAGTAACAATGGGAGTGGGAGGGAGCTTTTGGAGGTTATTATCTCTTTTAGCTATTCTAGTAGAATAGGAAATGAGCCTCCAGGACCATCCATATTTGTCTCTCAAACATTAAACTGTGCTTACCTCTGAGATTGGGAGTGGAGAAGTACGGAATGACCAATTTATACCTTATGCATTTTTGAATTGCTTGAATTTATTCTAACTCACATGGAATTTTTTAAGGCATAGATTTGGTGATCAACAATATCTGAATCATAGCCGGTATAAAGTAAATATTGATGCATTAGATAGATCATTCACATACCTTATCTACCAAACTTACGTAGATTTCTAAAGATGAAAATAAGAGGCAAAATTCTACTTTTTAAAATACATCTATAAACAGTATTTATAAACAGATTATATTCCAGCAATATTCTTTGTACCCAAAATTTTGTTGCCAAGGAAATATATATGGATACCCATATATATATATATATATATATATGCTTTAATATATGCATAGAGATATTTGGAATGGTAAAAACCAAAAGAAATCATTCATCATTGATGATAATCACAGTGGAGGGCCACTCAAATTCTAGATGGATGAAAGCGATCTTTTGACTGTACGTTCCCTCTTTTTAGCTTAAATTACTTATTATGTGCATGTGGTATTCCCTTCTCCACTCCCTTTCTTCCTCATCTCCTTTCTTCCATTTCATTATCAAGAGCAAGTATTTAGAAGACTATGAAATTGTTCTAGAATATCAGACAAAGGAAAAATTCAGAAGCCTCTAAAAAACATAACATACAAAGTTTTAGGACTGATAAAAGGCAACAGAAAGGGTGTGTAATACATGCTCAGGCAAGGAAAAAAGATGTGACAGGAGTTTCTGTTTGATGGAGTCCTTGAAATACTTGCCCGTGTATTCTACTCTATACCAGCGATATTGGGATATATGATTTCTACAAACGTAGTATAAGTATCTAAATGAGTAAAACATGTGCTTTTGTCCTTTGAATCACCTAACAACTGCTGAGAGTGTTCTCTCAGCACCCCCAGTGTACCCAGGGTCTAGAAAGGAGTCTGTAGCACACAGGTCCTACAGCTCCACCTTCGTATTCTAAAGGAGGAGACGCACCTGCCAGCCACACCACCAAATCTCTTTAAACTTCAAAGCCAATCTTCCCTTCCGTATCTCTAAGCCTTTGTTGATGTGAGGAAAAAATGCACTATTTTATGTACCACCAAGGAGTAAGAGCAGGAGATACTTCCAATGAAACTGCAATACAATGCTTTATTATCACTCTAATTTTTTTTTTAATTTTAAGCACACATTCTTTTAGACTTTGAGCAGTGTCTCTTATCATATATTACATACAGTTTCTATCCTTTTCTTCTTCTAACATAAACTTTGTGCTGAATGTGCCAAATCACATCGGAATCATATTGGAGACATTTTAAATGGCAGTTAAACTCAGCCTATGACAGATTAGCCATACTCAGAACTCAATTGAATTCAAAGTATAAATAGCTAAGATCAAATTTGCATGTGCAGACTTGATGAGCAGCGATTGTAAGAGGCTTCCACTTTCATAGAAAAGATGAAAAATAGTATGATTTATGGGTTCCCTTTGCCTCCCAAAGTGTTTTCCTGAAAGTTTGTTGATACCTAAAAATTCTTTTAATAAAGAACAGTGCTTTTATTTCACTATTAGAAATACGAGGCTTAGGGGCGCCTGGGTGGCTCAGTCGGTCAAGCATCTGACTTCAGCTCAGGTCATGATCTCACGGCTAGTGGGTTTGAGCCCTGTGTGGGGCTCTGTGCTGACAGCTCAGAACCTGGAGCTCAGAACTTTGGATTCTGTGTCTCCCCCTCTCTCTCTGCCCCTCCCCCAATCGTGCTGCTCTTCCTCCTCCTCCTCCTCCTCCTCCTCCTCCTTCTCTCTCTTTCAAAAATAAGTAAGCATTTTTTAAAAATTATAAATACAAGGCTTAAAACATAAACACACTGCCTGATTTTTTTTTTAATTTAGCAAGTAAAGTTTATCAGTCCATCAAAATTCTTTCTTCTACCCAGAACTGTCCTCCATACTATGGATCGTGATTTCATTTTAAAAGGTCCCTTGCCTACCAGACAGTGTCCATATTCTTTAGCATGGCAAAGAAAGCCAGTTTGATCCTAACCTACTTCTCGTCCTCATCTTCTACCTCCCCTCTCCCCAGTCCTCACTTGCAACCCCTCCTACCCCAAGTAACATGTCTCTTGCTCCTGCTGCCACCACTGTTACCTTCCTACTTCTCAGTCTCCATTGTTTACTTTTTTCTGATTGCTCCATAAATGTGGACAGCCCAGACATCTGTCTTGGCACTGTTCTCTGTGTTTCATGGCTTCAGCTACCAGCTACAATATCTCTTCATTGTAGCCTTTTTTTAATAAGTTAGAGATTTATGCAGTCAGCATAGATATTACCAGAATTGAAAGAATGCAAAAGGAGTGTTCAGCAAGTAACGGGTTCTCCCTGTTCTTTTCATACCACCTTCTGAACATCTCTACTCAATCTCCTGTTTTAGTGCTACTGACTTGGTACAACCTCTTATCTATCATCTGAATTAAATTAGGAACCATCCTAATGGTTGGAACCATCCAATAGATTGGCATTATCTCTGTTTAGTCCTCTACCCTGTTGGCCAAAATGCTCTTTCTAAATAAAAATCTGTTTTTGTTTCTCCCACAGTTAGTCTTGTCTCTGTTCACTAAGAATAACAATATATAAGACCTCCCATTGTGCTACCCCTGCCTACATACCCAGTTTCATCGTATATTATGCCACACACGCACGCATGCACACACACAGCCGTGCTTCTGTATACAACTACTTGTGTTTCTCCCCACGTTTGTAACTTCTTCTGCTTTACTTGAATTCTCCAAGCACTCTGCGCTATTTCATGCCTCTGTGCTTTTGCACACTCCAATCTCTTTGCGCAGTGTACCCATGTCTGCATCGCAGGTGCTTGTCTTTCAGTATCAAGTGTCACCTACTCTATCAAGCCTTTTTTGAACTCCAGGCAAAAATGACTTATGTCTCCCCATGATACCATATATACCAAGATATATTTAGATAGAGATGTTGTTGACATAACTGTCTGTGTGCTTCTTAAGAGGAAGGATTCTTTTGTATTGGTCTGAGCTGCTTAGCAGCACAGTGCCTGTTTCTAGTAAGTAGTAAGTAGATCTTTGTTGAAGGAATAACTTCTGGTTTTGATAGGTCAAAGTAAATAAGAGAAGTGGGGGATTCTAGAATGAACCTGAAGCAGATTAGAGGTACCAACCAAGAGGCACAGAGGATGAGGGAGAAATCAGACCTGCTAATTAGAAAGAAAACTTTAGTTTCTTTTTAAGTGTCAGAGACTCAATCATATGCTTTATGTCACATATGGAACCAGAGCAGCGTAAATACCAGCTCCACCCACCACCATCATGAAAAAAAATATTTTAGTTACATGGAATCGGTAGTATCGTCAACTTTTATTGAAAACACTGGAGTTTTTTCTCGGGAGCCTGGGTGGCTCAGTCAGTTAAGCCTCCGACTCTTGGTTTGGGCTCAGGTCACCATCTCACTGTTTGTGGGTTTGAGCCCTGAGTCAGGCTCCACGCTGATGATGCGGAGCCTGGCTGGGATTCTTTCTCTCCCTCTCTCTCTGCCCCTCCCTGGCTATCTATCTGGCTATCTCTCTCTCTCTTTCTCTCTCTCTCTCTCTCTCTCTCCCTCCCTCTCTCTCTCTGTCTGCCCCCCCTCAAAATAAATAAACTAAACTTTTTTTAAAAATCACTCAATAAATGCAGATGGGCTTTTTAATTCTATGTTTCATTTATTTTTCTGCTAATGGCAATAGTATTGATAAAATCAGTATTTTTATTAATAAACGGCATTTTAAAGAAATAGTAATTTCCCAACTGGAATAAATAATGCTTATTTTGCCTATGTGGAAATATTCAGAATGAACCATCCAAATGAATTTTAACACAACATGGTAAGATTTTGTAATGACTATATAAGTAATTTTGTGAAGTAACGGTGGTAAAACTGTAATTCTGGAGAGTAAACACCTGCTCTTCCCAAATGTAAAAGTACATTTAATTGCATACAAACTAATCATCTTTTTTTTATATATATTTTTAGTTTATTTTTGAGAGAGAGAGAGAGAGAGACACACACACACACACACACACACACACACACACACAGTGAGTGGGGGAGGGGCAGAGAGCGAGGGAGACACAGAATCCAAAGCAGTTCCAGGCTCTGAGCTGTCCGCACAGAGCTTGACATGGGACTAGAACTCACGGACTGTGAGATCATGACCTGAGCTGAAGTTGGACACTTAACCAACTGACCCACCCAGGCACCCTACAAACTAATCATCTTAAGAAAAGTATGGAAAACTGGGTATTTTAAGGCTAATAAAAACTTCAATTTAACCAGAATCATTATATTTAAATCAGAGTACATGAATTACTGATAAAATTCACCTAATTTGTTGAATCTGTATAGAAAAGCAAAAGGTAAGCAATATGTAATAAGATAATGGAGATAAACATTTAATAGCAATGAAAATAGTCTCTTAAATTTTTTGAATAAATATTTCATTAAAATCAAAATTATTATATGTATATATAATAAATAAAATAAAATTAAATTAAATTAAAATAAAATAAAATAAAATAAAATAAAATAAAATAAAATAAAATAATGGCTAGCTATTTTGAGTGCTTCCTTTAATACCAGTCATACATACTATCTCATGAAACCATAGGAGTATTGCTTGGGCTAACTAGTATGTTCAGAGTGTGAGGTAAACTCAGGGGAGTTTACCAGCTTCCCAGGCTTCCTGAGGCCTCAAAGAAGCCCTTTTGTGTGAGTGCAGGCTTCCATTAGATTGGAAGGTGTATCAGAGAAGAATCAAAGGAGAAGAATGACCAAGATGCAAAGTCTACTCAATCTGCTCTTAGGTTTTTCATGGATTCGCCATCGCCACAGTTAGCATATCGAGTGCTGTAATATATGATACCTCTGCCCTTAAGATCTGAAATTTTCACCAGGTGATAAAGCCCACAGAACACTGTCCACAAAATTGACCTGAGACTGATTTGGATTTTGACTGCTCTGAATGCAAATTTTGTCCTTTATGGGGTGCCTGGGGGCTCAGTCGGTTAAGTATCAGACTTCAGCTCAGGTCCTGATTTCACAGTTCGTGAGTTCGGGCCCCACGTCAGGCTCTGTGCTGACAGCTCAGAGCCTGAAGCCTGCTTCAGATTCTGTGTCTCCCTCTCTCTGCCCCTCCCCTGCTCTCTCTCTCTCTCTCTCTCTCTCTCTCTCAAAAATAAATAAACATTAAAAAAATTTTTAATAAATTAGCCTTTTCATTTTAATAATGATGAACATATATTTATCTACCCTATGAATGACTAATTTATTTTACGGACAAAACATTTCCCTTTCATTTTCTAACAGCTCTGTGTCTAACCTTGCCAAGTGCTTAAACCAAGAAGTCTTTGTTATGGCTCATTCTGGAAAAAACTCAATTACATGGATTCAGGATAATATAGTAAAATTTGTTCTGTAAACATGCTTTTTATAGGTTCACACACCAGCTCATGTGAGTGGGTGTGTGTACCGAATGCCAGCCACCACTGAAGTAAGGGACAAAGTGATTTATCTATAAATTGTGTCCTGTTTACACATCAAACAAATTGTTTAAACTTTTTACCTTACTGATGTGCCTTGATAACTCATGAATGACTACATTTTTCTCATTTAAGAGCTGTTACAACTCAACACTGCAGCGCCCTCCCCTCTACCATCAGGATTGTCATACAGTTGAACCACGTTAAAATGAATTTCTCAGAGGGAGCTTTAAGGGGGCAAGAAATTTAAAACACTTGAACTTGAAAATTCCATTCTCTGACTCTAATCTCCTGTCCTTCCAGCTCTCCCAGTCCTTTCATTCTCACTAAATCTGTGCTTTATTTGCACTCAATACATGTTCCACATTCATAAACTCTGTATTTTCCAATCTGTCAGGCCCTTCTTGGCTTCACTTTTCTTTCTACCCAGCCATGACCTTACCAGCCATCTGAGCACTACATTCACTAGCACCTAGATTGCTTTGTCACTAATTCATCCATCAGGCTTTTCTTGACATCCCTACCTTTCACATAGCACCTTACAGGGCAACGATAGTTACCCTGTAAATACTTAATGGAAGGAAAGAGAGAGGGAGAGAAAATTCTTTGGTTTTGTGGTAATATGCTGAAAATTTCTTGTGGAAATGTGTTACTGCTTGAAAGAATTACAAATTCATGTTGTTGAACATCAACCAGAACCTCATTCCTACTGCCCACTGTTTTTATTTTTCTGCATCTGTCATGTTTCCCATTATCTTCATTGCAGGTCACTTCCACTCAAAACCATCACTTCCATCATCTCTATCTTCCTTATTAGGTCATCTAAATTTCTTTCTCTTAAGTCTCTTTCACCCAAGGATTTTTGTAGTATCTTCACTTTCTCTCTTTTTCCCCCTTTTGGTTTCTCTTCAAAAAAATGAGAGAGAATGAGAATGTGTGTGTGTGTGTGTACACACAGAGGTAACTTTCAAAAATTAACCCCTCTCTTTGTACCTTATTCCTTCCGTCCCCCCAATCCTCTGTTCAGCTCTGCCCTCCGTTAGTGATCGCCAGTGACTTCCTAATTGACAGTGTTCTCTTCTCAGTCTCCTGATCTATGGCATGACATTATAGATTTTATAGATAAGCTAGAAATTCTGTTCTCTCTTTGCTTGACAACACCATTCCTCTCCCATGTCTTCGTCTTCTTCCAACCCTATAGTGTAGCTGTCCCTCACATATCTGCCCTTTGTCCTATTCTTACATGTCACTAGTGATTCTCAAATGCTAGTGAATGTAAGAATCACCAAAGATTCTTGTTTAAAGTGTAGGTTTCTAGGGGCACCTGGGTGGCTCAGATGATTAAGCATCCAACTCTTGATTTCATTTCAGGTCATGATGTGATTCATGAGATAGAGCCCTACATCGGGCTCTGTGCTGACAGCTTAGAGCCTGCCGGGCATTCTCATTCTTTCTCTCTCTCTTCCTTCCTCCATCCCTCCAAAATAAATAAGCATTTAAAAAAATAAAATAAAATGTGGGTTTCTAGATCCTGCCCTCAGAGATTGTGATTAAGTAGGTCTGGAATGAAACCCATGAATCTGCATTTTTAACAAGCTCATCTTGTGACTCTAATAAAAGTGATGCATGGCCACACTTTGAAAAATAATGCTCCACAGCCCTTTCTATTCTGTGACTTATAAGTAGATAGTCCCTTGCATCCATCACTGATTGCTCTGAAATATTTAATGTCCTACTCATGAATTTCATCTTATTATCTGTTCTTTCTCCTTTTATCTCATTAATATCTCCTTATTACCATACTTTGACAATCTCGGGACCAGAGCAGGGCTGATAATCAACTAGCACTTGCTTTTGGTTATTAAAACAACAAAATATTTGCAAGAAGACTGCACACAGCTGTTGTCCCAAGGCCCTGAGTGTCATTCCTGTCTGTACTGGCACCTCTCCGAGATCCCTGCGACCTCCTCACCATCCACCAACAGAGATACCATACGTGGCACCTGCCCCAGTGCAAAGCTGGTGCCTTAAATGGTTGAATTTTATCAGTTAAATATCACTCCTGTTAAAGATGAGATAATTAACCATGTGAGACACAGGATAAGAAGCTGGTTTTAATGGGAAGGATAGTAAAGTCAGGATATAAGATGATGTGCAGTCCTGTTAAACCTGCTAAAATAGTTGGATGGAATAGCCTGCAGCAAGTCCAAGATGACCAGAGCTGTGCTTTCCAAATTTGACCAATTATCAGAAATATTGATTCAGTGGGACTGGGGTGGGCCCGGAAATCCGTTTTTGAACATTTTCCCCAGTGATTCTGATGACTTAACTAGGTTTGAGAACTGCTTTAGATTGAGAACACAGAGAATTAATACTAAAGTGTTGCCCCTTATTGGACCTCAAATAGGCATTTTACATTCCTTGGCACCATCAAAAAGATTAGATAGGATATATGGAATTTTCCTCACAAACTACCACCAGTACTAGAAAGTGTCATTTGTATATATTTTAAATAGAAATCAATTCAGTATTAAATTCTATTCAACAGAATGCATTTTGTCTCTGGCAGGAAGGAGCTCCATTTCTAGAAGTTTCTTTGAAAATAAACTCCATAAGAAAAAAAAATCCCACATTTAGGAAAAACACAACAAAATGTGATCACCTTTATATATTTAATTTTAAGAGAAAATATATAATTTTAGATTATCTAAGAACAAGTTAAGATTTGAATTAAAACATGTAATTATGTTTTAATCAGCCGTTGCTTGTCTCTGAATCATGTGTACAGTTTATTGAAACAAAGGAGGAATAACAGTTCTGTGGGCACCTGGGTGGCTCAGTCGGTTGAGCATCCAACTTTTGATTTTGGCTCAGGTCATGATCTCACAGTTCATGGGATCAAGCCCCATGTCGGGCTCTGTGCTGACAGTCCAGAATCTTCTTGAGATTCTCTGTCTCCCTCTCTCTGCCTATCTCTCTCTCTCAAAAAAAAAAAAAAAAAAAAAAAAATATATATATATATATATATATATATATATGTAATTATGTTTTAATCAGGTGTTGCTTTTCTCTGAATCATATGTACAATTTATTGAAACAAAGGAGGAATAACAATTCTGTAAAATGTTGTGTCATGGGTTTAGTCCTGAGTCATTTATTACGTATATGATTCTTGAGTCACTAATTACTAAGGCTTTCCTATAAGGAAAAGATTACTAACAATAGACAAAGTAAGTGATTGTGAAACTTTTAATACTAATTATTATGGTTACAGAAAGACTTTTTAAAATCACATTGGAGGAATTAAATTCTGTCAAATTACATTTATTTCAAAAATAGGTATTAGCATCACTTTTCATCGACAAACGTTATTTTTCGTGAGGAATTAAAATACATTTTGGGATTTAGAATCTTAAAAGTTTATAAAAAAATATATTCTTAAAACTGACAGCACTATAGTTATTTTTATTATCCGGAGAGGGAGTAGTTTCTAGGTTGTATATTAAAGATACCTTTTAAAAGTAAGGCATTGGGGCCCTTAATTTTGTTTACAGTACTGAAACCTAACATATGTAATTTCTGTGATGAAAAAAAAAAAATGGAACTAAAATAATTAAGATTAATGACTGCTGTTATTCTTTTATGCAGTTGAATTTAGATCCAATAAGTTTCAAAAATAGCACATTCTAGACTACAGCTAACTGCGATTTGTAAATGCCCTTAACGCTTCCCTCACGTTGCACCCCAGCCCCCCACCCTGCCCCCCTGCCCCACCCCGCCCCACCCCACCCCGATTGTTCTGCACTTTGAAACACAAAGCAACTTGTCAGTTCAGTTTATTCAGTTAAGGTCAGTTCCGTGAAAACAAAGTCAAGGCAATTGTTTGATTTAATTGACTAGTGAAACTGGTTATACAGGTAAGAAGAACTCAGTTTTTATTTTTGTCCAGCTGCGTATTTGAATGTTCATAAAGTAACTTAGTAGAGTAAGTAATAAGATTCCAGTGACATTGTAATAAATTTAAAAGAACGGTTACCAAAGCAAGGAAAAAGGACACTAAAACCCAAACTATAGAAAATATTCATGGTATTTTTTTCTTTATGGCATTGCTTCTTTGTAATGAATCATGTTCAAAAAATGAAGTCTTCTTTTTTTTCACTGTTCGTTTCCTTATCTTTGAGGAATTTCTTTTCCTGGGCTAATGTAACCAAAAGGAAAATTTTAAATATAATTTAGTCAAATCATTTAAATAACTTTTACAAAGTAGTCCTCAATCTGCAAACAGATATTCTACAGCAGCTAGCTGGTCAACCACCTTTTGGCTTCACTCTCCTCCTTACCCACCTAGACCTCAAGGTCACCTTGACAATGATTGTTTCTGCCTTTGATTCTTCTGCCTTCCTCTGTACCCTCCATTATATCCATCCTGCTGTTCTCTACACCTTCAGCTTCTGGGCTGCTAGTCACTCATTTCTTTTATGTGGATACTAAAATAAATGATATGTTTAGATCTTAAAATATATATCTATAAATCTTGTAGGGGCACCTGGGTGACTCAGTCGGTTAAGCATCTGACTTCGGGTCAGGTCATGATCTCACGGTTCGTGGGTTTGAGCCCTGCATCGGGCTCTGTGCTGACAGCTCAGAGCCTGGAACCTGCTTCGGATTCTGTGTCTCCCTCTCTCCGTGTCCCTCCCCTGCTCACGCTCTGTCTCTCTGTCTCTCAAAAATAAATAAAATGTTAAAAAAAAATAAATCTTGTAAATGTAACTCACTTGAGAAAAAAAGTCATTTCTTGTCCCAGAAAAAGAGCAAATCTTTAGCCTCCATTGAACTTGTTAGGAACTATGAAGGAAAGAGGAAAAAATACTGAAACATATACAAGGCTAGAATTTTATTGGCGAAGAATATTTTAAGGTCATAAAGTAGGAATTTTGCGGCAACTTTGTTCTGTGTAATAAAGTACTCCCTTCCCCACCCCTCATTCTTATAATAGGTGTTTACCACTTCTGTTGTGATTTGTTCAGTTTTTGCATATCCAACTTTAGAATACCTTTTCTGAGAAATCATTAGGTACCAAAGTAGGGGCCTATGGATACTGACAGCGCTGTGTGTGACCTGCATCTTACATCTGCTTAGGAAAAAAGAGCAAATGCAATAAACAACAACAACAACAAAAACCAAGGTTGGTTGGATATATAAGTTAATAAAATCCTTAAGAAAAGAATCTTGGTCTTATGTATCAAGAGCATTACATTGTCCTTAAACTTAGTGCAACTTCTGTTATGAAAAAACTTCACAAAGAAAACATTAATTAAAGAAAAAAGTAATTTTGAAGTCTGTTGCAACATTATTTATGATGCAATTGATAAATTGATAACGTCCTAAAGGTTTATTACTATAAGCAATGTAATTATGGTATGTTGGCTTCCTAGACAGTTTTGTAGCCATTAAAATCGTAAATTAAGTTACTCTGAGAGCTTGGAAAAATAATAAAGGTAAAGTGAAAAGGTCTAATATAAGATTGTACATAATGTACTAAGAAAAAGCAATCCAAAAGGAAATTACAAAAACAAATCCACTTATGATAGCATCAAAAAGAATAAAATCTAAGCTTAGGAATAAATTTAATCAAACAGGAGAAGGAGTTGTACACTGAAAACTACACAACTTTGCTAAAGAAATTTTAAAAGACCTAATAAATGGAAAGACATCTCATGTTTATAGATTAGAAGACTTAATATTGCTAAGATCACAATACTGCCCAAAACAATTTATAGATTCAGTATAATCCCTATCAAAATCCCAATAGCATTTTTTGAAGAAATAGAAAAACCCATCCTAAAATTCCTATGCAATTTTAAGGGACCCTGAATGGCCAAAACAATCTTGAAAAGGAAAATCAAAGTTGGAAGACACACTTCCCAGTTTTAAAATGTACCACAAAGCTACAGTAGTCAAAACAGTGTTGTACTAGCATAAGGATAGATAGATAAGACTAATGGAATAAAATAGAGAGTCTGGAAATAAACCCTTCATATATGGTCGAAAGGTTTTCAATAAGATTGCTAAGACCATTCAATGGTCTTTTCAACAAATGGTGCTGGTAAAACTGGATATCCGCATGTCAAACATTGAAATAGAATCCTTATCCTACTGTCTACAAAAATTAATTCAAACTGGATCAAAGACATAAATTTCAGAGCTAAGAATGTAACACTATAGAAGAAAACATAGAAAATTTTCATGATCTTGGGCTTGGCAGTTGTTTCTTAAAAATGATACCAACTAGGAGCGCCTGGGTGGCTCAGTCGGTTAAGCGTCCGACTTCAGCTCAGGTCACGATCTCGCGGTCCGTGAGTTCGAGCCCCGTGTCGGGCTCTGGGCTGATGGCTCAGAGCCTGGAGCCTGCTTCCGATTCTGTGTCTCCCTCTCTCTCTGCCCCTCCCCCGTTCATGCTCTGTCTCTCTCTGTCTCAAAAATAAATAAATGTTAAAAAAAAATAAAAAAAAAATGATACCAACTTAGGATTCTCTGTCTCCCTCTTTCTCTGCCCCTCCCCTGCCGCTCTCTATCTGTCTCTCGAAATAAATGTTAAAAAATAAAACGATACCAAAAGTATAAGCAACAAAAGAAAAAACTAGGTTAGTTGGACATCATCAAAATTAAAGACTTTTGTGATCAAAGGACATAATCAAGAGAGTGAAAAGACAACCCACAGAATGGGAGAAAATATTTGCAAGTCATATGTCTAATATGGGTTTAATATCCAGAACATAACTCCCAGGGGCACCTGGGTAGATCAGTCCGTTAAACATCCGACTTCGGCTCAGATCATGATCTCACAGTTTGTGAGTTTGAGCCCCACATCGGGCTCTGTGCTGACATCTCAGAGCCTGGAGCCTGCTTCAGACTCTCTGTCTCTCTCTGTCTTTCTCTGCCCCTCCCTGGCTTGTACTCTGTCTCTCTCTCTCTCTCTCGCTCTCTCACAAAAATAAACATTTTAAAAATTAAAAAAAAGAAAAAAGAAAAAAAACTCCCATAACTCCACAACAAAAAAGCAGACAACATAATTGAAATTATGGGCAAATGACTTGAATAGACGTTTGTCCAAAGATACACAGTGACCGATAGGCACATGAAATAATAGTGTTGGTGAGGATGTGGAGAAAGTAGAACCAAGTGCATTGCTAATAGGAACGTAAAATGATGCAGCCGCTGTGCAAAACAGTTGCCTGTTCCTCAAAAAGTTAACTATAGAAAACAATTTTTTTTAACTTTTTAAAAAGTTAAATATAGAATTACCATATGACCTAGCAACTTCACTCCACTTCTAGCAGATATTCAAAGGAATTGAAAATGGAGACTCAAACAGATATTTATACACCACTGTTTTAACATTAATTAAAATAGCCAAAAAAGTGAAAACAACCCAAGTATTCAACAGATGAAAAAATAAATAAGATGTACTATAAACACACAATGGAATATTATTTAGCCATAGAAAGGAATGAAGTTCTGATACATTGTACAGCATGGGTGAACCTTGAAAACATTACCTTAAGTGGAATAAGCAGACACAAAATGACAAATATTATATGATTCCCCTTATAGATCTAGAATAGGCAAATTCATAGAGACAGATAGTAGAGGTTTCTAATGGCTGGGGGGTTGCAGGGAGTGTTTTTGTTTAATGGATACAGAGTTTCCATTGGGATTGATAAAAATGTTCCAGGAATAGAGATTAGTGATGGTTATACAACATTATGAATATATGTAATGCCACTGAATTGTGTACTATAAAATGGTTAAGCTGGTATATTCTTTATATTGTAACTAATTTTTTTTTATTTTTTTTTTATTTTTTTTAGAGAGTGAGAGTGGGGATAGGGTAGAGAGAGAGAATCTTTATTTTTTTTAACTTTTGTTAACATTTATTTATTTTTGAGAGATAGAGCACGAGCCAGGGAGGGGCAGAGAGAGGGAGAGAGAATCCAAAGCAGTCTCCAGGCTCTGAGCTGTCAGCACAGAGCCGAGTGCAGGGCTCCAGTCCACAAACCATGAGATCATGACCTGAGGTCACGAAGTCAGATGTTTAACTGACTGAGCCACCCAGGCACCCCGAGAAAGAGAATCTTAAGCTCCACACTGAGGAGGTCTATCCCACAACCGTGGGATCATGATCTGAGCCAAAGTCAAGAGTGGTACACTCAACCAACTGAGCCAGACAGGTGCCCCTACCATTTTTGTTAAAAAAAACTTCATTATACCTAGTGATTTAGTTTCATAAATTATCAGTTTTATAAATAAAGATGGAAGGAAATACGAAGATGTAGAAAAATGCTAAATTGCAATGTCATTATTTTTAATACAAATAAAGCTCAAATAAAAGGTTTTTATTTTTAGCTAATGGATGTTTATTAAAAGGAGATAAATTTTGTCACATATCTTCTCAAACCAACAAATGGCAAAAACATTTAGGTGACCCGTCCCTGAAACTGGTAATAATTCATATTTTATTTAACATTTTTCTTTGTGTTTACATATTATTATTATTATTATTATTATAAAGAATAGTTCTATTGATTAATAATTTTGAAAACCTTCAAAGTTACATAGGAAAAGCTCTTCTGAGTAACTCATGCAAGGGAGTTTTGGCATACTGTACCTGTGCTAGAATAATAATCTTCAGTTTCTTATAAAATGTTTTAGATTTTCATGAAATCTGTTTTTCTTTAGCTTGACAGGGCCAATTCTCTGTTAAACCAGACTCAGCAACCTTACAGATATCTCATTGAATCAGTGCGTCAGAGAGACTCTAAGATTGATTCACTGAAAGAGCATGTTACACAACTTGAGAAAGATGTCAGGTAAAATCATCTGTTCATTTTTTTTTTTTAATTATAAAGGCAACGTAAACATAATACTGCTATCCATGAACTAAGGTTGTAAATTGGGAAGAAAAAAATGTAAATAATGAACATGGTTTTAAATGTAATTTATCTTAGAGAAACTTAGGTCACGTCACGTTAGGTGCTCACATTCATTCCACCTTGTAATCAGAAGTCTTAGCCTGGACCTAACAGTGCTATGCTTACTAACAGCACTCCCCTCACCCTAGGAAGCAAAAAGCTATCCTGTCCTTGTTCCCCTACAATTCTTTAGTGGGATGGGGTTTAACCAAAGCGAGGGAGAACATAACCAGATGCCATTTGTGGAGTCAAAATAACTTTTTAAACAGCTAAAATATACACATTTGCTTAGATTCTGTTGACTTTGCCAAGGAATTTTTTAGGGTTTTCTTCCCCTGACTCTTTACATGAAGTAACCCATGAATCACCTAAATATAAATAAACCCCTTTCACTTCCTTAAATTTAAATTGTTTTCTTACATGACACCTTATCCAAAGGACTTGCTCCACTTAATAGCCATTCACATTCTTTACCTGTTCATCTATACAATCATTTATTCTTTTTAAATTGGAGTAAAAGAGTGATGGTATACAGAAAGAAAGATTTTATTTAACTCATGGATGGTTGATTAGTTGGCTTAGTTATTGGATTTTAAGGTTGTTAGAATAATTTAGATAAATTATTAGCCAATTCATAAATATAGAAGCAAAGAATTAGATGGGAATAGAAATTGTTAAATTAAGGAATTGGAAAACAATAAGGAGAATATATTAAATTCAGATTTCCTAAGGTATATAATCAAAGTATAAAGCTATTGGTAATTAACTCTAAAGTATGGGAGGGTATTCTTTTTGATGAATCAGAATAACCACCTTCTCTTGTTTCTATCCCACCAAAATAATTGGTCCAAAACTTTATTCCTGATCTTTTTAATCTTAAGATGATAGGTTAAAATAATTTTAAATCACATTTATGCTTTAAAATGTCAATATAAGTAAGAATTTATTTTTGGATTGATTTTGAAGTTAATTACATTTAGAATATGTATAGCCAGTATTCATTAAATTTACTGAATAATAAATAAACCAAATCAAGAAACTGTTAAATAATTCAATCAATCAATTAAACAGTTCTTCTATAAATAGCTACTAGGGGCAATAGAAATTATGTCTTATCACTCACTGGGTACTTGGTTATCTTAGGGAAATTGAGGGAAGAACTTTTTCTTCCTATATTATATACTTCTGTTATATTTGAAATTTTGTGTAGAATCTTTTTTTTACCTTTTTAATCTTGGAGTGAAAACATAAAAGTCCTGTGGAAAAATTACCTTTCACAGTTACCTTCGAATAAGTTTATTTGAATATTTATTTAACTAAGAATTAAGAGAGCTGAAAATCTTTAATACAGATTAATTAATAATATTAATTATTAAATAGTTAGCTGTAGGAGGAAACTATAAAGATGAACAAATTCAGCCCTAGAGAAATTAAGTAACTTGTTATCTAAGAACATACCGTTTGGTCGTAGGGCCAAAATTTGAATCCAGATCTGTCTGCTTTCTAATTCTATACTCTTAACCATTATGTTATACTGCCTCCCTATGTTCTATTCTGAATAAGGGGTAATTTTTCGTTAACTAATGTAATTAAGGAAGAGAAGCCAAAAAAAAAAAGTGTAAAAGAGTAGTTAAAATTGGAGCTTTAATGAATTGACAGTTGTTGAAGCTAGGTGATGGATACATGTGGGTTTGTTATATTTTCTCTCTTTCAAAATATTCCACATAAACTTGTTTTTAAAAAACAGAGTTTAAAAGGGAATACAGGCTCTACAGATAGGTTGCACGGGTTCATATCTAGCTCAGTACTCAGCTTTGAATTAGAACAAGTCAGTTAAACTCTCGAAACCTCCACTCTCCAATAGAACTCTCTGTAATGGTAAATATATTCCATATCTGCACTGTCCAGTATGGTAGCCACTACCCACATGAAGAACTAAATTTTTAATTTTAATTAAATTACTTTTCATCTTAATTACCACGTATGGCCAGCTAATGGCTATGTTATTGGACAGTACAGCCAGTTTTCTCATTTGTGAACTGAGAGTAGTACTCTAGCACTAGCAGTGCCTAATTCATATAGTCATTTTGAGGATTAAATGATATAATCTCGGTGATATATATAGGACTGTGCCTACACATTATGAATGCTATATAACTGCTCTTTTGAGTATTGGTCTGACATGTAACAAATTTTCATGTTGAGAATTACCTTAAAAATAAGAAGTAACATTTCTCAAAATATCTTGAATTTTGACAAAAACTAGGACTCCCTTAATGTGAGAAGTAAGTGAGATGATTCATTTTCAGGAATACCAAATAAAAGCTGTGCTGTCTAGTTAACAATAGGTTTACAACCTATTGGAAATATGTACAAACCCTCCCCCACCCCCACCCCCATCCCCACCCCCACCTCACACACACACACACACACACACACACAGTTGAGTCCCAAACCCTTAGACACTTCACTTCCTGGTTCTTCTTCCCCTCTCCATTTCATGGGCTTATTTTTCACTGGCTTTGCAATGAGCATGTGCCAAAGAACTGAAGTCTCTGCGTCACCTCAAGGAATGTACACTTGTTCCATTCAGGCTACTTTTTGGCCTTACATGGGCATAAGCGACTTCTGGGTAAGGCTGTAACCTCTGTAGTACTCAGCCAATGAGGAATCAGGGGAGGGACTTCCTGCAAGGAGATAAGTTGCCTGCTGTAACCCCTCTGAGTGGATCTGTCCATCAGACACCAGCTCTTGCAAGAATGTTGATTAAAGCCTCACTTCACTGTTCTCCTCGTCTCCACGTCTCTCCTATGATTGGGGCAATGGGCTTCTTTCTCACACTTAGTAACAGCAACAATAATCATAAAAACTATGCCAATTACGAAAATTGGCATAAAATATAAATATATAAAAATATTTTTTGTGCTTAAATCTGAGTCCTTTAAAGCTGTTTCATAAATTTACTGTATATTTTAATAGATTCTGAACTAGTATTTCATAGGATATGAAACCTTGCTCTTAATTGAAGTAGCTATGCTACCTTGTAATGTGAAAAATTAAGGTGCTTTCAGTAGGTTAATTATGACCTTTGAGATGCTGTTAAATGTACCTTAATGACATGAATGAAATACCATAAAAATAGCCCGATCAACGAGTCAGATACAGCAGTCTATCTACCATCACTCCTACTCTGAGCTGATGACATTTCAGATGTAGTGGAATTATCCTGGGCTTTGAGCACACATCAGCCTGCTTTCTTTTGTCATGGTAAATGTGCCTGTAAAATACAGATCTTAGCGTGAACATCAAGGGTTAGAAGTGAAAATTAAATGAAATGACCTATATAAAGCTTCTGGCACATGAGGAAACTTGGTAAATATTACTTCCCTTCCTTTTGTCCTTCATTAATTTGAAATGTAAACATTAAATGACCCATTCAAAAAGATTACTGAGTGGTTGTTCCTTAAAAATGCCTATTCCTTTTTGCTGCATGTTGATTTTAATTGTAAGGAATATTTATATTAATTGATTATTTTTTTAATTGAAGTATAGTTGGCATGCCATATTATATTAGTTTTAGGTGTACAACATAGGGATTAGACATTTAGATACGTTACAAAATGCTCACCATGGTGTGGCTGCCATCTGTCACCATACAAACTTATTACAGTATTATTGACTGTATTCCCTATGCCATACGTTTCATCCCCGTGACTTACTTATTTTATAGCTGGAAGTTTGTACCACCTAATCCCCTTCACCTATTTTATCCAAATCCCGGCCCCCTCCCCTCTGGCAACCACCAGTTCTTACGACTACTTTCAACAGTTTTTATGAGTCTTCCTGTTTTGTTTTGTTTTGTTTGTTCATTTGTTTTGTTTTATAGATTCCACATGTAAGTGAAATCATGCAGTATTTGTTTTTCTCTATCTGACTTACTTCATTTAGCATAATACCCTCTAGGTCTATCCATGTTATTGCAGATAGCAAGATTTCATTCTTTTTTATAACAGACTAATATTCCCATGTGTGTGCATGTGTGTATACACACTACGTCTTTATCCATTCATCTATCTGTAGGTTACCTTTTTGTGTTCTGTTGATGGTTTCCTTTGTAGTTTCAAAGCTTTTTAGTTTGATACAGTCCCAATTGTTTATATCTGCTTTTTTTGCCCTTGCCTAAGGAGACAGATCCAAAAAAATAATTGCTAAGACCAATGTCCAAGGGTTTATTGCATATGTTTTCTTTTAGGAGTTTTATGGTTTCAGTTAAATGATTACCTTTTAAATATTTCTCTATTCAGTAAAAGCTCTTTAAAGAACTGAGTAATTTTATCATTTTCTTAGAAAATAAAACAATACCACTATACCACACCCATGACTTGCAAATTTAGCTATACATATTCAATGTGTAGAAAGATTAGAGTAAATATGTACTAAAATGAAATCATTATAAACACATTAAAAGCTAACATTTGAGATATCACTATTAACTACTTTAAATCCCCCTATCATTAAAGTAATAATCCCTTCTACAAGTAGTACTGGTAAACTTTCTACCAAGCCACAAGAGACAGTCTGGGTTATATAGTTTGTTTGATCTATAGTTCACAACTGAACGAAGCATGGAAAGAGAATAATTAGCATAAATTTCCTTTCCCGGTTGTCAGTTCTCAGTTTATTCTTTACTAGTAGTTTAAGAAGAAAAAACTACTTAGCCTTGTAAAGCTAAGTCAGGGTATACTGATCCAGGAAGTTAAAGAAGAGTATATCAGGAATATGTTTTCATATAGCAGGTGACACAGAGCCATAAACATGAATTTCTGAGTAATAATTAACAGTGAATTAAACAATTATGGGTGTAATATGCCATTCACGATAGATGTGCTTATAAGGAGATTTGTTTTGTAGTTGCTTTATGAGTCACGCATGGAAGCTTTGTATTTTTAAAGGTAAATTTCCACTGTTGTGAAATGTGTCTTAAGGAGACTAAACTTCGTTTGAGTAATTACATACATACTGGAAGAACACAGAGTATAATAATCGTCATATTCAGTTTTAGAGACGCATGTGTTGAAGATGGCCTCCTTTGTGGTTTAAGAGTATATTGTAGAGAAGGCTGAGACTTAGAAAATATATGCCCAAGTATTGTCTGAGGAGTCTGTACTGTTTGTCATAAACCCACATCTTGCAGATAGAACAGAGTTGCTCTGTAAACCAATTTATACACCTAGCTTTTATTCTGTATTATAAAGTTATTTTTGCTATTTATTTTTTTTACTTTTTTTAATGTTTGTGTGTGTGTGTGTGTGTGTGTGTGTGTGAGAGAGAGAGAGAGAGAGCGCACGCGAGCAAGCACAAGTGGCGGAGGCAGAGAGAAACACAGAATCCAAAGCAGGATTGGCTTTGAGCTGTCAGCACAGAGCCCAACACATGGTCCGAACTCACAAGCAGTGAGTTCATGGCCTAAGCCGAAGTCAGATGCTCAACTAAGTGAGCCACCCAGGTGCCCCATTTTTGCTATTTAAATATGGAATATTTACTTTATTCTGGAAAACACTGAACACTACATATAAAGGATTTCTAATGAATTATCCAGTCAAAATCCTTTATTACCTCAACATTCCTCCATTCCTGTTGCACTGCATTTTATTTAAGGGCCTGTTGGTATTTGAGAGTATGTATGTGTGTGTGCATATGTGTACTGTATGTGAGTGTATGTTTACATACGATGTGTATGTAACATGTATTTGAACATTAACATGCATGTGAACATTAATACATTTCTATTCCTCGAAAAATCCTAGTCCTGTGTTACTGGATGTTTATTTTAATTTCGAAAAATGTTTTATCTTCTTCATGATGATTCTAGCTAAAGATAGATTCTAATTCAACAGTTACAGAAACATCTGATCTTTACCAGGCTTTGGAAGACTCTGGCAGAATCTGGCATTCAGTTACATTATATTATTTAGTTCTTTTCAACTCCAAGGCTCAGTAAGATCTCTGATGCTTAATTCTGAAAGTCAAATCTGTTTTTCTGCTAAGCTGCTAACCTGTATGGCATTTAATTACTGTTTTTCTGTGATACTTGTTTTTCATCTAAAGTAGTAATACCATATACATTTATGTCAGGTTTTATGTGTTCAATTCTTTATATAATCATTTCACTAGATAATTCATATATCGCTTTGACATACATGAGTATTATTTTCCACTTTTACAGATGTGAAAACTGAGGCTTAGTCATGTGGTGTGATTTATGCCACACACTTGTGTCAGTGGCATAGTTGGAAACAAAAGTCAGAATTGCATCTTGTGTTTTCTCTCAGAGGACAAACTGTGGTGCTTCCTTGGGGAAGTTCACGGTTACTAGGAAAAAAGAGAATGTGAGCTTTTTCCTCTTAAGTCCTTGGAATTACCAGTTCTTCCAGAATACCTGCTACTATCCCCTGAATTTAAAAACAAAAACAAAAACTTCTGCCTAATTTAAAAATTGATGGCTTTCCATTTTGTTAAAGGATAACTTAAAACATGTTACCTGTTCAGCAAAATAATCCTCACTAGTTTTACCTTCACAGATTTTGTTTTGACATTTATGGAATTACGGTATTTTAATTCACTGTTGCTTTTCTTAATTCTCGTTGTAGTGCTGAGTAGATTCATTCCAGGGGCTTTCAAAGAGTATTTCATTTAACGGTTCTAATTAATTTTTATATGTTGAATAGTAAAACTCCAGACAATATAAATCATGCCTCAAATATTTATCTTTAAAAATATTAATATATTCTTCTATTTAGGCTTTTTTCACCCTTTCGTATCAGAAAACAGGTCCTATCTGAGGGAAATTCACAAGGCAGACTTAGAAATTAAAGATTGAACTAAGAATATAGAGACAAAAATTGTTTTCCCAAGTTTACCACATACTGAATATCTGATTCATTTATCTAATTCAATTATATACCTGGTAATTTAGTGTGCAGTAAATTATAAAATGTTACTTTTAGTTTTAAGGTTAAATTTTTTTTTTTAATTTTTTTTTTTTTTAACGTTTTATTTATTTTTGAGACAGGGAGAGACAGAGCATGAACAGGGGAGGGTCAGAGAGAGGGAGACACAGAATCTGAGACAGGCTCCAGGCTCTGAGCTGTCAGCACAGAGCCCGACGCGGGGCTCGAACTCACGGACCGTGAGATCATGACCTGAGCCAAAGTTGGCCGCTTAACCGACTGAGCCACCCAGGCGCCCCAAGGTTAAATTTTTAATTTGACTTCTAGTATCTTGAGTTTTACTATTTTGCCCATACATACTTTACCTTTTATATAAATCCCACTTCATCTTTTTACATTTCAGGATTAAATAGTCACCTTTAAAACACAAATTTTATACCCCTACTAGGCAGAAAAGATTCTCAGAAAACATCTCATTTGCACTGTCAAATGATTATTAAAAGAAAAAGTCTTCTTAGAAAATAGCTAGCTGTTGGTTAAATCAAACGTTATAGTGGATGATCTGATAGATATCTTTATAGAGTATAAATTTAATTTCTCTTTAATTCAATACATCATATTTGTCTTTAGCCTTTTGCTTTTTTCTATTTATTAATTAGATTTACACCAATGTGATGACTTTTTAAAACTTGGGTGTTTTTTTTTTCAGCAATTTGAATAAAGAAAAGTCAGCTTTACTACAGATGAAGAATCAAATGGCATTAGATTTAGAACAACTTCTAAATCATCGTGAGGTACTTTTCCCATGTTGTCATAATTTTTACTTTAGGCTTTTTCAAAGTCCGTGTTGTGTTTCGATTACTGGATCCCAGTTGTCCGTGTGCATTAATGACTTCTCATGTTTGTGTCTCATTGTGATCTGGTCCTTTATATTGAATATGTGATACACTTTATTCATTATGAATTAATTTATACTTTATTCTTGGGTTAATTCTTATTCCTGGAATACTCCTTGTTATTGACCCCTTATTGCCTTGTTCATATATCTGGAATTGAATTTCCACATTATTTAATAATTACTTGTTTTATCTCTTTCTCACTAGACAGTATATTTCCTTAGCATACCTCTGTCTCATTCATCATTGTGTTGCCCATATACTGTATGTATGTCTAGTGTGTAATATTTGTGTTGAACTTTAGAGTCCATAAAGGATTTTTTGTTGTTATTCCTCACCAAAAATCCTTTAGAGCTAATAAAATTTCCTCATTTTATAAAAGGACAAATGAATGTCTAGTGGCTTGCCCAAAAGAGAAATGAGTTTCGAGTGGCTTGCCCAAAGCCAGTTAGTAACTAAGAGATAACCCCATTTTTCTTTCTTGTTTTTTTGAGTCAGACTTATTGAAGTACAGTATACCCACAGTAAAATTCATGCCCTGTTTAAGCATACATTTCTATGATTTTTGACTGACACACCCAGTCATAACCATTTTTCATAACCATTACCATAATCAATAAAGAAAATAGTTTTGTCACTTCAGGAAATTCCTTCATGCCCTTTTTGTGTTGACCCTTCTCCCCAGCTCCAGTCCTAGCAACCCCTTATCTATTTTCTGTCCCTATAGTTTTACCTTTTCCAACAAAAGATATTACATTTCCCCAGAATGTTGAATAAATGAAGTTATCAGTCTTTTCAGGTTGGACTTTTTTCACTTACCATAAAAAAGATACACCGAGGGGGCGCCTGGGTGGCTTAATCAGTTGAGCTTTGGCTCAGGTCATGATCTCATGGGTCGTGAGTCTGGGCCCTGCGCTGTCGGGCTCTGTGCTGACAGCTTGGAGCCTGGAGCCCGCTTCAGATTCTGTGTCTCCCTTGCTCTTTGCCCCTCCCTCACTCATTCACCCTCTCTCTCTCCCTTTCTCTCTCAAAAATTTGAAAAGGGATATACCTATGTTGTTGCAAATATTAGTCATTTATTCCTTTTTGTTGCTGAGGAATATTCTATTGTATGGATATACCAGAGTTTGTTACTCCATTCACCAGTTGATGATCATTTGACTTGTTTCCATTTGGAGGCGTCTGTAAATAATACAGCTGCTGTAAACGATTGTGTACGTGTTTTGGTGTGAATGTCAGTTTCCTTTTCTCTTGGTAGATACCCCAGGAGCAGGATTTCTGGGTCCTATGGAAAGTGTATGTTTAACTTTATAAGAGACTGCCAAACTATTTTCCACAGTGACTGCACCTTTTGCATTCCCGTCAGCAATGAATGCGTGTTCCAGTCGTTCCGCATCCTCGCCAACAGTTGGTATTATGAAGCCTAGTTTTTTAATCCAGTGCGTTTTTTCCATTGAACTATCGCTGCCTTGTCTTGGCCATGTTTTTGCCATTTTGTTATCCTAATAGAGAAAGAAATGCTCAAAACAGATCATTGGTTCATGAGTATCCTGAAGACATTGTTTCCTAGTCTGGGAAAGCTATATCAGGTATTTGGGAAGAAATTATTGGAAAGATATTATTGAGAGAGATGAAGTGGGGAATATTACTGGAAGCAGTTCAGAAGTGCATATCCTAGAAGTGGTGTCAGGGGAATTGCAGGGTTGTCTCTGTCTTAGAAATGGCCTTTGGAGTAGGTTCTCTTAAAGGTGTATTTTATATGTTGGGTGAAAGGGATACGGTGTCCCTGGACTAGATTTTAGAGATGACTTTTGTGTAGCTAACTAGATCTAACAACAGGTGATATAGATTAGGAAGAGCTTCTCTGAAGATACTTACTCTTTTTTTCTGGCTTTCAGGCCCCATCTACTACCACTTGTGTCCTAAGATTCTGCCTTCAAATAGTTGTTTCTTCACTGTGGAAGCCTGATTCATTCACTATGTGAATTTTCACAAATGTTTTCCAAAATTGACTATTTAGGAAATAGTAACTGCAGATGTCCATTCAGCGATACCAGCTACTTTTTTTCCATAAAGCTAAATAACAAGTATGTTTTTGGAATGGCGGTTCTCATTTGTTTTTAGAAGATTATGCTACACTCTGAAAAAGATAGGAGCAACTTTATATATTTTATACATCATGCTTGGAATCACATTATTCATGAGTCCAAATAAAAACTCAAAGTTCTACTTAGTGGGTTGAGAATGGATTAAGTTTAGAAGAAAATACATTTAAACATGGAAATTAAATACTTAGCAAAATGAAACTCCTACTATATGACACCAATGAAATGTGCGTGGATGCATGTCTAATTATCAGTTAATTTTCATGCATTTGATAGGATCTTCATTTTGGCAATTACATTTTAATAATCCAACATTATAACTTTTCTTAATGCCAAACATCTAAAGAAAAGGAGCTTTATTTCTTTTCAAAGCAAAATAAAAATTGAAGCTTAATAAAATAAACTTGATACAAATTTTTCATCTTTTTCTAAGAAACAGTTTAATGCCAACTTGCATAGAACGTGCAGATACAAAAGCAAGTGTAAACTGCTTATATGAAAGGGAATGGCAAGTGACCCAGGGCAATGCTTGACCATTCACTTGAATATTTACCTGATGAAACAGAGAGTCTGCAGAATTGATATATTCATTTTATGGCTCTGATGGGTCAAGTGCTTAGAATAGCCAATAGATAACAGTCGGATAAGAATACCTCTGATAAATGTAATATTTTGAAAGTGAAAATCAGGGCTGAGGGGGCTCCTGGGTGGCTCAGTCAGTTGAGTGTCCAACTTCAGCCCAGGTCATGATCTTACAGCTAGTGGGTTCGAGCCCCGCATGGGGCTCTGTGCTGACAGCTCAGAGCTGGAGCCTGTTTCAGATTCTGTGTCTCCCTCTCTCTCTGTCCCTCCCCTGCTTGTGCTCCGTCTCTCTCTTCCTCTGTCAAATAAATAAATATTAATTTTTTTTAATAATAAAAAAAGAAAGAAAATTGACGCTGAGACTAAGGTGAGGCAAACAAGGCACCTAGGGCACAAAATACAGGACGTGCCCACTCTGAGGATCATGCACAGTGCACCTGAGAGCTTGCCCAACCCTAGGCAGGACCCTGGGAAAATTGTCTAATATGAGTCACTGCTTTAATCCCAGCTAAATTTTCTGTTTAAATCCACATGTGATCAAATGCACATTTTAAAGTTTTTCATTGTCTTTTTTGCACTGGACAACTTAACTTTTTAAGTGTCGCTTAGTTCCAGTAAGACTTTAGGTGGTCCTGAGGTGCCTGGGTGGCTCAGTGGGTTAAGCATCCGACTCTTGGTTTCAGCTCAGGTCATGATCTCATGGTTTGTGAGTTCAAGCCCTGCACTGGGCTCCATGCTGACAGTGTGGAGCCTGCTTAGGATTCTCTCGCTGTCTCCCTCACCCATTTTCTCTCTCTCTCTCTCTCTCTCTCTCTTTCTCTCTCTCTCTCTCTCTCTGTCTCTCCTTCTCTCAAAGTAAATAAATACACTTAATAAAATAAAAAGACTTTTTTTTAATTTTTTAATGTTTATTTTTATTTTATTTTTATTATTTTTTTTTAATGTTTATTTTTGAGACAGAAAGAGACAGAGCATGAACGGGGGAGGGTCAGAAAGAGAGGGAGACACAGAACCTGAAGCAGGCTCCAGGCTCTGAGCTGTCAGCACAGAGCCCAACGCGGGGCTCGAACTCACGGAACGTGAGATCATGACCTGAGCCGAAGTCGGACACTTAACTGACTGAGCCACCCAGGCACCCCTAATGTTTTTGAGGGCTAGAGAGACAGAGTGCAAACTAGGGGAGAGCAGAGAGAGAGAAAAATAGAATCTGAAACAGGCTCCAGGCTCTGAGCTGTCAGCACAGAGCCTGACATGGGGCTCAAACCCATGAACTGTGAGATCATGACCAGAGCTGAAGTCAGACATTCAACCAACTGAGCCACTCAGGTGCCCCAAAATAAAAAGACTTTAGATCGTCCTGTACTATGAAATGAGATCGCCCACTCTTTTACATAATTATCCAAGTATGCGTTAAATGAAAAAAGAAAACAGATGAGATAATTCTAGGTTGACAATTCTAAGACATTGGGGCATGACCATAGAGGGTTTTTATTTTCTATATTAATTAGTGTTAGATCAAAATTACTTGCTTAAAAGTAGCTAAGTTAAATATCACAGAGTTAAATATCATTGTCCCCACTTTTACAGACAAAACTGAGGCTGATAAGAGTTAAAAAAAAAAAAAAAAACTAAACCATGATTATATACTTACTGTCAAAACTAAAAGAAATTCCTTTTTTTTTTTTCCTGAAACAAAAGCTTATGATCTTTTTCCTTAGTTCCATTTAGACAAAAACCTCATGATGAATTATTGCTTGCATTAGTTCCAGGAAATATTTTTGCCACTGTAGATGAAGTTATATTCTTTCTTTTTTGTCAGAAAGTGAAAACTATGTAATTTAATGTGTTTCCTTTTTGTCTTAGTTGCCAAAACACTCAGAGCTGAATATCTTATCCAGGTGTTATAATCTTTTTTTCCTCTTTCACTTTTGATGCCTCAGAATAACTTTCTCTGTTTCTTTCAATAGGTTGTGATCTTTTTTACCCTTAAATGTCTTTACTTATATACTGAGACCTCTGAGGTGTAAAAATATAAAATAATTTAGTCTTAAATAATGAGGTAAAAAGGAGGTCAAGGAAAAGATCAACTCCTAGGACCCCACTGTTGGATTGCATAGCAGGGCTTCAAGCTAAATAATTCAGTTTTGAGTAAAAGAAATGTGATGACTTGGAATGTCTTCTTTCTTGTTGAGTGTACCTCTCAGGACTCTTTTTTTTTTTTTTAATTTATGTATTTATTTGGAGAGAGAGAGAGAACACGAGTCAGGGAGAGGCATCAGAGAGAATCCCAAGCAGGCTCTGTACTGCCAGTGCAGAGCCCAATGAGAGGTTTGAACCCACAAACTGTGAGATCATGACCCACCCAGGCCCCTATCAGGAATCTTCTTTAATGGCTTTTTCATGTTTCATCCATTTTTATCCACTCATCTTTGCCTCATTGAAACAAGATTTGCTGATTTGGAAATTCTAATTCTGCGCTTCTGTGTGTATATTTCATCATGTGCCCTTAGAATATAAGTTTTCAAGAGTTTGAAAATCATCTTTAATCAGCCAAATGTCTAATAGAATACTGAGCATAATTTTAAAAAGCTGATGTAAAAGGGGCACCTGGGTGGCTCAGTCGGTTAAGCGTCTGACCTCAGCTCAGGTCATGATCTCATGGTTCATGAGTTCAAGCCCTGCATAGGGCTCTGTGCTGACAGCTCGGAGCCTGGAGCCTGCTTCAGATTCTGTGTCTCCCTCTCTCTCTGCCCCTCCCTTGCTCACGCCCTGTCTCTCTGTCTCTCAAAAATGAATAAACATTTAAAAAATTTAAAAAAAAAAAAGCTGATGTAAAAGCTCTTTTCTAATTTCTTTTGCAGCTATATTAAGGGTAATGGTAAGAGCTCCACTTAAGAAGCTATTCCAGTATTTCAGTGAGTGATGGTGGTATCTTGAACTTGACTAGTGATGATGGTGTCGAGCAAAAATGGACTAATTTGAATTTTTTTAATGTTTATTTCTGAGAGAGAGAGAGAGAACGCACTCTTGTGAGTGAGTTGGGGAGGGGCAGAGAGAGAGGGAGACCTAGAATCCAAAGTAGGCTCCAGGCTCTGAGCTGTCAGCATAGAGCCTGATGCAGGGCTCAAACCCACGAGCCATGAGATCATGATCTGAGCCAAAGTCGTACACTTAACTGACTAAGCCATGCAGGTGCCCCAAGAATGGACTAATTTGAAAGCTGTTTAGAAAGCAGAATCATAGAGCGTGGTGATTGGATCCAGAAACTGTTGAAGAGAGGAGGAATGAGAATTGATGGCCTGGGTTTTGGCTTGTGGCCTGGGTTTATGGTGGTGCTACACAGCACATGGGAGAAATAGATTTGGAGAAGAAAATCTCAAGGAAATACCTAAGTAGAGATAACCAGTAGAGTTAAAAATGTAGATTCTGGAGGGGCGTCTGGGTGGCTCAGTTGGTTAAGCTTCCAACTCTTAGTTTCAGCTCAGGTCATGATCTAACAGTTTCTTGAGTTCGAGCCCCACACTGGGCTCTGTGCTCACAGCTACAAGGCTGGTTGGGATTCTCTCTCTCCCTCTCTCTCTGCCCTTCTCCTGGTCACGCTGTCTCTATCTTTCTCAAAAATAAATAAATAAGCTTAAAATACGTATTTTTTTTAAATGTAGGTTCTGGAGCCTAAGAAAGAGAACTCATCTAGAGGTAGAGATTTGGGGGTCACAGCGTAAAGATAGTGCTTTACATGGAAGTCATTAAATGAACTGATAAATGAACTACATAGAGTGAGAGCAGAAAAAGGCAGAGGCCATACTCTTGAAGAGTACCAACATTTAAAGGATGGGCAGAGGAAAAAGTACATACACAAATTAGAGTGCAGGGTGACCATAAAGATAGCAGGAACATCAGAAGCAGAGTAGAATCTGGCCAGTGACATGGACTGTCGAGGGGCCAAGTCAGACAAAGGTAAAAAAGCAACCATCGATTGAATTTAACAAGATGGTACAGCACTTTCAGTAGAGCTAAAAAGCAGACGACAGAGAATTGATGAGTGAGCGGAAGTTGAAAAGTGGGCTGTGGGAAAAATAGCCCTTAAGATATTTAAATCAGAGAATATAGCATGATCAGGCAGGAGGCATGAAGTCGAGGGCTTTTACCTCCCACACTAGAGAGTATCCAGTTGTGTTTTTTTTTTTTTTTTTAATATAACTTAATGTCAAATTGGCTAACATACAGTGTATACAGTGTGCTCTTGGTTTTGGGGGTAGATTCCCGTGATTCATCACTTGCATACAACACCCAGTGCTCATCCCAACAAGTGCCCTCCTCAATGCCCATCACCCATTTTCCCCTCTCCTCCGCCACCCCCCCTGCCCATCAACCCTCAGTGTGTTATCTGTATTTAAGAGTATTTTATGGTTTGCCTCCCTCCCTCTCTGTAACTATTTTTTCCCCCTTCCCTCATGGTCTTCTGTTAAGTTTCTCAAGTTCCACATATGAGTGAAAACATATGATATCTTTTTCGGACTGACTTATTTCACTTAGCATAATACCCTCTAGTTCCATCCATGTTGCTGCAAATGGCATGATTTCATTCTTTCTCATTGCCAAGTAGTATTCCATTGTATATATAAACCACATCTTCTTTATCCATTCATCAGTTGATGGACATTTAGGCTCTTTCCATAATTCGGCTATTGTTGAAAGTGCTTCTATAAACATTGGGGTACATGATCCCCTATGAATCAGCACTCTTGTATCCTTTGGATAAATTCCTAGTCGTGCTTTTGCTGGGTCATAGGGTATTTCTATTTTTAATTTTTTGAGGAACTTCCACACTGCTTTCCAAAGGGCTGCACCAGTTTGCATTCCCATCAATAGTACAAGAGGGTTCCCATTTCTCCACATCCTCACCAGTATCTGTTGTTTCCTGAGTTGTTAATTTTAGCCACTCTGACCAGTGTGAGGTGGTATCTCAGTGTGGCTTTGATTTGTGTTTCCCTGATGATGAGTGACGTTGAGCATCTTTTCATGTGTCTGTTGGCCATCTGGATGTCTTCTTTGGAATAGTGTCTATTCATGTCTTCTGCCCATTTCTTCACTGGATTGTTTGTTTTTTAGGTGTTGAATTTGGTAAGTTCTTTATAGGTTTCGGATACTAGTCCTTTATCCGATATGTCATTTGCAAATATCTTTTCCCATTCTGTTGGTTGCCTTTTAGTTTTGTTGATTGTTTCCTTTGTAATACAGAAGCTTTTTATCTTGATGAGGTCCCAATAGTTCATTTTTGCTTTTAATTCCCCTTGCCTTTGGAGACATGTCGAGCAAGAAATTGCTGCGGCTGAGGTCAAAGAGGTTGTTGCCTGTTTTCTCCTCTAGGAATCTGATTGTTTCCTGTCTCACATTTAGGTCTTTCATCCATTTTGAGTTTATTTTTGTGTATGGTGTAAGAAAGTGGTCTAGTTTCATTCTTGTGCATGTTGCTATCCAGTTCTCCCAGCACCATTTGCTAAATAGACTGTCTTTTTTTCCATTGGATGAGAGTATCCAGTTTAAATGGTGATGGGAAGGAGGCACATAGACGTTGCAGATACAAATGAGAAAATAATCAGCTGAGCAAAGTGTTAGGGAAGGAGAAGATCAGAGCACAGTGATGGGAGTTAACTTTAGACAGGAGGGCTATACCTTTTCCATTTTGAAGATAGAAATAAAGATTATGTTAAGATAAAAGTGAGTTTGTAGGTTTGGTGGTAAGAATTTAGGTAGTTCCTGTCTAATGGCTGTACTATAATGGCAGGAGATGTGCTAATGTCACAGTTTTGAGGAAATAGAATTTTGAAATAGCCACACAGTAAATGAGTGATATATATTATGGAAACATCAAATAATTGCCAAGTTGAAACACCATGTGTTTCTAGTAGTACCACCATTCTATGTAATTTTTCTCCAGTAGCATTCAACATGCTAGGTGTCAACATGGGGAAGATGGACAGGTGGATTGGTCCAGAATTACATTCCACCTTCTATTAGGTATGCATATTATACATGTTCAGATCTCTTGTTAAATTGTAAGGTTGGAATTACCTTTATATTCTTTATGTCACCTACATTTGGAATACAGTGGAAAAAGCCAAAAGTTAAACAGACAAGATGAGTTCATATCACAGCTTTGCTGCTTGATAGCCATGGATTCTTGTGATGATAATTGAACCCCTCTAAACTTAGTTTCCTCGTGTGTGAAAGTAATATCTACTTTGCAGGACTATATGAGAATGAAATACTGTAGTAACATTCCTGGCATGTCACAGGCACATAACTCTATGAAGGTGGTTCCTTTTTCTTTTTCCCTTCTGTTTCAAAATTCAGTTCATATGTTATGTATGCTTTGAAGTTCTCTGTAACTTGACAAAGAAAAGCTTATCTTTTTTTCCTACCTCTTTCCAATAGTTTTTTAAATATTTCTATTAATGTTCACATCACTATATGTCATAATTATGCATGTGTCTTTCCCAGTAAAGTACTTCATTCTTCCTTGTATATTAGCCTTTTAGCACAGTATTTAGCACATAATAAGTACTCAGTTGAATGTTTGTTATGGCCCTTTACAGTCTTCCACTATAATTGCACTTGAAGCTGTCAAATAGAATAGTCAAATAGAAAGTTTTAGAAACTAGCCTTTAATATATCCTCATCCCCTTCCCTCAGATAGTAAAATACACTCTGACAACTGATAACATTTTAACTGAAGAAATACGGAAGGTCTCTTACACCCAAGAACAATTTCAGAGATTTATCTGAAAGTAGCCACTAGGAAGTCCTATCTGAAAAGTTTGTCTAGGGGCGCCTGGGTGGCTCAGTCGGTTGAGCATCTGACTCTTGATTTTGGCTAAGGTCATGATCCTAGGGTCGTGGGATCAAGCCCCATGTCAGGCTCCGTGCTGCTAAGTGTGGAGCCTGCTTGGGATTCTCTCTCTCCCCCTCTGTGCCTCTCCCCCACTCGCATGCTCTCTGTCTTTCTAAAATAAAATTAAAAAAAAAAAAAAAAGCTTTGAAAAGTTTGTCTACAGTAAAGCTATTCCTAAAACCCTGGACGCAGCAACCTCTATGGGTATCCAGCCTCTAAGGAATGGTATATGTTCATGGGCAGTATCTATTTCTAAGACTTAAGTAAGGTTCTTCTACCCCTTCGCTTAGTGCCTCTACCAATAATATCTTTCAGGGTCTACAGGCATTTCAGTTTGTATTTAACCAGAATTAACCAACCACTCCTTACTACGGTACATAGAATATGCAAAGCCCCATACTTGCCTAAATGTTGTAGTCCCATTAGCCCAGATAACTTACCCCTTACTGCAGTGTATATCACCTAACAAAAAGAAAACAAACCTGCAGTTAGCCAGGTTTCTTAAAAGTGAAGTCACAGTATAATTATCATTCTTTTATGGTATGTTTATGTTCCCGGATTCTAACTCGTTATGTTCTTTGTGATTTCTCGGAAAGTTTCAGGGACATTTCAGCACCACAAGTGCCCCTTAGGCAATCCACTTCATAAAGGGTTCAAATAAATTACATATTTCTATATGTGTGTCATTCCTTTTGGTTCCTACTTCACTGTTTTGACATTTTCTTAAGAGTACCTTTTTTACATGTTTTTTTATATACTTCTGTAGTTACATTTTACATCATCCTAAAAAAAAAAAAAAAAACACTGAATGCATAAGTTAATTTTTCTTTAAATGAAGATGCAATTATTTCTCAGATTTATACATTTCTCATCTTAGTGGCACTCTTCCAGTTAAAATTTGCTTTGATTTGCTGGGTTTAAGTGAGTATTTTAAAGAAAGACAATTATTATAGTGAAAACCTAAAGCACACATACAAAGGAAGTCATATTTTTTCTGTAAAGTTTTAGAATGCTTATTTTTTCCATATAAGGGTATGTGAACTCAGGTCCAAGGAAATTCAGGGAGTAAAATATTGCAAAAAATACTCATTGATAATCTCGAATTTACATATACTTTTAAAAGTATGCCAGAACCAAACCTATTACATATCAGTAATAATAATATCTTAAATTTTTATAGTTTCTTTTTACCAAAATGTTTACAACATTTTCAGATTATGTTACACTAATATACATACGGATCAGTTATAGATTGCTTTCAACCAAGTGTGTTTGGAAATATGGAATCAAAGAAAGCAAACGTTTTAAATTATTCCTTCATATTGAGAGACCTGGTCTTTTGCTTGTGCCTTCTAGAATTCAAGAGCACTGGGGCACCTAGGTGGCTCAGTCAGTTAAGTGTCCAACTCTTGACTTCGGCTCAGGTCATAATCTCACATTTCGTGAGTTCAAACCCCACATTGGGCTGTGCTGACAGCAAAGAGCCTGCTTGGGATGCTCTCTCTCCCTCTCTCTCTGCCCCTCCACAGCTCTCTCTCTCTTTCTAAAAATAAATAAATAAATAAACGTTAAAAAAAATTTTTTTTAATAGAATTCAAGAGCATTGAACTTTTTCCCAAAATAGGTGCTTTTCAGTTAATAATAAGAATGCTTAATATTTGTATATTACTTTAGAGTTTTTTATACTCATTTACTTTATTTAAGCCTCACAGGAACCCTATAATGGTCTTTTACCCATTTCACAGAAATAACAACTGAATCTCAGTTATCCATTTTGTAGAAAGTTAATAACTCTTCTCAGTTTTGAATTGCATAAAAGACGTGAATTTCTTTTAGATTGTACTCTGGTGGACCTCTGTGTTTATGTGGACTTGTACAGAACTCAGTAAAACTAGGTCAAATTATTTTGATTTTCGGGGTGCCTGAGTGGCTCAGTCAGTTGAGTGTCCACCTTTGGCTCAGGTCATGATCTCACGGTTCATGAGTTTGAGCCCCGCGTCGGGCTCTATGCTGACAGCTCAGGGCCTGGAGCTTGCTTTGGATTCTGTGTCTCCCTCTCTCTCTGCCCCTCCCCCACTCATACTCTGTCTCTCTCTCTCTCTCTCTCTCTCTCCCTCTCTCTCTCTCAAAAATAAATAAACATTAAAAAAATTTTTTTTAATTTATTTTAATTTTCATAAGTATTTTGGCTTTAATCTTTCATCATCTTTAAAATTACAAATATCTTTGTTGTATATTACAAGCAAAACTATGTCTTGTGTGAAGCAATATATCTCATAAAAATATTTTATCTGAAAAATAAAAATAAAAATATTTTATCTGCGTATATATGTCCTTTTAACTTTTTTCACATCATATTTTCATATCTACTAGGTATCATATAGACCTGTTATTTTCTAGTTTTTTAAATATTTTAGAATGAAATATGTTTTATTTCCACTATATTTCAGAAGTTTGGCATATTTTCTTTTAAATAGTAAGTACATTTCTCTGACCTTTTTTTTAATCAGTAAGGGACAAGTAAATGACCTCCTACTATCATTTCTAACCCTGTGTTTTTATGACTTAGAACTGTAGCAGTTTGTAACAAACCACACAATTCTAGGACATGAGGAGATGCACAAAATGCAAAGCTATAAGATAAGTCCCTGGAAATATGTGGTGACCAAGAGATTGTGAACAATGATGTGAGATAATTATGATCATAATCCTGTTAGGTACCATATTAGCACTATTTTGATGTAACTTAACAAGTCACTGATCACATATCAAGGAGCTACCATAAAGAAGACTAAGAATAAAACATTGAGAAAGTATAGGCACTGGAGTGAGCCACACTCGGGAAACCAGCCCTCAAAATAGAGCACAGTGTTTAGAGACTGAAGTCGATGATGGACATCAGCTAGAACATGCATAAAAACCTATCAGATTATACTAAGAGAGTAAAGGCCAGAAACTAGACAGCAACTAGATGAATACTGTTTCAGGGGGAAAGCTGGGCACCAAGAGAGCATGAATACCAGAAGGCAGAGCAGTCAGAAGTCCAAGATGTATAACCCAGCAATCAGACGAGATAAAGGTATGTACAAACCAATCAGCAGAATCAAAGTGCCCATACTTCTGTTGGAAGTTCAACAATGGCAGTGATTTCAACTCAGGGGCCTGCTCTACTGTATTAACACTAGCTTCTTCTTCCTGACCTTAAGATTATATCCAAGTTTAGGAAAGAATGTACCAGGTGATTAGTTACATCCCTTAGGCTATGACAGCACAGTAGTCTCTCATTCAAGTAAATACTTGAGCTCTTGCTAAGCTTTCAGTCATAGATAAGGTATGGTTCCAAAAATGTGAATGTCGTCTTAAATACATTAGAATAAGAAGTAGATAGGCCTTACTCTACTCTTCGCTGGCCAAGACTTTTTTCTTTGTTCTGTTCTAGGCCCAAAACTTTTCAATACTAGAAGATAACCTGAGAAAAACAATCAGGATAGCGAAAGAATTCAAGAATTCTTTTTAGTCATAAAAGGGATGAATGAACTGGGGGTATTTACAGAAGAAATGATTCAGAGAGATGTAAGAAATTCGAAGTAAGCATGTGAAAGAAGCAGTAATAGACTTGTTATACATGTATCCAAAGGCTAGAATTAAAACCTAAGGATAGACCTCATAAGGAGACATGTTTTATTTGTTTTCCTTTGCTTTGTTGCTTTGTTGTTGTTGTGTTGTTTTGTTTTGTATAGGGTCTGGGTTAAATAACTTGAAGATCCCTTCCAAACCTGAAAGTATGTGTATCAAAGGCTTTGATAGAAGATAGATGTTCTATTGTGTAAATAATGACAGCTTTGAACCCAGAAAGACCTGCACTCTAGGGAGACGTTAGCCTACAAATGGGAGCAAGTATTTTGATGGGAAGACTGAGGGACTGGAAAAGAGGGGTTTGCAGTCGTAGATACTGGTACTGTTCTCTAACAGTTCTGCCATACAAAATCTGCTTTATCTGTTGTTTAGAGTGTAGTGGCATTGGCATTCAAGGTATATTTTAAATTCCTCAAAAATCACATATTAAAAATCTCTCCTGGGGTGCCTGGGTGGCTCAGTCGGTTAAGTATCTGACTCTTCAGCTCAGGTTATGATCTCACAGTTCATGAGCTTGAGCCCCGAGTTGGACTCTGTGCTGACAGCACGGAACCTACTTGGGATCCTCTCTCTCCCTCTCTCTTTGCCCCTCTCTGCTCACACACACATTCTCTCTCTCCCAAAATAAATAAATAAACTTAAAAAAAAAAAATTTAAAAAATATCTCCACTGAAGTATTTGCAAGTTGAAATGATTTGAGGTCTGAAATCTGCTTTGAAATGTTTCAAAAAAACCTGGTAAGGGAATAGATAAAACATTGTTGACAGAACAACCTGGCACTTCCTCAAACAACTAAACACAGAAATGCAGAAATACCATATGACCCAGCAATCCACCCCTAGGTATATACCTAGGAGAAATGAAAACAGGTCCACACAAAAACTTGTGCATGAATCTTTATAGCAACATTATTCACAACAGTCAAAAAGTGGAAACAACCTAAATGTCCATCCGCTGATGAATGGATAAACAAAATACAGTATAATCAGATAATAGAGTTTTATTTGGCCATTAGAAGGAATTAAGTACTGATATGTTACAACATGGATGACCCTTGAAAATGTTATGCTAAATGGAAGAAGCCAGTAACAAAAGATCACATATTTTATGATTCCATTCATATGAAATGTCTAGAACAGGAAAATCTACACAGGCAGAAAAAAGATTAGTGGTTACTTAAGGCTGAGAAGTTGAGAGTAAGGTGGGATAGCAGAGTGATTCCTAAAGGAGTCCAGGTTTCTTTTTGAAATAAAAGTTTCATAATGGACTATAGTAATAGTGGGTACTCGTAATGTCTGCGAATATACTAAAAAACATTGGATTATATGCTTTAAATGGATGACTGTATGGTGGTGAATTGTATCTCATTAAAGCTGTTTGACAAAACAAATCTGGCAAAATGTTTATCATTGTTATAGTTAGCCAATAGAAATTGAGAGCTTCATATGCTCTTGTCTTTGTATGTTTGAAAATTTCCATAATAAAATCTTTTTTAAATACCCTTTCAGATGAAATTTAAATATCCAAAATATGTATGTACTTGGTTTAAAACAAGGTTGGTTTTTACCTTGTGTTTACCTCAAGTAGGAAAGATGCACAGAATTATCTGACTTAGTAGCCATGACACATTGTTATTCGTATGTAAAAACACTTACATTTGACCTCTAGTGGAGCACATACTTTGCATTATACTTGTCAGAGCTATTTTCATCAAGAAATGCCATCTATGTGTCCCCTTGCCAACATCTTTGCAGAGTTTACAACTTTCAGCAATTTATTGGCATCAACTACGCAATACTGTTAAGCAGCTGCTGTGTAGTTGAGCTGTTTTAATATACCACCACTCTCTGTGCATAGTTTCTACTAAATGGTCGAGATATACGATTTTGGATTTACGAGAGCAGTTTATCACGTTTGTAGAGATTATTTCTGCAGTAACAATCGTCATCGTCCTCATCATCATCATTTAGAAGTTTTATAAGAATGTCCTTGCCCTTAATTCTTCCATTTTGAACAGTAATTATTTCACTTCAATGTGGTTTGTATTGTTTCATTTTATTTCAGTTTTACCCTAAGTCTCAATTGTTCAGCCAGATGCAATTCTGGAGTTGTTAACTTTAAAGAATGGTTCATTCATTCTGAAGTTACTGTAATTTTTTTATGTATCTGATATACTAGATTTTAACATAAATACTGTTCACTTTTTGGAAATCAGTGTAAGAGTATATCAGAATTAATGAATATTATTATAAATCAGACCATGTTATAGATTAGTATTTAAAGGTCTCAAACGAGTGATTTAAGGGAAAGAAGATTGGGGCATGGCACTTTTACAGTATTTTAACTTTTCCATGAACAAGTAATAGCATTTTTAAAAACAGGAATTTTTAAAAAATATTTTGAGAAATGGCTTTCTAAATTAATGGAACATTTGCCAAGAAGAGGCTAAACCTGCCAAAATAAGGGACTCTAGATTAGGGCACTCTACGTTTTGTCATTTTGGAGAAGAGCACCTACTTTCTGCACGAGGACCTTCAAGTGAAGCTTACTAAACAGTTTCTCTCATCCACATAGAGATTGTACTCAACTGTCTCATTCATATGAGTGAAACAAAAAAAAACAAAAAGAAAACTTTTAATGTGGCTCTTTGTTCATAAATTGGAACACACACCAAAGACTGTCAGAAACGGAAAGAAAATAATTAGCATAAGAGGGGAAAAAATTACAATAAACAGGGGCTCCTGGGTGGCTCAGTTGGTTAAGCGTCAGACTTCGGCTCAAGTCATGATCTCACGATTCATGGGTTTGGGCCCTGTGTTGGGCTCTGTGCTGACAGTCAGAACCTGGAGCCTTCTTTGAAATCTTTGTCTCCCTCTCTCTCTGTCCCTACCCTGCTTGCGCTCTGTCTCTCTCTCAAAAATAATATAAAACATTTATTTAAAACATTTTAATACAAAAAAAAAAAATCACAATCAACAGAGAAACTGACCCTGTTCTCCAAAGAAAACAAAAACAAAATTCCATAGCAGAAAAGAACTTACAAAGTAGCTATAATTAGTTTTTTCAGAAAGATTTGAGAAAGTAGTATTTCCATAAAATAAGAAACAGTGAACAAAAAAAAACGGTGATATTTTCAAAATTGCTAAATTAAAAGTCATGAAATTATTATAAGTAAGTAAAAATGCCAGGACAGGATGTGAGGAAAAGTCAACGAGCTCTCCTAAAATTTAGAAAAAGGAAAAAAGATGGAAACTAGCAGAGAAAAGTTAAACAACATAGAATATTCCAGAGAAAGAAAATACCTACAAAGAAATAGGAAATCAGCTTGGCATCATAGTTCTCAGAAACTCGACTTCATTTTTTTTTCAATTTTTTAAAATATTTATTATTTTTGAGAGAGAAAGATAGAGAGCAAGTCAGGGAGGGGCAGAGAGAGAGGGAGACACAGAATCCAGAGGGGCTCCAGGCTCTGAGCTGTCAGCACAGAGCCCAACACGGGGCCCGAACCCACAAACCGCAAGATTATGACCTGAGCTGAAGTTGGATGCTTAACTGACTGAGGCACCCAGGTGCCCCAGAAACTTGACTTTAGGAAACAAAGAAGTAATACCATGTAAGTCCTAAAGAAAAGTACAATATTTTCTTCCACAGTAACTTCTCAGAAAACTACCAGATTGTGTGCCATCAAATAACAAAGAGAGAGAGAAGTACAAGAAGTACTGATACTTGCCAAGATAAATAATAAAGAAATAAAGTAATAAAAAGAAATTTCAGGATAACAACTGTGCATCAGTCTTAAAAGCAGTCAGTACAAAATTGAGTCCAGTTAATAGCATTATTAAGAAACTAGATAATCTTAGGAAAGATGGAGAAACGTATATATTGTTTCCATCAATGAGGAAAAAAAATAAAAGGCAGGAACTCTAGAAGAGGGAGGGAAATATCTGTGAAAACATCAGAGTCCAAACAGGACAAGTAAATGATATGATTTTGAGCAATAGATGCAGTATAAGAAAAAAAGAATTCAGTTGAACATGATACTTGAAACATTCTCCTTTGAACATCAGAGGTTCCCTTCCTGTGGATCTAATCATACGCTCTGCTCTACAGTGAACAGTATTTGTAAATCATTACATAGTAGTACAAATAACCCTACTGACCAGTCAGAAAAGGACAGTTGTAGAGCAGAGAAAAGCAGAATCAAAAGCTAGAGAAATGAAATGCAAAAGTCAAGTCCAAACAATAAGAGCAGAATCTTAAATAGAAGACGGAGCCAGCGATCAGGAGCCAGGCAAGAACATGGTGAGAACCAAAGCAGATCAGGAACAAACCAGAAGATCTCAGGGTGACTTCATCTCACCAAAGGATTCTGTTTTGTAGTGACAAGCAAGTTTTCTAGCTCGTGTACGTTATGTTGGTTTGTTTATTTTCGTTTTGTCAGTCTAAGAATTGGAATCTCACAACTATAACCAGTTACTTGTAATAGTAACAACTAAATAAGGCATGACAATTTATGCCAAAAATGTAGGTGAAAAATATATTAAAATATTGCCATGGTTAGGAAGACTCAGTATTATATAAGTCCGTTCTTTCTAAGTTTTTCTTGTAATTTAACATAATTCCACCCCTATTTCTATGAATATAGCCCTAAAAATACTTGAATCATTAAACATTATAACAGTGTGACATGGGGGCATGAATTGACAGACTATTGGTATAGAGTTTAAAAGTCCAGAAGTAAATCACATACTTATATGAAAATTTAGTATATGATAAAGATAAGCATCTGAAGAGTGTGAACATATAATGTTATTATAGAATAGCTATGGGGGAAAGATGTTGAATCCACACCCTTCACCATAAGCTAGGATAAACTTCAAACAGATTAGAGGTCTAAATGTTTGAAAAGGAAAAGAAAAACCATAAAACTATCTTGAGGAAAATGGAAGAAGAAAACACAGAGAAGGCTGTACAATGAGAGATTGATATATTCAGCTACATCAGAATCAGAAAGTTCTGCATAGCAAAAAAAAATTTTTTTAAGTGTAAACATAGTCAAGTAAAATATAAACAAGGGGGAAGAAAAACTGCCACTCATACTACAAAGGGCTCTAACATATAGAGAGCTCCTTGAAATGCAGAAGAAAATGACCAATCATCTGGGAGAAAAATGGGCCAAGGATATCAACAGAAAAGGAAATACCTTTAAATATAGGAGAAGCTGCTTAACCTCCCAACAGAAGAAATGCTAAATAAACACATTCACTTATCCGACTGGCAAATATCCAAAAAAGTAACACAAGCGTAGATATTATCAATTAGGAAACTGAAGTTCATTGAACAGAATGAACAGATTGCCTAAATTTACATAGTTGATAACAGAGTCAGGAATAGATGTGTCTTTGACTTCTAACCTAACTAAAATATTTCCAGTACATGTGCTTGCTTTTCTATGTGTTCAGTAGATGATGTTATTCTAGATCGTATGTGATGTTAAAGTGGAATTTTCTTTCCCCAAATTTACCATTGGTATAAAAGGGGTGGATCATTTATGACCAAACATAATAAAACTGAACAAAATTTTTCTACATGTTCTTTTGGTATCCATTGTAGCTATATCATCTTAATAGGATTTTTACAGAACTGTGTTGCTTAAAAAGTGTTCTTTATCTAGATTTCAGAAACCATGCTAACATTGTTTAATGCAATCAGATGAACAAAGGTAGACTATGACAGCACCATAAATTGAGTGGTCCTTGTGTGGATAAAGCAACGACATATGATTTCCCTTCTGTCTCTTGACCAGCATCAGGAATGAGCTGCTTCCTGCAACTGCTCCTATACCGGCGGCAGAAGGAAGCCCAAGAGAAACCAAATTATGGCTCCTCTAGGGCACCTAGGAGCCAAAGCCCTCTGCCTAGTGTACCTGCAACTCCTTCCTGTTCTCCTTCCTCATCCTCGTTGCCCTCCCTGTCCCCTTCCCCAGCAAATATGAATGATCCTCTTTACTGTGTTAATCTGGAGACTAGTAGTAGGTTGTATTAAAGCTTATTTTTCCTATTATTTTACCTTCATGCTATGATACAAAAGTTATGGCAAGTAAATTTAGGTTCTTTCAGATAGAAAGTTTTCCTTTGATAGGCTGAGAGTCCATCATCTCCCCTTTCCCTTCTACGTACCATGGAAAGTAGAACACGAGCTAAAATCTACCATAATACCAGACATGTTTAACATCAAATCAGTGATTAGGTACTTCACTCTAGGGAACATATAAATGAAATAATCTTGAAAGCAAAAAGAGCCCTCCAAAGGCTCCAATAATATTCTATCAGATTGGCAGTGTCTGAAGGTATACACATTTCATGTGCAGCGGCCAAGCCAACCCCAGTACTGCAGAAAGGAGAAAAAGGATTCTGGCACCATTTCTTCCGGCTCCTCTGTTGGCCCTAAGATTTATTAAGGCTCGGTGGCTTGAACTCAACAGCTATGTTTTAAAATACTCACTCAAGCTAGATGGTTCTAAATAGAACTAGTGACAGCCAGGCGGGGGGAAAGGCCTGTAGGAACTTGCTCTGACACAGAGCTGATGTCTATAAACAGATTAGTAGAAGGGAGCAGAACATCTCTCCGCCTCCATAACTCTTACGTCTTGGCATGAAAATGAAATAAAATAATAGGAAAAAATTATTTCCAGCACAGCCCACCATTATTCTACGGATAGTAAGGTAAAGAAAAGTTTAGTCTGTCCTCCAAATGCTTGTGTTTCATTGAACGAATTTAGTAATTAATCATAAATATCCACTAATTAGTGTTAGATGCTGAAGGTTTGAGTGTGGGGAGACATAAAAGACAAAATAGACTTGGAAGAGGAAAGGACTGAAAATTGTGATCTGTGCTCTTAAGAAGTTCAGCATAATTAATTCATAGTTCAAGCAGCCACTGCTAAAGCCAACTCCAGTTTTCATTTGTAAAAGAAGAGGGAATGAATGGTACAGTTTAAGAAATCCTGAAATTGTATGGAACTTAAGGTTTGAACTGGTGATTAGTAGGCAAGAAAAAAAGTTTTGCATTCTTTTTCCTTTACCTTCTTCATATAAGGCATCAAAAGGAAATGGGATAATTGAAGAGGCAGAAGAGAAAAACTTAAGTACCTAACTCATCTACTCACCAAACAGGTATAGAAAAACTGCAGTGGAACATGGCAATGTAAGCAGTTCCCAAATTTGTCTGTTAGAATCACTTGGAGAGCTTTAGAAAATTCCAAAGCTGAGGCCATATCCCAGCCCAGTTACTCACAATCTCTGGGGGAGTGGGGCACAGGAATCAATAGTTTTTGAAGTGCCACAGGTGATTCCAATATGCAGAAATATCAGGAACCCACTAGAGTATGGAATTACCGATTTATCACTTACTATACTAAAAATATTGATACTAATCGATTATTATGTGCATCATTGTACATGGGCATGTTATGTTTTAACATCAGCATGATTAGTCTGCTTGCTAAAATCATTCTTGCCATTATGTTCTATCTTCATTTATCAACAGGAATTGGCAGCAATGAAACAGATTGTCACCAATATGCGCAGTAAGCGTTCTGAGGACCAGTTACTTCTTACTAAAACAGAAGCAAAAAATATGACAGAAGATCATAAATCAAAGATTTTAAATGTGCCTAGAGAACATGAAGACAATATATTTATACCCAAACCAACACTCTTTGTAAGTACAATCGAAATTAACTTAGAATTTTAATATCTCTGATTTTCATAAATATATTTTAAATTTCTTGCCTCTTATTCATATTGGTTTTAAACTACTTTTAACCGTTTTATTAAAAGGCCTCGAGAGAGCTGTATGAATCCCACTTCTGAATGTATGTGTTACCTACCTTACAGCTGATAGTGGGGTTTTATATTTTTAGTTAATATATTGGACTTGCCCAGAAATTAGCCTCAATGTAGCATTTACCTCCTTCAGCCTCCAGGACTTCTAGGAGAATCAGGGAGACATTTTGTATAATTTTTTAATTTATTTAAGAATAAAAAGGAATGCAGAATATCACCTGCCCCCTCTTATTTGTAAATTAGTATATTTTGCTCAAAGACGTTCTTCGTAAAGTATAAAACCAATCATATTAATATAAACTGAAATACATTATTAGGTAGAAATGTACAGGCACAGAAATCATTCAGAGAACAAAAAATCAGAAAACTTTGGATTGATAATACAGAAAATACTGAAAATGGTGTTTTAACAAATAAAAATAAGAATAAAAAGACAACAGAATCAAACAGGATTAACATTATTAAATATTACACTTCAACATCGTTTCCCATCCTTTAATTTCTCAGAAGAAATGTGATTTTTACCATCAGAACAGAAACCAAAAACCAGACAGATTTTCTGTATGATACTCTGATTTAGTGAGTCCCCAGAATTTCATTTTTTAAAACTTAAAACTAGATGATTGTAAGAATTAGTCAAGTATAGGAGTTTCTGATCTAAGCTACTTCTGTATACATTCAGATAATGCTCAAGATCAATGAGATATGGTGATTACTTGGTGCAACATCCTTTTAAAAAAAAAAATGACAGAGTTACAATTTAGATAAAATAAGGGATAATTACTGTAAGGATTCATGTGGCAGTAATGGAGGCTGTGCTAACAGGAGAGAGAAAACAGGAAGCCTAGATTGACCAGCCAGGAAACGAGACAGCTATACGGATTTCCGGATTTCCGCAGCTGTGTCCTGGGATCTTTTCCTCTGGTAGCACACCAGCTTCTCTTTGTTTCTCTCCCAATTTCTGCTTACTCATAGTTTCCACTTCCTCATCAACTTGCACTTGGCCCCTTGTCTTGAGACATGTTTCCTTCTCAGATCTACTCTGTTATAACTTAGTTCTCTCTGTAAGTTCCAAAAACAAGAATCTGATTGGTGCAACTTATTTTTGTTGGGTAATACCCCTTTGTGGTGAGACTTGTTAAGGTTATTAGTCAGCCTATTGAATGGCCACTCGTACTAGTGGGCAGGGATCACATGGTACCAAATAAAGCTGCCTACAGCTATTTATTCCAAAGCACCGTGGCTCCGAAAGTGGGCTAAGATTATGGCAGACGATATGATATGTCTATTATATTATAATCTGTAAAAAAAGAACAAACTGCATAGATGTTGATGGGAAAAGTAAGGTCAGATGAAAACCACGAGATACTGCCAAATACTTAAAGCCTATCACGCCCTCTGATCTGCTTTTCTGACCCTTCTCTGTTCCAAGCAATGAACTATTCCTTCTAACCCTGATCTCCTATATTTCTCACTTTGGATGATAATGATTCTGATATCTTGACTGTACCCAGTGTATAATTAACAGTAAAATTTCTCCAGTACCTCAAAATAAGGTTATCCAATGAGAACAAAATTAAGAAGATTCAAAATATAAAGTATTAATTGGGTGAGTTTTATTTCCTTCTTTTTCCCTATCTGTGTTTTCTAGGGGGGTTATGATAAACTTAATTTCTTTTATAATAAGGGAAAAATTGTCAGAAGTATAGCTCAGGGGCACCTGGCTGGCTCAGTCCATAGAGCATATAACTCTTGATCTCAGGGCCATGAGTTTAAAACAAAAACAAAAACAAAAACAAGGTATGACCTCAGCTATACCCTAATGAAAACTGAAAGCTAATACTGTAAATCAGTCGCATCAAGGCCTTGTGCTAATGCAAAATTGCTCATGTGAATTGACTGGGTAACCAGGAGCAAACCATTTAAACACTCTGAGCTGGTTCTTGTCTGTAAAATTAGGGAGGAGATCATATGAGATGAAGTCTGGACATTTTTTTTTTAATGTTTATTTATTTTGAGAGAGAGAGAGAATGTGAACAGGGGAGAGGGGCAGAGAGAGAGGGAGAGAGAGAATTTTAACCAGGCTCCATACCCAGTGTGGAGCCTGACATGGGGCTCGAACTCACAAACCGTGAGATCTTGACCTGAGCCAAAACCAGGAGTCGGACACTGAACCGACTAAGCCACTTGGGCACCCCTGGACATCTTGTATACCAACATGCTATGATTCTTTTTTGGCATTATAATTTTTACAGTTGCTATTTGAATATTTTTAATTTTCCATACCAATATTTTTCTTGTATCTTCTCTGATATTGTTAATAAGGAATTTATGATGCAAATATTTGAAAATAAGTTTTAATTATTTAATAATCTTAGTTTTATAGCAAAAATGGAAATGTTTCTTTCTTTTAATGTTTACTTATTTAATTTGATAGAGAACATGCACACACACACGGGAGGGGCAGAAAGGAAATCCCAGGCAGGCTCTGCGTGGAGCTGACGTGGGGCTCGATCTCACATACTGTAAGATCATGACCTAAGCTGAAATCAAGAGTCGGATGCTTACCTGACTGAGCCACCCAAGCGGCCCATAAAATTGGAAACATTTCTTTTTTCTTTTTTAATTTTTTTAATGTTTATTTATTTTTGACAGAGAGACACAGTGTGAGTGGGGGACGGGCAGAGAGAGAGGGAGACACAGAATCTGAAGCAGGCTCCAGGCTCTAGGCTCTGAGCTGTCCACACAGAGCCCAAAGTGTGGCTCGAACTCATGAACCGTGAGATCATGACCTGAGCCGAAGTGGGACACTTGACCGACCGAGCCATGCAGGTGCCCTCAAAAATGGAAACGTTTCTAACTTGCTTCTAGATCCTTTGGCTGAAATTATTTGCTATTGGTATTTTTCCCTGATATCAGATTTAATGCTGGATAGATGGATGGATGTGTGTTCATATACGCATATTTTTGTATGAGGAAAACACACAAAACTACTTTTGCCTGGGCAATGGGGTGGAGGTACAGCTGTGATACAGAAGAAAAGAAAGAATAGAGCTTGCAGCATTTTGCTTTATATGCTATTATATTCAAATGAATGTTTTGCAGTGCTCACGTGATATATAAGAAGACAGCCCCAAAAGGTGCATTTTATGGACAAGTGCTGGCCATCGAAATCACAGATATGGCAGAGTTGTTTTTCAGGCATTTAATGCACTAACAAAGACTAGATTGAACCACAGAATGTAAATGCTTTAAGGATAGTACACTTGATCTTAGCCAAAAGGCCGAGAAGCAATAAATGCTTTAAAGATAGGAGCTGTGTTTCCATTGCCTTGCACAGCTCATGAACAGAGCTGATACTCTCAAATATTTGCTCGTTGAGGACTTAAAAAAAAAAAAAAAAACGGTTATGTGCCTTCCTGATTTACTTATCTTCTTTGCTGTTAAAACTCTACTGGGTGGGAAACTTCAGTGTTAAAACTAAAAGGACAGGGAGAGTGAAAGAGGCAGCTCCCAAGTCTGTGGTTAGTCCCCACACTGTGGTTAGTGCCACTTCTGCAACAGGCGGCACCATTTCAGTCCCTGTCATTCACAAACACCCCATTCATTCCCACTAATCATCTACTTTCTCTCTCAATGTAGCTTTTAGCTGTGCTACCCCTTTTCTCTAGCCTTACCTATCTCCTTTCTAGAAGAAAACTGGAGCTATTCTAATCCTCTTTGAAGCAACTTTCTTTTTTCCTTCCAGAGACGCACGGGACTACCTTTTGCTAGTTTTCTGCTACCATCCTTTTCCAAACCAGCATCTTTACTCAGGATTCATACCATTGTCACTATTTTCTCAATAAAAATGCAGATATGAGCAATCCTGCTCTTAGTCTCTTCTCCACGCAGATTGTAAGCATTGAAACAATAAAGAGCCTTAGGCTCTAGGGAGGGCAGGGAACATAACAAGAATGGGTAGCACCAGGGGCACCTGGGTGGCTCAGTCAGTTAAGCTTCCGACTTTGGCTCAGTTTATGATCTCACGGTTCATGAGTTTGAGTCCCACATCAGGCTCTGCACTGATAGTTTGGAACCTGACTGGGATTCTCTCTCCTCTGTGCCCCTCCCCCACTCTCTATTTCTCTCTCTTTCTGTCTCTCTCAAAATAAATAAATAACTTTAAAAAAAAAATGGGTAGCACCAGTACATAGTGTATGTAGTTTCCAAATTATGAGTTTGTGGTAGGGTTCAGATCTTAACTTAGATTGGTTATCTCAATGGCTAGCATCTGCTGAATGGTAAGGTAAGTTTATGTAATTTATACATAATGCTTATATGAGCACATGACTCTCTCCGTAGAAGTGATTTAGAAGGCTACATGTGGTCACCTGGAAGACAAAAAAAATGTTCAAATAAGTACAATTCAGTTCAACAAGTTCATCCTGACTATATGCAAGAACCCATGCTTAACATTATAGAAGATTTGATCATTTTGATATAGATGAAATCGGGTGGACTACTTTAAAGTAAAGAAAATACTAAGTTCTATGGGAATTTAAAAAAAAGAATAGATACTGTGATGTTGATGGGTTCCCGCAGAAAGTATTTGAGGTTGGCCTTGAAGAATGTCTAAGATTTTGACAGGTGACAGGTAGGGTTAGAGAGAGAAATTCCAAAGGCAGAAAAAGTACAGTATTGACAAAGTATTTTCAAATTTGTGCTCTTTTCCATATTTAATATTAAGATGTCTAATACGTGTTTTTTTATACCTTGACTTTATTCCTTTCTTACTACATTCTTGTCCCTCACTTCAGTCACTTCATGATCCATTAACACTTTCCTTAGGACAAAAGAGAAATAAAAGGAGATAGGATATACCTAGAGTAGTCAGAGTCATAGAGGCAGAAAGGGGAACGGTGGCTACCAGGGACTGGGGGGAGTGAGGAGTTATTGTTTAATGGGGACAGAGTTTCAGTTACACAAGGTGAATGGATGGTGGTGATAGTCACACAACAACATGAATATACTTAATACTACTGACCTGTAAGCTTAAAAATGATAACGATGTTATGTGTATTTTGCCACAGTTTAAAATTGTTTCTAGGTACATAGGTTATAAAAACAATCTTTCTCCTCATTCATCAAAAGTGAGTTTAGCAGTTATTTATAAAATAGTAATTGAGTGAATGCAATATTTACATTTCAAAAAATATAACTTTTGGGGTCATCTGACTGGCTCAGTCAGTAGAGTGTGCGACCCTTGATGTCAGGGTCATGAGTTCAAACCCCACACTGGGCATGGAGCCTACATAATCAAAAAAATTAAAAAGTAACTTTTTGATTCTAACATTGTGAATTCTAATGGCAGCTTCTTCCTGTTGTACTTTAGCTGGTAAGTGATATGCCCCGATTCGAGAGACCCCCCCCGAAAACAAACCACCAGAGTCCAGAGTCAAAGCCAAGAGGCAAGGGTCGTTTATTGCAGGTTCGAACCCGGTCCTCCACGCACTCGTTGCCCATGATGCTAAGAGTCCCCGAGCGAGGATCTTACAGCTTCTTTTATAGACAGGCACAAACAAGTTAGGGATTTCTTGAGGTTACAGAGCTGTTATTGGTTGACATTTAAATTTGAACACTCAGCAGAACTTGATTGGTTCCCGCCTTTATTTCAAACCACTCAGCAGAACTTGAACTTGATTGGTTCCTGCCTTTAGGTCAGACCACAACCGGGCACGCCCTGGCTGGTTCTGGGAACGGGGGGGGGGGGGGGGGGGGGGGGGGGGGGGGGGGGGGGGGGGCTTTTCTTTGCAGTTGTGAGTACACCTGGTAAGTTTTCTCTTAGTCTCTCAGTAAGGTAATTTTGAAGTAAGGAATTTCTTTGTGAACATGGAAGGAGGGTGGTGAAGGTTGAACAATCTGGGGAATCTCTCATTTGGTTGATAAGAAAGCCGGGTCCGCTGCCTAGATAGACTCACTTAAGTTGGGCCCTGCCTGTGAAGACTCTAAATATTTATTTCTGTGATTCCAAGATTATATCTTTTTTGGAAAACAAAGTAATGATATGTAATAGACATCATCTTTTTTTTTTTTTTTTTGCCTTTAGAAAAGTGGCACCGGTTGAGCACTAATAGATTCTTAGTTTCTAGCTCTTTTTCTAGATTCCAGGAATAATCTACCAGGTGTATTACGCCTGCATTATCATCATTCTTTCTTATTTTAAATACTTTCTCAATATGTTGTAATCTCCAAGTAACATACTAATTTTTTTGAGATAGCATGAGCAGCAGAGGAGCAGAGAGAGACTCCCAAGCAGGTTCCACACTGTCTGTGCAGAGCACAGATGCAGGGCTTGAACTCACCAACCATGAGGTCATGACCTGAGCTGAAATCAAGAGTCAGGGGCGCCTGGGTGGCTCATTCGGTTAAGCGGCCGACTTCAGCTCAGGTCATGATCTCACGGTCCGTGAGGGCTGTGAGTTCGAGCCCCGCGTCTGGCTCTGTGCTGACAGCTCAGAGCCTGGAGCCTGTTTCAGATTCTGTGTCTCCCTCTCTCTGACCCTCCCCTGTTCATGCTCTGTCTCTCTCAGTCTCAAAAATAAATAAATGTTTAAAAAAAAAATTGTTTTTAAAAAAAGAAATCAAGAGTCAGACTTACAATCTGCTTAATAGACTGAGCCACCCAAGCCCCCCAGAGTAATATACTGATGTTTTAGTTGACTGCTTCTCCGTGACAATAGGTACCTATCTTATCAGTTATTTATCTCCAGAATCACGTTGTAGTGGTAGATTACTCCTGATAGGTTTCCAGTTAATCCTGTCATTTGTGTGTAGCACAGCCCTCTGAGCTCTCCCTACATCTGGAGTACAGCTTACTTTAGCGTTTGTTAACACTCTACTCATAAGCCAAAATTTTCACTGATTTGTATGGTTTCTTTATAAAATTGCAAATATAGTTAGCCTAAACCAGCACATAAGAATTAAAGCTGTGTTCCATATACACATATAAAAAAGATTTCATGTAATGGAAACTGTGAGAGATCAAATATCTCGAAAGTCAATTTATAAAGAGGAAAAGCCACTAATGCCTGGAAAGAGGTACATTTGATTATGGCAAATCTACTTCATTAGCACATCTGTTAAAAGGAAGTACTGATGGGGAGGGGATGGAAAGGACTTGGTCTGCAGTGGACCAGACAGATGAAAGGAGTCAGGAAAAACTGTCTACTACTGAAATTCTTGTATTGTCCTTTTTGGGTCTTAAGATTCCTTTTCAATATCAAAAGTTTTATTTACTTTCTTCCCATACACACATAGTAGTAATATTTTTTATATCAGTTGATTGAAAAAAACACAGGTGTACAAATTATCTACCCTTTGCTATAAGCTGTAGCTTAGTCTACAGAAGCCACTTAGAGATTTTGTTTGTCAAGGAGCCACAGTTAAAAAAAAAAAACAAAACAAAACAGTTCACATTGTGACTTAGTGACCGTCACACACTTTGTCAAAACAGAATTTTCCCCAGCTGTGGCACATACTCTGACCTTTTTCTATTCTAGTCTGTTGGAGTTTTTTTAAGTGGATTTTATTTTTGCATATCTGAATTCCTGCTGTAAAGCATTTAAAGCTAAATGAGGTTTTTAAAATATTTTTAATTTTTTAATTTTTATTCTCTTTTTTTTTGAGAGTGAGAGGGGGCACAAGTGAGCAAGGGGCAGAGAAAGAGAGAATCCCAGAAGGGGCAGAAAGAGAGGAAGAGAGAGAGAGAAGCGGGGCTCACCCAGTGTGGGACTTGAACTCACAAACTGTGAGATCATGCCCTGAGCCTAAGTCAGACGCTTAACCGACTGAGCCACCCCAGTGCTCCAACAATTGTATTTCTTATTACCAGTTAATAAACTAGCATTCTGATTCTTTTGGATTTAGTTGGCATCTGCCACATTTTTTTTTTTTTTTTTTGCTTTTGCTTTTAAAGATCTTATTTTTTTTTAATTAATCTCTACGCCCAACATGTGTCTTGAACTCACAACCCTGACATCAGGAGTCACATGCTCTACCAACTGAACTCACCAGGTACCCCAGCCTCTGCCACTTTTTAAATCTCTTAGCAGATAGCACCTGCCCTTCCCTGTGATTTCCTGATTTGGCCATGGAAGCTTCTTTCACCTTTTTTTTTTTTTTTTAATATTGTGCATTGTATTCTTCTTTTTTTCTTTTGATGTTTTTTATCTATTTATTTTTGAGAGAGAGAGCATGCAAGAGAGCTGGAGAGGGGCAGAGAAAGAGGGGGACAGAGGATCCGAAGTTGGCTCTTTGAAGTTGGCTCTTTGCTGAAAGCAGAGAGCCCAATATGGGCTCGAACTCAAGGACTGGAGATCATGACCGGAGCCAACATCAGATGCTTAACCAACTGAGCCATCCAGGATCCCTTTATTCTTTTTTTTTTTTTTTTTTTTAGTAGGCTCCATGGCCAACATGGGGCTTGAACTCAAGACCCTGAGATCAAGAGTTACATGCTCTACCAACTGAGCCAGCCAGGAACCCCTCTTTCACCTTTAGTACTAAGGACTTTGAACTTTGTTTTAATGAAGGAAATACTGCAGTGTTTTAATACAGATTTGCATTTTTGAAAGCTAAGGTTAGAAGGATTGTGGACAATTAATTGAACACAAGAGAGAGCCAAATCAGAATTAGGAGGTCATACAGGAATTAAGCTAGAAACAATGACGGCCCAGTGAGGTCAAGATAGGAACAGAATAAGTTAAAAAGGTATTCAATAAAAGTTAAGTTTTAGCCTGTTTATAATGGGTGTAGTCAGTGAAAAGGAGAAATCTAGTATAAAGAGGAATCAAATATTTCTGGTTTCAATGATTGAGCAAAGTATGATACTGTTCACCAAGACAGAGATGATGGAGGAATGGGGAGTTCATTTTGACAGACTGAATTTTAGTCACCTGTAGGAACCATCCTGTGAAAATATCTATAGCTCATTAGAGCCACAGTGTAAAACGGGGGTGGAGGAGGGTCCACCGATTTATTTGGTGGTCATTGAACCTGGCCAATGGCATAGATAAGGTCAAGAGGAGTTGATCATTGATGTCACTTCCAACATTGTGTACATCTGCTATGGAACATAAAACAACATAAAAAAGATAAAATCATAAGCTATCATACTAATCTATGTGCCTACACATATGTATCTATATTTAGGAATATGGTCCTTCTTACTTTGAAGCAGATCTAAGTGGGAAAGAAGTACACTGTATACTTACTGTAATATTGTATAAAATAGGATGTTTTGATCGGAATCAGTGCCTTATGTATACAGGGTTCTGAGTGCTTTATTCTGTAACAGTCAACCTCCCCTGCTTTTTTGTTACTACTCTGTACAGCCAGACGCTTTTTAGATTGAAACAATTGAGCAGTAAAGCTTAAGAAGTACTCTGGCAAATACTTTGCAATTCAGAAGCTCAAAGTACAGTGATTTGGCCCCACTAATCCTTCAGTAAATATCCATCGAGTGGATAAATATCCATATATAGATGCATAAGACAAATGAAAAGAGCCATGTCCTTGATTTTTTGTAATTCTCTTTGAAAATAAAATCAATTCATAAATACTTACCTGTGTGTGTGTTATGTACAAGCCTTGAGCCAGAAAACACAGATGTGTGTTTTTTCTACAGACCTACCAGATGAGAAATTATTTCTGAACCTTTGCCTTTGAGTATCCTTCCGAATTAAGAAAAGCAATTATTTCCTGCAATTTTACACACAAAGTATATACAGGTACTTGGTTCTCTGAATGGCCTCTCTTATTTTCCTTATAAGCATTTTACTTGATTTTTGTTTTTTTGTTTTTAACAGACCAAAAAAGAAGCACCTGAGTGGTCTAAGAAACAAAAGATGAAGACCTAGTGTTTTGGATGGATTTGCTGTATCATTATTTACTCTTGAAGTTCTTTCTCTGATGAGCAAAAAGTTTATCGTAATCATGGACTTGACATTTTTTTTTTAAATAACCAAAGCTTATTTTAAGCGAATGTTAAATTAAGAGATTTCAGCCTAAGAATCAAAATGTATAACGTGCAGACAGTAGTCCACTTTGTATTTGGTTTTATCTACTGTGTTACAAAATAAATATCATATACTCTTATGATTTACATTTTGGAGCTTTTTTCTAAATATATAAATACTAGGCTTAAATGTCGTAACACAAATACCAAGACACGTTACGTTTTTAAAATTAAGAATCATTTGTGAAATCTATTAGAAGACACTTCAAATGCCCAGTGACGGTGGTCAAATATCATGTAGGCGAATATGAATTGCCGACTATTTCTTTGGGCTCTGTTTTTCCTTATAATATGATCATTAATCAATAAAGTCTAGTAGGAAATCTGTTATTCCGTTGGTCAAGTAAGAATTTGGTAGAAAGTCTCTTGGTACATTGGTCCAAACGGTGCTGATTCAGATGCAGTATGGACCCAATTTCTAGTCAGTGAGAAAAAAAAATGAATAATACTTTCTCTTTTTCTTGATACAAAATATGTCCCATTTCTCATTCAAGAGATAAAACGTAAAGAAGAAGGGGAAGGAGGGAAATAGAGAAAGAAAAGAAAAATATGTTTTTATAAATCAGGTTTTCTCAACCAGTGTTGAACATAGTGGCTGGATAATTCTTCGTTCCGGGTGGAGTTGGTGGGGGCAGTTCTCTGCATTGTGAGATGTTCAGCAGCATCTCTGGCCTCCACCACTAGATGACAGTAGCACCACCACCCCCAGTTGTGTTAAGCAGAACCGTCTCTGTCCTCTGGGGTAGCAAAGTCCCTCCCTATTTCCTAGTGAGGAACCAGTGATACCGATGTTGATTTCTGTAGATGTGAAACACAAGTACCATCTGTTCAATGTGTTCTTTGAAAATCACAATAGTGCAGACTGTTAGGTGAGTGAGAGAACAGAAAAAGCCTTTGATAATAGTATATACTTATAAATCTATCATCGACCTGAAGACCCTAATCTCATCTCCCCTCTTTGTTTCATTTAGTTAAACATCTTCTAATATACTACTTTCTGCAACAAAGGTTTGTGAATATGACCTTTCTTAGGCATGCATGTAAAATCCAGAGTACTTATATGATTCATTAAAACTATATTAATTCATAGACATAATTTGTTTCCTTCTAAAATGATAGAAAATGTCTTATGTTCAATTCTAATTATTAATCTAAAAGCATTTTATAATTTATTTTAGTCGATCCATTATTATATGATATTTTAATATAAAGGGATACTGATTGATTACCCAAGTTAAAGTAATGATGTGATGGCACAAAAACAGACACTCAGATCAATGGAACAGAATAGAAAACCGAGAAATGGGTCCACAAACGAATGGCCAACTAATCTTTGACAAAGCAGGAAAGAATATCCAGTGAAATAAAGACAGTCACTTCAGCAAGTGATGCTGGGAAGACTGGACAGTGACATGCAGAAGAATGAGCTTGGACCACTTTCTTACACCATTCACAAAAATAAACTCAAAATGGATGAAAGACTTCAATGTAAGACAGGAAGCCATCAAAATCTTCGAGGAGAAAGCAGGCAAAACCTCTTTGATCTTGCCCGCAGCAACTTCTTACTCAACACGTCTCTGGAGGCAAGAAAAACAGGAGTAAAAATGAACTGTTGGGACCTCATCAAAATAAAAAGCTTCTGCACAGCGAAGGAAACAATCAGCAAAACTGAAAGGCAACTGACAGAATGGGAGAAGGTATTTGCAAACGACATATCAGATAAAGGGTTAGTATCCAAAATCTAAAGAACTTCTCAAACTCACCACCCAAAAAACAAATATTCCAGTGAAGAAATGGGCAAAAGACATGAATAGACCCTTCTCCAAAGAAGACCTCCAGATGGCCAGCCAACACATGAAAAAATGCTCAACATCATTCATCATCAGGGAAATACAAATCAAAACCACAATGAGATATCACCTCACACCTGTCAGAATGGCTAACAGTAACAACTCAGGCAACAACAGGTGTTGGCAAGGATGCGGAGAAAGAGGATCTCTTTTGCACTGCTGGTGGGAATGCAAATTGGTGCAGCCACTCTGGAAAACAGTATGGAGGTTCCTCAAAAAATTAAAAAAAGAACTACCCTACAACCCAGCAATTGCACTACTAGGTATTTATCCAAGGGATACAGGTGTGCTGTTTTGAAGGGACACATGCACCCTTATTACAGCACTATCGACAATAGCCAAAGTATGGAAAGAGCCCAAATGTCCATCGATGGATGAATGGATAAAGAAGATGTATATATATATACAATGGATGTGTATATATATATATACACAATGGAGTATTACTCAGCAATCAAAAAGAATGAAATCTTGCCGTTTTCAACTACGTGGATGGAACTAGAGGGTATTATGTTAAGCGAAATTAGTCAGAGAAAGACCAATATCATATGACTTCACTCATATGAGGACTTTAAGAGACAAAACAGATGAACATAAGGGAACAGAAGCAAAAATAAAAACGGAGGGGGACAAAACATAAGAGACTCTTAAATATGGAGAACAAACAAAGGGTTACGGGGAGGGGCTGTGGGAGAGGGGATGGGCTAAATGGGTAAGGGGCATTAAGGAATCTACTCCTGAAATCATTGTTGCACTATACGATAACTAACCTGAATGTAAATTTAAAAAATAAATAAGTAAATAAATAAATAATAAAATCAAAGCTGTATAGGAAAAAATAAATGGTTAAAAATGTTTTAAAAAATAAACAAATAATAAAGTAGTGATGTGAACAAGGGCACAGAAGTAGGAAAATTAGGAGCTCGTTTAAGAAATAGAAACTGCAGTGATGAAGAAATTGAGGAAGTCTTTCTGTCTCCAGATCCTTAATATTCTTCCCTCTTTCTTTCCTTTCATTACTTGGGGATATAATTCCTTGGGGAAAAAAAGTTCCTAGTATCATTTCTTACCATAATATCTATTAATAAATCTCAGGGTTAGAATGTTTTGTTTTTTATTGAATTATATTTGACATACTATAATTTTTAGTTTCAGATGCACAACATAGGGAGTTGATATTTTTATACATTATGAAATGACCACCACAATAGGTCTAGTTACCCTATGTCACCCCACAAAGTTATTACAATGTTATTGACTATATTCCTTAGTTGTACATTATATCCCCATGACTTGTATTATTGTATAACTAGAAGATTGTACCTCTTAATCCCTATTACCTATTTTACCCATTCCTTAACTTCCTGCTTGATTGTGATACGAAAGCTTCTTGGAAGACCTTTGTGGATTTCTAATTCAGATGCCACTCCTATCAGAAAGTCTTATCTGTTCTGCCATAATAATCTGTATTAAATTCTCTGTACTTTATCTATCTTTAATTCTGCCTACCATGTTTTATAATAATTGTTTATGCTTGTCCATTTCCTTGAAGGCAAGAATTATTTCTTAGGCTTTTTTGGTCCTCGGTAATTTAGCACTGTGCCTTGAACTTAAGTAGGAAATGTTTATTTGATGAATTTGAGCAGAGATGAGATACAGTGATGTAAATTTTTATTTTACTAATGTCTTAAAAACTAGAGTTTTGGTTTTTTTTTAGTATCATGAAATCTATTGTAGCTCATTTCTTAATGTCACTACAACCCTTGCCTTTTCTCCAAATTTCCAGACCTTCACTTCTTCACTTTTTCCTCCTTACCATTGCTTTATTATTATTATTATTATTATTATTATTATGGTAAAAAAATAACAAAATTTTTAATGTAGTTTTTTAAATGTACATTTAATTTTTAAATGTACAGTTCAGTAGTATTGACTCTATTCACATAGTTGTACAGCAAACCTCCAGACTTTCTCATCTTTCAAATCTGAAATACTCATTAAACAGCCTCTCATTTCCCCTTTTTCCCTCCCCAGCAACCCACCATACTTCTGTTTCTATGAATTTGACTACTTTAGATTTCATATAAGTGGAATCATACAGTATTTGTCTTTTTATGACTGGCTTATTACACGCAGCAAAATGTCCTCAAGGTTCATCCATATTGTAGCATATGTCAAAATTTCCTTATTGATTGCTGAATAATATTCTACTGTTTGTATATAACACATTTTTTTGTAATCCATTTATCCCTTGATGGATATCTGGGTTGCCTTCACCTCTTGGCTATTACAAATCTCCTTATTTCCTAACTTTATCATAATCCTTTCCTGGCTTTGGCATTTTCTTATTAAAACGTAAATAAAACAAAATTAGCATAATATTCTTTTTTTTTCCTGGTAAATGTTTTATGAAATGTTGCCCAAATGTAAGAGTAATGGCTACCATTATCAAGCTCATTCTATCAGCCAGTTGCTGTGTTACATGCTTTCTACTCCTTAATTTACTTAATCTAAACAGTAACTTTGCCAAGTAAGCATTATCTTCATTTTTAAAATGAAGAAACTAAGACTCAGAGTAACTTAATGGCCCAAGATCAGACACGTAATAAATAGAAGTGGATCTGAACCAAGACTGTCTAATTCTAATGGCCATGCTCTTTCCAGTATAGTCTACTGCTTCTCATGCCTCACTCCCTATCCCCACCCCCACCCCAGTGGGACAGAAAGGAGGGGGAAAAATCTTGATTTATCAGCTTTCTCTGGAGGGAAAAAAAATGAATAAGATGCAGCATAGCTGAATTTTTATTCAAGAAAAATTTATAGGTATCGGATCTATTCCTAAAGATAATGTTCCAGTGTTAAAGGATTCTGACACTAAGGAATTCCATGTTCTCACAGTTCTTACTAAGTTAATAGTATATAATAAGCTTTTCAGAACCAACTAAATCATCCACGCGTTAATTAATTTATGCATTCATTCGACAAACGTGAAACACTTAAAATGTGTAAGGCATTCAAACTTTGAAGTGTTTGTTCTCTTCCTTTTCCAAAGGGCTTTGAAAAAGAACTCTATGATGTCTCAAACACCAGCGAAGAGATTTTATCTTATCCTCAATGTAAGAATTTCTAAAAAGAACTATCACCCAGTGACCATGAGTACTCCAAATTCACTATATTATACCGACAGTGGTTAGATAATCACCCATCAGAAAGTTTAAAGCAGGATTCCCAACCCCTTAGAGAAGGTTGAAGCTATTAATGAGTCAGATTCCCGTTCATTCATTCTAAGATCTTGCGAAGCTAAGAATATGCAAAAAAGGGGGCAGGGAAAATAATTTATTTTAATGTTACTTAGTTTAGAAAGTAATAAGTACTATAAATGCTTCAAAGAAAGATTTCCTGAGGCTTAGAGGTCACCAGACAAAGCTCGCCAGCTAGCTATCAAGAGTCCTCACTAGGTATCGTTTCTTTTGGTTGATTTACAAGAGTCCCTAGTCCAGGCCTCAGCTCTACAGGCTCAGAAACTTAATTTTATTACTTAAGGTACTGAAGGTGACCTCTTTCAAGAGTATGCCCCACTCACTGGTGTATAAATCATGTATTTTGAGCAAGAAGTAAAACTATTCTACAGAATACAACTCCATGATCGGCACAGATGGAACATTCCCTATTTTCCCTTGGCTTCTGCAATACTGTAAACTCATCATTTTCCTCCTTCTTCCTCTTTTAGCTGATCATGAAACATGAGAACATTTCAGTTTCTTTTTCCCCTTAAATCTTTTTCCTGTTCTGTATTGAATCTCTTGATAATTTCTACTCCCTGGCTTTAGTTACTATATGCCAATATTCCCAAATGTATATCTCTAGGTCAAACTGTTTCTTTTAACACCTGACTACTTGATGTGTCTACTTGGATGTCCCATTGTGACCTCAAACCTAACTTGAACCAAAACAAAACAAAAACAAAAAACCATAACAAAACTGAATTCACCAAGTTTCTTTTCCAGTCCCTCAATAAATGGTACCACCATCTATGCACTCTAAATGGCTCATAGCATGATTGTAGGAGTCATTCTAGACCCTTCTCTTATTAACTCCCAAGCATTCAATCACCCAGCCTTGTTGATCTGCCTCATAAATATTTCCCCTTTTTAAAAAAATTTTGATTATGAGAATTTCCAAGTAAACAAAAGGGCAGCATAAACATTGGCAGGGCGGGGGGGGGGTGGGGCGGGGGAGACAGATATGCTCACTGTTTGTGGTAATGGTTTCATGAGTGTTTACGGTCTATAAAATTGTACATTTTTTTAAATGTGCAGTTTATTATATGTCAGTTGTACCTTAAAAATGTTTGAAAAGAAAAGGAGGAAATCACTACTTAGTAACCCCTAATGAAATAAATGATTCGGGCATCAATCACCAATGAATGCTGAAGCAATGAGATACAAGGATAATAGGGAACTTTACATCAGGCCATAATCACCTAAATTTTCTGATCAACCTTATTATCACTAAAAGTGGGGCAAGCAGAAATTATGTGCCTCTTGATGTGATATAATGTGAAATATAAAACAATACCTGTGCAGTATCCTTGGGAAAAACAAACTTACCCTGAATCAAATCAAGTCTTCAGATCTAACTTCAATCTAAAGGCAAAGCAAGAAATAGATCAAGCTGAATAACACCATGAAGAAGGAATTGACTAAATCCAGAATGTAGGATGTTATGGGTATTGGAATGTTCAATGTTTCCAGGCCTTATTTGTAGCCTCTTTGATAGAGCTGTGAAATTAACGTTCTTAAATGGAGGGGGGAAATCATAAGCTCCTATTGATACATCCAATCTAAGTTAAGATTTTTGTAGAGATTTCAACTTCTTGACTCTTATATTTTGTATTTCATTTACTGTTTATGAATTTCTGTCACCAACTTAATTCAAGCCCTTATGTCCTCTTCCCTAAATTATATCAGTAGCATTCTACCTGATCTCCATAAATCTACTCATGCCTCTCTCCAAACCATTCTCCACAGAACAATCTTTTTTCTTTTTTTATACGACAATTTTTTATTTAAAGTTTAATCTACAGTTTATATAAGTACTTATAAGTCATGAACTTGAAAAACAGAACAAAATACAATTGAGGTAGAAGTTAAGAGCACAGTGCCATGTTTCAGTAAATTTAATTCAAAATTGTAAATGACCAGATAGATGAGCCTTGTTTTTTACTAAACCCATGTTAAATATTGATTGAAACAAACAAACAAACAAACAAATAAATAATAAATATTGATTTCATATAAGGTAGAGAATAATTTTATTTTTCATTTAATGCAATTATGGCAATTTTAATCATAATATTGTACATCATTGGCAATTTTTAAAATTCTTAACTATGTTGATCATAATGTAACACTTATTTCTCAATAGTTGCCAAAGGTATTTCACTTGCTACCTTCACAGACTAGAAGTTCAGAACTATGTTTTTTGTTTTTGTTTTACTAGCAAAATGAATTTGTTCTGGAATAGCAGATAAATTGTGATTTGGAACTAGAAAACTATGGTGAACCATAAGCAAGTTCCCAGAATTAACTTTAAAAACTACTGTACAAGGGGTTATTTTTTAATATAAAGAACTTACACAACTCAACACCAAAAATAATAATAATAATAATAATAATAATAATAATAATAATGCAATTAAAAATCAGGCAAAGGACCCAAATAGACATTTTTCCAAAAAAAAAAGACATAAGATGGCCAACAGACACATGAAAAGATGCTCAACACTTCTCATCATCAGGGAAATGCAAATCAAAACCACAATGAGATGTCACCTCACACATGTCAGAATGGCTGTCATCAAAAAAACAAGAAATAACAACTGTTGGTGAGATTGTGGAGAAATGGGAACCATCATGCACTGTTAGTGGGAATATAAATTGGTGCAACAACTGTGGAAAATGGTATGGCAGCTCTTTAAAAGTAGAAATACCAAAGAATTAATTTAATTTAATTTAATTAATAATTTAATTAATTAAGGGACACCTGGGTGGCTCAGTCGGTTAAGCACACAACTTCAGCTCAGGTCATGATCTCACGGTTCGTGGTTTTGACCCCATGTGCTGGCAGCTCAGAACCTGGAGCCTGCTTCAGATTCTGTGCCTCCCTGTTTCTCTGTCCCATCCCCACTCATGTTCTATCTCTCAAAAGGAAATAAATGTTAAAAAAAAAAAAAAGTAAAAAATTAATTAATTTAAAGTAGAAATACCATTTGATTCAGTAACTCCACTACTGGGTTTTTACCCCCCCAAAAAACAAAAATTCTAATTAGAATAGATATATGAACACCTATGTTTATTTAGAATATTAGAATAGAATTTAAATAATTATTTAAATAATTAGAAGTATTTAGATAATTAGATAATAATTATAAGAATTAATTATATATAATTTATATTTATATTATATTTATTTTATATTTATATATATTTATATATATTTATATTTTATTTATATTTATATTATATATAATATAATAATTAATATATATTATATATAATAATTATATTATATTAATTAAATAATTATATAATTATAATAATTAAATAATTATTTAAATAATTAGAATTATTTAAAATAGCCAAGATATGAAAGCAACCCAAGTGTCCACTGATAAATGAATGGAGATAGATGTGGTATATACATAACAAGGGAATAATACTACTCAGCCACAAAAAGAAATCTTGCCATTTGCAACAACATGGATGGACCTAGGGGGTATTATGCTAAGTGAAAGAAGTCAGACAGAGAAAGGCAAATACCATATGATTTCTCTTATATGTCGAATATAAAAAGCAAAACAAGTGAACCAACATAGAAACAGACTTTTACATACAAGGGACAAACTAGTAGTTGCCAGAGGTGAGGTAGGTTGGGGTATGGGCAAAATAGAGGAAGGGGATTAAGAGGTATAAATTTCCAGTTATGAAATTAGTAAGTCATGGCAAGGAAAAGTTCAGCAAAGGGAATATAGTTATAATAACATTGTATGGTGACAGATGTTGAGCATTGAGTAATGAACAGAATTGTCAACTCACCATGTTGTATGCTGGAAACTAATATAACATTGTATGCAAATTATACTTCAATAATAAATAAAAATCAAATTAAAAAGATTGCTGTGTTGGCATAATATTAAGGTAAATGCTTCTAAACAGATGGACAAAAACATATACTTCATTACCCCCACTCTATAGATCCCAAAAGTATCCTAAATTTAGCCAGTGTTTTTCGTTATTGTAGTAGAAGTATGTTATGCTTCCTTTATTTTCAAGGAGAATATAGTTTAGATTAGAAAAATCTTCATACATCTTTTAAACAAATTTTTGATACATTATTTTGTCTTTTGGGCTTTACTTTTATTTTTCTTATTTTATAGTTGAGCACTTTCCGATTCAAAAACATAACACTACCTAATACATTTAATTCTGTGACTAATGAAACAGGCTCTAAACTGTAAGAAGCAGTTTAGAATCTAACATATTGCCCCGAATGGAATGAGATGGAGTAGAATAAAAATGACTGTCCTCTTAACCCAGATACAATATAAAATGTTTCTTTTCTTCTAATAATGGAAATGCTTATATATCACTTATGGGGGGGGTAAGCTCTAAACATTTTAAATCATTCAATTCCACAGCATATAATATAACAGTTGTTTCTATTGCTGACAACTTCATAAAAACTAATAACATGTAGTTTCAAGCATAGAAAAAGAGTAAAAGTATATGTATTTTTTTTCTAAAATGCCCTGTCCTGTGGAATAAATGGATTCAGAGCAGAGAAAAAAAAAATTAATTGCAATTTTGTCCTTCAAATAATCAAAACGTAAGCCCCCAAAGATGAGGATAAATCGTAGAAGCTGATCAAAAAACTTGAGTATCAGCTTTGCCGTTTTAGAGAAACGTTTCGAACACCTTTCAGTTAATTTATCATTATAGTTTCCTTCCTAGTAAAGCCAGGGATGGTGGGAGGACTGTTTGTCGTGACTTCTAAATATTTGTAAAACCTCGTATTATACTATTACTATTTATTTATTATACACTATAATTTTACTCTATCACCCTGTACTTAGCATGTTGATTCATAAAACCTCGGCCTGGTCTTTGACACATTGTCTGTAATTGTAAAAAACAGGAACAGAAGTTTACCCTCTTATGGAACGGTGTGCTCGTGGTGTTTAACAAGCGGCTTCCAGGAAAAAAAGACCCAGATCTGGTAAGACCAGATTTCCATGGTGAGATGCCATAAATACCTCCCCCGTGGCCAGCATCAAACCACGACAGTGGCTCTGGGCACAGGTGCCTGCGGAGCTGTTTGGAGGAAGCTGATGGGTTGGGACCCACACGCTCCTGGGGCCCTGAGAGCGCAGCTCTGTGCGCCTTCCAACTCCTCTTGAGCTACTCCTTACGTTACTCTTACTTTTTACAGTTCCTTAGACCCCGCAGCTCTTTCTTTTCTCAGGGTTTTCACCACAGGCTTCTTGCTCCACCTGGAAAACCGCACCCTCCTTTCCGGTGAGATCTCCGGCTTCCCATGCACTCGCACTACCGGAGAACTGGGATCATGATACAAAATGTTTTGGGTTCTGTGTTAATGTAGTTCTTTAAACAAAAGTTTTCCAAACCACTGCCCTAGACAACACTAGGATGGGCACTGCCAGAGGATTCTCATTTTCTAGGTCTCCGATCACCAGTCCTGACCCCACCCCGGCCATTGTAGGCTAATTTCTTCCATCAGGTTACGGCCCAGTCCTTCCGTTCTGGGGGCCCGTGAACCTGCCTTTCAGTTGCATATCTGCTCTAATGCAGGAAATGATGAGTCTATCATTTCCCCGGCAGAGGACTACTTTATTCTCATGTGCCGCGATACCTTCCCTCCGTACCAGCCACACAGATGATTATTTCATTTCTGTTGTTGAATGTTCCTGTTGTAATGTGATTTCGAAGTCCTCGTTCAGACTTCTAATGTTTTAACATCCCTCGTAAAAAAGAAGAGTGTACCTCATATCTTACCTGTGTCATTTTTTTTTAGTGTTTATTTATTTTTGGGAGACAGAGTGTGAGCGGGGGAGGGGCAGAGAGAGAGAGGGAGACACAGAAGCTGAAGCAGGTTCCAGGCTCTGCTGGATCCCACCAACTAGGAGATCATGACCTGGGTTGAAATTGGATGCCCAACCGACTGAGCCACGCAGGTGCCTCTTACCTATGTCGCTTAATACAATGGAAATGTGAGTCATTTTAGTCATCTTATAAACATTGTCTTTATTTTTTTTAAGAGAATATTTTTAATGTTTATTTTGAGACAGAGAACGTGTGCAGGCATGAATGGGGGATGGAGGGAGGGAGAGAGAGAGAGAGAGAGAGAGAGAGAGAGAGAGAGAGAGAGAGAATCCCAAGCAGTCTTCATGCTGTCAGCACAGAACCTGTTGTGAGGCTTCAACTCACCAACCGTGACATCAAGCCCTGAGGCAAAATCAAGAATCCATTGCTTAACCAACTGAGCCACTCAGGCATCCCAACACTGTCTTTAAGTCATAGGATTTATTTACACCACTGTTATATATTTCCACTGACATCATTTTCAAGAAAGTACTATGAGATTCTCCATGGTCATATACTTATTAAGTCTTCTCTCTCTCCCTCCATTCCTTCTTCCCTCCTTTATCTTGCCTTTCTTTTACAATAAAACAAAACAAAACAAAACAAAAACAAAAAAAAACTTTCTGGGGTGCCTGAGTGGCTCAGTTGGTTAAGCGTCTGACTTGGGCTCAGGTCATGATCTCATGGTTTGTGGGTTGGAGCCCCATATCAGGCGGTCTTTGTGCTGACAGCTCAGAGCCTGGAGCCTGCTTCGGATTCTGTGTGTCTCTCTCTCTGCCCCTCTCCCGCCCACACTCTGTCTCTCTCTCTCTCAAAAATAAATAAACATAAAAAAAAAATTAAAAGAAGCTTTCTTCTTTTAATTTCCTTTAGTTAATATTGGTACCTGAATGAGAATGATCTGCTTTTGTATCTTCTTTGATCTGTTTTTGTATCTTCTTTGACCTGTTGTATCAGGTACTTATTGAATATGTATTTTCTATATCTAATCACACTTGATTCTCTGTTTAGTAACTATAGGACAATGAAAACATTTACTGAGAATCTAAAATTCAATACCTATCCCCTAAACCTTAAAAGTTCGTAGCATTTGTAATTCCTTAAACACCATCTGTTAGTGCTTTTAGTAAGCAAGTTGTTAATTTATATAGCAGAAATGTCACTAACATTAAAAAATTGTGCTCTAAAATGTGTTTAGACATTCTAAACTACTGATGACTTGTCTCTCATTACTCTCCTCACTTATCTGCAGTACTGCACCCACAGTGATAAATCTGCCTCTTTTACTTCCAGTTCCTTCCATTTATTTCTGATATGATCATCTTGATTTACTATTATTGGTATGATTGGATCGTCATTACTGATTACTTACTTGTACAGTTCCAGGATCATACTGTCTGCTGTAAAATGTTACTTCCACTTTTATTTTCTTACTTCTAGTATTCTATAAATTGTAAAAAGCGCTTTTCCTCAAAATGCTTTTCCTTGGAGCTACTACAAAGTTATCATCCTAAGGACCTGGAACAAATAATAAAAACATGTATCTAATTCCGGTTACCTTTGGTGACTATGCTATGCCCATTAGAGAAAACTCTAGGAAGGTAAAGAACTTCCCGGCATAGTCACTGGTATCCTCAGAGCTTAGAACAACGCCTTACACATGCTGAATGGTTAATAAAGGATGGTTGAATCAATGAATCTGGGGACAGGGAGGGAGGACACCCATGTCTTTCCTTGTGTGGCACTGAATGCCCACAAATATGTATGTATTTCTTTTTTTTCTAAGATTTTATTTTTAAGTAATCTTGACATCCAACGTGGGGCTTGGATTCACAACCCCAAGATCAAGAGCTGCGTGTTCTACTGACTGAGCCAGCCAGGTGCCCCAAATATATATGTATTTTAATTAATTGTAGACTTAATGGGTCCAGTTTCCATCCAGTTGGATCAAGGTGTATGCATTGATCAAAATAAATTATATGGCCAAAGACACCACATCTCCATGTGGGATCTTCAGTCACAAGTTCTTTATGTACCTGTTGTTTCAATAAAGGTGAAATAAAATTTAGTATGTGATTATTCTAGCAACTATTCATGCAGACAGGTGAATTGAGTATTAAAGAGAAAACATGGGGCACCTGGGTGGCTCAGTCGGTTGAACGTCCAACTTTGGCTCAGGTCATGATCTCACGGTTTATGAGTTCAAGCCCCACATCGGGCTCTGTGCTGACATCTCGGAGCCTGGAGCCTGTTTCAGATTCTGTGTCTCCCTCTCTCTCTATTCCTCTCCTGCTTGTGCTCTGTCTCCCTCTCTCAAAAATAAAAAAACATTAAAAAAAGTTTGTTTTTTTAAAGCATACTTATTTGTTTTGGTTTTATAGGATCAGGAGTAAGTGGTTTCAGCAGAACTGTACAGATGTTGATATGATTTTCTTTGACCTCACAAATAGTCTTGAATTTAATTTTTAAATACAAAGTTCTTTTTTAACCTATTCAATATGTAGACTCCTTAAATTCCTATTTTGAAGCTTAGGGTTCATTCCCTTCCTTGTCACATACACAATGGCCCCTCTGTATTCCATGTCTGTTTTCTTTTATTTAGAGCAATATCTGAAATTCTTATTTCTTTTATTTGTTCATAGGCTGTCCCTCCTAAATAGAATATACATACCATGAAAGCAGACCATCTTATCTGACCCTGCCATACCCCAGCACATAAAAATTGCTCCTGGAAATTGTGTTGAAGGGTAGGAAGAAAGAAAGGAAAGAAGGAAAATGGCACTTGTTTTCTGATTTTTTTTTCATATTGAATTTTGGTTTAAAAAAATGCGTGAGTCCAAATACCATAGACTGAGTGGCCTACAAATATCAGAAATTTATTTCTCCATTCTGACTGCTACATAGTCCAAGATCAAGGCACAAAAAATTCAATGTCTGGTGAAGTTCTACCTCTTGGTTCCTGGGTAGCTGTGTCTTATTGCTGTGTCTTCACCTGCAGAAGGGGTTAGGAAGCTCTCTGGGGTCTGTTTTATAAAGGCACTAACCATATTCATGAGATCTTGACCCTCATGACCTAGTCACCTCCTCAAAGTGCCACCTCTAAATACCACCAGCCCATTGGGAATTAGGTTTGAGCATATGAATTCTGGGGGAAAACAAACAGCTGTAGCAGAAAAAAAAATTTTTTTAAGTTTATTTATTTTTGAAAGAGAGAGAGAGAGAGAAAGAGAGAGAGAGAGAGAGCAAGTGGGGGGCCGGGGGCAGAGAGAGAGGGAGACTGAGAATCCCAAGCAGGCTCCGTGCTGTTAGCAGATGCAGGCTCGAACTCATGAACTGTGAGATCATGACCTGAGCCAGAATTAAGAGTTGGATACTTAACCAACTGAGCCACCAAGAGGCTCCACAGAAAAAATTTAGTAACGAATTAGTTAACCCCTCCTCCCATGTTACTCAGAAAAACAAGGTCATTTTTCATCTCCTTATCTTTACATCTTCTTTTTCCCCTGATCTCAAAAGAAGAGGTGTTTCTCCCTTCCAAGCTTAACACCATTATACTTGTACTTCTTTATCCTGAAGTCCATGGGTGGCCATGTGAGGATCCTGGAAGACTGGAAAATAAGAAATGCAGAGGGCCATGGACAAAATGCCAACAAATACCGACATGTGAGGATAGGACAAAGGAAGGAAAAACATAGGAAGGAGAACCTATTCACTCTCATTTACCCCTTACAATCTGGTTTCTGCCTAAACCACCGAATTAAGACTCTTCTCCCAAAAAGTGCTCAGTACACCTCCTATTATTTAACTTCTAAGTTTTCATCTCTCGCTACTTCCTGTCTCAACCTGCTGGCCCCTTGAATAGTCATTCCTCAATGTTCAATCATGAGTGCTGTGTTTTATTTTTCTCTATTCTTCTTTGAGGAAAAAAAGCATTACAGAGAAATAAATGTATCCTCCCTTGCCTTCCTCCCACCCACTTCCACATCTTTTACAAGGAGGAATTTCCCCAAACATTCCTGCCTCTTTCCACCTCCTAATTGGTACTTTTTTTTTTTTTTTTTAATTTTTTTTTTTTCAACATTTATTTATTTTTGGGACAGAGAGAGACAGAGCATGAACGGGGGAGGGGCAGAGAGAGAGGGAGACACAGAATCGGAAACAGGCTCCAGGCTCTGAGCCATCAGCCCAGAGCCTGACGCGGGGCTCAAACTCACGGACTGCGAGATCGTGACCTGGCTGAAGTCGGACGCCCAACCGACTGCGCCACCCAGGCGCCCCGGTACTTTTTTTTTTTAATGTGTATTTATTTTTAATAGAGAAAGTAAAAGCGGGGGAGGGACAGAGAGAGAGGGAGACACAGAATCTGAAGCAGACTCTGAGCTGTCTGCACAGAGCCTGATGTGGGTCTCGACCCCACGGCCCACCATGGGATCATGACCTGAGCCAGCATCAGGTGGCCCAACCGAATGAACCACCCAGGCACCCCTGGTACGTCTTATTTAAGGAGCTGTGCTTGTATTGTTTTCCTTTTCCTGTTCATTTTGCCCACAAAAGAACCAGCCCATTCTACTCCTGGGACAGTTCCCTGCCCGTCTTATTCTAAGTCACAGTCATCACCGTGTGGCTGAGGGATAAGTCAGACATGGTGGGAGAGAGGTAAGGGCTAAGGGCTCACTTGGCCTTCACATTAAACTATGTCCTCCAATATAGATAGCATTTATCCATAAGAAAGATGGTATTTTAAATCTCAGCCTTTTCTTTCCCTAACCTATTTGTTCAGACCCTGCCTGGGCAGAAAGAAGCTATTTATTGAGCCCCACACATCTCCATAACATTAAAGATTTGTGTATTTATTTTATTTATTTTAAGTAAGCTCTATGCCCAACATGGGGCTTGAACTCTCAACCCCCTACATCAAGAATCACATGCTCTACCAACTGAGCCAGCCAGGAGCTCCAGAATTTTTTTTTCCTTTGAAAGAGATCTGTATACTCATATTGTGATATAGTGTAAAATGGCTTTTTCACCCTTTCTCCTCCTGAGATAACTATCTGGTCTCTGTTCAAACATACAGAACTTGTTTCTCCCAAAAGAGTCAGTGAAGAATACAAGGGGCTCCTAGATGGCTCGGTCAGTAGAATGTGTGACTCTTGATCTTGGGGTTGTGAGCTCAAGCCCCATGTTGGATATGGAGCCCACTTTAAAAAAATAATAAAATAATAAAATAGGCGCGCGTGGCTGGCTCAGTTGGTTAAGCCTCTGACTTCAGCTCAGGTCATGATCTGGCGGTTCCTGAGTTCAAGCTCCACTTTGGTCTCTGTGCTGACAGCTCAGAGCCTGGAACCTGCTTCAGATTCTGTGTTTCCCTCGGTCTCTGCCCCTCCCCCACTCATGCTCTGTCCCTCTCTAAAAAATAAACAGTAAAAAAAAAAAAAAGTTTTAATAATAATAATAAAATAAAAAATAAATAAAATAAAATAAATAAATAAATAGACCAAAAAGCCTTCATCACTTTGGGAAAAAGGTGTCGGTAAAATATATTTGTTAGTACAACTGTATTTTTTTTTTTTAACATTCTAAATGATGACAAGTATTTTTCTGAGAAAATGGATGAAAGGAATGAGTCAACTATTGTCACGTGACTTTCAAATTCCCTCTGTAGCCCAAAGGATACTTGGAGCCTCCTCTGCTTTCAGTCCCATGTTACCAATTGTCTACAGAATATTCTTTCTTTATTTTTTTCATTGCCCTACACATTTTTAAATTCTTTGAAACTTTTTGAGTTTAAATAGAAGTTGTAAGAATAATGCAAATAATTCTCATGTATCCCTTGGCCAGATTCTCCAAATGTCAACATTTTATCACATTTGCTTTATCTCCCTCCCCCCTTTTTTGTTAGTGTTGTTCTGAACCTTTGAGAATACTTTGAAGATATGATTTCCTTTCACTGCCAAATGTTTCTTTCACATAAGCACAGGACAATGATCAAAATCAGGAAATTAACATTGATACAATACAATTATCTAATCTAAAGACCTTATTCAGATCTCACCAATTGTCCCAATCATGACCTTGATGGCAAGAAAATCTCTTGATTATTCACTGCATTCCATTGTCCTATCTTTTAAATCTCCTTTAATCTGGAATAGTTCCTCAGTCATTCTTGGTCTTTTACAACACTGATGTTTCTGAAGAGTACACAGCAGTTATTTTGTACACTGTCCTTCAATTAAATGCTACTTTGATCTTCCCCATTTGCTTTAATGTGTCCTTGGACATTTTATGAACATTTTTAAAAGATGTTTATTTATTTATTTTGAGGAAGAGAGAGTATGTGAGCCGGGGAGGAACAGAGAGGGAAGGAGAGACAGAATCCCAAGCAAGCTCCGTGCTCAGCACAGAGCTGGATACAGGGCTCGATCTCACAAACAGTGAGATCATGACCTGAGCCGAAGTCGAGAGTCGGACACTTACCCAGGCACTCCTTATGAATATTTTCTGTGTTCATATTCCAGCAACACTTCTTACTAGATGATGATCACTTAACCTCTCTGAGTCTTAGGTCTTCATCTTTAAACTGGGATAATTATACGTGCCTAATGAGTTATAGAGACGATTAAAGGAAGTGATATATTTAAAGAGTTTACCTTCCAAACTCATCAAGTTGTATGTATTAAATATATACAACTTTTTGTACACCAATCATACTTTGATAAAGTGTTTGTTAGGTTTATTTTTATTTATTTTGAGAGAGAGAGAGAGAGAGCAAGTGGGGGAGGAGAAGAGAGAGAAGGAGACAGAACCCCAAGCAGGCTCTGCCCTCTCAGTGCAGTGCCGGATGCGGGGCTTGAACTCACGAACAATGAGATCACAACCTGAGCCAAAGTCAAGAGTTGGATGCTTAACCGACCGAGCCACCCAGGCACCCCTAAAGTGTTTGTTTTGGTTTTGTTTTTAAGAAATTTACCCAAGGCATGTTACAAAGTCATTTGCTTTTCATGTGATTTGATTTTGCAGCTCTTTATCATCTGGCCACCCTTACATAAATGTATTCTAATTTCCCCGTGTGTCTCTAAAAACATTCTAGAAGGTCACTTGCTGGGATGAGCCCCTGGGTGTTGTATGTAAGTGATGAATCATGGGAATCTACTCCGGAAGCCAAGACTACAGTGTGTACACGGTATGTTAGCTAACTTAACAATAATTTTTTTAAAGGACAAATAAAATAAAATAAATAATAATAATAATAATGGGGTTCCAGAACTACTTAGAACTCACCTAAATAATTGTCATCCTCATCAGACTATTCACTACTATTGAACCTGTAGTCAGTTAAAAGCCCTACATTTTTTCTGCATAAACTTTTTACTCTTATTAGTAGTATTAGTCTCATTATTGATACCACTACCAATGCCAGGACTTATTGACCTGACCACCTGTATGTGTCAGGATCAGCACTGGGACGCTCCCTTAAATGGGCCCCTTTCTATTATGTAATTCTCCCAACTCATGAGGTAGCTATTACCTGCATTTTTGATGTAAGAAATCAGATTTAAATTGCTTACATCACAGGCCTTATAGAAGCGCTGGGATTTAGTCCCGAATGGATTTTTTCAGAACATAAGTATAGCCTTTTTTAAATTTCTGTATTAAGTATCATTTTTAATTTCTACTCATCGTCCTAGGCTTTTGGAACTTTTCTGATTCCTGGTTTTGCCATCAACGTGTATAAGCTTTTCTTCCCAACTTAGAGCTTATGTGTTTTCCCGCAAGTCATTGATTAAAATGTTGTTCAAGAGAGAACCCTGTGATAAATGCTAACATTTCCTTCTAGGTTGAAATAAGTCACTGTCTGGCTATAGTTTTTTCAAACAGCTATAAATAAATCTTGCTGGATTGTAGACTGCTTTACCTATAACCATCTTATGCACAAGAACAACTAAAGATATTTTTTTCTCATGCCTCTGGCTTCCCCCTGGCTATGAATCTAATAGCACCTCTGGGAAAGAAAAAATGCTTGTCTTAGTTTGGCCCAACTTGTTTATATTGAAATAATATTGGTCCCTAGTGACTGTTCCTTTTCTTCTTACAAATCTTCTTTTTAATAAACTATTCTAGAATTTTGCTGGAAGTGAATCCAAACAATAGCAGTTTCCAAAATTCTGGTCCCTGTCTAACAATGTCACTGAGTTGCTATGTGACCTGGAGAAGGTCACTCTTAAAGAATGAGAAAATTAAACCTACCATTTATTAAGCTCACTGTGCTAACTACATGTATTTGTTTTGGGCACGACGTATGCAGTAAATGTTACCTCTGTTTGACAGATGAGACTAGTAAGACTTGAAGAGATGTTCAAACTTACCTAAAGTCACTCAGGTTATAAATGGTGGAGCTGCGAGGTACCTTGTCTCAAAGTGCCAGATTGTTGCAAACTCCTTATGCTGTGATTTATTTTAGGACGTTCTGCTGCTACTAACTGTTCATTTGTACCAAATGGTATAGACTAAAAAGTAGATTTGCTTGAGCATGTAAGCACTCCCTACCCAACTAAATCAGCAGCACACCAGAAGGCAACAATTCCCCAAGTGTTTTTCAAAGGAACACTTGGTCCCTCCAACAGCCTTAGGATAAAGCAGTCCTTTCCAGTGTTGGGCATACGGCTCTTGCTACTGTGATTCTCCTGGAGATTCAAAGCGTTCCAATGAGCCCTTTAGAAAAGAACTCATCTAACTCTCTTGGACCACAGAGCTAGTTTCATGAAGCAAATATGGCTTAAACTGTTATAGGTGTTAGTGTGTGTGTGTGTGTGTGTGTGTGTGTGTGTGTTTAATTTTTACTCTTTGGAACTCCAAGGATGTCTATCCAAAGACACAATGAGGTTTTTTTAAACAATTTTTTTTAACGTTTATTTATTTTTGAGACAGGGAGAGACAGCATGAACGGGGGAGGGTCAGAGAGAGAGGGAGACACAGAATTTGAAACAGGCTCCAGGCTCTGAGCTGTCAGCACAGAGCCCGATGCGGGGCTTGAACTCACGGACCGCGAGATCATGACCTGAGCCGAAGTCGGCCACTTAACCGACTGAGCCACCCAGGCACCCCCACAATGAGGTTTAAAAACATATATTCTTGGGGCGCCTGGGTGGCTCAGTCGGTTGAGCAACCGACTTCAGCTCAGGTCATGATCTCACGGTTTGTGAGTTCGAGCCCCGTGTCAGGCTCTGTGCTGACAGCTCAGAGCCTGGAGCCTACTTCTGATTCTGTGTCTCCCTCTCTCTCTGCCCCTCCCCCACTCATGCTCTGTCTGTCTGTCTGTCTCTCTCTCTCTCTGTGAAAAATAAATAAACATTAAAAAAATTTTTTTAAACATATATTCTTATTTATATGAACCTTCCTCATTCATGTAAAGTTACCCATAAAGTTACGGTTCCTTAGCATTGGCAGACTGGGGCTGGGAATGGAAAGCAAGGTATACTCTACCAAGTCTGAGCCCTGTGGGAACACGGTGGGATCCTGGAAACAGCAGATTAGCCCACAGCTATCCCTGTTTACATAGTCAATGTGTGTTTGCTCTGTTTGAAGATACTTCAAAAATAACAATTGTAAAAGAGATTACTGCTTTGATCAGAGAATCTGAATCTCCTTTGTTTGACCATGAATAATTGGCCTTTGTAATGTTAATACTTCTTTTAAGGAATATCAGATCTGTAAATGCACCTTAATTACAGGCAAGCAGTTTTGGAGGGAATTTGTGACAGCATTTTACTGAAGGTCTTTTCTAGTTCTCCTTCAAATCTAATTATAGTAGAAAGATTATTTTAGGCCAAGCAGTAAAAAGCTATAATTATTAGTGTTTTGATTAATGTTCACATCGGTCAAAATAGTTATCTTACTGAAGAGGAAGATTTAAATCTGTAAAATGTCCTATTTTTCCTATAAAGCACAGAACAAAAGGTAAAGCCTTAACTGAGATGTACTTGCTAACGTTGTTAACCATAATTTTGCCGGCAGCTCAGGAGTCTTGTTTTCTCCAGTCTTTACATTTAAAAGCACCCCATGGGAATCCACAACTTAAACAATGGTTAATTCCTAAACTGTGCTGTTTTCATTTGAAACCAACTAAATAATCCCATCACAGTATACGAGTACAGCATGGAGAAAAGGAAAGAATTTTTGTTAAGTTGTTTTATTTTAACTTTATGGCATTAGGCTTAGTTTTGCATTGTCGTTGCAAGAAAATATATGTTGATATAGAATGTTAGATGTTGCTGAAGGTGTGAGGAAATGGGATTACTACAGTGCAGATGGGGCGATTTAGCTAGATATGAGGAAGAGTTTCTCAACAACAGAGCGAAATCTCCTTACGCGTAGGTGGTTTGAAAGTTGCATATTTTATGAAATGGTGTGAGGCAAAAGCCTGTGTGCCAAGCAGGGCCTGGTCTAAGAGAACCTTTCCATTGATTGGTTTGTTATCTTATGTCGTATTGAATCCCAAAATGGGCTTTTCTCCTCACCTGACTAGAAGGCTCACAACAATTAAGCACTTATCCCTGGTACTAGCTGCTACCTTTCAACACAGAGGATTTGTCTCAGTATCGTGTTAACATTTAAACTTATCACTTAAAAACTGTGGATAGAGCCAAGCACACCTGTATACCAGCGGAAATATCTCTGAAGTTTAAGCCACACTGAATTAGCACATTCCAAGTCATGCGCATGTATGCGTGTGTGTGTGTGTGTGTGTGTGTTTGTGTGTGTGTTTCCTAATTATGGCAGCAATTAGCTTTGCAGCATTTCATTCATTCCACGCAGCAGGGATGGAGAACAATAATCTTGTTTACCCGAAGCCGGAGACAGTATACCTGGCTTTGTTCCCTCCACAGCCTAATCTAAATGCTTTGCTAGATGCCATCCCACACAATAGAGTGTGACTGCCCCCCCACCCCCCCGCAAAGAACCTCCCTCTCCTGGTTAGTTCAGTTGTCACTGAAAACCTCTACAAGGTCAAGGAAAAACAGGTAACAGGCCATCTCAAACTTCATAAGGTGGCACATTTTATTTACATTTATTTCAGAGGTAGAGCCCACAGATACAGGAACCCTTTTTAAAAATCGTTTAATCTGTTAAAATTATCAGAGGGAAAATAATGGAACTCCTTCAAATTGTTGCTGACAATTAATGGAATAGAAAGGTGGCTCTTGTAAATGGCTCTCTCGCAGTAATGGGGAAGAGCAAATTATTAAATGGCCAAGTTATTTACGTTTGAAAATAAACTGCATCTCACACTGGGAAATCAGGTTACAGGCAATTCTGCGTTGCAACATGAACAGGTCATTAGTTTTAATTTTCCACAACAAAGATTTTAGGGTAATTTGCTTTTATTAGAATGGAGTCATTTCTCTCCTACGTACATTATCATTCAACACCTCCATTGTCACCATTAGAGATCCCCCCCCCACCGCCCTGCAAATGTGTAAGAAGAATATCCTTGATTTTTTCTAAGTGTCTAAATAACATGGCAAAAGTTTCACTGCATTCAGCAAGGACTGAAACTGTAGGTGAGCACAGCGTAAATGTATCATCAGCATTGTACAATGCCAAACGTAATAACGCTAGGAAGGTATACCACCAGCACTCGACATGTTTTAGTGGTTTAGTGTACTTAGCGCACCGTGTATTTTTCTACTGTAAAATGTAGGCTACTACAGAGGACGAACAATAATCAGTTATACATTAACCGCAAAAGGTCATTACGTGTGGCAAATGCAAGGTCTATTGATCAAGTAATATTTGTCAGTAGAAATGAGCCTCATTACGGAATGAAGTTCATGAAGGAAACCATTGTCTAGTGGGACAGCATGATATGTGCAAATCATCCCTTTGCTTGGTTTGAACATCATCAAGTGTTTGTCTTCATTTTTACAATATAATTTACTAACTTTTCAGCTAATCAATCCCTGAAGCTGCATTCTTCTGTTAAGTTACTGTGCTGCACAAATAATGATTAATCGCCTACTGTTAACTTTAAGACAAAAATTAAAAGAAAACGAATGGCATATGCACTTGTGTTACAAAACTGTCTATAAACTAGTTTCCCAGCATGAGCTGTGGTTTGCTCTCAAACTTAAATAACTTGTCCATGTAACCTTATCTTCCGGGTACTTCCTGCAAACTTCATATATTATGCAATCAAGCCCATAAATATAGGTACAAGTTAACTCGAATCGCTGAAACAGAGTTAACCACACACATGTAATTAAAGCTTTATCACCACTTCTATCATAAACCTCTCCCTTTTCTTTAAGAGATTTACCAAGCTATCATAAAAATGTATTATGGCTCTTTCTTTGCAAAACATGAACTTCTAAGAAGTGGCTTACCTCCTTGATTAAACGAACCGGACTGCGGCTTAGAATCCCATACTAGTGCGACATTTGTGTTGCTACATGTTAGGATAACCCGTGTATATCGAATGTCACAGGGTTGACATGGCACTGGTATTAATTATTCCCTACTTATTTTTCATGAAGCCCCCAAAAAGGAGCCAAATAACTCCAATGATGACATATTACCAGGGGCATACAATTAAGCACATTTCACCAGTTCACTAACTAAACCAAGAGAAGTATAACAGATTGCTTGGTGGGGGAAAAAGTGACTGTATGGAAAGAAATATCTGTATTGGGAGAGAGAGAGATTGTCCAGGGATAGTATAAACCTAAAATAATTAAACAGGAAAATTGGAAGGATTGGATCCCCTAAATTGACTTAGCAAAAGTCTCAAGCAAGCATGATACTGATGACTCTGCTGATTTATTTTCGGGAACTCTTTCCAACTAGCATTATATCTTGTAGTATTGAGAAACTACAGTTAGTTTCATATATATATATATATATATATATATATATATGTCTATCATTATGGTCACATTGATTCATGACACTCTCTGTTTTGGTAGACATTCTCCTACACTGTATCACATAAATTCTTTTTTTTAATATAATTTATTGTCAAGTTGGCTAACATATAGTGTATACAGTGTGCTTTTGGTTCGGGGGGTAGATTCCCGTGATTCATCACTTACATATAACACCCAGTGCTCATCCCAACAATGAGCCCTCTTCAGTGCCCATCACCCATTTTCCCCTCTCCCTCGCCCCATCAACCCTCAGTTTGTTCTCTATATTTACATTTTTTAAAATGTTTTTATTTATTTTTGAGACAGAGAGAGACAGAACATGAGCAGGGGAGGGGCAGAGAGAGAGGGAGACACAGAATCTGAAGCAGGCTCCAAACTCTGAGCTGTCAGCCCAGAGCCTGATGCAGGGCTTGAACTCACAGACTGTGAGATCTTGACCTGAGCTGAAGTCGGACGCCCAACCGACTGAGCCACCCAAGTACCTCTGTTCTCTGTATTTAAAAGTCTCTTGTGGTTTGCCTTCCTCCCTCTCTGTAACTATTTATTTTCCCCTTCCCTTCCCCTATGGTCTTCTGTTAAGCTTTCCAAGTTCCACATAAGAGTGAAAACATCTGATATCTGTCTTTCTCTGCCTGATTTATTTCACTCAGCAAATACCCTCCAGTTCCATCCACGTTGCTGTAAATGGCAGGATTTCATTCTTTCTCATTGTCAAGCAGTATTCCGTTGTATATGTAAATTCCATTGTGTATATATATACATACACACACACACACACACACACACACACATATGTGTATTCCATTGTATATCTTCTTTACCCATTCATCAGTTGATGGACATTTAGGCTCTTTCCATGATTTGGCTATTAGACTATATTACATAAATTCTTTATACAACGAGTAAAAATTGGATTTGATCAGTCCATGTGCTCACTGCTCTCACCAGTCTATCCAGTGTGTGATTTAGATCCTAAACACTATGCAGTTCTTGTGTGGGATTCCCTCCGCCTTCCTGCTAGCCACTGTTTTACAGAACCTCGTCTTTTCTTTAAGGGTCAGTCCAAGAATCAACTTCCACAGTGATCTTTCTCTTCCTTATTTACTATTCATTTGTACATGGTGAAGTTATTTTGTATTTATGTGTGTATTTATTATAATTTCAACCAGGTAGGAAGCTATTCTACTTAAGGACCTCGTTTTCCCCATAGCTTCCATGTTTTACACATAGTAGGAATCTAGTAAATATTCATTGGTTGCTTTAAAAAAATTTTGGGGGGGTGCCTGGGTAGCTCAATTGGTTAAGCATCCAACTTTGGCTCAGGTCATGATCTTGCAGTTCACAAGTTTGAGTCCTGTGTTGGGCTTTGTGCTGACAGCTCAGAGCCTGGAGCCTGTTTTGGATGCTGTGTGTGTGTGTGTGTGTGTCTCTTTCTCTGCCCCTCCCCACCTCATGTTCTGTCTCTCTCCCTCTCTCTCTCTCAAACGTAAATAAACATTAAAAAACTTTTTAAAAACTTTATAAGGAAATATTTAATCTGCTCTCTACTCCCTTACATACATACTACGGGCCCATGCATTTCTTCATTTTCTTTGTGTGATTGGTCTTTTGTTACAATTTGTCATTAGGTCACACCTTCTCCTAATGTCTAGGTTTCAAATCCTCAGCAATAAAATTGTGAACAATGTTAAGGAACTGATTTCCTCAAAATTCTCTAGTAGCACAAAGAAGAATCTAGTCATTTTCAAGTTTGAAAGACACATCTCTAAAGTCCAACTAATTGCCTGGTATAAGTCTTTATTTCATGTTACCTGAGCTCTGTCTTCTCAAACACAGTCATGGTGCTTGTTGGGATGTAACACGGGCCAAGTGAAGAGGAACTCTGGCAGTTTTTGGCTACAGCAGTTTTTGGTTTATTTGTTTGTTTTTCAAAATGAAAAGGCAAAACCTAAACGACATTAAAATAAGATTGGTATTTCATTGCTTCAACCATCTTTTTTTTTCCATGGTTATTTATTTATTTTGAGAGAGAGAGAGGCAAAGCACAAGCAGAAGAGGGGCAGACAGTGAGGGAGAGAGAGAATCCTAAGCAGGCTCCACACTGTCAGCACAGAGCCCGACATGGGACTTGAACTCACCAACCATGAGATCATGACCTGAGTGGAAATCAAGAGACAGTTTCTTAACTAACTGAGCTACCCAGGTTCCCCTGCTTCAACCACTATTAATTCATGGTCAATCTTGTTTCATGCATACCTTCACTCAATGCTTACCGTGTGTGTGTGTGTGTGTGTGTGTGTGTGTGTGTGTGTGTGTTTGCATACACGTGTATGTGCTCTTCAGTCAGACATGTATTTTCTTTTAGTGCTCTACTCGGCAGAGACCAGGCTGGGGAAACACAGATGAACACAACATGGAATATAATGAAAATAAATTTGATAAGTGCAATGGTGATGATGGTACCCAGGACATCAAGACCACCGTGACAGAGAAATGATAGGTTCATAAAGGCTGGGGGAAGGGATGTGTTTTAGCTATGATGGAATTTCTTTGTGGGTTTGTGATGGATTCTCCTGGAATTAACTGTAAGTCGGCTACAAATAAATGTCTGTGAAAAACAGTCCCAGAAAATAGGATCTCATCTTTTGAAGTAAATCAAATAGTTCCCAAACTTTTATTCTTATTTCAAAAGGATTTTAAACTTACATAAAACGTTGTAAGAATAAACAAAGAATTGCCATGTACCTTTTACTTCAGATTCACCAATCCCACCATTTTGCCACATCTGCTTTATGTTTCTCTCTCTCTTCCCCCACCCCGCACACATTTTTATTGGGGGGGGGCATTGATTAATTCCTCTGTTAGTTGCAAACATCATGGCTCCCCTTTTTTTTAAACGTTTTTTTTTTTTATTTTTGAGAGACAGAGAGACAGAACATGAGCAGGAGAGGGGCAGAAAGAGAGGGAGACACAGAATCTGAAGCAGGCTCCAGGCTCTGAGCTGTCAGCACTGAGACTGATGTGGAGCTTGAACTCACAAACTGCGAGATCATGACCTGAGCTAAAGGCAGACGCTTAACCAACTGAGCCACCCAGGTGCCCCGCAAACATCATGGCCCTTTATCTGTAAATATTTAGAATGCATGTTCTAAGAACAAGAAAATTCTCAGGGTATCTGGGTGGCTCAGTTGGTTGAGGGTCCGACTTTGGTCAGGTCAAGATCTTGTAGTTCATGAGTTCGAGCCCCATACCAGGCTCATTGCTCTCAGCTCGGTGCCTGCTTCACATCCTCTGTCCCCCTTTCCCTCTCAAAAATGAATGGACATAAAAAAAAAGAAGAAGAAGAAGAAGGATATTCTCTACTTTTAAAATATTTTATTTTTAAGTAATCTCTACACCCAGCATGGGGCTCAAACTTACAAACCTGAGATGAAGAGTTGCATGCTCTACTGACTGAGCCAGTCAGGCACCCTAAGGATATTCTCTTCTATAGAGTTACATTATAAAGTTGAAAAATGTACCATTGTCCATATTCACATTTTGCTCATTCCCCAATAATGTTCATTACAAACAATGCTGCAATAAAGATTCTAGTAAGTCTTTGTGCACATTTAAGTGATTTTAAGGAATGAATTCCTAAAAGTAGAATTTCAAAGTGTAGGACAATTTGATTTATAGCCCACATTGAAATTTTGCTAATTTACACTCCATATTCAAATTTTGGTAGTTACCCCAACAATGTTTATTATGACAATCTCCCCCACCACACCGAGATCAATCAGGATTATCTATTCCTTAAAAAATAAACTGTGGCTGAGCCTTTCTTAGTTTTTCACGATATTTACATTTCTGAAGAGTACAGACGTGTGGGCTTGTAGAAAGTTCCTGAGTTTGAGTTTGTCTGATCTTTCCTCATGGCTGGAGTCACGGTATGAATTTTGGGTAGGCATACAAGGTAAGCAATGTTGCATCCTTCTCAGTTCATCACATCAGGAAGGACATGAAGTCAGTTTGTCCCATTAATGATGATGTAATTGTTTTAGGTAAACTCTACCCCCAAAGTGGGGCTTGAACTCATGACCGTAATGTCTAGAGTCACATGTTCGACAGACTGAGCCAGCTAAATGCTCCTAATGATGCTAATTTTGTTAATTTGCTTAAGGTAATGTCTGCCAAGTTTTGCCATTGGTCAGTTACCGTTTTTCCCATGGTAACTAATACTTCATCTATGCGGAATACTTTACAACTATGTAAATATCTTATTGCTCATCAGAATTTTATCCAATTGTTTTAGCCTTCATTAATTCTTGAATGAATCAATTAGTATGATGTTGATGGTAAATGGTGATGTTTCTCTTTTTTCTTCTACATTTTAGAAGGCATTCTATCAAAATTTTATTCTTAATTTTACCTTTTATATCTATAATGAATAAAATTGAGTTCACCATACATCAGTTGCTTATTTTGTATGGGATATTGTGCTATGAGACACAACAAGGAACTCAAAGACAAGACCAATGGGTCCTGCAGGAGCGTATGATTTGTTGGTGGAGGTGGATGCAAGGCAGATGGTAAGAAAAGCTTTACTAGGAAGCTAATGGGAAGGGGAAGAAACCAAAAAAGGGTTATGTTATTTTATTTTATTTTACTTTTATTTTTAAGTAATCTTTACACTCAGTGTAGAATTCAAACTCACAACTCCGAGATCAAGAGTTGCATGCTCTACTTACTAAGCCAGCCAGGTGCCCCAAAAGAGGGTAATTCTTTTTTTCTTTTTTTTTTATGTTTATTTATTTTTGAGAGAGAGAGAGAGAGTGGAGGAGGGGCAGAGAGAGACAAGGAGACAGGATTCAAAGCGGGCTCTGTGCTGATAGCAGAGAGCCCAATGCAGGACTTGAACTCTTGAACCATGGGATCATGACCTGAGCTCAAGTCTGAAGTCTGAAGTCGGAGTCTTAACCAACTGAGCCACCCAGGTGCCCTGAAGGTAATTCTTATTGGAGCATATGGAGTGATGTTGGGAGAGAGGTGAGATTTTAGTTGGGCTTATGATATATGGTTTTTTGGTCAAAGGAAGACATTACAGTTGGAAGGAGCCGCCAGGATATTTGGGAAATGACAATTCCTATGGTGAGAGCCTAAGGTTCCTGGGAGAAGAGGCAAGGAGGCATAGTAGTATTTCAGGTTGGAAAGACAAGCTGAAGTCCAGCACAACGTCCCACTCTGAAGAGTTTTGACTCTATTTCATTGACTGCGGGAAGAAATGAAACATTACTTTTCAGATGACACTGAGAGCAAGGGACTGTGTCTTATTCATCTTTATAGTTCCAAGGCCTATACTAGTGCTCAGCACGTGGAGTGTATTTGATAAATGTAGGCACCAAAGTGCAGGATGATTTGGAATAAGGACTGGTGTGTGTGTGTGTGTGTGTGTGCACGTATGTGTTTTATATGTGGATTGAGATCATGATCAGGAGGTGGGGAGATGAAGGGGACCTTAATTCAGAAATCAGATATCTATTGAATAGTTTGTAGAAAATGTTTTTTTTTAATATATGAAATTTATTGTCAAATTGGTTTCCATACAACACCCAGTGCTCATCCCAAAAGGTGCCCTCCTCAATACCCATCACCCACCCTCCCCTCCCTCCCACCCCCTCATCAACCCTCAGTAGAAAATGTTTTAAATATCAAGTTCCTAGAAGACCACCAACCTTGCCCTACCCTCCAACATTAATTTTGAATTCCCAGTAAGCAAATTTGGGAATTATCTTTGAACAACTTTGGGTACCAGGAAGGGGAACAAGGGGAAAGGTAGTATAAACATCTCACTAGAAACTATTTCATTCTATATCTTCTCTATGAATATTTTAGAATAAAAAAAAAAAACAAACAACACAAAAAGCTCTTAATTTTTTTAAATTTTATTTTATTTTTTATTAACTTGTTTTATTTTTTATTTTTTTAAATTTACATCCAAATTAGTTAGCATATAGTGCGACAATGATTTCAGGAGTATATGCCTTAGTGCCCCTTACCCATTTAGCCCATTCCCCCTTCCACAGCCCCTCCCATAACCCTCAGTTTGTTCTCCATATTTAAAAAAAAATTTTTTTAATGTTTTTATTTATTTTTGAGACAGAGACAGAGCATGAGCAGGGGAGGGGCAGAGAGAGAGGGAGACACAGAATCTGAAGCAGGCTCCAGGCTCCGAGCTGTCAGCACAGAGCCTGATGCAGGACTCCAACTCACAGACTGTGAGATCATGACCTGAGCTGAAGTTGGACGCTCAACGACTGAGCCACCCAGGCGCCCCTGTTCTCCATATTTATGAGTCTCTTCTGTTGTGTCCCCCTCCCTGTTTCTTTATTATTTTTGTTTCCCTTACCTTATGTTCATCTGTTTTGTCTCTTAAAGTCCTCTTATGAGTGAAGTCATATGATTTCTGTCTCTGACTAATTTCACTTAGCATAATACCCTCCAGTTCCATCCACGTAGTTGCAAATGGCAAGATTTCATTCTTTTTGATTGCCAAGTAATACTGCATTGTATATATATACCACATCTTCTTTATCCATTCATCCATCGATGGACATTTGGGCTCTTTCCATACTTTGACTATTGTTGATAGTGCTGCTATAAACATGGGGGTGCATGTGTCCTTTTGAAACAGCACACCTGTATCCCGGAGATAAATGCCTACTAGTGCAATTGCTGGGTTGTAGGGTATTTCTATTTTTAGTTTTTTGAGGAATCTCCATACTGTTTTCCAGAGTGGCTACACCAGCTTGCATTCCCACAAAAAGCTCTTTAAAGATGCATATAAACTGGGACACCTGGGTGGCTCACTCTGTTAAATGTCCGACTTCAGCTCAAGTCACGATCTTGAGGTTCTTGGGTTCAAGCCCTGAGTCGGACTCTGTACTGACAGCTCAGAGCCTGGAGCCTGCTTCAGATTCCGTGTCTCCCTCTCTCTCTGCCCCTCCCCCACTCACTCTGTCTCTCTCTCAAAAATAAACATTAAAAAAAATTTTTTTAAAGATGCATATAAACTAGCTTTAAGAGTCTATGCATTTTGTCAAAACGCTGTAAACAATCTAATCCATGTAATAGAAGAAAACAAACCAAGAAAATAAAATGAGATACACAAAATAACTTTGAGTAAAAATCATTGCGGAAGTCTTGCTGATCACTTAAGAAATAAATCATATTTATATCTACGTTTCAAACCCTCAGGTTGTCACTTTCCAACTTCAGACTTTGTAATGTCGCCTCAGCTTGTTTATTCTGCAGTGAATCTTGAAAATCTAGTAGCTTGGTTAATAAAGTTTACATATTTTCACAGCACAGTGTGGTGGCAAGTTGTGGCTTTACTTGTTGCTTTCAAATGGAAAATCGTTTCTTTTAAGACTTTTTTTTTTTTTTTAATTTTTAAGTAATCTCTACAGCCAAAAGGGGGCTTGAATTTACAACCCTGAGATCAAGAGTCGCATACTGCACCCACTGAGCCAGCCAGGTGCCCCTCAGATGGAAAACCATTTGATCACTACCTACAGTCCGAATGAACACTTAATTGTGTAAAGGTGATATTTATTTATGTTTTTATTAAAAACATTTATTCTGATTCTTAACGGAACACATGGGTATTGTGGAAAATTTAGAAAATATTGAAAAAGAATGAAAAACTACCATTTAACCATCCAGTGGTAGCCACCAAAACACAAACATTTTGTGCTTCTTTTCGTCTTTATGTGTGTGTGTTTATAAAAGCTTTTCATTTTTTTACGTGATATATTGTGGATTTTTTCTCATGTGACTAAATATTTTTTATGTTTATTTATTATTATTATTGTTTTTAAATTTTTTAATGTTTATTTATTTTTGACAGAAAGAGAGAGAGAGAGAGAGCATGAGAGGCAGAGGGGCAGAGAGAGAAGGAGACACAGAATCCGAAGGAGGCTCCAGGCTCTGAGCTGTCAGCACAGAACCCGACGTGGGGCTCGAACTCACGGACAGTGAGATCGTGACCTGAGCCAAAGTCAGAGGCTTAACTGACTGAGCCACCCAGGTGCCCCTATTATTTTTTAAAGCATTTATTTTTGGGGCGCCTGGGTGGCTCAGTCGGTTGAGCGTCTGACTTCGGCTCAGGTCACGATCTCACTGTCCGTGAGTTCGAGCCCCACGTCCGGCTCTGTGCTGACTGCTCAGAGCCTGGAGCCTGCTTCAGATTCTGTGTCTCCCTCTCTCTCTGCCCCTCCCCTGCTCATGCTCTGTCTCTCTCTGTCTCAAAAGTAAATAAAAACATTAAAAAAAATTTAAAAAAAAAAGAATTTATTTTTAAGTAATCTCTACACTCATGTGGGGCTCAAACTTAGCCCTGAGATCAAGGTCACATGCTCTTCCTACTGAGCCTGCCAAGCACCCCAAAAGAACCAACTTGTGGTGGGGGTGATTTTCTCTACTATAAATATTTTTTAATAATGTGATTTCTGACAGCAGAACAACAGTCACTGCATGGGTATATTATTGAATTATTTTCCTGGTGTTGGTCACTTGGGATATTTCCAATTTTATTTGTTTTTATATATGTAATATGTAATATATATTTCCTAGAGGGGGAATTATCTGTCATTTTAAAGATTATTTCCATTTTAAAAAACATTCTTATTTACTTATTTATTTAAGTAAGCTCTATGTCCAGTGTAGGGCTTGAACTCAAGACCCCGAGATCAAGGCTCACACACTCTACCTACTGAACCAGCCAGAAGCCCCAAGGTTGCTCCGTTTTTAGCCATCTTCATGCTCATTGTCAAATTATCCTCCTCAAAAGTTATATGAGTTTACTTGACCATCACCAGTGGATAGAAGTCCTGAAGAGCCAGTATGGGTCTTAGCACTGCACATTTCGTTGACAAATTAACCTCCAAAAGGGTACTGTGCAGTTCATTTGAGCATTCACTGTGCACGGCCCCACGGTAGGGCCATGACTGCTTTTGTCAGCACATGTGTAGCAATTGGCTCAAAACATCACTCATTGTGATGCTGGCGATGTGGCCTCCTTAGTGTTCCAAAAGATTGTTTGGTATGACGGCCTCAGTTCAGGGTTTTTCTCTAACCTTTCCTATCATGTTTGAAGTCAGAATTCAAACACTGTACAGTTTGAGCTACAGTATGCCTGGCCTATAACTTGGTTCAAGGCATTTATATTTATGTCATTTTTGTCTGCTTATTATACTAACAAGGTGGAAAAAGCTATCCCAGTCCCTCCCACAAGGTAAAATTCTGGTTTGTTTGTGTGTGTGTGTGTGTGTGTGTGTGTGTCTATTACTAGAGTTTTAAAAATAGGTTAGATAAATAACAGTACATTTAGGATTAAGTACACACAGAGTTTTATGAGATAGTTCATAAAGAATATATTTAAATCCAAACTTAATATAAACTTTTATTTCTTGAGAAGTGTGGTGGGAGATAGTGCAAAAGTAGACTATTAACTTTTTTCTTAAGATAACCTGTTAATTTAGACACAAAAAAGGTATATTAATCCTATTTAAATTACATATTTTTTCAACAAAAGGGATGAAAAGGCCATCTTTTCTTGTGTCTGTTAACCTTTGAGTCAAAATGGTTGGAATTCTGACTCCTCTCAGTTGAAGCTGCCATCTACCGTGTCCTTTTCTCAATGACTTTTTATTTAATTTGAAGGGCGGCTTAAAACAGTTCCATTAATGAAAACATTAAAAGATTAAAAACGTGAAATGTTTCAGAGGACAATAATTTTGTTTTTTTATGTGTCTATTGATACAAATTTGAACACTTGGTAGGCTATCAATATCAAGAAAGTCATTTTAAATCGAATGATCTTACCCCAGAGAAGATTATACTCCCTTAGAAAAAAGGATTTTTTACTCATTCTCGTGCTTTTCCTGTAGTTCAATATCACTTGGTAATTTGATTCTGAATTTATGGAAATGGAATATTCCATGAATATTTTCCAAAGTGAATAAAATGTCTAAAATTGTCCTCATTTCAAGCTCTCCCTGACATTTTGGCTGAACAACTGAACACAGATACTTTTTTTGCCGTGTCTTCTTATGAACGTTGCCCGAGTGATAGCTTCATATTTCTCTCATCTCATCATTCAGAAGCTATTTATCCATGTTTTTCCACTGCCTCCTTTAAGTCTCCTCCCTGCCCCCCATCACTGAATGCCTGTTCAGCCCCCACACATTCAGGCGTATTTATTCCCGTAAAGATAGTGACACTTATGGTTTATTCTAAGACTAAATCTGTGTTGCCCAGTGACTAAGGACTTAAGCATGCACACTGCTTCTACGCTTACCCTCCTACCTAACTTGACGACTCAACTTTATTTTTTTCCCTCAGAATTTTCTGTTTTGGCACAGTTCAGTTAACATACCACTGCCAGGCCACTAATTGATTTCTGAAACCTGACATTTGTTTTTTGTTTTCTCCTATCTTCCCTAATGGTACAGCACTACTAAGCAGGAAGGAATGCAAAGAACTAGAAAGTTCAAAGTAATTGAGGATCTGTCCATTCACCCTGTCTGGCGTCATGCCAATGTAGAACCTGGAACATTTGAAAAATATTTATCAAGTTTTAACCCTTTTTACTAAGGTTGATGAACCAGGTTTTCAGCGGTAGCATTTGTGTTAACAGCAAGGCAGCTTGGTTGAACATATTCCTTATAGGTTCAGAATCGCATGGCAAATGTCTCAGAAAAGGATTACTTTCTGATTTCTGTGCTATTGTACAGGGCTAAGCTAGTCATTTTCTGTGAGACTGCCGAGCCAGGCATTTGAGAGAAACCATTACTTAAAAGTGGCAGCCCTATGTTATGAATCCTTATGTCAGAAATGAAATTTAAATAAATGCTACTAGAGTTGAACAAAAAAAGATTGTATTCCACTTTTCTACCAAAAGTTGTGAACACAACAGTAGCTATCTGTATCTGTATTCATTACGAAAAGTGGAAATGTGAAAAAAATTAACAGGACTTCACAAATATTTTATTAAAAGCTTACCAAATGGCTGGGTTTTGTTTTGTTTTGCTATTGAGAAAGCATTTGCAAATGAAAGCATGTTAAAAAATGGTGTGAGATATACCAATATTTCCAGTAAAGTAACTGGATTTTATGGCAGTGAAAACGTAGGTTGAGATAACAGGCCACTGATGCTCTGATAAAAAAGACAAAAGAAAATGTTTAGAGAGGCTTAGAGGCAAATTAAAATATAAATAGGTACCAAATCGTATTGAACCTAAGTTAAAAAGAGTATGAAAGTTCTCTTAAGGCTTTATCACACTCAGTTTTGATCATGTTATCAGCATTATAACTAAACACCTTTCAATTTTCAATTTTTAAAAAAAAGTAATATTAAATCCCGTACCAATTCTGTAATGTTTCTAAGTTATTTAATTACATATCTGGGCTCAATATTAGAGAAAATCAGGACAGCTTTGAAAAGGTGAAGGTGTATACTATGGGACTGTTTGCTTAGAAAAAACTTGCAAAAACACTTAGTAAATACTACTTTGGTGACACGAAAGTAGTCATCAACCATTCTCTGGCAGAAGTGATCACAGCCATAAAAATGAATCATTTATTAGCAAGAAGGAAATGAAAAGGAGAAAAAATATTTTACAGCGTGATTTTGCTTTCTAATAATAAATTCCTCTAATATTTCATGTGTATATTATGTTTTTAATCTACACATTGAAATGAGATCCACACTTTTAGTAGGTACACTCTTTGAACATTTTTCTAAAAACTCATTTTTGTTTGTTTGTTTGTTTGTTTTAAACTGTTATCCCGTGAAGTGTGAGTAGGCTATTGTATATGTAAAATTATCTCATGGCATAGTGTGCTGTCAACATATATACATATGTAGTGAAATACCAGGCATTTTTATTGCAGTTTATTGTTCCGGCTTCTCAATAAGTCAGATAAAATCACATACAAGACATTAAGGATTAGGAAAGTGTTTTCCTTAGGTGATTGTTGGCAAAACTTCACCTTCCCATTAGAATATAGTTAATGGATGGTAATATATTTGACTATTACTTTCCTACAAAATTGGATTCCCAGTTTTCAGAGCTGCTGCGTGTCTAATGTTTGTGGCTTCTTTGGTTATCTCTTCGTAGGAAAAGGTGCCATAGTGCTAGGTAAATGTGCTACGTTTTTGTTTGGTAAATATTAAACTGCATTTTTTTGAACATAAAGTGCTAGCAACAACAAGTCAAAGATGTAATCACTATTTAAATACATTTGATCTAGTCAGTCGTTAGTGCTTAAATTAGATTCCATGCTTCTGCTGGAATATTTACAAAAGCGTAAATATTAAAAACTTCAAAATCCCTATGGCCCATCCCCCTCCTCTCCATACACAGATACGAGGTAAAATGTGTATAAACTTCTAACCGTTTAAATACTATAGGGAAAAACAAGCTTTTATGCAAAGGCTTAAAAAAAAAACACTTGCCATTACACCTTGTATTTAGGACATTCCGGATTTACTTTGCTAAATGGACATATTCACTACTAAAGATACACAGAGACAAGGGTTGTTTTTAAATTTATCACACCGCCCCTAGTTTTCCGCTAAAGAAAAGTACATTTTGTATATTTAAAAATACACACTCATGAAATAAGTCTCTAAAACCCTTGGCGCCCCCACCTATCTGCCTTCTGGGTTTCAGCCTTTGAGTTTCAGGTCCTTGCACAACACCTAAGACGTGCAAAACTCTTTTTCTCCCTAATCCTGGCAGAGAACAGTCCGAGGAGATCTCCCTCCACGTCTCCACCCTAATTCCCTCTCTTCCTAGATTCCACTCGCTTCTCTCCTTTCCTCCGCCCCCGGCTCAGTCAGCCCAATCTGTCAGAGAAGTTGTGTACAAACTGCGCGGCCGCCCTGCGCGCGAAAGCTCGTGGCCCGAGGGGGCGGGTCAACCCGGCAAAGGCGGGGCCCTGGGCGAGCTTCCCTTTTCTCATAGGCTAGCCGCTCCGGCCCGGCCGGCCTCGAGGCTTCGGGATTCGCCGCAAAGCTGCCAATCAGGCTGGCTGGACCCGCCCCCCCGGAGTTGGGTAAAATAGAGGCGGGCGTCAAGTGTCAGTAGTCGCGGGGCAGGTACGCGCGCTCGCAGCTCGCTCGCGGAGACCGGCGGTGGCGGGAGTGGGCTCCGGCGAGTGAGAAAGCGCGGCGGGGCGGGGCGGGAGAAAGTGGCCGCCTGGAGGACGTTGGCGTTTACGCGTGGCGGAGCGGAAGAGTTTTGCTTTTCGTGCGCGCCTTCGAAAACCGCGCCTGCTGTTGGCTGAGGGGGTCCGCCCGGAGCCTCCCCTTCTCCGCCCGCGGCCCCGCGCCGAGCTCGCCGGCCCGAGTCAGCGTGGGCGAGGTGGGAAGCGCGCCCGACCCGCGTCCCGAGCCCGGAGTCGCCCCCTTGAGTGCCAATGGCCACGCGGGTGCTGACCATGAGCGCCCGCCTGGGACCCGTACCCCAGCCGCCGGCCCCGCAGGACGAGCCTGTGTTCGCGCAGCTCAAGCCCGTGCTGGGCGCCGCGAACCCGGCCCGCGACGCGGCGCTCTTCCCCGGCGAGGAGCTGAAGCACCCGCACCACCACCCGCAGGCGCAGTCCGCGCCCCCGCAGCCGCCGCAGCCGGCGCCGCCGCCCGCCGCGGGCCCGCGGCTGCCCCCCGAGGAGCTGGTCCAGGTAGGGAGAGCCGCTCCCCTCCCTCCGCCCCCCTCCCGGAGCTCGGGCGTGTCCCGCCGCTGCGACGCGCGGGCGACAGGGGCCGCTCCAGGCTGGGGCGTGCGTCGGGGCGCTCCGGGAGCCGGAGCTGGGTGGGCAGCCCCTCCCCGCCCTGCCGTCCTGGCCTGGGCACTCACAATCCGCAGGGACAAAGTGGGGGGACCGGAAGAGGGAGGGGTGTCCCAGATGAGTCTCCCCGGGCGGGTCGGTGCGAGGAAAGGGTAGAGGGGGACGGGTGCTCACATGCACCTTAGTGTTTCTTAGTTTGGGGGATGAGACCTCGCACCTCACGTCCAACCTTATTTAATTCCCGCCTTTCACCTTAAAGCCCCCCTCCCCCCCGCTCAGTGCCCTGCCCTCGGAGGTCCCCCCCACCGTCGTCTCGGGTTAGGTGTAAACGCAAATCGGGGTGCCGGAGAGAGGCGCCTCGGGGTGCTAGTTTCATGTCTCTTGGCTCAGCCTGCTTTAGACGCGATCTCGGGGCTGCCTTTGGGAACCGAGAGTTAGAAAAGCTAAGGTCGTATTGGAGCGCTTATTTTTCCTTAAAAAGAAAGACCAAAAAAGACCGGGGGTGTTGTTTTCTTCATGTGCGCGTAAATTTCCTCCCGGAGCCGCGTTGAAAGCTGGCAGTTGGCTTTTACACTTGCCCGGCAGCCGAATTAGAGCAACCGCCTGTTTCTTTCGCCCACGCAGGGAGTCATATAGCCCAGAAAAAACTTCCCGGGACTTTTAGCCTGTCCCAAGGAAAAAAAAAAAAAAAAAAAATTGGAAACATACCCACATGCAAACAGCTGGAAGAGCTAAAATCAGAAACCACTAACCACCACGGGAGCGAAGTGCACGAAAGGGTTTAGTTCGGTTTATTTCGAGACGCTTCATTTAATAGCCCCTTGGTATATTGCGTATTTGCTGCCCAGCTCCTGCTCCGGGTGGGCTGCGAGCGTCGTCGTGCTGTGAACGGGCAGTGGCATTTGTCAGAGATGTGACTCACATGACTAGAGCGTTAATTTTTATTTTTAAATCGCGTGTATCTGGGAAACCCAGTCTGCATCCGCACCGAATGATACCAAGCCCGATATGAAACGCTTTTGAAATTAAGTAGTAGCATATATATATATGTGTATGTGTATATATATATATATATATGTATATAATGCCATGGTTAATAGTTCAGTTGGATGAGCCATTTAATTGGTGGATTTTTTTTTTCTCTTAAAATTTACCTTTCAATGTTGAAAGATTAAAATAAAAATGAACTTTGTTATACTAGAATAGACGATAGCTGTAAAAAGACTGGGTGAGACAAGCTGGATTATGTCCTTAAAAAATCACCACTTGGAACCGGTTTGGTTATTTCAGGTTTGTCACTTTTCTGCTTAAGAGACACCAAGAGGATGAGGGATGATTGAGCTTTTTACAGAGTAGGGGGGAATGTAACATTGGCCCACTGAGGAGGACGTGATAAATGTTTTGCTGATGACTGTGCTAGTGATACAGCAGCCTCTCCCCACCCACGGGCGCCTTAGCACCACTCTACCAAGGGAGTGATTTTCCCCTAGGTAATTAAAGATCTGTTTTAGATAGGGATATGAATAGGAACATTTCATTATCATATTAACCAATTACAGAATCTGCTGATTAAAATCAACATTTAGATCAAATGTTGAAAGTGAAGTTTTGTTCTTTCAGTGGATACTGTGTTTTGCTCAAGACTTCGTATTTAAGTTTCCAGTGACCTATAAATGAGAAAAGGCCCTGAAATAGCCAAGGAGTATGTTTTATATTAGCTATTTTAACAATATCTATCCAAACAAAACAGAACTTTGCAATATTATTTTTAAGGTTGGTTTGCTTAGGTTTTGTTTAAACATACCTATATTAATATAAATATGGCATGAACAGAGTTGAGGTGGTTTGGCAATATTACAATACTGTACTTAAGTTGCAAACTCAATTGTAATGGGGCAGGGAACCCTGCTCCTATGTGAGTTATAAAAAAGTACACTTTATTATTCATTAGAAAGGAACATGTTTTCTGTTTGCCTTTTTTTTTTTTCCTTGATTTGCCTCTTTCACTTATTGTCCGGGGCTGATTGTGGGAGCGATTTTACCAAATACATGTTGTAGAGGATTTCATGAGGCTTTCCGTAAGCCAGTTCTTACACAACTGACAAATAAACCTGATATGTTTGTAAGCAACACCAAGGAGTGTGCCCTAGTACTTCTCACAGGTATTGTTGGGATTTTTGGTTAAGTTTGTCCTCACTCGGATGATGAATTAGGTGGGTTATGCATGTTTGTATCTCTTCTTTTCTAGACACGATGTGAGATGGAGAAGTATCTGACACCTCAGCTTCCTCCAGTTTCTATAATTCCAGAGCATAAAAAGTATAGACGAGACAGTGCCTCAGTCGTAGACCAGTTCTTCACTGACAGTGAAGGGTTACCTTACAGTATCAACATGAACGTCTTCCTCCCTGACATCACTCACCTGAGAACTGGCCTCTACAAATCCCAGAGACCGTGCGTAACACACATCAAGACAGAACCTGTTACCATTTTCAGCCACCAGAGTGAAACGACCGCCCCTCCTCCGGCCCCGACCCAGGCCCTCCCTGAGTTCACCAGTATATTCAGCTCCCACCAGACCGCAGCTCCAGAGGTGAACAATATTTTCATCAAACAAGAACTTCCTACACCAGATCTTCATCTTTCTGTCCCTCCCCAGCAGGGCCACTTGTACCAGCTACTGAACACCCCGGATCTAGATATGCCCAGTTCTACAAACCAGACAGCAGTAATGGACACTCTTAATGTTTCTATGTCAGCCGCCATGGCAGGCCTTAACACACACACCTCTGCTGTTCCGCAGACTGCGATGAAACAATTCCAGGGCATGCCCCCTTGCACATACACAATGCCAAGTCAGTTTCTTCCACAGCAGGCCACTTACTTTCCCCCGTCACCACCAAGCTCAGAACCTGGAAGTCCAGATAGACAAGCAGAGATGCTCCAGAATTTGACCCCACCTCCATCCTATGCTGCTACAATTGCTTCTAAACTGGCAATTCACAATCCAAATTTACCGGCCACCCTGCCAGTTAACTCGCAAAGCATCCAGCCTGTCAGATACAATAGAAGGAGTAACCCTGATTTGGAGAAACGACGCATCCACTACTGCGATTACCCTGGTATGTGACTTTTTTACCTGGTTGAAGCATCAATACGTGTGCCTTGTGTGCACCTGTAACCTCAGGTTTTAAATTTACATAAAGTAGTGGTTGACACTGAAAAAAATCATCTACTTTGTCCTTTTCATGTCTCAGTCTCTGTACTGTACCCTGGGATGTAACTGTTTGTCTGTTGCTTGTTTTTACGTATTAAGAAGTGGCTAGGATATTCTGGAAAAAAGTTACTTTGGACTTCTTTATTTTTAATATTAAACAAAATTTTGCATTTTGAGTTAGGCCAGAGTTCCTTTGTTTAAACACCTGAATTGGAATTTCAATTCTAAATTAAGTTCCCTGAAAAGAGATTAAGTTGAGAAAATAAAGCATGGTAATGAAGTGGGGAATGAATAGGCTGCTCTCATGATGGCAGATTACAGGACTCTCTACAGAACTGATTTAAGGATGGTTCTGTTAGCATATGAGCGTACGCTTGTTCTTGAATGAGATGTGGCCCAAAACGTAAATTGATGATGGTAATGACTTTATCTACAAGTTGCTGGCATAAGCTAGTTTATGGTTAATACAGGGTATAATTTATTGACCATGGTACACAATACAGCATGATATACTAAATGAAAAAACAAGAAATGTAGTAGTACAGAAAACTGCAGTCATCTTGGGTAATGGTTTAACATTGTCTGCTCTAGAGCCATTAAAAGTTTTTAAATCGCTGAAGTATATGTTACTAGTATAAAGCACCTACGGTAATATAAACAAAAATTTCCCATGTGTAGCTCACTTGATTATCTGCTCTTCCTGTTAAAGTGGTACATAAAGTAAATCACTTTATACCTTTAATAAGGTAACAGGGGAGCACTCTTGCTTCTTTTAAAACTGACGCTTCAAATATCTTCTAGCATGAGAGATTTCTTCTTTAAAGCCAGATTTTAAACACTGAATCATCAAATGTAAAGATTTCAAAAGGATCTCCGAAATGACAAGCTGTTCTTTCTCTTCTTTATTTCAGGCTGCACAAAAGTTTATACAAAGTCTTCTCATTTAAAAGCTCACCTGAGGACTCATACTGGTATGTAATTTTCTTGTTAATTCTGTGAGTTGTGTAAATAGTGTAAGTGGTATTCATCCTTTTAAAAGCCAACACGTGTTTGATCTCTTCTTTCTTCTGTCAACTTTTATTTTTTAATGGCCTACCTTTTCAGCACTGGCTTGGCTCAGAATTCAGTTCCACGAAGAAAAGTCTGGTTCCAGGAAGGCTGATGTTCCCTTACCAAGGCCTTGCCCTGTCACCTCACGTAGAATTAATTACCTGAAAACGTAAACAATGATGTTTACTAATGGATTTTAAAACTTTAATGGCACTGCTATTCCCGTCTTGAAGGAAAAAAATGTAACTCATTTTCTTTCCTCCATAACAAAGCAGTCCATAAGCTATATAGTTCCGTATAGTTCCCTAAGCTATATTCAATGCTAAAAACTTTTCCATTTAGCACGTGAAGCATAACTGCTTAATACAGTGTTTTTAATTTCACCTTTAACCTGAAGTTTTTGTTTAGCTTGTTTTCTGTGGTTGATGAATGAAAGGTAGGGCAGAAACTGCAGAGTATTAAAGCCAGGCAAAGATAGGGTCATGGTTTAAAAGTTCTTCTGCACCCTGTGCCAGCCCATATTTGAGGTATTTGGGACTGTGTCTTTATTCTGGCTTACATTTCATCCTTGTTTAGAATGTGCTCTTAAGCTTAGTCACTTTAATTTTATAAATGTTTGTTTTGTCGGGCCTATATAATCACTTTTAAGTGCTTTTTAATTTTAAAACTGTATTTTAGAACCCATTTTAGGACAAAACTACATGGCATGCTTAAAAAGCTTCCAAATACCCAAAATGTTTTCAAATATATAGGTGATTAACTATTTGTGGTTTTCTGAAAAGGCCAGCCCTGAAGGAAAGAACTTATACAAAATGATTGTTATTTTGTTCTCTCAGTAAATTCAGCCTTACCTAAAGTTCAAAGAATAAGTTTGCTAATAAAAGCAATGACCTAGCAAAATGTTTTATTCCATCATTGCTATGGAAACCAAAGTATTCAACAGTTCCTTTGAATGGGTCGTTGGATTAGTGTGAGAGGACTTGAATCTCCCCAGGCTAGATGTTACTATGGAAATTGAGTTTTGATAAATGAAGTAGTTATCTCTAACTGCTGCATTAAAAAGTAAAAGCCTTTGAACAAAGGTCAGTGCTGAGATACAGGACTGGGAGGAATATGGCTGCAGACATTTTGTATGCATGTAAGGAAGTATTACTTGATATCTCAGTGATAAACAGTACTTATTAAAATCTAAATAGTGTTGGCAACAACTGTAGATTCCAGGACTTTCTGAGAAATTGCTTGTAAAGAAAAGACATCTCATGGTGTTTATCAATGAAATGAATGGGTTGTTTTGGCCTGAAGTTTTTAGATATAGACAAGGTGGTTATATAAAAGGAAAGACCCTACATAAGCAGCTCAGAGTAGAAATTATATTTATAGTTCAACAAATAGCCATCAAGCTTATAGTAAACTCAGTCTGAAGTTTTCAAATGCAAATGATGGCCAAGAAAATATTCCATATAGAAATATTAAAATAGCCACTTATAGAATAAATATTATATTAGAGAAGGAAACATTGAAAATGGATTTTTATCTGGATTTTGATTCATGGGAAATGGAAATAAATTTGAGACATTTGAACTACTGTTTTTTTCTTCTTTGAAAGTCCTTGAAATGGGAGATAGGAAGGAGGGAATGTGTTTTTCATGAGGTTAAAGTCTCCTAATAAAAGGAGTGCAATTGCATATCATGCTGTAATCAACTGCTTATTGCAGGGATGTAGTCCGAGCGTATCTGAATGGCCTTACAACCCTTGTCAGGGTTTAGTGCTCGGAATGCTTATAGCTGGGATTCTGGAACTTGACCTGCTGGCAAAGAAATTTAATAGTGAGCTGTCTTAACAATGCCCTTACTAATAAAATCAAACTAAAAAAGAGGACCCAGGCCTAGTTAGGGTCCCATGCTCACCTGATCATAAATGCGTGGCCATCGACATCTAATGAATGAGACCATGTAATCCAGTTTAATAAAGTTTTGTTTGATAGTTTCTCAAATGCCTTGGGGAGGGTTTGTAGTAGACTTGTTCATCTGGCTAAACCCGTTCTTGGGTAATCATAGAGCATTGAGGTTGTTTTCTCCTCATTTCTAGTTTCTAGACAATGTCTTTTAAAATTACCTGTGCTCTCTCATTGCATCCTCCCCGCCTTGCCTGTTTTTTAATGAATGTATCTGAAGCCAGAAAATTCTTGTTTTGTTTTTTTCTTCTTCCTTTTAAGGCCCTCGTCTTTTTTTCTTTCCTTCTTTCTTTCCTAATTCCTTCCTTCCTTCCTTCCTTCCTTCCTTCCTTTTCTCTTTTCTTTTTAGTGTTTATTTATTTTTGAGAGAGAGACAGAGTGCAAGCTGGGGAGGGGCAGAGGGAGAGGGAGACACAGAAGCCAAAACAGGCTCCTTGCTCTGAGCTGACAGCACAGAGCCCGACATGGGGCTCGAACTCACAAAATGTGAGATCATGACCTGAGCCAAAGTCATACAGTCATACGCTCAACCAACTGAGCCACCCAGGCGCCCGAAGGCCCGGGTATTTCTAAATAACTTATTTTATGTAATACCTTTTGTGGGTTTTTTTTGTTACACGCCCCCTGCTGCACCCCCCTCCCGACCCTGCCCTGGACAATTTCTTAGGAGATTTTTAAAATAGTCTATATGGGATAGATTTGGTATTTGATATAAAAATTACTTTTTAAATGATTGCCATTTTGCAGGCAGAATGTGAAAAGCACCATAGCATTTCTTTGGAATATAATTGTAATTGCTTTAAAATGTCAAGTTACCTTATGTTGTAAAAATGATTTAAGCAATTAAAACAAACTACATCTGAGTTCTATTTAATTACTTATTCTGGATTTTTAGACAGTAAATGCTTCTTAACTTGCAAATTGAACATAAGGAAATGGTCTTTGCAAATCAAGACCTTTTTTATTTTTTTATTTTTTTTAATGTTTAGTTTTGAGCGAGAGAGAGAGAGACAGACAGAGAACCAGAAGGGAAAAGGTAGAGACAGATGCAGAATCCGAAGTGGGCTCCAGGCCCCGAGCTGACAGCAGAGAGCCTGACGTGGGGCTCGAACTCACAAACTGCAAGATCATGACCCGAGCCAAAGTCAGACGCTATACTTACTGAGCCACCCAGGTGCCCCAAAACAAGACCTTTTTTAAAAAATTCAGGATGAAAGTAGAAGTTAACCAGCAAAGACCCATAGCATTCAAGTTTTTCTGAGTTCACATACTTTGATTTCTGTATTCATAAAGAATATGTGAGTAATACAGAGGTCCATCTTTGCATGGTTACACAATACCTGAAATGTACTTGCCTGTATTCTAGGGACTAATTCTGTTTCACTTAAAAACATGTTATATGTACATATAACATGCTTCCAGGTCTATAGAGGTGCCCCTTATGGGGTTTGTGTTACTTGTAATGCATGTGTATTATATGGTGCCTCTGGCTGCTTCTAGGCAAGTGTCAAGTGGTATATTGTACTTTTTAAAAGCATTTAAATGTGGGCGTTCTACTGAAATTTGTGTATGCCTTTTGATGTATACATACATCAAGGGGCTATACCCATTGCCATCATTTAAAAGTTGCTCCTGACCACCTGTTAAAGAAAAGATTCACATATCACGTTGCCCTTACAAATCAGCATGATTGTTTAACTGACTCTTGAATCAAATAGAATAATCTCTAACCAGCAGGGTAGTTGTTTCTGCTCATATACTTTGCTATCTTTAATTTCATAATGAAGATTTAAAGTAATTCTGAGCACAGGCTTGGGGCCAGAAAAGGCAAAATGTATAGGAAAAAAAAAATTAAGGCTGTAGGGACAAAGAAAAATTTGCAAGAAATTGAAAAATTTTCTGTGACTGCTACTGGTTTCTTGGTATGCCTATGAATATTGCTTTTACATCGAGTTTGGAAATTTCTTTGAAAATGGTGTTTATGGTTTAGTAAAAAGTGCTATTCTCCAAAGAAAAAAGTTCTGAAAAATTGTGAACTCAATACAGATGTTTGAAATCCTAGTGGCTTTTAGTCACATGTGTGGATATGTTCTGAACCCTAACGAATATGCTGCAGTGGTTGGGAAATTAGGGTATGGTAACATTTTTTAGATCATTTATCAGTCTCAGCTATCTGAAACAGGACAGAAAATGAGCAGTTGTACAGAGAAAGTCTTTGAGCAGCACACAGGCTTGGCTCAGGTATCCTTTAGACCGAGACTGTATACATAGGCCTTTTCGTGGGCACCAAATCTCAGAACGGCTTGCCAAGAGTCGACAAGAAAAGGACAATTGGAAGCACCCCCACAAAAGAAAATGGAAACCTACAATAACACAGGAACACAAACGGGGCTCAGTGAAGCACGGTACTGTCCGTGCTGCATTTTACAGTGGGCTGTGTTTGGGGTGCTTTGTTTAATTAAGAAAGAATTCCACAGTAAGTTTTGGAAAGATTTTTAGCCGAAGCCTCATTTTAAGGGGGTAATCCCCATGTTGTGCCTTACCTGCTTGTGTGGAACACTTTATTTCCTAATGACATTTATGTTAAGGTGTTACTGTGTATACTTTAAAGCTATAATCTCTGCCCGAGATGATTTTAGTTTCAGTTTAGGTACTAAAAAGCCCTGATGTAAAATTTTAATTTTCTATCTAGGTCTTTATTCTACACTTATTATCTATTTAATGTATTAGGTATAGATTTGCATCTAAAAATATCGACAAGGTTGACAATAATTTTCATTTGTGGTATTTTGCGACTAAAAGAAACATTCAAAATGTTCCAAACATGAGTTACTCCCTTTTTGTGGAATTGTGGAAGGGAGTGAAAGGCTTTAAAAAACACATATAGGAACAATTTCACTTCCTTAGAAAATTATTTAGAGCTAAAATCAGCACTAAGTCTCTCTCCCTCTTCCTGTAGGTAGCTAGTTAGATCCGATAGATGGCCTTAATTGACATCATACAGTTTGGATCTAGAGATCAGTACGTTGGTGTGTAACCTGGTAACCTGTGTTGTTAGAGGTGGAAAAGTTGTGCAGGATGAAATTATTTAGTATCCAATGGATTTTTTGAGTCTGTATTTGAAAAATATGCAGGAAAAAGTGTCACATTTAGCTTGTGTCAGATGTTACTAGTTAAAATTCTTAAATTATTTTTATTTGCAGCTTTGAGATTTATTTTCTATATTGATGATTTCAAGCTTATATAAGAAAAGTAGTGGCTTAAGAGGCTTGCTAGGTTAGACCCCTGGAAAGGTATTTATGAGTGTGAAAGCTTAGAAACAATTTCTTTTTAATGACTCACTGGGAAGATTAAACTTTGCTTCTAGGACTTGTTCTTTCATCTGAAAAACATTTACATAGGAAATTGATTAAGCATTGTTTTGAGATGATAAAGCTTATCGAAGGTTAAGAAGTAAAATTTGATTAAGCAAACATTTTGACTGATCTTGTGGAGAATCCAAAGAGAATCTTTTCTTCCCTTTTGTTCTTATAAACTAGTGGGAGGAGATAGTTCATAAGCAGGTTAAATGGAATTGCCGAAGCTGAGATAGAAATAATCAGCTGTGAAGGTAGCATGTAATTTTTTTTAAAGTAATAATTTAATCATCCAAGATTTTTACACCAGTAGATATTTTTAGTTCTATAGAATGTAGTAGCTGTTTACTTGATGACCTACATTTTTTTCTGGTGGAAGATTAGAAACAAAGTATTGTCCTACTTTAGTAAAAGTATCACTGTAGCAGCATTCCTATTCTGTCAGCTTGTATTATTTATATTCAAGGATCTTTAACTCTGATTAGGGGGAGTTAAACTCTTTTAGAAGAAGTATATCTCAGGTAACTTTCATTAAAAAATATCTAGGCAGCAGAATGTTTCTTCTTGACTGCTTTATAAATAAAAACCTTTAAGAGCTGGGAGAATTCTTAAGGTAACCATAGTGCCAACTAGAGAAAAGAATATCTAGTACTCCTTCAGTGCTAGAAAAATGAAAATACAGAAGTTTTCTATTTTGGTTGAAAAAGAAAAGGTTTCACAGGTTTTTAAAAAATTCAGTTTGGGTTCTTATTACAAGAAGGTGAATCTGAGTGTTGTCTTTTTATCAAACTCAAGAACTGGTATTTCATTAACACTATTAATGAGGAAGGATTTTTCCATTGTTTTTGTCAGGAACCCTTAGGAGAAGTGGCAGAAACTTAGGAGCCTAGAGATTCACTCAGTAAGGAGATAGACTGCAAATGTATCCCCATCCTGTCCCCCTTTGGGTTTGGCAGGTCACTGTTCTTTGGCCCCAGTAGTCCCTTTGCTGTTTGACCAGCAGTAGGAGCTTCACAACTGCTTAGTTTTTCATCAAATCTAGTACAATTCTGTCAAAGAAAACTTGTTTATGTAGAGTTTGTTTATTCTTCTACACTTTATGTGATGGATAATAAATGGACCCTGTGCTTAGTGGATTCTGAACATGTCCTGCCTAAAAGCATGGTTCTCACCTAGGCATACATTTAGTGAGATTGTCCTCAGCGGTTCTAGGCAGAACAGAACCAGCAAAAGCCCTGCTCAAAGTAGAGGGGAAAGAGAGAATCTGGTAGACTCACACCAGATCCTCTCCTGTCTCTTATGCCTTCCCTCCTTTTTGTTAATGGAAATATCCGAGTTGGTCAGACTTGGGCCAGACGTGATTGTTCCAAAGAAGCCTATGAGAAGTGTGGCATTGCAGCTGGAATAGAAGATCCTCTCTGCCCTAGAGGAACTTCCAAAGCTAGTTTAGGAGGCAAAACACAGCTGTTTGAACCCTCTTACACAGATATATGTATAAGTGCAAATGAGGCATTCAAAACAAATGTAAGTGGTGATGGGGATAGACAGAAGTGGAATGATCTCTCCTGGACTGTTCAGAGGTTTTCTGGAAGGGTTAAGATGAATCAGATTATAAGGAAAGGGATAAATGTGTGAACTGACTGCAAATTGACTGGCAGGGAGAAGGGAATTTCTTAATTTTAATATCCTTTAATCAGTTTCCTAAAAGTGGATAGATTATTGACAGGGATACTATATCTAGTAAATACTAGATGCATTTTGCAAACACAAATAATACTAATTTCTGAAGTGAAATGTTTACCCTTCTGTTCCAAGTGTAGGAGATGTGCTACAGTGAGCTTTAATAAAAAGATTTTTTAAATGGAAAATTACTGGCAAAGATATATGAAAACATGAATTAACGAGCCCAAATCATCCTACCTTATCTTTTTTAGATATTGAATATTTTCCCCCATGAATTTAATATTGTGATTATTTCCTCTTTTTTGAATAATTTTTTTAATGTTTGTTTATTTTTGAGAGAGAGAGAGACAGAGACAGAGACAGAGAGACAGAGGCAGAGTGTGAGCAAGGGAGGGGCAGAGAGAGACGGGGTGACACAGAATCTGAAGCAGGCTCTGGGCTCCAAGCTGTCAGCACAGAGCCCAATGCGGGGCTCAAACTCACAAACTGTGAGATCATGACCTGAGCTGAAGGCCGCTTAACCAACTGAGCCACCCAGGAGCCCGTTTCCTCTTTTTTAACTTGTATTAGAATATATATATAGACTGTTTCAGACTAAATTCTTTAAGTGTCTAAAAATATTAAGTTGCATAAAAACATTTTCCTTCTGAAATAGGAACTTTTAAGAACTATATTCTAAGAATTAAGATTAAGAAAAAAGATTAAATACAGACTATTGAAATAATTTATTCCACTTTGCATTGTTTTGTTTCTCAGAATGGGAAATGGATTTTAAGTTCTTTGAGTTCAGAGACTGTTTTTGTTTTTGTTTTTAACAGGAGAAAATCAAAAGATTAAGTCCTATTTGTTTTTTTCAAGTCATTTAGTACAAGCTACACTCTCATTTACTAAGCATTGATTTTAATCCTGATGGGTTTTAGTCTCTATCAGATATAGTTGATAGATAGAATTATTTTTAGTTACCAGGAAGGAGACCAGATGTGCAAATTTGCTGTAACAAACTTTTTTTTTTGTTTGTTTAACATTTTATTTATTTTTGAGACAGGGAGAGACAGAGCATGAACAGGGGAGGGTCAGAGAGAGGGAGACACAGAATCCGAAACAGGCTCCAGGCTCTGAGCTGGCAGCACAGAGCCCGACGCGGGGCTCAAACTCAAGGACCGTGAGATCATGACCTGAGCCGAAGTCGGCCGCTTAACCGACTGAGCCACCCAGGCGCCCCGCTGTAACAAACTTTTTAAAAAGTTACCTAAAGTAGCCATTCTGAGAAATATTTCCATTTGTGATATATTTCTTTTGTTAGAGTCTGTGTGGAACATTCTAGGGAAAGGCCTTGGTATGAATCTATTGAATATGTTCAGCAGAGCAGAGAAACCTCCCATTCTGTTGTGGCAGGTTCCAAAGTCCTATTTTATCTGTTTATCAGAGGAAAAAAAATAAGATTTTTTTTTTTTAGTCCATCGCTGAAGATTTCAAATACGCTGTAAACATGTTCAGCGAACCCCTTGAAATTTGTTTAGCCTGGGGTAAAGGGAAACCATCATTAGGTGATATTTGGGCATTGTCAGAACAGTTTGTGAGACCCCCACTGATCCTGAAAGGTGGGCCTCCACTGAGGGCTGGCTCAGCCAGAGTATGCCTTGTGCTCACCTTCTGCAGCTGAAGGCCTGCTCTGAGTCCATTAAGCCATTCCTTGACTGACCTTCTCAAGTGGCTCTAGAATCTTTAAATAAATTTGAACAATATGTATTCCTTAAATTGTTCATGTAGAGTGTATTGGTGTTTGCTTCTGGAGTATTTAAGTAGGACAGTAAGGAAAAGAGGCAGGCCCAGGTTCCTAATCTGGAGCGCATTGTGTCACTTCTTACCTCATGGAGTTATTGTGACCATTGAGTGACATAATGAGAAATACCCGACCCTGGAGTTTGCACTCAAGCGGTGTTTGTGCCTGTTCCCTACTTTTACTGGTCATGGTTTTGCTTAACATTTTTATGAAATATATTAATTGGCTTCATCAGTCCAGATGATAGAGTATGCATGTTTAACTTGAACAACTTTTAAGAAGTTTAGGGATTCCTAGCAAAACACTCCTAGGTAATTTTAAAATAGCATGAGAAGATACTGTTTTTGAGATAAAGTTGAAGCTTGTTTTCCATGCTGTTCAAACTTGTCACTTTTTTCTTTTTGCCTTTGGAAAGTTTCACATTAGCAGCATGACAACTTAAAAATACAGTTGATGTTGAAAGAGCTTAACTAAATATTTTAAATTGGTGGTATTGGAAAGAGATTCTGTAAAAATCCAATTAAACCTTTGAAAGCTCTATCCTGTTGAAATAACTTAAAGGAAGTCAGTTTGGTTTCCCAGAAGTACTGTGCATAGTGTTTCTGGCTGAGGAAGAAAGGCCTGCATCTACTATTTGGCCAGAAATTGGGTACCAGCTTCCTCTATGATGTTTGACTTGAGCAGTGTTGACATTTGAACAAATCCCATAGAAACTGCCCCAAGTGGGGAATAGTTGTTCTTGCTTTTAGAGTAAAGACTTGGCCCCATAACTAATGTCCCAGACACTGGTAGTATTCTTGGCTGAATAATCTATAGATGTGCATACATTGAGAGCAAAACCCCAAATGTTTTAGGAACTTTAATGGCTACCGTTTTTCAACCAATCAGTAAAGTAAACTTTAAAAAATATTGGTGCAGTTTATTGCTTCATAGCCAATAAAAATAGTGAACAAAAAGAGTCTAGTGTCCCTTGTTTCTTAAATAAACTCTGAAAATTCAGTTCTCTTGCGATTTAATTATTAAATGCAAAAGACTAGAATGATTTCTTTTAAAATTAGGGCACTTTAGGAATTTTTTTCCTTGCCTCAGACATCAGAAATAGCTTTCTCTTTCCATTAAGTGACAGTGAAGTATTTCACCAACATGTTTGTTTTTGTGATTTATTTTTCAAGAGGAACAAAAATAAACGCTTGTGCAAAAAGTAATTTTTTACTGTTTGATTTACATCTACAAGAGTGATAGCTAGATTGACTCCTAGTATTAAGACATTTGTGTTTCATACAGGATACATGTGAATATAAGTTGAGAGGAAAGTGGTTTATTATGTTACTTAAAAGGTTGGAGTGTATCAGATTAAGTTCTTAGAATTTATAATGAGAAAAAACTGTAGGAATTGAGACTTGTATTTTTTAAATGGATGTAAACAAAACAGGGAGTTCAACTAAGTATTTGTGTCCTGGTTCAGAGGAGAGGGGAGAGGAAAGGAGGGTTGGGGATGTCTGCCATAGGAGTTGAAAGAAAAATCTCCTGTGAAATAATAGGTACGAATTTCAAAGGACTATTCTGGCCCTTCCTTTCTTCTTTGTCCTTAGGATTTTGTTTGAGTCAGAGTAGTTATGACAGCAAAAATATATTAACCACAAGCTGTGGAAATCTCGGTTGATGTGGACAATGTCTTTTAAAATTTGGACTCAGTTGAGTAATCTTACAGCTTTCTGAATGCGATACTGCTAAATCAAGACAGAAAGGTTGATGGGCTTCATTGTGGTACTAAGAGTGTTCAAAGTGACTCTGAGGTTCTTCCCTTTCACAAGAAAAACATGTTTTAAGGAATTGAGGAGTTTGACCATTCAGTTTTAGAAGGTATCCATATAAAACTGAGCAGTAAGGGGCGCCTGGGTGGCTCAATCAGTGAAGTGTCGGCTTCGGCTCAGGTCATGATCTCACGGTCATGCTGACAGCTCAGAGCCTGGAGCCTGCTTCAGATTCTGTATTTCCCTCTCTCTCTCTGCCCCTCCCCTGCTCTCTCTCTCTCTGTCTCTCTCTCTCTCTCAAAAATTAATAAACATTAAAAAAAAAAAACTGAGCAGTAAGCCAACAGTAGTACTTTAATAAGCAAATGTATCTCACAAACTCTCATCTTAAACGAGCAAATTCCTAGAAAATTCTAACAAAATGAAATATAAATAAAGGAACTTACTAGTTAATGCTCAGTGAAACATTTTTAGGTTTTGGGGATTTATTTAGGGAAATACACGATCTTAGTTAAATAAGGTTAATTGATTCTTACACTGGGAGTTGAGACTACATTATCAATGTTAAGTGGATTTGAAAGATTAACAACAAGCACACTTCAGACAACTTTAAGAATATTACAGTGGGATTGTGGCTTATGTATCAGTTTACTAAAATAAAGAGTGCTGTGAAAGAATAGGTAGATTGAATGATTAGAGACTTTTCAAATACTATCATGCATGTAAGCTCCGTGAGGCCAGGCATTTTTGTTTTGTTGACCATTGTAACCCAAACACATATAACAGACACTGGGCAGATACGTGCATTTTTCAGCGAATGTCAGAATTACTACAGTTTCATGATTCTTCACCAAAGGGAAGTTATCAGTATCAGGCTTTCTGATCTGGTTGAAGAATTTATTAAATATCAAATGCATAAAGCTTCAACACCATTCAACTTCAGTGTTATTTTACTAGCTTTGTTTTGCTTTCATCTGACAAAAACAGGAAGACTGTGAATGTGTGTGTGCTAGAGTGAGTTTCCAAGAGTGAGTGCCCATTAGCAGCCCATTTTGGAAGCCCCGTGTTCAAAGGAGCTGACTAGTTTATGTGAAGTTCATTCGGGGCTCATTTAGAAACATTTAGGTTCACAGTTGTAGTACATTTAGTTCCTCGTATGGGTGATTTGGGGAGCTTTGAAATTTATTCCTCCCTCGGCCCATCTTACAGCTATTAGTCCTGTACAAATTTGAGTTTGTTGGTGTAGAAACTGTAATCGCACAGCAAAGATACAGCCACCCGCCCCCCCCCCCCCCAAGCTCATCTTGTCATCTCGTGGCTTTGCCTGTGCGGGCACAGTACATACCGATGAGCACCCACTCATCTTGCACGTGTAGAGTCGCCATTTTGCCATTCCGCAGAGGTACTGCAGACACTTGCTTCCTAGCAAACAGGGACTCGCCTCACTCGAGGCCTTGAGGAAGTTTAGGTCGTGATGGAACTCATGAACCTCCCGACTGGACCACGATTCTTAAAAGCAGTTCCTTCTCTACGATTCCTTGTCTACGATGTTTGTCTTGCAAGCAGGCCGCCTCACCTCCTCTTGGTCCCCTGTCACAGGTGAAAAGCCGTACAAGTGCACCTGGGAGGGCTGTGACTGGAGGTTCGCGCGCTCGGACGAGCTGACCCGCCACTACCGGAAGCACACCGGGGCCAAGCCGTTCCAGTGCGGGGTGTGCAACCGCAGCTTCTCGCGCTCCGACCACCTGGCCCTGCACATGAAGAGGCACCAGAACTGAGCCCCGCCGCGGCCCGCCGTGCCTATGCAATTCACACTGACGCTGTGCAGTTCATTTGGCAAAGTTTTAAACGGCAAACTTAACTACGTATATAAAAAGAAAAAACAAAAAACTGGAAATGTATATTTTGTATATTTGACGAAACAGGGAATACATTGTATGAATACCAAAGTGTTTGGTCCTTTTAAGAATCTGGAATGCTTGCTGTAATGTATATGGCTTTACTCAAGCAGATCTCATCTCATGACAGGCAGCCACATCTCAGCGTGGGCAGGGGGGTGGGGGTTGCAGGGTGTGTTTGCAGTGTTTTTACCTAAGCACCATCATTTAATGTGACAGTGTTTAGTAAACAAGTCGGTTGGCAGGCACAGGAAGAAGGCTGGGTTGTATGTCAAGATTTTACTTGACATCGAGTAGGGTTTTTTTTCAATATTAGGTAATTCCTTAGAGGTGCGCACCCCAGCGTACCTGGCGATTCACAAATAGCCATTGAACAAATGTGGGTTTTTTGTTTTTATATGAGTTGCCTCTATTTGCTATTCGAAATTTTGTAAATATGCAAATCAGCTTTGTAGGTTTATTACAAGTTTTCTAAGATTCTTTTGGGGGAAAATCATAAATAATTCTGTTTGAAAATAAACCGTGAATACATTTACAGTTAGAATTTGTGGTAAGTTACCTCTTGAAACCTTACCAAATTCATTTCTTTCGGAGGAAGACATAATCATTCAAATGAACTTAAAGCAGATTCCATGCACTGATTAAAATAGGGTGTTTATTTTAAATATGAAAGACATTTTATATGAATTGTGAACTCAAGAGTGCAAAGATACGATACACAAAAGTCAAACCTCTTACAATAAGCTAAACACAGTATCTTTTTAGAAAAAGAAAGACTTATGTAGCTCTCACATGGCGTTGTTGGATTTACGATACAGTTTTCATATCCTGAGATGTTTGCTCGTGCAGTACTGTGGTTAAATGCCAATTTATGTGGATTTTGCATGTAATATACAGTGAGACACAGTAATTTTACCTAAATTACAGTGCAGTTTAGTTATTAATCATTGTTAATACTGACTCAGTGTCTGCCTTTAATTATAAGTGACATGTAGAAAACTTAAGGAAACAAGTGCTACATATATGCAATGTAATAGAAATGTGATGCTGATGCTGTTAACCAAAGGGCAGAATAAATAAGCAAAATGCCAAAAGGGGTCTTAATTGAAATGAGAATTTAATTTTGTTTTTAAAATATTGTTTATCTTTATTTATTTTGTGGTAATATAGTAAGTTTTTTTAGAAAATTTTCATAACTTGATAAATTATAGTTTTGTTTGTTAGAAGAGTTGCTCTTAACGTGTAAATAGATGACAAACGGTGTAAATATTTTGTAAGGCTTCAAAATGTTTATACGTGGAAACATGCCTACATAAAAAGCATAAATTGGTTGCTGTTTTGCTTCTTTTCCCCTCTTATTTTTGTATTGTGGTCATTTCCTATGCAAATAATGGAGCAAACAGCTGTATAGTTGTAGAATTTTTTGAGAGAATGAGATGTTTATATATTAACGACAATTTTTTTTTGGAAAATAAAAAGTGCCTAAAAGATTCATGTCGTGCCTTCCTTCTTCACCCATAATAGCAAAAAAAGCAAATTCCATTCCCAAAACTATTGAAAAGGCTCTGTCTTATCAGGGCAATAAAATACCAATAAAACCCCGATTCCCACATTGAGCCAAAGCTACCTTTGTTTAAGACAAAAGAAATGGATTTGTTTTAAAAGTATGATTACAAGTGTGAAGGGAGATAAGGTTCGTGAATGCTGATTTTTTTTGGTCACTACACAGACACATACTGCATTAATCTTCTCAAGATCAGTAGCTGAAAACCGTAGAGGTAACTTGCATATGCTGGTTTTATTGTCGGGAAAATAAAACAAGAATGGGACTTTTAACCTTTTTTTTTCCTTTTTAGAAGAGAAAATGATCACTGGAAGTTTATTTAATCCAGTAGCAACAAGCACACCAAGGGCTTGGTTTTTAATACCATCCTTGAATAAAAAGAAATGGGGCTTCTTAGAAATGGCTGGTTCTAGGACTAGGTTAGGAAATGGACCAAATGTGCCTGGAGCATCTTCCAGCACCAGAAAGTAAGGAAGTCATTGAAATCTCACAATATAAAGAAGGAATGAGTTGTAACCCAAAGGATAAAATAGCCACCAGCTCATACTGAAGTAAATGATTGATTAAATAGGAAAAAAGAAATCTGCAGAATCCCAATCAATTTTTATAGGTACTTTACCCTCAGAGGTAGAGCATAACTCCCCACTCCTTAAGTGTGTGTTGCACAGTAGGCAATGTGGCCTAGAGGGGAGACGGAATAACTGCAGCGGCAGAAACCCGCCCAACCCCCTCAGGCTGGTGGTCAAGGTCCACCTCGACAGTGATGAATCATGTTGATAGTACATACCCTTGATTTGATGTGATGAGAAAGGAACTTTGTCTCTGCTGTCTTCCTCCTAAAAACATGGTAACCTCGGTCCAATCGACAAAGCCCAACTTTGCATTCTACTTAAACGCGTTCTACTTAAAATACCAATACTCAGTACTGTCAGGGTCTTGAAAAACAAAATATGAGAAATTATCACAGCCAAAAGAAGCCTGAGGAGACATGACTTAAGTGTAATATAAACTAACTGGGATTCTGGAACAGAAAAAAGACATTAGGGAAAAACTGAGGAAGTCTGAATGAAGTATAGAATGTAATGTATCAGCAATATTGGTTCATTATGATAAAATGTATCCTACTAATGGAAGCTGTTAACAGGAGAACCTGGTGGTGGGGTATACGGGAATTCTGTATTATCTTTGCAGTAATTCTATCAAACTTCTTGAATAAAAAGTTTATTTTTAGAAAAGTGAAGGAATGAATGCATGTGACTATTACGTATGTTCAGTAAATGGGGAAATCCCTGATGTTGTCGGAGCTAAAGTGAAAATTGCAGTTATATAACTTGGCATCGTAAGTTTATTCAGCCTCTCATCACTTGACTTCTCATTCTTCCCTGTCATTCAAGTATTATCTAGCTGAAGAACACTGCACAATTCATTCTCTAGCCAGAACTTTTCATTCTTACGTGAGGGGGAAAACATAATTTGTTTGGTTTAAAGTTTATTTCTAGAAATTGAGATAGAAAGTGAGGCTGCGGGCGTCTTGAAGCAGAGACAACTCCATGTGTCCAGAAACAAATCGGAGATGTCTCCGTATTCAGTTGTAATTGAGAATTGTATGAATGCAGAAGTTTTCTTGTAAGGAGAAACCAGTCTTGCTTTGGTTCCCAGCACTTCATTGTATTTAACTTCCTAACACAGAGCACGGCTGTTTGCAGTTCGCTTTCCCTCTCTGAACCTTTTCTCCCTTTCGTAGGCTGCCCTTTCTCAGGCCAGCTACCTGTTCCAAGTCCTTGTCTGCCAAAGCTGAGCTCGGACCCTTCAGTCTTTATTAGCTACACTCCCTGGAACTTTATTAGTTGGAAACATTGCAATGTTTTAGCATTTGAATTTTTTTCCAACCTCTGTCGTATGTTTTTTCTTCCTCAGATTGTCAAATCCTTGGAAGAAGCACCACTTCCTAGATTGTCTTACTGCTTTTATTGATTGATAAATCAGACATCCAAAAATAACTTTATGGTGCTGTGTGAATTGTCTTAAGCCCTGAGCATTTGAATCAGTCTAGTGTTGGCCAAATTTCCTCTTCGTGTTGCACTGTTGGTATAGCATTGGTGCTGGATTTTTGATCAGGAGTGGGGCTGTGAAATTGTGATTATAGCATGAGCAAACAGGCAATGCCCTGTGAATTTTTTAATATTATGAGTGAATTTTCAGGGGAGAATTATTTTAGATAACGATGCTTAACACACTTTTCAAAGCTGCAAATAATTTAATTGCTGATCATTAACACGTCCATTACGTGAATGTCTGGTTTCAGACACATTCTGGCCAGTCTCTTGATAAACAAGCTACCCCAACTAGACCAAGATTGAGTAATGCACCCAGTTCCAATTGGCCAGAATGCAATTATGTAATTTGATTTCAAGTCAGTAATGCTCTGAGTTTTAACTGCAGTTAGTTTTTATTCTCTCCACCCCTAACCCCAAGTTATCTTGTTTGGTTTTGCTTCCTTCTGTCTTCATTCCTATGTTGCGGCTTGTGTAAAGTGCATCTCTTCGTGGCATCCAATTAGAGAATCCTTAGATAAGCATGACCTGGCCTGCCTACATAAAAATGTTCTTCAAAATCTAGCTAGATTCCTTTTCCTATCTTCAACTAAGCCCACCAGAGCTCTTTGGATTAACTCATGGGACATAACATAACAAAGAAAGGCTTTATTCTCCATTACTAAATCTGGTCTCTACTTTGAAGTTGACCAAATTCCTTCTTTGGTTATATTCTTCACTGTAGTGTTAAACTAATCAATAGGAGACTTTTAAATTTTATGTATTTCTTTACTCATACCAGAGTTACAGGTGACAAAACCTGGCAATTGTGTAACACTCATTTTAACAGTGACTATTAAGGGGGAGAAAACATAATAAATCACACGAGAGCTCTGTGTGATCAGAAGGGTTTGTTCTATGAAAACTTAGAATTTTCCTTTTTCTAATACACCAGTAATCTTTATTTTGTCTATTCCTCTCAGTTCATATCACCTCATAAAAGCATTTGGGGGTCATGGAAATGGTAATATTCTTGAATCAAAAGTAAAAGCTTAATGCCATTTGGCCACTGAGGATATTTGAATGATGATCTATCTATCTACCTATCTATCTATCTATAATTTAATAGGAAACCAAGACGCACATATGGGCTTCTAGGTAAAAATGGTGGATTATACGTGCATCTCATTTTGTAGCCGCCTAAAACCCACTAAAACGAAGGCCTTTTTCCTCCAAGGAGAAACCTATGAGAAAAAAACAAACAAACAGGGAAATAAAGACACTAGCAATCCTATGGGAGCTGGAAAGAGCCAGGTAGAAGAGGCAACAAGCTGAGCCGAACTGAAAGAGCTAAATCTTAAAGTGGTGGAGAAAACCAGGAACTAACCCATTTCCAACCCCCACATAAGTCCCCAAATATCTCAGGAATTCATCACATGGAGTACTTCTGGAAGTGAAATGAAAATATGATTGTTAACAATTTGTCTAAGAAGCTGTTAATTCCTTGGTGTCTCTCTCTACACCTCCACTCCAGCATACACTGTGAATTGGAGTAACCAACTAGTCTCCACCCCAGCAGAAGTATGGAGGTTCCTGTGCTTCTTCACTGGAGAGAGTAAAGACAGAGGGTCTCCCCATTAGTAGACAACAGGCCCAGCTGAGGATAGGAATGTCAAACAGAAAAAGGGAGAATTGAATGAATGTGCATATTGGTTGCTGGAACCTGTTCCTCTTGTCTTCCCCATTTGGTTCCCAGGATGCTGGAGACATATCTTTATCCTCCAGGCAGGAGGCTGGAAAAGCCTTCAGAATAGACCAGCCTAGTAGGAAAGGTCTGAATATACTGAAAATTCCAAGTTCTCCGATAAAATGGCTTTGTCGGATTACTCACAGAAACCCACAGAAACTTCACACACATGCTCAGAGCTTCCAATCTTTGGTCCCTCTCTATAAAATATAGGCAGACAATCAAGAACTACCAGATATCCGAGGAAACCATCTAATAGGAAAGATAGAGATAAAGCAGAGAAGAGCAATTTGGGCAAGACTATGTAAGGTGGGTGACATCTTAAAAAGAAGAGGTAGTGTTAATAGCCTCAGGGATAGAAGATACTAGAAGTATGAAACAGGATATTCTAAATAACATGCAGAGAACACAAAATTAAAATGGATCATCTGGGAGCAGAAAGGAGGTAATCATAATTGAACAGAGAGATGTAAAAGAAGACCAGTAAATTAGAGTCCCAATCTAAGAGACTCGTCTAATCAGAAGTTCCAGAAAGAATAGAAGAAACAGAGACAGGATTAGAAACTGAGAAAATAATTCAAGAAAATTCCTTAACAACCAAAGGATATGAATTTCAAGAGTGAAAGGCTTTTGAGATGCCCTAACACACCAGTGCAAATAGATCCACGTCAGTATGAAATTTCAAAACTTGGGGCCAAAAAGAAGTTCCTAAAACTCCCAAAGAAAGGGAAAAAGTCATATACAAAGGAAACTGAATTGCTTCAGACTTTGTATCAGTGACATTGGAATCTGTAAGACAGTGAAGAAATGCCTTTAGAATTTTGAAGAGAATTTTTTGTTTTAAGATTTAATTTTTTTTTTTTTTTTTTTTTTTTAAGTAATCTCTATACCCAACACGGTGCTGGAACTTATAGCCCTGAGATCAAGAGCCACATGTTCCATCGACTGAGTCAGCCAGGCACCCTGAGAAATTATTTTTAATCTAGGATTTTATACCCAGCCACACTATCGAGTGTGAGGAAAGAATAAAACGTGTTTTTGGTTTTGTTTTTTTTTTTGACATGTGAGGTCTCAAGAATTTTACTTTTTTACTGCTCAAAAAGTCTTCACTTCACCAAAATGAGGGAATAAACCAAGAGAGACCATGGGGTAATGGAAATGGGAACGTGCATAGATAAGATGGAAAGAGAACCCTCAGAATGAGGTGAGAAGGGAGCAAAGGGTCCCGGCTGTATAGTAGACAGACAGCAACCAGCTAGGTTAGAACAAGTGAAAAAAATCTCTGGAAGAATCTTCTCCAAGATTATGAAATTAAATAGAACATCGGATACATCTGAATGCCTTTAAAGACATTTAGGCCACAGGGTGGCAAACTACGGCCTGAAGTCCAAATCCAACTTCAGGCCTAATTGTTTTCTTTCCTGCTTGTGAGCTACAGGGGTTTTTACATTTTTAAAGGGTTGGGGAAAAATAAACAACAGAAACTATGTGAACCACAAAACCTAAAGTAGTTACAGTCTATCTCTTTTACAGAAGTTTGCTGCCTCCTGATTGAGACAACTGGTGCAGATTTGGGATTTTAATTAGACATCTGTGTATAGGAAACCAAACAAAAACTTACCACACACACACACACACACACACACACACACACACACACACAAATACCATGATTAATTCCACGTAAAACAAAAAGTTGTACAGCTGAAGAGACGGCAGTGTAGACATGTAGAACCATGGAGGTAAACACTGAGGATCAACTAACATGGTTGAATGTGGATGTCTCCAGGGATGGGGTATGGCCAAAGGAAGGAAGGTGGGATTATTGATTTTTCATATTGAACATTTAGAACAATATTTGTGCATAATTTTGATAAAAGTAAACGGGAGCAGAGGAGGAAAAGGAGGAAAGGAGGACGATAAGTTGATAAGAAAGGATTATATGCATACTCCATGGTTCTTTTGGAAACGGCTCAATAATTCTGAATGATTGACTGTACCTCCCCTAGCATCAAGCCCACCTATGGTAGTTTTTATGAAAGGAAGCTTGGTTTCTAATATGAAGCTCTGCATACAATACAAAAGAAAACTGGAGTGTAGTTCAGAAGGACTTAAATATAATAATATTTGGAGGTTCTTTATTACACAAAATGGTTCAAAGCAGTCTGCATTGAGGCAGTAGTGTTGGGGTCTAGCATTTATAAAGCACAGAGATGTACAGGAAGATGTTATCTTGAAAAAAGGCACAGGGAAGAATAATTTTTCCCTATGTTACTGAATTTTCCACATTGGTGTTGGCACAAGGTAAATGCTCATTAAATATGTATTGACTAAATAAAAGAATCTAAAAATACTTCCTAAACACAAAAGAAGTATTAAGTATGTTAGACTAAAAAAAATTAGGGTGATCTAAATCTGAGTAAAAAATATAAGCACTGGTCATGAATTCTCACCAGAAATTATTCTCACCAGAAAACCTCTTATTCTGTGTTACAGTAAGAAATGCCTTGAATCAGTATGAGAGCATTTTAAAGTTTGAATATTATAAATTGCAGTATTTGACAATATTGCTCTGCTGAATAATGGATATGCTGGATCTACATAATAGGATTCAAAGCCACCTTTGAAATCTTTTGGATGTAAATGATTTATCTTGTTAAGTACATCAATTACTTACTTGCTTGAAAGATAACAAAGATAAAAAATTATGAGGTGATATTTATTCCTCTTTGACCCTAAAATGAGCAAAGAGAATAATACACTCTGTGTTTACATAGAAAAGTTTACCTGAGAAATCACAACTCTGGAAAAATCAGTGATTAATCACCACCACACCAATGTGAATTAGATTAGTAACTTGTTTTAGATCTACTTGTGAAGACATCTAAATGAAAGCATGAAAATAATGCTGCTAACTTTCTGTGTGGCTGAGGGATATGTGTCTTCACTTTTAAAGAAAAACATGCTCAACTGTACTGCAAAAAAGTCACCTTTTATTTAAAGACACTGTTCAAACCTTAAGGTTTAAAATAAAGAAATGACTTCCACAAAAATTAAACCATGACATTCTAAATTCTTGGGGGGCTGTATTTTATCTGTCTTTGTTTTCTTTTCCTTTTTAAAAAAATTTTTTTAACTTTTTTTTTTTCTTTTACTTTATTTAATTTACATCCAAGTTAGCTTATAGTGCAACAATAATTTCAGGAATAGATTCCTTAATGCCCCTTACCCATTTAGCCTGTCCCCCCCCCCCCAACCCCTCCAGTAACCCTCAGTTTGCTTTCCACATTTAAGAGTCTCTTATGTTTTGTTCCCCTCTCTGTTTTTATATTATTTTTGCTTCCCTTCCCTAATGTTCATCTGTTTTGTATCTTAAAGTCCTCATATGAGTGAAGTCATATGATATTGGTCTTTCTCTGACTAATTTCACTTGGCATAATACCCTCCAGTTCCATCCAGGTAGTTGCAAATGGTAAGATTTCATTATTTTTGATGATGTTTATTTATTTTTGAGAGAGAGAGAGAGCGAGAGTGAGCAGGGGTGGGGCAGAGAAAGAGGGAGACACAGAGTCCGAAGCAGGCTCCAGGGTCTGAGCTGTCAGCACTGAGCCCGACACGGGGTTGGAACTCATGAACCATGAGATCATGAGTTGAGCCGAAGTCGGCTCCTCAACCGACTGAGCGACCCGGGATCCCCTTTCTTTGTTTCATTTTCTGATGCTGTCAGGAGTGAAGGGGGCAGGCTGTCTAGAGAAATCTGTCTGAGGAAGACAATGACTAAGACCCATGTGCATTCCTGTGCTAGAAGATTATGATTTCTTTATTCTTCACAGAAAGTTTTTCCTCCTATCTCTGTTAAAAATGGCACGAAACAAAAGCCCCAAAACAACCGTAATAATTTTCTGTTAGACACAAAAGGCTTGCAAGTGTAACCTACTGTTGGAAATACTATCAATGCTTCTTGGAATTTTAATGGCTTCTAGGCTGTGAACTCAGACTCACACTCCTCCAGGTGATTGATGAAACTGGAAAGCCCGGGGTGCTGCAGCAACTTTTCCAGTTTTACCTTTACCAGGACTCACAGGAGGTGGTGGAGAAGCAGAGATCTTATGGGATTTCAGGACCGAATTACACATGCCATCATTGTAACGGGGGTGGGGGGGTGGCGGTGGGCAAGATAATCCCCATTCTGCTTCCCCACAAGATTTCATAAATTCTACACAAATATAAATAGGAGCTTCAACTGGCTACATTTACAACTGCAGGTAGCATCCTTGGAGAGACACTCTGGAGGTCTTGAATGCTGGTTTGGCCATTATAAAAATTTCCACCAAATGAGCAGATTATTATGAAACTGAAAGGGCCAATAGCACTTCAAAGATGTTCCCCCTTAAGGCTTACCTATCAGAATGCGAAGTATTTATTTGTTGAAAGACGTGTTAAGTTTCCTGCCTTGACAATGTGATTGTTCTGAAATTGCTGGCAATGCTAATGTTTTGGCCCAAAGTGAAACAAATGGGGAGATTTTGTCTGATGTTTTGTTTTTTCAAACTGCTTATAATCCTGGGATGGCATCAGATAAGCTCTGTCTGAAAACCTAAAAATTGAAAATAAAGCCAGATACTTGGGGATAATAAGAAAGAAATGAAAATTGTGATATGCCAGGTATAAAGTACTTAGATCTTCTGGGCAACTTACTAAGACTATTTTCCTTTGAGAAAATTAGAGATGTTTTACAAAGGTACTTTTTCCCTGCTAATTTATTTAAATTTTGCAAGTGTTTAAAGCAAGAATGAGGGCTGCTTGGGTTGTTCAGTTGGTTGAGCGTTCAATTTTTGATTTTGGCTTGTGATCTCATGTTTGGTGGGTTTGAGCCCAGCAACAAGCTCCGTGCTGAAGTATGGAGCAAGCTTGGGATTCTCTCTTTCTCTCTTTCTCCCTCTCTCTCTGACCCTCCCATGTGCATGCTCTCTCTTTCTCTCTCTCAAAACAAATAAATAAACGTAAAAAAAAAAAAAAAAAAAAAAGCTGGGGCGCTTGGGTGGCTCATTTGGTTGAGTGTCCGACTTCAACTCAGGTCATGATCTCAAGGCTCGTGAGTTCGAGTCCACATCAGGCTCTATGCTGACAGCTCAGCGCCTGGAGCCTGCTTCAGATTCTGTGTCTCCCTCTCTCTGCCGCTCCCCTGCTCCCTCTGTCTCTTTCTTTCTCAAGAATAAGTAATAAATAAATAATAAATAATCACATTGCCTTCTGGGGCTTATAACATACATGTAATACATTTGACAAATATAGCAAAAAGCAGGGGCATGGTAAATGGACTCACATGGTTGCAAAGTTTCTGTATTTTACATCAAGTAGTACAATAGTAACTCCAGACTGTGAAAAGCTAAAGATGTATCCTATAGTCCCTAGAAAAGCCAGTAAGAAAATACCAAGAGATATAATTAAAAAGAAGGCAGAGGGGTGCCTGGTTGGCTCCGTCAGTTAAGTGCCAACTTCGGCTCAGGTCATGATCTCACAGTTTGTGAGTTCGAACCCCACGTCAGGCTCTGTGCTGACAGCTCAGAGCCTGGAGCCTGCTTTGGATTCTGTGTCTCACTCTCTCACTGCTCCTTTGTCACTCGTGCTCTGTCTCTCTCTGTCTCTCAAAAATAAAACATTAAAAAAAAAAAAAAAAAGAAGGCAGGAAAGTAGGAAGAGAGGAACGACAACAAAAAACCCCAGTGGGGACACACAGAAAACAGACAGTAAAGTGGTGGGCCTGCAACCTAACATATTAGTGGTTACATGAAATGTTAATGGACTAACAAGCTACAAACAGACGTTTTTCCTTAAGAGTTAAAGATTTAAATTCACTTTTGGAGCTGGTTATTCCTTATTTTTAGGAACAAAAATCCCAAACTAACAACTCTGGATAGCCCTCTTAGTTACATGAATGTAAAGCAAGGATCTACCTGTTGTTCTGGGGTAAATTTTGGATGTAGCTTGTTATTGATCATCTGATCCTGGATCTCTTGCCTTATAGCCACCAGCAAGAGCTTAACCAGAGAAGAGCTGTAACACTTGGGACTCAGCACGTTTGTCTCAGGTTTCTCTGGACAAAGGGCTACCACAAAGGAGAGTGACATCGTCTTTCTTTTTGAAAAATCAACAGTTTGATTTCCAGAACTACATCTCTATACGTACTCTATGAGGTGTAGCCGTCATACCATGACGGTGGGCAGCAGTGAATCAAAGATAATGCAGTAACAGTGACCAGGAGAACTGAGATTTGTTGAAACAAGAAGGGGCCAATTCTTGGATGGTGGTGGTCAAAATGAATCTGGGCTCAGGTGATTAGACACAATCTTGTCAGTTTGGTGGTCACAACCAAAGAGTGTGTTGAAAACCAGATAGTCTGGGTGGCTCAGTCGGCTGAGCGTCTGACACTTGATTTCAGCTCAGGTCTTGATCTCAGGGTTGTGAGATGGAGCCCTGCATCAGGTTCCTTGCCAGGCATGGAGCCTGCTTAAGATTCTCTCTCTGTCCCTCTACCACTTGCATGGGTGCGCGCGCTCTCTCTCTCTCAAAAAAATTTAACTTAAATTAAAAACAAACAAACAAACAAACAAACAGGCAGTTTGTCAGACATAATCAGCATGTGCTGTGTGCCAGGGTACTGTCCCAAGTTCTTTAACACACATTACCTATCTTACTGGTAATCCTGTAACGTGCTTATTATTACAATATCAATTTCATATTTAATTTATATTTATATTAATGCTCATGAAGGTTAACTGACTTGTTTTTCCTCATGGAATCATGGCCGGTAGGAGACATAGCTGGGTGTTCTGATTTCAACTCCTTGACTCTTCGCAACAGCATACCTGTCTCAAGAGTCAGGAGACTCACTCTAAGTTTAGGGCAGCCATCAGGGTCAAGGAATTAGGGACATTGGACATGGAGGTGACTTTCAGCTCATCTAGAGAGCTTCCCAGGCTCTCTTTGGGGCAAGAGTCCATTCCAGGGAGCCTGCCTGGGCCTGCCAAGAGCAGCAGGTGAGCCCTGATAAGTGGATTAATCTGCCCAGAGAGGGAAGTGCAGATCCTGACTGTGCCTTGGAACGGCGGTGGAGGATCCGAGCTGCCATGTATAGGAACAGACCCCAGAGCTTGTATGGGCCTCGAGGGAATGCTTTGTCCACTGACTTGAAAAAACTTCAGCCAAGCCAAATAATACAAGTCACTGTAGGAGCAGAATGACAAGCACATTCCTTGAGATTATACCTAAAAGGGAAGCAAGAATAAAGGGAAAGTGGGGGATGTTCCCAGGCCTTTGATCTTGTCTACCTGCCACAGGCCTCTCCTCCCCCTCCAAGAAACTTCCTGAGGCAGGAAATGGTGACATCACCCTGTGTTTGTCAGCACTCTCCAGTTCTGAGTCATCAGGATTGTTGGCATGGTTTTCCAGAAGATTTCCAAGTAGATGATTTACTCCCCTTTTAGGGGCTTGGCATTGTGTTGGGCAACTGTCACTCAATGAACTGCCAGACTTCCATTCAGTGTGGGATTTCCTCCTTGGAACATCATTCAGGAGCCTCATAAGCAGTATCTTCTAACTCCTTTTTAACACTGTCTTTATATTAACTAACTCTAAGTTGGGTGGACGAGGTAATAAAAGTAGAATAGGGTTTTCAATTATTGGTTATTCCAAACAGTGTCATAGGAGACATCTTTCTACATAAATGTATGCAATATGGTTGAGTGTTTCTTTTTTTCTTTTAAAATTTTTTAATGTTTATTTTTGAGAGAGACAGAGACAGAGACAGAGTGTGTGTGGGGGGGGGAGGGGCAGAGAGAGAGGGAGACACAGAATCCAAGCAGTCTGCAGGCTCTGAGCTGACAGCACAGAGCCTGACGCGGACTCGAACTCACCAGCCGTGAGATCACGACATGGGCCAAAATCCAGTGCTTCACCTGCTTAACCGACAGAGCCACCCAGGCACCCAGGGATGAGTGTTTCTGTAGTACAGATATTTAGATGTAGAACTGGGGGGTCATGGGATACAAGCATTGATGTTGTTTTATCATTTTAAAAACCCTTTTATTATGGAAATTGGAAAGCAAATATAAAAGGAGAGAGAACAATATAATGAACACTCATTTAACCCTTTATGTAGCTTTCATAAGTATCAATTCACAGCCGACTTTAATTTCTTTCTCCTCTTGCCTTTTTCCTTGTCTTCCCTCCCCTTGAGGGCATAATTGCCTTGATTATCTTAAAGCAAATCTCGGACATCACATAATTTCATTTGTAACCATTTCAGTATGCATAACTTAAAGATTATTCCTTTTTATTTACTTATTTTTAGTTTTTTTCAAGATTTTATTTTTAAATAATCTCAATACCCTACATGGGGCTCGAACTCACAACCCCGAGATCAAGTGTCGCATGCTCCACTGCTGAGCCAGCCAGGCACCCCAAAGACTATTCCTTTTTAAACAAACAGAACCACAACACCTTTTTCACACTTCAAAAATTAATGATATCTTACTATCATCCTGATATGTCATTTTAAGTCTGAGTAGGTTCTCAAAAATTGTCCTGCAAAAAAAAAAAAAAAAAAATACTAATCTATCTTTCCACCAACAGTGCTGTTCTGGGGCACAGAATTCTGGAGGGAAAGGCAGGGTACAAGGGAAGGAACTTGCATTAGCCAATGTTGAAACGTAGAGAACGACACCGAGAAATGGCACTGTGGCAAGAGCGGAAGCTGAACCCACCAGTGCTTCTGTGAGCTCTCATACACTTAACTCCCCTAAAGAACAGTCTTGAATAACAGACAACATCAAAAGGCAGCTGTGCTTTTCTCAGAATAAAACAGCTGAGCCAAACAACCAAAACCAAACAGCTGTACTGCCTTTGGATTTAGTGTTACATTAAAATTAGATGGTTTCTTTCTCTAGCCTTTTTTTTTTTTTTTTTTTTTGGCAGAAAGAAACAATTGAAGAGTTTTATTTCAGACATAAATGTTATGTTCGAATCATTTGCACACAGCCCACAGTAAAACGTTAGTTATTATGGAAATTTGACTGATCGCATTGTCACTCACGAGTGTAGACCCTCTCTGTAGTGTTTTCATTATTCATACTACTTAATTATTTAGAATTTGCCTGTGTACAGTGAACATTTATGATCCAGAAGTAGAGGTTCAGTTGTCAATTTTTCAGATATTTTATTTGTAAAAAATATGAAAACATTCTGTTGGATTAAAACAACTTAAACTTCATTTTTAAACTGGTACTAATTCTTTTCCTTTATAGAAAAGCTAATTATTATCCATCAATCTAAATCGAATAGAACCAGGCAGGCAAAGAACAATACAAAACATTGTCTTAATTCTCCCTTACAAGAAGCCCATAACCTTCCCCCCAAAAGGTAATACTATGCATTAAATTTTTACATTATAAAAAATTACATGTCCTTTGTGGAAAACAGAGGTAAGCTGAAAAAAGAAAATAAAGATTCCTATTTCTTCTTCTCCAGGTATTTCTTCTCCAGGTATTAACCTGCTACTCTATGCTAGACATAGCCACTCTCCAGATCCTGCCATTCGTAAATCCATTTTGCAAATTCAAGGTTTCTACTCAACATTCTCTTCTGTGATCTGCTTTGTTTTCTACATATGTCAGGATAATTTTTCCGTGTCATTCAACTTTTTCACAATGCAATTAACATAGTTCCACAAAAACATTTTTAACCTTTTTCTCCGTATGTGTACAGTTTGGGTGTGAAAATATTTAGAAGCAGGCAGGAGAAGACGGACTTCAGACCAATGCTGCTCATATTATCTGTGCTGAACGACCAGTTCTTAAAATTTCCAATCCATTGTGGGCTGATAATTCTGAAAAATAAGGTAAAAATAAGAAAGGTAAAAATACTAACAGAAAAAAAAAAACATTTTCAAGAAAAATTTGAAAAATTAATAGAAAAATGAGATAAAGGTGGACAAAGTACCAGCCCACATCTTTTATTGTTAGATGTGATAGATATAAAATTCCTCTGTGAAATTGTTACATGCATGTCTGAGTGTTTATTCTCAATATTTATATTGATACCACAGCCCAGTGACAGTTACGTGGACTACACTTTGATTACACTGCTTTATACTTTACCACGAACACTGAATAAATGTTTCTCTTCGTAGAGAGTCATGAATGGAAAGGTTAAATAATGCTATCAATTTGCTGTTTGAGATAAATACCGGCAACCTTCCACTTTCCACAAGAAGGCCCAGACTTCAAGAATGATTCCAGACTACTCTCTGGATGGGCCAACCAATAAAGAAGTCCAACATAGATCTTGCTTTTGTTGTGATTGATTCTTTTAAGCAGCTTTATTGAGGTGTAACTGACATACAATAAACTGCACATATTAAAAGCATTCAATTTGATAAGTTTTGACATATATACATACCTATAAAACTATCTCCACGATAAAGATAATGAACATATATATCAACCTAAAAAGTCTCTTACCCTCTTATAATTTTCTTCTCTTCCCTGCCCTGGGCACCCTCCCTTTCTCAGGCAACCACAGATTTGCTTTCTGTCACTATAATTTATTGTGAATTTTTACAAGTTTTATATAAATGAAATCATATAGCATGTACTCTTTTATTGTCTAGCTTCTTTTAATTATTTTGAGTATACATTATATAAATACTTTGAGATTTGTTCACATTGTATATATCAATATTTTATTCCTTTTATTGTTCAATAGTATCCCATTGTATGGAGAGACCACAGTTTCTTTATCCATTTACCTGCTGATAGACATTTGGTTGGTTCTAGTTTTTGTTGATTATAAATAAAGCTGCTATGAACATTTGTGTAGAAATCTTTGCATTGACATAAGCTTTTTCTTTTCTCCTGGGTAAATACCTAGGTGTGAAATGGCTCAATAATATGCTAAATGTATCTTAACTTAGTCTTTCTTTTTTTTAATGTTCATTTTTATTTTTGAGAGGGAAAGAGGGAGGGTAAGGAGGGAGTCAGAAGATCCCAAGCAGGCTTGGTGCGGACAGCAGAGAGACCGACGAGAGACTTGAACTCACGACCCTTGAGATCATGACCTAAGCTGAAGTCAGATGCTTAACTGACCAAGCCACCTAGTGCCCCACTAAATGCATCCTAAACTTTTTAAGAAACTGCTAAACTATTTTCCAAAGGGGTTATTTCATTTTATATCCCCACCAGCAGTGAATGAGAGTTTCAGTTACTCCACATCCTTTCCAACACTTGTTCGGTCAGTCTTTTTTAATTTTAGCTATTCTGTTAGATGAGAAGTGGCATCAGAGTGTGGTTTTAGTTTGCATTTCCCTGACGATTAATGATGTTGAACGTCTCCTCATGTACTTGCTTATTCGCTGTCATCAGTACAACTTCTTTGGTGAAGTATCTGTGTAAATTGTTGGCCCATTTAAAAAATTGTGTTATTTTCTTCTTAAGATTTCTTAATATAGTCTAGATACAAGTCAGATTTATCAGACATACACTTTGTAAATTTTTCTCCCAATCAGTGTCTTTTCTCTTCATTCTTCTAACATGCCTCCCAAAGAACAGAAGTTTTTAATTTTGATGATGAATTTTCAAAGTTATGACTGGTCCTAGCAGACTTGCCACCACTAGAAGAGAAGACAAGTTCTAGAATGAAAAAATAAGAACAAAATAATTCAGGAAGTACCTGGTGTTGTGAAGTCTCACCATCAACCACAGATGAGTGAACAGACAGGACAGCTGTTTTTTACTGAAGAGGGAACAGAGAGAATCTGTCTCAAGATCAGAAACTACAACCTCAACCCCTCCATTGGCTGTCCCATATTACTTGATATTAACTTTGGGAGGCAAGTTATGAGACTGTAGAGAATTTACCTCCTTAAAGTAGCAGTTTAGAAATTAAGAATGCCTGAAAATACTCTTAGATTTGGTTTATATGATTGAGGATGACTGTAAAATAAGCCACTGTATTAGTTTGCTAGGCTACCATAACAAATAACACAGACTAGGTGGCTAAAACAACAAAAAATTATTGTCTCGTAGTCCTGGAGGCTGGAAATCTGAGACTAAGGTGTTAGTAAGCGAGGTGATGCCTTGCTCCTTGGAATGTCGATGGCTTCATACATGGTCTTCCCTCCGTATATGTCTGCACCTTAACCTCTCCTTAAAAGAACAAGTGTCATACTGGATTACGTGTCACCCTAATGACCTCATTTAACTGTAATTATTGCTTTGAAGACCCTACCTCCATGGCCCCTGCGTAGCTCAGTCAGTTGAGCTTTGACTTCGGTTCAGGTCATGATCTTGGGGTTCGTGGGTTCGAGCCCCGTGTCAGGCTTCTGTGACAGCTCAGAGCTTGGAGCCCACTTCGGATTCTGTGTCTCCCCCTCTCTCTGCCCCTCCCCTGCTCATGCCCTGTCTCTCTCTGTCTCTAAAAATAAATAAATGTTAAAACAAACAAACAAAAAAAAGACCCTATCTTCAACTACAGCCTCAGTTTGAGGACTTCAAGATATGAATTTGGAGGGGACATAATTTAGCCCATAATACCCACCTAAATGAAAGGACACCTTCAGAAGGACTATATATTTTATTTTTGTTTTTGCTTTTGTTTTGTTTGAAAGATTTTTATTATTTTAAGTAATCTCTTAGTGTGGGGCTAGATGTGGGGTGGGACTAGAACTCACAACCCCAAGATCTAGAGTTGCACACTCCATGGGCTGAGCCAGCTAGACACCCCTGAAGGACTGTATTTTGAATCCATTCAGCACTGGTATAGGAGCAAAGTGAGTAGACTTTCTAAAGGACCCCAAGAATGTGCAACCCAGGTGGAATTAAGTAGTAATAATTTGTAAGCAAATCTGTATAACAATGTAGATGAATTATCTCTTAGTAACTTGCCCTGAACTTTTATTTTAAGGGGTGGAATTGTGTATAAATTTGTATTCACACTCTTTCCAGGCAATCAGAACAGGGGAGTATATGAGTTGGAATTAACCAGCCACCTTTACCTACATCAGGTTTTCTCTATCTTGACCCTACTGACATTATATTTATTTTTTATTTTTTAAAATTTATTTATTTATTTTAAGTAGGCTCCATGCCCAATGTGGAGCTTGAAATCACAACTTCGAGATCAAGGGTCGCATGCTCTGCCGACTGAGCTAGCTAGGTACCCTGACACTATTGACATTTTAGGCAAGACAATTCTTTGTTATGGGAAACTGTCCTGTACATCACAGGATGTTTATCTGCATCCCTGGCCTCTATTCACTAGATACTAGTATCTGTCTGGAGCAAAAATGTCTCCAGACAGACATTGCCAAATGTCTCCTGGGTGACAAATTGTCCCAGCTCAGAACTGATCTAGATAATATTTTTCTAGATTCTGAAAGAGAGTAACTCAGCCACTGGACAATATGAAAAAGAAAGAAAAAGTGATATTATGTGTGAACTGAAGTACAAGTGTCCAGTTTGGGCCCAGCATACAACATTTTGCAAAGTCTTTTCTATGTCTTCTAATTGAGCGACGTTAGCTGCTCAATGTCTCGTTGCTTTCCTCGACCCTACTTTTCTCTAAGTCTTGGGTATATAAAGATTTGCTACACATGCTTTCTGCCCCAGATCTTCTTTTCAGTGTTCCCTCTTTCTTGGGACCTGTCCCTTTGGATCATTTGCCTAAATCTGCTGGCTAAAGCTGGAAAGAATTATAGACGCTAGTGTTAAAAGCTGTCAAGAATTACTAGGCTAAATTTGCAAGTTGTGTTTGCCTTTTTAAAGAGGATGTTCTTTGTTAACTCGATGGAAGATTCTTTAAGTGAATTTCACGTAAGATGACATGTTGGGTGTAGAACATGAAATCTTCTCTCTAGGGGTTCAAATTGGATGACATTGGCCATAGTGTAACCTTACCAATGGGTAAGCCTTTCCAGAAAACACCTCTTGGTGAACCGTGAGTCATTCTCCCCCCTTTGTTAGCTGCTGGGCACTGAAGAAGTTAAGCAACACATTACAGGCTGTAAAATGGAGATAATAATAGTACTTGCCTTATAAGGTTATTATGAAGATTCAAAGAGATAATCCACATAAAGCCCTTAGAAGAGTGCCTAGCACTTACTGAGGGCCCCAAAATGTTAGCTCTTGTTATTTATTCATTAAATATATAGTGAATTCTGGCTTTGAACTAAGCATTGTGCAAGGTGATGTGGCAGAGTCAAAGATCAGTCACAGATTCAATATCAAAGAAATGATTAATGTATCAGTAGTATTACTAGCTACCATTTACTGAGCACCTCCCGTGGGTCAGCTTCTATGCTATGTGCCTTATATTCATTATTTTGTTTATTCTTCAAAAAGATCTTGCAAAATAGACCTCACTTTATCCTATTTTATAGATGAGAAACCCGAAACTCCTTGGGGTAAACAAAGTACCATAAATCAGCTATTTAGTCATGGATGTGAGATTTACGTAAGACCTGGTTGACGCCTAAGTTCCGCACTCTTCTCTGTGAGTCTATGGTCATAGAAGAGACACTGCACACACATCAAGTAGTGTACCACCTAGGAAAAAGTGCTATGTGCCTTAGGAGAGATATTGATAAATTGTGACAGGGATTAGAATAGGAAGAGATTTTTCCCTTCAGGGTTTTAGAGAAAACCCATAGGAGAGATATCATTTGGGCTGAATTTGCACGTGTGGAATTGGCAGGGTTGAGGTGGGTGGGAACATTCCTGAATATAAGAACAAAACCATACAACAGGAAATTGTGGTTTTTAAATGAGGAACAAGAGGGAGTTTGGTTTGACTAGAATTATGAAGGAAACACTAATCAGCTCTAGCTGGAACTATCGCCCCTTTGTTCTCCCTTTGACTCTCTGTGTTGTCCTTGTGAGGACTTGGTCCTCCATATATATATTGTCTGCATTACTAGGAGAGAGACCATCTTTCTAAATATGATCATGTTGCTCTACTGTACAGAATTCTTCAGTGTCTCCCCATTATCAACATGATAAATATCTAAATTTTAGAGCCTTCATAATGTGCCTCCAACCTACTGCCTGGTTACACCCACTTATATTTTCCCTCTTCCATGTTATGCCTAGCAATACTCAACCCAACTGGTGGTTCTTGTGTTCCCTGACTCTGTCCTTGTCTTCACACATGCGCTTTTTCCTTTCCCTTTCTTGTATGCCTGGAAAATTCCACCTTCATTCTTTGGTTTCAGCTCTTAAATTGCTTTCCTTGAAGCCTTCCCAGACATCCTCTATCTCCACCTCCAGGCAGAATTGGCCTATCATTTTAGGCACCCACTACATTGGGTATGTGATCAGTAAGTGATTATTTAATTATTATGATTAAATAATTTTAGTATGATTATTTAATTATGATTGATATGTTCTTCCATTTTTTACCTTTTTGAGGACAAAAGCCATGTCTTATTTTCTCTTCTGCATTCTCAAGTCTCCATACATAGCAAGGGTCCAATAAATGGCCCTTGAATAAATGAATGAATAAATGCATGACTGAATACTGGGAGAGTATTAGCAAGGAATTTTGAGGCTCTATCTTTGGAGATCTAGATGAACTAACTCAGTTCTCTTTATTTGTTTTATTTTGTTCTGCACTGGGGAACCAGGGAATATTTTTGAACAAGGGCCATTAATCTTGGATTAGTATGTAAAGCCTATAGGAAAGGCCAAAGTCAGAGAGATCAGGAGGCTGTAATAAAAACATGGGAGAAAGACAATGAAGACCTGAATTGGAGTAGTGTTAGAACATTTTGCTTTACCTTTTTAAAAAAAAAAAAAAAGATTTTATTTTTAAGTAATCTCTACACACAGCTTGGAGCTCGAACTTACAACCCTGAGATCAAGAGTTGCATGTTCTACTGACTGAGCCAGCCAGGCAAACCCACTTTACCTTTCTGATCAAGAAAAATTTTGTTGGGAAACGAAGTGAGCTTTCCATGTATCTTTTTTTTTTTTAATGTTCATTTATTTTAGTTTTGAGAGAGAGAGGGAGCATGAGCGAGGGAGAGGCAGAGAAAGAGGGAGAGAGAGTCCCAAGCAGGCTCCTGCTGTCGGCGTGGGGCGTGGGGCGTGGAGCCCGATGCTGGGCTCCATGTCACAAACTGTGAGATCAGGACCTGAGCCAAAATCAAGAGTTGGTTGCTCAACCGACTGAGCCCCCAGGTGCCCTTCCATTTATCAAACTTTTAACAAATACCCCAGAGCTTAAATAAGAAATTCCTAGATGCTCCTAGATGCTCCATTCTTCATGTTCATCTGTAAAATGAGATTGGAATTGATGTGTTTCAATTCCTTGTGGCTGATATGAGAGGATTTCACTGAGTTATGCTCCTTCAAGGCAGGGACTTTGAGCCCGTGGCACCTGCAGAACCTTGAACAGAGCTTGGCAGAGGGGTGCTCAACAGACGTTTGTTGAAAGAATGCCTTCTGTGTTGTCTTGTTCAGTTTAGTGGCTCTACTGTAATTGCTCCCATCTTCTCTCTCGTCCTCTCCATTCAGAGAAACGAGACCTTTGTCTCTGATACTTACTCTTTGATGGTGCCATTTCTCCAGCCTGTGTTGGCCTCTTTTGTCTCACTAAATCATACTGTATATTTTTCAAAACAAACAAACAAAAAGCCCATGAACTTTTCCCAGCTGAATCCAACCCCCTACCTTCCTCCGCTCTTTTCTGACTACACTACTGAACACCACTCGGTCGTCAAGAGGTAAATCAGGCGCTTGAAACCCGCTTACTGGCAGATTGTGAAATCCTTGAAAAAAGTCTTGGCTTTTTTAGTGAATCTTGCCCTAGGTCGTTGGTTCCTATATCTGGCCGGGTGTCATCATCAGAACTAGTTAAACATCTGCATTCCTGGTGCCATTCCATCTTTACTGTCTCAGAATTTAGGATGGGGTAGGGGCCTGAGGAGGACAGCAGGAAGCCCAGGAATCAAAATTTTAGTAAGTGTGCAGGTAATTCTGACATCCAGAAGGGTAGCCAAAACACTTGGTGTAAATGTCTTCCAGGGTAAGCAAAGGGGTGAGAGAGAAAGATATGTGCAAACTTTGGTGGAGACTGGAAGAAGAGAGGAGAGACCCTAGGCTTTGCTTAGTCTGACACTGCTTTTCAGGGTTATCTATGCATTTAAAATTTTATATCTACATTCTACATTTTCTTTCATGCTTTTCATGGCTAACACATACATGGAGTCTGGAGGCCCCGGAACTTGCTACTACATTTGTATTAAAGGCAGGAATTTCCATAAAAACGAACAGACCTAAATTCTTTTATCATAAAATCCTAGAAATGTTAGGAATCTTAAAGGTCTTTTAGTGGGACATGCAAATTTCTAAGACTACTTTAGATACCCAAAGGCTAAGCAATGACATCAAGATTAGCAATGCACATAATTGTGGTGAGTAACCCAAGTCAAGCTTTACCTGAGGCTTCCTGCCCCAGGCATTGCTTGTGGAGAGATCAGGGAGCCAGAGACTGAAAGCGGAAGGGGGCTAGCTAGATCTGGATGGTTGCACACAGGAAAATGAAAGGAAACAGGACTGTATACGGAGAACAGAAGGAGTGGGACAGGAGTATGGATAGACACAATCTTTCAGTACACACAAAGGAATTCATTCACTCCTTCACCAAACATTTATTAGTCATCTACTTGGAGCCAGATCTGATACTAGCCAGAGTTCCTGCCCTCAAAGAGCTCTCAATCTAGAGGACAGACAAATACACATTACAATAGAGGTGATAAGTCTTAACAATAGAGGCAGATACAAGGAGTAAGGTAAGGATACACTAAAATACTACAGCCCAAATAGCTCTTTCCCACTCTTTTTTTAAATGCTGACTTTCTTTTGTGTTTCTTTTCTTTAAAGGGGCGTTTCACTCCATGGGGGTGATGAATACACTTTGCCTTTATCTCCCTCTTCTACTCTCCCCTGTAATCGCAAAGCTATTGCTGGATGCTGTGGAGCAAAGGTATTACCTTGGTGTGATATAAAATGGCAACTGTGTCAATGTAGCTTTTGAGATATTTCAGGGATGTATTCGCTAGAAGCAAAAAATTAAGGAACAGGTTGAAGGTGCCCCAGACCTGTATCAGGGCAGAGATGTTCAGGGACAGGAGGAAGGAATTAATTGGAGTATGAGAAAGAAAAAAACATTATCCCAAACATGGAAATGGCTGCAATTAGGAAATATCAGGCAATATAGTTTAACCTGCATAGTGGAAGGTAAGCATTTACTGATTAGAAAGGGGGGGAATACATCTCAAAACATTTAATAAAGAACCACGTGAATCAGAAGAGCTACAGGAAATTTTAAGGATACCAGGAAAGATGTTACACTGTTAAAATCTACTGTTGTAATTGTTATATTAATTGAAAATTAATAATCAAATCGGTATAATCAGTGGTAAATTTAGTCTGAATGACACCCAATGATTAAATTTACTATGCAGCTATAATTTAGTTAGTTAATGCCAAATTCAAATAACATTTAAATAATAAATAGCTTCAAATAAAATGTAAAAGATGGTCCTGTTTTTTCCCCCCAAAGATTATATAAGATTTTTATTGCGATGGAATCCTAAATCATTTTATACAGCTTTTCATTTCTAACGGCTAGGTTGAATCTGTGCTACACAGATTTAGTTATTATTAGATATCTTGTAATTCAGCCCTTTCCACTGAAGTCAGTGCTTCCTTTTTATTTCTTTCTGCTCCTGCTGCAAGACAGGCACATGCTAGGCATTCAAAAAATAATCACTGACTGTTGAAAACCTTGACTAGATATGCAGACTCAGTTTATGCTTTTGATCTGTTATAGAAAAGAATAAAATATGGACTCAGAAATCCATAGCCACTTCGACACATTCATTCCCTCCCTCCCCCCAAGTACATATCAGGAAAATATTTGCACTCTCTGGACACATTTCTTCCGATAAAATTGAGATCACATTCAGGGTGCTTATTATAGGAGAGCATGCCTGCAACTCAGAATCCACTCCACGGGGCCTTTCGGCTGGATAAGCTGCAGAATGGCCTCAGTTCTCCCACATACTTCCCTGTTGCAATAATCAGTCACCTGGACTCTCAAGTGCGGCCTGGTTGCCATGGGCAGACTTGTTAGCATGCAAAAGATAGCACCTGTGATTGTACATATTGAAAATGCAATCGCAGGTGTATTTGCAAATTGGATTTTCAAGGGGGAAGTTTAAGCAAATCCTTTTGAAAGTGAATCCCTCCAAGGTGTGAGTAATGAAAAAACAAGAAGAAAAGTGACAATCAAAAACCTATTAAAATCTAGTTTCCAGAGAAGAATCTGACTGCCTAATGACATTTATGCTTTCATAGCTAGGCATTTAACAGTCATTTTGTGTCGGTTGCTGCCTTTATAAATGCACATGACAAATTTTTCAGTTCTCTGTTGCTGAGACCCTAATCCCCACCACTCTTGGGTGCTTGAAATGAGCTGATGGGCCTGGGAGATGAGGTTCTCTATCCCTTTGAATTTCTCCACAGGAAATTACAAAGATACCTCAGTCACCAATACATGAAGCCAATCACTTGTCCAATCCATTCATTCCATTTATTCTTGCTTGCTTTTATTCCGTCTTCGAAATTCAGGGTATATTATTATGGCAAAAAAAAAAAAAAAAAAAAAGACCAAACCAGCCAAGCCAAAATAAAGGCCAATGTTTGAAAACTTTAGACTTTGGGATAGCAATGGATTTCTGTGTCTAAACCAAAGGAAGAAATCGTTGTCACCAGAATCATCACTGCTACTTTTCATTTTCCTTCCTGTTTTGCTTCCCAAGCGTTTGCTTTCATGGAAAGGCCACTGCGCTCCTCCAAAAGTTTCAGCCTAACTCTTCCGTTTGGTAGCTGGACTCTGTTTGCTGCTGCTGCTGCGATCCCTCTCTGGGACAAACGGAGTGGGTTTGAAGGTAGGAACAGGGATGAGGAATCAGAAGCGATAGGAACCTAGATCTGACATTTTCGTCAGATTGTAGATGTGTGATGAGAGCGGCATCTGCTCCGCCTTTCACTCTCACCCTTTAGTTCTCCCGTCTACAGTGGTTCTCTGGTGGGGCCGCATGGAGTGGTTGACTCAGGATCCACATCTCTCCCTTTCCCTTCATGGTAAAAGAATACCATTCTAGTCAGGGAAAAGATGGAATTCTCAAGTTTTAATACTTCAACCAGTTTAGAAGATCATCTTCACTGGTCTGGCATGAATGTATTTAAAAAGTGATTGGGATTTTATTTGATCTCTGTTGGATTCTATGGATTATGGTACCAGACCGTTAAAAAGAAATGCCACACAGGAAAATGTTTTCTGCAAGCAAAACCTGATGTTTGCAAGACTTATAGGCTCATGGGTTTTTGATTGGGAGCGTGCATACAGACCCCTCCAATGTAAATATATACATTTTAAATTTACCTGAGCGCTTTAAACAGCTCTTAACATCATATGACAAGGAGAACATTTGTTAATCAGAAAAATTACAACCTATTCATACTTATTGTTTGATTATTTCTTTGCTGACCTCTGAGGTCCCATTGTTGATTAAATTAGTTATAGTAACTCATATTTATTTTAGAAACTAGCTATTATGAATGCAAACTCTTCTTATCGCCAGATGATTGATAGGCGCATTAAGAAGTTGTTCAACAGGTTGCTTGGTTTGAAGAAATGCTTAAATCCTGATCGGTTACTTTTTTATCAGTGAAGAGTGGGAATTAGCACAGATAAGCCCTTAGTAACAAAAATTTTATTTTCAGAGTGGAATGTGGGCCCTTTCTTTAAATGTGATTCTTTTAAGTAGCAGATTCTTCCAGTTCCCTTTTATAGATTTCATGTATACATTTTGGTAGGTTGAAAAATGTCCTGAAATAAATCATCTTCCTAGTCTGCACTGGACAAGGTATGCAATGAGGAAAGTTGTCAAGCAGCTGCAGGTGATGAAGTATCTGTCCATACTAATCATCTGGACTTTTTTCTTCTTTTAAGAAATTACTATTTTTTTCTGTTTTGTTTAGTTATTGCATAAGGGCCTCCATTTTATGAAGGCACTTAAAATAAGGCTCACAAATGCCTAACATTTTTTTGTTGGTAAAAGTATTGTTTTGAATCCTTGTTTAAATGGAGACTTGAGCACAATAGACTAACCCATGGCTATCCGAGAGGTGAATGACAGGGTTAAAGTTCGTAGGTCTTCATGTTTAATGTAGTCTTTGGTTTGCAGGCCTAGCTGGGCTTCTCCATCAGATTGGCTGTTCTTTTGTCTCATTAAAGAAATCTCTTCCTGAGGACCAGGCATTGTGGTGATAAATGGTGGTGATAAGGCCTTAATATGGACATAATCGGTACGTCAAAACCAAAGACTGAAAATTTCTTCTTGAATGGCAACTGAATGATGTTGCTCGAAAGTTCTGTCCTGTAATGCCTCAGCTTCAAAAAGGTGTCTGATGGCCCATCGGGGCTTTTCGCATGACCTCAATTTCTGATGGTGACTTTTTTTATATAGAATTGTTTGGATTCTCTTACCAGTGTTGTGAAGGCAGATACCCAGGAAAGACAATATCATATGCAAGTATGGGTGGGGCAATTTGAAATAAGAAATTACCAAAGGGATATGAAGACCGATGGCATGGAGTTCCTGAAATTGAAACCGGCCTGGTGTCATCTCGACCAGATCTGCTGGTTCTTTGGTGGGGGTCTCTGCTGTGGACACCGTGAGCGCTTTATCTGCTGGCATATTCGTGGATGATGTGGAGAGTGACAAAACGGCAGAGGGTGTAATGATTAAACAAGTCACAGGCTCACGTCTTGCTCCCCTCCTCCACTGGCTTCCTTGGAGACACAGTTCCTTGTCAATTTTTTGAATCACATTAATATTAAACTACGACTTTGAATTGGGAAGAATGCGAGGTGTCTGAAGAGTAACATTTATATCTTCCATGTGACATTTGCATCACACGGATCAACATTTAAAATGTTCTTGAGAACACTGAAAAATAAGGAAATAGAGTTCAAAAATATAGAACTTGTTAGACTAGTTTCTGTTTAAAACTTGGTGGATTATACCTCTTTGTTTTAAACCATTAGAACAGCAATGATTGAATATCAGATTCCTTAAAGAGTCACTAGTTCCTTTTGGAAAGTTTTGATTAAAGCACTGTATTTATTAAACTGTTCTACCCACACATCTTTCCTTCAAGATGTTGTTTTTCCCACGTCTGCTGTTTTATTACATGACAGTTATTGAAAGGTTAGATGCCGTTTACTTTCCCAAGGTTTATTTTTATGTCATATAAATCATACTTTTTTTTTTTTTTTTTTTTTTTTACACCTCACAAGAAGCAGTGTGGTCTGTTCAAACTGGGCGTCAGGAGACCTGGGTTCTATTTCCGACTCTGACATGTGACTGTGGGCAGGTTAATGAATGCATGCGTCTCAGTCTCTCTGGATGCATAATGGGGATAATAATATCTCCTTCTACCTACTTCACAGAGGTGGGTTTTTTTTTTTTTTTTTTTGAGGATTAATTGCTTAATGTTTGCAAACCACTCTGAGCTCCTTTGATAAAACACAAAGCACCATTATTTATGACAATAATAATAGTGTCTTGGGTCTGCAGGCTTGCTTTCATCCAAGGATCCCAAAGTACTTTACCACTGGGATTGTAACTTTACAGAGGATTACTGTGTGGTGGCTGGCTCTCCTTGTAGAAACAGATGGTAACAAGCAGTCTGGGTTTTCACTGGAGAGTAATTAAGTCTCCCACCAACCTCTTGCGTCATTTGCATAAACTTCCCAAGAAAGCTCCCAAAAGAGAGCCTAGTCTGACTCCTTATCCCTCATCACTATTTATAAATAAGCCCTGGGCGATTTGGAATTTGGAATATCAATGTTTTCAACTCCCAAATCTATTTGTTGAGGATTAGGTAAAGCATGGGAATGTTTACACGGTAGGCAAATTAGTTTCAACAAAAACAAAAATGTAACAAGCGGGGGTTACCTGCAGGTCTTTCAGGTTGTGTACCCCAATTATGGACGAGTCCTGTGATCTCTCCCTGGCAGTCTGGTTAGCCTAACTTTCGGTTAATTGACAAAGATGAATTAAGTGCCTAACTCATGTGCATGTCTGGAGTTATTAAGGAGAAGAGTGTACGATGTGGTCCCTGCCCTCAAGTTGTTTACAACTATTGAGAAGATGAAACTAAGATACAGGAAACAATTAGTGGACCATGGAAGACAGCATGTAATGAAAGGCTAAATTGTGTGGAACAGACCGCAGGAAGTAGGAGAGAAAGGAGTGATCAATATGGACCAGCGTAGTTCAGGGAAGGTTTGCTGAAGAGGTAAATGGAAAGGAGCGTATCTTCTACAGAACCCGTCTGACAAAAGAAATGTGTGTAATGCATGTACGGACTAGGTGTGCCTGTTGGGAGACAGGGTGCACGGGGGAGACTCTGCCCAGGGAATGGAGTGGCGGGGGTGGGGGTGGGGGCATTTTGGAGCAAGCAAGGAGGAGGAAGCTCCCAGGGAATGGGGAAGTTTCATAGGTAGGCAGAGTTTGGACTTAATTTAAGTCACTTAAAAAAAAAAAAAAAGCCTTCAGAAACCTGGGGACCTGATAAAAGCAGTGTTTTGGAATGATTCTTTGGCAATGGCATGAAGGGATCACTGGAGCAGGAAAGAGACCTAAAGCTGGGAGTGTGGCTGGAATCGGATGCAGTAATCCAGAGGGGCGGAGCACTATGTGGAAGGGTGTTGTGGAAACAGAATTAGTTAAAAATAGAGCTTTTAAGAGACTCTTAAGGACTTGAGTACAAACTAAGGGTAGATGGGGGGTGGGGGAGAGGGGAAAGTGGGTGATGGGCAGGGAGGAGGGCACTTTTGGGATGAGCACTGGGTGTTGTATGGAAACCAATTTGACAGTAAATTATATTTTTTAAAAAAAGCAAAAAAAAAAAAAGCTTTTAAGGAGACTTTAGCACGCGCTGGGAATGCGTCTTCTCACAACAACCCAAGATGATCTTAATATTAACTCATTTTAGCCTCGATTTCCTGATATGGAGACTGTGGCTGAGAGAGATGAGGAACTTGCCCAAAGTCCCAGGAGCTGGAACGTGTTAGGGCTCAGGTGTGTGCCCACTGTGAATCCTTTAAGGGATTAATATGGGAGCAGTAGGCATTTTGATGAGAGAAAAGCCATCCAGTCCATAGCAAAATGTGGGGTTAAATGAAGTTAAAAACCAGTTATTTCCTCTGCTTTTTTCCTGGGATTTAGAGCCTCAGGTGTGCTTCTTACAGCAAGTTGTGAACCTGCAGGAGAATGGAGTCTGAGGAGCACGTCCCTACATTGACGTTGTGCAGAAAACACTTGGAAAATGCTGGCTTGGAATCTTCCCCCATAGCCACGGTAAGCACCAGGATTGGCAATCTGGGGGATCCTTCAGGGCTAGGCATGGGGAGACATTCCAGTCACTAGGAGAGAGCCACAAATTAGGATCGGGATTAAGAAAAGCAGGAAGAAAGATGAGAGGCAGACCCAGGAGGCTGCTTCCAGGGTACCAAATGAGGTTTAGGGATCTGGGAATTCAAAGTGTGAAGGCTTGGATCACAAGCAAATTAGTTACAGAGAAAACCTAGAGCCTGGGAGCTCAGAGCCCATTGTATGTGATGCTGGGTCCTCCCCTGCTTCCCCTGGTCAGACTCTGCCAGCTGAACCTGTCTCCACTTCAAAGTGTCTCTAAGTGCTAAGGCTGGCAGCTGATCCTCTTGATGTGGGATTGAAGAGAGGTGAGTAGGTTTTCCTGGTGGAAACGATTTTAGAGAGTTAGACTGCAGGCAGCAGTAGATTCGGCTGACATCCTGGAAGCCCAGGATTATAAAATTTGACTTTGACTCACGATGAAACTGGGAATAGTTCTAATCAGATAAGAAGGTTCTTGGAAAAGCATGTTCTTGCTGCTGACTCGTGAGGTGTTGAAAGGGGAAAAGGTTAAAACAAAACTATAGTTGACTCTAAAACCTCAAGAAACCTTAAACATTGGCTGGTTTTAAAATTCTGCTACAAATGATCAGAGCATTAGCCATTATTCCTAAAGCTTGCAATTTGATTTATGAATCTACCCACTGATTATTACATTTTGGATACATTTGGCAGCCCAAGTAAAGCAGGAAATCATTATTGGATAAAAAGGGCCACACAGGAGGAAGTTTTTATTGGCAAATACCAGCTTATATATTCACAAAATCCTATCATCTTAGTACAGGGAGTCTGTCTGCTGCCTCTTAGAGGTCTTTGCTAAAATATGTCCAAAGAGAACAATCTTTCTTTTCGTGTGTCATGTGTACCCCCGACTATTCCCCGCCTCCCGCCCACCCCCCCCAAGCCTACCCCAGCACACTAGGGCCCAACCCTCTGAAATGTATTCCAGCCTCTAATACTGCTATCACCAAATCCGGCCACGTATCAATTTGATGTTGTTAACTCTTCTGTGGACATGGAAAATAGTTCTCTTTTCTTTCAAAACCAGGGATATACTAGAAGGCTATAGTTACATTTTCCTCAGTTTTCTCAGCTTTAGATGCAATAATATACATGAGTAAGTCTGACATTTGTTGGCTGCTGGAGGTGTGCAGGACACTAGGCATGTCACAAAAAATGATCTTACTTACTTCTGACAAAATCCTGTGAATTGGGCATTTTTAGCCCCATTTGAAAGATAAAGAAACTGACGCTTGAGGTTCAGAGGTTAATAACACCTTTCAAATAGTTGGTAAATAGAAGAGCCAGGATTGAAAAACTGCCATTCTTACTGGGAACTCATGGATTGAATTACGCAATCTTTTGAGTCAACTTTCCTGCAACCCCCTTCCTTTTCTTTGATTTCTTTGCTTTTCTTCACGGCCCGGTTGTCCTCGACCCTTTTTTCTTTGACTATTTGAGGCCTCAGTGTTCTTTTCTTTAGCTATAATTTTTAAATATATTATACATATACATTATTTGGGAATTTTATAATGTTTATACATTATTTATTCCCCTCCCCCCACTATTCTATCTGAAGTGGAAGCTCCTTGCAAGTGGGAACCATGCCTTGTAATACAAGCCTTCTCAGCGAAAACATTGTACATCGAGTGGATATTGTTCTATTATGGAATGGTCAGCAAAGAGATCAAATTAAGGGGACCATCGGGACCTTTCTGGGGCCAGACCATTCTTCCTTCCTCTGTGCTCAGAAAGCATTTTGCACAAATGCAGCCAAGTATGGCAAAAAGAGGGTGGTGTGGGGGTCAGAGGACTTGGGTTGGAATCATGGCTCTGAAATCTACTACCTGTTTGCTCTTGGGAAAGTTACTATAACTTTCTAAGGACATGTTTTCTTCTTGTAAAACGGGACTGGTGATACCACTCATAAGGTTCTTGTGAGGATTAGAGATGGGATGAGGTGGGCACTTTGCATAGAGCTGGGTACATGGTAGCTGTTACAACTACAGCTTTTATAATTAGACTGTAGTCCAATCTTGTATATTTCTCATTAAAAAAATTTACTTAAGTAATCTCTACGCCCAATGTGAGGCTCAAACTCACAACCCCAAGAGCAAGAGTGGCATGTTCTGACTGAGCCAGCCAGGTGCCCCTGTCCTTCATTTTTTTACCCTCCCCTTCCTCCCCACCCCCTAGACCCAAGCTCAGTGCACATCACATAGTAACATTTAACAACATTTTTTTTTTTAATGATTATATGAGAAGGAACTCTAGTGAAGGGTTCAGAATGGAATATTTCTCTAAAAGACTCCTTAAAGCTGAATGCAGCCAGGTTCTGTACACTGTGCTTTTTACTGGACCCTAGCAGTGGACCCTGGGGCTCTACCCACAAAAAAGGTGCTCAAATAAGTATTTTTACTTACTTGAATTTATCCCAGTGAATGTATTTTGGTTTCTAGTATTTCATTTAGATCATTTTCAAATATGGATATTCTTTTTTTTTTCTTCATAATGTCTAGTCCTTGCCTTATGGATTCTTTTCTTTCTTTAGCAATTTACACATTTTAAACACACTTATCTTAATGTCCCTTTTAGATTGTTCTATTACTCCTAGTTCCTATGTTGTAAATTCTTTATTTTTTGATTTGGTGTATCCTTTTCATGGTGGTTTGTTTTCCTCTTGTGTTGTAATTTTTGAGAGTGAGCTCATCTTCAGTGGGTGTTGTTGTCTGAAAGGATCCAGCCATGCTCTGGATGGTGGTGGTATCCAGTGGGATGGGTTTCCATTTGTCTCTGTTGTGATCCTCAAGAGAAAATAGACATACCATAGTTTCTATTACTAACAATAAGGCCTAGAGTGCAGACCCAAGAGAGAGACCTACAGATCAATTCTTTCATGCCTTCCTAGTCTATTTTGACAACCAGCATATGATTATAGTCATGTACCTATACTTTCTAAAATATTGATAAGGGCTTTGTAAAGGTTCTCTTTCTTCTTATTCTTCCAGAACTGTCACTCTGATGTAGAAACTAGATGATCTGTACAGGATTAGTTATTAGGAACCATTCTGATTATTATTTAGCACTGAGTTTTCCTAGTGTTTATTAAATTGACTGGGTAGTGATTTTATTCCCCTTGAGTATAGAATTGAAGCTCATGGGTAGGTTTTTTTCTACTCTTATTTTATTTTATTTTATTTTATTAATTTATTTATTTACTTACTTATTTTTGGGTATTACAGATAGTTTATTTTCTTTATACTTTTTGATATTTTCCAAATTGTCTACAATAAACATATTTTTAATGCCTTACTCTATTTTATTTATTTATTTATTTATTTATTTATTTATTTATTTAGTGTGGCCAAGGCTGGGGGGCAGAGAGAGAGGGATAGATAGCTCCATGTTCAGTGCAGAGCCCTATGCGGGGCTCAATCTCACAACCCTGGGGTCATGACCTGACTAGAAATTGAGAATTGGACACTTAACCTACTGAGCCACCCAGGTGCCCCTACAATAAATATTTTTAATTAAAAATAATTTTAACTACCTCTTTTCAAATTCCAGTTTTCTTAGATTTCTCAAATCATCAGTCTACTTTTCAACTTCCTCAAGATTTCTCAAGTACAGCTACTAGGCTTTGTTTTTCATGGTTTGTGATCTCTCTTTCTCTCTAAATTCCCATTAAGATTGCATAGACTTAGGAAACTGTATATCTCAAATATGCCAAAAGAGTACAATTTGGCTCTCATACTTGTAAAATCAATATTTATCAGAAAGTGTGGTTATTGTACTTACAAGGTTTTTCAGCTTCTCCATAGGCCATTGTCCCCCACCCCTCTAATTTTCTCTGCATTTTCTCTCTAGGGTCTTATTCATTTTATAGCATAAAGAAAAATTTACAGTTTTTATTGCATAGAAGTAATAACTATGTTTAGTGTTATGTTCAGACACAGAGTTTACTACACTTTTTTTTTCCCCAGCACATAAGCACCTCCTTAGACACCAAGGAGTTCCTGGAGGTGATGGTGAGTAGTCCTTTGATAGTGATAGCTGATTCTTATCATAGACTGGATCCAAAACATTGGAGATATTGGTGTCTCAAGGGTGAATAAGACATTGATTTTTCCATCAAAGAGTTTAAAATCTAGAAGCGACATATACATCTAAGGCAATGAAAAGGGCACCAAAGAACAAAGTACTGTCTTGGAGGTAAGTTTAAAGAGCTATGGGAATGAAAAAATGTAAGAGTAATTAATTCTGCTATGTGAAAAAGAATAAGGGAAACCTAGAGAAAGAGGGTGACCTTCTGGCTGTTCTTGGAATGAGGATTTCACAAGGAAGGCAAGGCTGGAGGACATCTGTGGCAGAAGAAATAGCTTGAACAAAGACAAGTGTGACTTCCATGATGCTTGGATGCAAGAAACAATACAACCTTTTATTTTTTCTACATAAAATGAAACTGGATTCAGGATTCCTACTCACCTCTTGTCAGGAAGTACAATGTGTCATTTTTCGAGGGTTGGGAACACCAGCAGTTAGTGTATACAGTATAAAAATTGGGGGATGAGTCTCTGGTCTTGGGGGCATCATGGTTGCTACTGGGATGTTTGTTGTTTGAGTTCCTCGAATCCATATGAAGGGGGCTCACTGTGCCTACTGCTCCTGAATGCTCCTCTTCGATGAAAGTAGAGGTTTTCATGGGGGTTTGCAGATTTCCTGGGAGGTGGGCTGAGATCCTACGGCTCTGTATGCAGTTACTTTTAGTGCTCCTATTTTCTGTTCAACCCCTCATCCCTGCCCTATGCCGCACCTACTGCCTCAAGATCAGACATCCCCAGCCTGGTTCAGTGGCTTCAGAGAAGAAAGCTCTTGCTTCTTTAGAGCATGGGGAAGGATAGAGTGCAGAGTGTAGGGGAGGGGCCTGGGGTCTAAAAGCTCTTTGGGCAGACTTTCAGTCAAGCCCTCTATTTTCAGCACTTCCTCCCTCTTACCATCTTTTGTGACTGATGCTTCCAACCCTGGAGCCTGAGGGCCAAAGTAGCTGACTTCTGGTCAGTATCCCCTGTGCACATTGTGAAGTCTTACCTTCCCCCACAGGACCAAATTGCCTTTCTCTCCACTTTGTCTTCACGTTTTTCTGTTTGGGGCCACAGATATGTCCTAGTTTCATTGATGAGGAAGTTTTTATTGCCTCTTGTCCTTCTTGTTGGTTTTGGATGGTATCTGAGAAGAGGATTACTCCACCATCTTTGAAGATTGCATTCTTCAAGTTAATTTTTTCTTTCCCTTATTTGCTAACTTTCTGACACTTTATGAGATTTTTTTTCTTCCCCTTCTTGGGCCATAGGCTTTCGTTTACTTTTCCTTTATTGAAGGTGAGAATCCACCCTCATATTGTCTAATGTTTAAAATTTAATTTTTATTTTTATCAGTTATTAATGCACATAGTTTAAAGACTGAAGTAGTCCTGTAAGGCTTATTGAATATCAGCTTGTAAGGCTTGAATATCAGCTGTCATCCACCTGCCACTGCCTTCCATCCTCCATTTTCCAGCTTTTTAGAACCTTCCTTTATCAAAGATTACATTTGATTCTTACATCTAGATCACTAAGCAACTGGCTTATAGTGTTGTATCTTGATTTTTCAGTTAAGATATTGTCTATTTACTTCCTGCCATGGAAGGTGAAAATTTAGCTCTTGTTTACCCCCCATTTGAAATGCACACACCATCCCCCCATCTTTCCTGCAGAGATGTATCATTATTTTGTTTAGATTAATCTTTAGCACTTATAAGATTTATAACTATTTGTAAGATTATGACTTTATATCTATGTGCCTCTTACCTACATATGAGCTCTTTGGTATTCTATGATTGTTCTTTTATTCTCGAAGCATTTTGAAAATTTACTCGAAGTACATAATTGTCCTGTTCCTTAGTCTTTTTTATTCTTTTTTGTTGTTGTTTTTCCTTTAATCATTTCTAAGTTCCCCTCTGTAGGTACTTGCGTCCCTCAGGCATTCTATCAGTTTCATCTTGGACACACCCCTCTTAAAAGCTTCTTGACCTCTAATCTTAACTGTGTCCTTTATCCCTGGTGCACACCTGCCATCTTGAACTTCTCTTTCACTATCATTCTGGGCCCCCTTCACCTCTGTCTTGAATTGGTTCCACTGATTTTTGGATCCCATGTCTTCCTCTTTCTTATTTTTCTCCCTTGTTATTGTTAAGCACCTCTTCCAGTAGCTTCCTAAATAAGAATGTATGGGAGGTAAACTTTATAAGCATGTCTTTAAGTGCCCTCACACATAATTTATATTTTGGCTAAATAAATAATTCTAAGTTGGAAATAATTTCCCTCAGACTTTGAAGGCATTGTTCAATTGTTTTCTAATTCTAATCTTAGAGGTTGACAAATCTGGAAGTGTTTTGTCTCTTGACTCATTGTATATATTTTTTCTCTCAAAGCTTTTAGAATCTTCTCTTTATACCAGTTTTCTGTAATTTTATGAGGACATATCTTGGTATAGCCCTATTTTTATCTATTGTGTTAGGCACTCAATTGGTCTTTCCCATCTGGAAACTCATTTATTTTGGAATTTTATTAAATTACTGTTTGAGTTCTTCCTCTCCATTTATTTTTTTTCTTTCTGGAATGCCTATTATTTGGATGTGGTACAATCTGTATTAATGTTCTACTTTTCTAATTTTAAGACATTTTCCATTTTTCATCTCTTTGTCTTTTGCCGTTTCCGGGGGTTTTTGTTTTCAACTATATTTTCTACCCCTTGTTGAGTTTTTCGTTTTTGCTGTTATATTCTTGATTTCTATAAACTCTTTTTATCCTCTGTTCATTTTTTAAAAAGTTATCATTCTTTTTTTTATTGATATAGCATACTTTTCTATCTCTCTGAGGATAGCTGATAACATCTTTTTTTTTTTAACTTTTATTTTTTATTTTTTAGTATGGTCTGTTTCTTCCAAGTTGCTTCTGATTGTTCTCTCTCATGGTAGAGATTTTTCTCACATTCTTGGTAATCATGTTTAACATTGAGTACTAAAAAGCTTCCTGGAAATGCTGAACAATGAGTGGGCTTTTGGATTGTAGGCTTCAGTATAGGGAGAGCTGCCTGGGTCATTTTGTGGGGGGTAATGACCCTGATGTCTGTATCTTCTGGTGTTTCCTTGAGGATTTTATAGAGAAGAGTATAATCTCCTGTGAGAACCAGGCTGCTCAAACTTCAATGTATATCCTGGTCACCTGAGTTATGGTTGAAATGCGGATTCTGATTCAGTAGGTTTAGGGTGGGGCTGAAATTCTGCATTTCTAAATGTTGCTGCTATCCATGGACTGTGTCTTGAATAACAGGGAAGAGGGACTCGGATCCTGGCTGCCAGTTCTGGGCGTCATTGTTGGAGAAAAGGACTGTGAGGTGTCAACATTCAGTATGTGATGTCTGCCTCCTTTGCACAGGCATCACTTAATCCCCTTGCTTTTAGTATGATGTCCTTGCTCTCAACTGGTGTTCCCGTCTACAGAGACTGTGCAGAGGAGCGAACTCTACTATTAACTACTATTATGCTGTGGAGGGGGAAGGGCAGGAGTAACAGTTGCTTGGTCAAAGGGGGAGAGGGGAGAGGGATAGAGATGGGTGTCTGATTTCTTTTCTCCCATTCTGTTTTGCTCTTATTTTTGTCCCTGCTTCTAGAGGTCCCTGGTTCTGCTGATTTTTGAGGATTAAAGGGAACCCTCTCTGTAAAGCAAATCGGGTTGCTGACTCCCTCAGCTGCTGATTTTAGGATTTCACTTTCTTGGACTCCCTACTTTATTTTAGCAGGATTTGTCCTTTTGCTTTCCAACCTCTATTTTAAATTTTATAAAGTGTTTTGCTATTGTGTCTCTTCTCCCATAGCTCTTGGGAGTGGTGCTCTTTTAAAAAAAATTTTTTTTAATGTTTATTTATTTTTTGAGAGACAGAGACAGAACATGAGCTGGGGAGGGGACAGAGAGAGAGGGGGAGTCACAGATTCCGAAGCAGGCTCCAGTCTCCAAGCTGTCAGCACAGAGCCCGACGTGGGGCTCTAACCCACGAACCACGAGATCATGACCTGAGCCAAGTCGGAAGCTTAACTGACTGAGCCACCCAGGTGCCCTGGGAGTGGTGCTTGTAATGAAAGTCTCTTTACTATAGTTTTAGGTAGTTTCAGGAGAGAGAAAAGATAAACGTGTCTGCTTAGTCCACCATCTTTAACTACAAACCCTCCCTAATTCATTTTTTGCTTTAACGTTCTGACTGTTGTCTCCAGAGTCCTTGAAAATATAGTTCATGATGTGTAATTTATGGGATTTTATTTCCCAGTTGGGGTTAACTTGTTTGCTTTCCAAGGTTGAGTAATCTGGGTTCATAAATTTTGATGTATAGTCTTAAAGTCTCAGGATGCAAATGAGACAAACATCACTATTTTATTGACCCATTTCCAATATTTCCTCTGGTCTGGGGCTCATAAGCACCATTATTCTTTCTTTATGTCTGGGAACAACTATAAGGGCATAATTCAATTAATATGAGGCTCCTACTTGTCTTAAAACTGATTTATTTGTAGCTGAAGAGACAGCTAGTTTTACATTACTATCTGGGACTCTTAATTATGCTTGTTCCCCTCCCCTCTTTCCAAATAAGTATGCAGATAAAGGGAATATCACAAAGAGATGTTCCCTGAGAATCCAAACCTCTTTTCTCCTTTTTCTTTTCCTTCCCTACTAAATGACCCAACAGGGAGTTGAGCCTAGATAGTTAATACAAGTAATAGTTTGATGTTGAGGGACTTAAACTATGGTAGGGGGAGTGACCACTCTGAGATCCATGATTCTATGAGAGCACGCATTTCTGAAGGTGTATCCCTGAATGAGTGTGGGGCTTGTTGTTGTTGAACCTGATGTTATGAGGACGTAGAGAATAGTAGCTAATAATATACATCTAGCCTTTGGAGTCACATAGACTTGAGTTCAGGCCACTTACTAATGGGAGTGACCTGCACAAGATACTTAATCTTTATAAGCTCCTGTTTCCTCACCTGTAGAGTAGTTGCCTGCCCCACAGGTTATTGTAAAGATCAAATGTGATAATGTATGTAAAGCAGGTAGGACAGTGACTGGCCCTCAGGATGTACTTACTGTTCCCGATTGTTTTGGGGTATTACCAGTGCCTTTTCCTGTCTTTCAAAATAAAGACTCTAACATCATCTGCAATTCAAAGAGTTCAAGTATTTCCTATTTGTATTAGACAGCAGAACACCTTTGAGTCATGCCTATAATGATATATTTGGCAACCCTTAAAAAGTTAATTTACAAGGGTGCCTGGCTGGCTCATTCAGTGGAGCCTGAGACTCTTGATCTTGAGGTTGTGAGTTCGAGCTCCATGTTGGGTGTGGAGATTACTTAAAAATAAAACCTTTAAAAAAGAAAAAGAAGAAAAAGTTAATTTATAATACAGATTTTAAAAAATCTCCTAAAAGATCCAGAATTCCCTGATTCTTAAAAAAAAAAAAATTAAATATTTGAAAAAAAAATGTCTAGTTATTTTGGCTGTAAGAAACCCTTAAGATAAAGATGTAGAATTAGATTTTTTTTTTTTAATAAAAATATTTTAGTGCAGAATGCCAGACCAGTTCTGAAGGGTGTAGGGTTAAACTGTAGCTTCTCGGGTCACTGTTAGTATTCAAATTACTGTTTGATGTATTTATTTTTATGAAATATTGCATGAGAGATCATTGAACAGATGCTGGAACGGATACATGTATACAAGCTGACTTTTTCCTTCTTCTTCAATATAGAAAAGTGATTGGTATATTCCATTACTTTGTTTTTCTTTGCCAGCCCTCTTTTTCATTCCTTTACTTTCTTTCATTTTTATTTTTCCAAGGTGGAGACAAGATGGAAGGCTGTAATAGCTAAATTAGATAAGACAAATACTCTGCTGTCCTGGTCTGCTGACTGCATTGTACAGCTAGGACCTAGAAATACCTGTCCTGTTACTTAATCTTTTAAGACAGCCTCAAATGGTTTAGTGTGATTTAATCACTCATTCTCTTTCTCTCTCAACGACTTAACTATGCAGTCATTATCATGGCTTCTTATCAATATGGGACACCAATTAAAGCTTTTGAATTCTTATTGCCTTGGAAACTCTTGGCTTTGGGTCTGGTTGCCTGTGGATTGAATGCACAACCTTCATCCTTTTTACACATTTCCTACAGGCAATGCTTCCTCAGTGTCGTAGCCTGATTCCAACTTGCAGGTGACGTTTCCATCATGAGTCTTTGGTTTTATGAACCTTGAGCTCCAGCAGATCCAGCCATCTGGGAAGGGAAAGAGGTACAGTGAAGATGAGGCAACCCTTACAACAGCCCAGGGCTCTGCCTGGAAGGCACGATTTGAAAGTAATACTCCCCTCCCCACTACCAGGATCTTTTGTGACACCAAGCCGGTCTGGGACTGTGCCTATCTTTGGTCGATCGTATGATTTCCTAAAAGCTTAACAATTAGAAGAAAAAGGCTGAGAAAATAAGTTTCTATTTTTTTTTTAATTTGTTTATTTTGAGAGAGGGAGTGTGTGTGCATGAGTGGGAAGGGGTAAAGTGAGAGAGAGAGAGAGAGAGAGAGAGAGAGAGAAAATCCTAAGCAGGTTCCATGCTGTTAGCACAGGAGCCCGACTCGGGGCCCAATCTCACCACCTGTGAGATAATGACCTGAGCCCAAATCAAAAGTCGGATGCTTAACTGACTGAGCCACTCAGGTACCGCTATAAATTTCTATTTTTTATTTTTTATTTTTTATTGACAGAGGAGAAAACACTAGTATTTAGGACTATATATGTCCACAGCTGAGAATAAAACTGCTTTGAAGCACAAAAATTTATTATGAAAAAGCCAAACCATATCTTGGTTTGATCACCTTAAAACCTTTCTCCTGATTATCAATGAAAGCCTTTCGGGGTTTGGGGACCTAGCTTCTTTCCTTTCAAGTGTGCTTGGAATCAGCAGTCTCTTACATTTCAGAATTTAATTTTAGGGGGGTATGAACGACTCAGCATCCCAGTTTTGAAAGTTGATGCCAACTTCTAGTCACTGTCCATCTTTTCTGCTTTTCTGCCTCACTTTACATCCCTACTCACTGAACTCTCCCAAGACATCAAAGAGGTCCTGCCTTGAAGGGGCAAAATCACACTCACAGGACATTCTGCATTAGTGTTTCAAATTTAAACTGTGATTATACTTTATAAAGGCCATGTTTCCTTTTCTGTTTTTCTTAGAACCCAACCCATTACTGAATTATAACAAATGGGACAAAATGCTGACAAGAAATTAGTTAAATACTGTATTGGAAAATGCTCAGAAAAGGTTTAAAAATGATGATGATGATTTCTGCTTTATCTAAAGTCATTTTCTTGTTTTAATAGCATTGCTTAGTTGTAACTTTTTTTTTGTTGTAACTTTTTCATTTTTACAAGTTTATTTATTTTGAGAGAGAGAGAGAAAACGTATGCAAGTGGGAGCGAAGCAGAGAGAGAGTGGGAGAGAGAGAATTCTAAGCAGGCTTCACTCTGACTCAGGGCTCAAACTCACAAACTGTGAGATCATGACCTGAGCTGACACTGAGAGTTGGACACTTAACTGACTGAGCCACGCAGATGCCCCTGTAGCTTTTTAAATTTTTTTTTTTTGTAACGTTTATTTATTTTTGAGACAGAGAGAGACAGAGCATGAATGGGGGAGGGGCAGAGAGAGAGGGAGACACAGAATCGGAGGCAGGTTCCAGGCTCTGAGCCATCAGCCCAGAGCCCAACTCGGGGCTGGAACTCATGGACCGTGAGATCGTGACTTGAGCTGCAGTCAGACGCTTAACCGACTGAGGCACCCAGGTGCCCCACCTGTAGCTTTTTTAAAGCATAGAACTTAGATGGAATACAATCAGTCCAACCTAAATCACTAAGTCACATTTAAGAATTGGTGTTACTTTGTACTTCTACATTAAAAAGTAGTTCTTAAGTTCATAATTTAAGAAAAAACATCAGAGATTTAGATAAATATATCCTGGCTAACTTTATTGATATTGGAAAGAGAATAAATAAGAAATAGTCATGTCAGGCATAAGTAGTAGGAACGGCATGCATTCTGGACAATGAAGGAGAAGAATCATGGAAAATTTGGAGGAAGGGAAAGAGAGAGAGAGAGAGAGAGTATGTGTGTGAGTGAGAGAGAGAGAGAGAGAGAGAGAGAGTGTGTGTAGTGATTGAGACCTTCTCTATTTTTTACCTTTTCCCTACATCTTGGTGTAGCAAGTGCTAGAAATACAGAGACTTGAGCTCTTGTCCTGTTCATGTACTCAACAAGTTGTGTATCTTTGGTCAAGAGACTACTTTGCCCCTATAACCCTCAGATTTTTCATCTCTTAAATAAGGAGTAGATTCCCTGTCCATCTGTCTCTTCTTGGATCACCTTTTAATGCTAATCTTTGGAAGTATTACAAAGAAAGTATCTTAGCATTAATTTCAGCCCATGTTTTTTTGTTCCTGTTCTTGGACCATTGGTTGGTTTCTTTGGAGACAGTTTCTGACTGTTATGCCAATTGTTACAAAGTTGTGAATATCAAATTACAACCTATAGTTAATATTCAGCATTATTAGAATATTTTAAAGCAAAATCCACCAGATACAGAGTTTGTGGAGTGAATATGGCATTGCCTTTCTCCCTATAGTCCTTCAGGAAAATCTCGTTTTATGGAGCTTAATTTAAAGCGTTTATAATCAATGATGGCACTTTTTTACTGTAGTAACTACTGTAATAAGAAGGAATTCTCTAGTATTAAAACTTGAGAATTAAAAAAATTGAGAATTTAAATTTGAATGGTAAGTGAATAGGTATAAGAAATATAGTTTCAAAGTAATAAAGAAACTTATATGAATGCCGTCCAGTTTGTAATAGCAGCAGTGCAAAAATTACAGGAACCATTTTATAAAGAACTTTTATAGATAAAATGGGACTCTTGTGAATTTTGTATTCAAAAAATTGAATTTGGGGCACCTGACTGGCTCAGTTGGTAAGACATATGACTCCTGATCTCAGAGTTGTGAGTTCAAGTCCCACACTGGGTGTAGAGCTTACTTAAAATAACTGACTGACTGAACGAATGAATGAATGAAGGAATGATGAATAATTGAGTTTGGTTCTGTGAGATCTTTTGGAATAAATGTATTCTTTAAATGTGATGCTGTAGTGTTATCAGAGCTCTTTGCTTATTCAAACTGAACTTTGTATATGTATATAAGGAATCTATTAGGGGAAATGTTTAAAAGGAAAAAATATATACCCTTCTATTTAGTTTCCAATAAAAATAAGACAAAAATTTGATCTATTTCTTTGTAGAAGTAACTCTAAAAAATAGAAAATAAAAGCTGTTTGGTATTAAGACAGGAGACTTGATTCTCTTGGATATTTGTCAATTTTCAAAATTTGGAAGCTCCCAGGCAGAGGACAGAGATCTTATCTGTTTTGTTTATTGTTGTATCACCAGTTTTATACGTGGTATATGCTTCATACTTGTTTAATTGTTGACTAGATATATGTGTTTCCACGGAAAATCTTCCTTTATATTCTTTCACCCAATGATTGTAGGTCATCATATACTAAAGCTATTTTATTCATATCTTTAAAAAAAATTTTTTTAATGTTTATTTATTTTTGAGAGAGACAGAGACAGAATGCGAGTGGGTTAGGGGCAGAGAGAGAGGGCGACACAGAATCCGAAGCAGGCTCCAGGCTCTGAGCTGTCAGCACAGAGCCCGATGCGGGGATCGAACTCACAAGCTGTGAGATCATGACCTGAGCCAAAGTTGGACGCTCAACCGACTGAACCACCCAGGCGCCCCTATTTTATTCATATTTTCTGGGCTTTATGCCTTACTTTGACTAAGATATTATTCATAGGAATGACTTGACCATAGGTAAAGTAGTCTTGCCTATTTTTTTTTTTTTTCTAACTCTTTGACCATTTTTTTTCCTCAGTGATTAAGAAATGTTTCTAAATTTGTTGCTCTGTTCCAGACTCAAAGTGATTTAGACATATATTCACATTTGGGCATTTCTTGAATTGTCTGCCTCAGGCACTAGGAGGAAGTGACATCTGACATCTCCTTAAAGTAACTGTGGAAAGAATATGTGGCCTTTGTAATTAGGAACTGATAACTAATCAATGAGCAAGGGTTGGTTGTTTGGTAAACCACTGATAGCTTGAGTAAAGGGCATTTTTTACTTAATTTAATTATGTATATATTAGATTTGAGATAATAGCTATAGTTAGATGGAAATAGAAAGTCTTTGACAATATATTTATAAAATGGTTGTATATTTATTTAGAAAATATGCAAATTCTTTATCTGAGCATTGGATTCTCAGTGTCTCACTTCTCTAGGTGTTAGATGGTTTTCTGCTTATTGAAACCATCTCTTCAGATGACTTTGAATAAGAAATCAGAGAGTGGTACTCCCATTTGCATGGCCTACTCTTCTCTTACTTCCTAGGTGAGGGACCAAGTTTTAGAATTGAACTGAATTGCTTGGCCTACTGATGAGATTTGTTTCAGGACCAAGTTGGGCCTTTTGGCCTCTCCAGTCAGCCTCACAATGTACATTCCACACTTGCAAATAGGCTCACACAGGAGTCTTCTTGAAACAACAGCCAGTTTTATTTGAGCGGTCTTGCAATTTGAAGATAAGCAATGCCAAATTTAACCAGATGGTGAATATAGAGTTACTTACAGATAAACTTAACTTGATGCCAATGGTTTTACATACATCCAACAACTAATTAATTTAAAAATGCTTTCCCCAAAAAAGCATACAAGCCATATCCATTTGGCATTAATAACTTGAGATAAAGACATTAAAAATGATCAGTGTTGTGGTCTTTCCTTTTCCCTGTTTAATATGATATGCTGGTCAGTACAAATTTAGTTCCTGCTTTTCAAATGCCTCATGTTTCTTCAAACACTTACTTTATCATTTATCATGCATAAAAAAATCTTACCCTTATAAAAATTCAACTTACATAAAAGTATACAATACATATGAAATTCCCCTTTCCTAAAATGCCCCTCCCTACCCTGAACACCATATCTCACTTCCCTCCCAGAAGTAACCACTGATAAGATTTTGTTATATTTTCTCCTTGACCTTTATTCTCTGCATAAGTATAAACAATTCTATCTGCTTTGAATTTCATATGTAGAATCATATCGCATATATTGTTACATAATTTCATGTTTTCATCTGCATTTTTTCATACCCGTACACAGAGATCCAGCTCTCTCTCTCTCTCTCTTTTTTTTTTTTAATGCTGCAGAGTAAATATCAACAGAATACCACTCAGTGTACCTTTTTTGGGTTTTACTATTTCTCTATTTTTTTAAGTTTATTTATTTGTTTATTTGAGAGAGAGAGAGAGAGAGAGAGAGAGTGAGAGAGTGAGTGGGAGTGGGAGAGGGGCAGAGGGAGAGGGAGACAGAGAATCCCAAGCAGGCTCCACACTGCCAGTGTGGAGCCCAACATGGGGCTCAAACCCACAAACTGTGAGATCATGACCTGAGCTGAAACCAAGAGATGAACACTTAACCAACTGAGCCACCCAGGAGACTCACCATTTCTTTATTAATAAATCATTCACGTTCTGTTGTCTCCCCAATATTTCTGTTACAAAAAAGTTTCAATGAACTTTCTTGTACGTATTTTTTCAAGTGCTTCCTTTTTGTTTGTTTGTTTGTTTGTTATTTCTAATGAATCGCTTTAGTAGATTCGTTCTGCATTGCTGGTCTTGTATATCTAATGCAAAAGTTGGAATGTGAAATGCTGAGGTACTACTTTTGCCTTTTCCGAAGTTTTACAGCTGCATCCAAAATGAGGAGCTGTTCTAGTTATTGAGCTGTTGAATTCCCCTTTCCACTGAGATTCCCCTTGAACTCCAGGGAGGAGAGAACATGGTAATGGCAGGAAAGTTGGAGATCCACCTGTTGATTCATCCACTAATTAGCTCTTGTCTTCAAAATAAACAACTCAAAACCTTTCTCAACACTACATACCTCTATATTTATGGCTTCTCATTGCAACTTTCTCTCTACATTGCAGTCAAACTTCACTACTGAGGAATCTTTGCTTCTGAGTGCCCACTTCCCATTCAGCTCTCCGCCCACTGCAGTCTGGGCTCTGTCCCACCTCAGCTACCACCAGGGAAATTGCTCCCTTAGTGACCATCTGTCACCAGGTTCTTGCACGCCCTCCTTCACCTGGCCTCTAGGCACCACTCAAGACTCTTGAACGCTTCTTGCTGAAGTTCCCACCTCCTTTGTTTTCTGTGACACAACTGGATCTGTTAGTTCTCCTTTAGAAGAAAGTAGCAGGAAACTCAACCCAAACTGGTTTAAGTAATAAGGAAAATCATAGGTAGTTCCCACAAATGGAAGTCCCGAAGTATCAGGGTGGGCTCCAGCTCCGTATCTCTGTAATTCTTCTGGCTTGGTTTTCTTCCTTCAGTTGGTTTCTTTCTCAGACTGGCAGGGAGCAAGGGCTGTGGCAAGCCTGGGTTTCACAGTTACTGAGGATGACATCTGGAGGAAGGGAAAGCATTGCTTCTTAAAGTTCTAAGAGAATCATGAAGAATTTCTCTGGAGTCCCATTAAACTTTTTTTCTTTTTTAAAATATATGTTTCCAGTTTTATTAAAATAATTAATATATAACATTGTATAAGTTTCATATGTACAACATGACCTGATAATATGTATATATTGTGAGATGATTACCACAATAAGTTTAGTTAACATCCATCACTTAGTTATAATCTTTTTCTTGTGATGAGAACTTTTGTTTTTTATTGTTTTTAAAAAAGTTTCAATTTAATTTTTAAAAAAGTTTATTTATTTATTTTGAGAGAGAGAGAGAGAAAAAGAGAGAGAGAGTGGGGGAGAGGTAGGGAGAGAGAATCTCAAGCAGGCTCTGTGCTGACGGCATGGAGCTCTGTGCGGGGCTCAATCTCACAAACTGTGAGATCGTGACCTGAGTCCAAATCAAGAGTCGGACACTTAACTGATTGAATAACTCAGGTGCCCCTAAAGTTTTTGTTTAAATTCCAGTGAGTTAACATACAATGTAATATTAGTTTCAGATATGCAATTTAGTGATTCAACACTTCCATACAGCACCTGGTGTTCATCACAAAAGGTGCACTCCATTTATTTATTTATTTATTTATTTATTTATTTTTAATAATTTATTTTTTAATTTCCATCCAAGTAGTTTGCATATAGTGCAACAATGATTGCAGGAGTAGATTCCTTAATGCCCCTTACCCATTTAGCCCACCCCCCATCCCACAACCCCTCCAGTAACCCTCTGTTCTCCATATTTAAGAGTCTCTTATGTTGTGTCTGCCTCTCTGTTTTTATATTATTTTTGCTTCCCTTCCCTTATGTTCATCTGTTTGTATTTTAAAGTCCTCATATGAGTCAAATCATTTGATATTTGTCTTTCTCTGACTCACTAATTTTGCTTAGCATAATACCCTCTAGTTTCATCCATGTAGTTGCAAATGGCAAGATTTCATTCTTTTTGATTGCTGAGTAATACTCCATTGTATATATATATATATATACCACTTCTTCTTTATCCATTCATCCATCGATGGACATTTGGGCTCTTTCCATACTTTGGCTATTGATGATAGTGCTGCTATAAACATGGGGGTGCATGTGTCCCTTCGAAACAGCACACCTGTATCCCTTGGATAAATACCTAGTAGTGCAATTGCTGGGTCATAGGGTATTCTATTTTTAATTTTTTGAGGAACCTCCATACTGTTTTCCAGAGTGGCTGCACCAGTTGGCATTCCCACCAGCAGTGCAAAAGAGATCCTCTTTCTCTGCATCCTCACCAACATCTGTTGTTGCCTGAGTTGTTAATGTTAGCTATTCTGACAAGTGTGAGGTGGTATCTCATTGTGGTTTTGATTTGTATTTCCCTGATGATGAGGGATGTTGAGCATTTTTTCATGTGTCAGTTGGCCAAATGGATGTCTTCTTTGGAGAAGTGTCTATTCATGTCTTTTGCCCATTTTTTCACTAGATTATTTGTTTTTTGGGTGTTGAGTTTGATAAGTTAGGTGCACTCCTTTTTAAAAAAATTGTTTTTAAGTTATTTTACTTATTTTGAGAGAAGGAGAGAGAGAGAGAGAGAGAGAGCACAGGAAGGGCAGATAGAGAGGGAGAGAGAGAGAGAATCCTAAACAGGCTCTGCACCGTCAGTGTGGAGCCCAATGTGGGGCTTGAACTCACGAACTTGAGCTGATGTCAAGAGTTGGCCACTTAACCCACTGAGCCACCCAGGCACCCCAACAGGTGCACTTCTTATCCCCACCACCTATTTCACCCATCTCCCTACCTACCTCCCCTCTGGTAACCATCTGTTTGTTGTCTAGAGTTAAAAGTTGATGAGAAGTTTTATTTTATTTATTTACCTACTAATTTTTTTTAATGTTTTATTTATTTTTGAGAGAGAGAGAGACAGAGCACACATGGGGTTGGGGTCAGGGGTGGGGGGTGGGGTGGCGCAAGGAGACAGAATCTGAAGCAGACTCCAGGCTCTGAGCTGTCAGCACAGAGCCTGATGTGAAGCTTGAACTCATGAACCACAAGATCATGACCTGAGCTGAAGTTGGATGCTTAACCAACTGAGCTACCCAGGTGTCCCGATGATGAGAACTTTTAACATATAGTCTCTTAGCAGCTGTCAAATATACAATGCAGTACTTTTTTATTATTGTTTGTTTGTTTTAACAATACAGTATTGTTAACTATAGTCACCATCCACATTACATCCCCTGTACCTACTTATCTTATAACTGGAAGTTTATATCTTTTGACCACCTTCACCCCTTTCATCAACCTTTTCTTTAATCTCATCAGGTTACTTGTTCCCCACAGTCCCCAGTGGGAGGACTGATTATCTAAAGGGAGTGAGATTATCTTTAGACTAGTTAGCTCAATCCTTGGAACTGAGACCTTGAGTTTTTAGACCTTTTTAGAGGCCCAAGCACTTCTTGAGAGGAGGAATTATGTGAAGAAGAGCAGGAAATGGATACTTGTCAGGAAACCAACAATGTCCACCGCGATGTCTGCTCCCTGGTTTTTATTTTAGTTTTCTTGTTTTGTTTTGCTTTTAATCTCAGGTTTCTCTTCTTGGTTCCCTAATGATTTCCTCTTCTGCCCAGCCCTTTAATGTGATGATCCCCAGAGTATCTCTCTTGCTTTCTTCTCTTCTCACTGTTCATGTTATCCCTGGGACAGTTCATTCACTTCCAAGGCTGTGTATGCTGTTGACTCCCAAATGTACCACTTCAGGCCATGGAGTTTTTATAAACGGTTGACTCTTTTATCCAGTTGTGTATTGTACATCTCCACGTTATTTCAAATTCAACATGTCCCAAACTGAGATAATCTCCATAGCCCCAAACCAGCACATCCTTCTGTATTCCCACTCTCAGTCCAGGACCTCATCAAACACTATTCCTAAAGTCATTGTAGACCCCTTTTGCTTCCGCACATTGAAACAGTCACAAAGCCTTGTTGATCTAGCCACCAAAATTTAACAGGGCCACAGGCTATAAGAAGTCCTTCCTCTACTACCCTTTATCTCCATTTGGGTTGTGCTCTTGTCTAACGTGATCTTATGGCACTTCATGTATAACTCTATAAGAACACTAATGTCGTTCACTACCTTCTTGACTATAGGTACCACATCTTATTCATTTTTAATATCCCTGTTCTCAGCAGAACACCTTGAACACTGGAGGTGTTCAGGAAACTTTTAGATGATTATTGAATGCGTTTGTCTTTAAACTCTTATTAGGCCACTATTATTTTCAGACATTCTTCTGAACTCTGAATGTCTGATGCACTTCATTGACAGACTTGGTCCTGCTCTGTGGTTGGAGTGGGTGGAGTCAGTGGAAAAATGCCAGAATCTGTGTCCTAAGGCAGTGAGTGCCAGGTCAGGGCCAGTGTAAACAATTTGAAACTGGGTCAGAGATCCAAATAGGGCTGGATGAATCTAGGAAGCTAAGGCAGGAAGCCAGTTGGGTTGGTGTCTGAGTTTTTGAAGAGGCTAATGGGAAGAAAATCTTAGAATTAATCTCAGGTCCACGAGAGATGTCTATGGAAGCTTTTTGTCCAGCTTAAGATGCTCAGAGTGTCATAGTCATTCGATACAATCATAAATAGGAAATGATTCCTAACCTAGTAGGAACTTATGGTTAAGTGGGAAAATAGAATGTAACAAAAACTTACACTTTAATGTAAGAAGTAATATAGTAAAAAATATGTATTAAGTATTAAGGGATCTAGAAGGAGTTAATGCATGTGCTTAGAAATTGTGATGACCTTGAGGGGATCTTTGTTAAATGATTTTTTTAAAGATAACACCTCAGGGGTAATTGGGTGCTCAGTTGGTTAAGCGTCTGCCTTCAGCTCAGGTCATGATCTCATGGTTTGTAGGTTCGAGCCCCATGTCAAGGCTCTGTGCCAACAGATCAGAGGCAGAGCCTGTGGAGCCTGCTTTAGATTCTGTCTCCCTCTCTCTCTGCCTCTCCCCTGCTCATTCGTGTGTGTGTGTGTGTGTGTGTGTGTGTGAATGAGAGAGAGAAAGAGAGAAAGAGAGAGAGAGAGAGAGAGAGAGAGAGCGCATGTGCACATGCACTCACTTTCTCAAAAATAAACATTTAAAAATTAAAAAAAACCCACAAAAATACAGATAACACCTCAGATTTAGCATTTAATCTTTATTTATTTTTGAGAAAGAGACAGAGTGTGAGCAGGGGAGAAGCAGAGAGAGAGGGAGACACAGAATCCAAAGCAGGCTCCGGGCTCTCAGCTGTCAGTACAGACAGCTCCAATGAAGTGGGGCTCCAACTCAGGAACTGTGAGATCATGACCTGAGCTGAAGTCGGATGCCTAATGGACTGAGCCGCCCAAGCACCCCAAACTTAGCATTTAACTCCATACATTTCCCCAGGATAAATCACTTCCTTTAATACATAGGCAAAAGTTGGTTTGTTCCACTGTATCTATATGTCATAATTTTTTTCAGGGCTCATAGGGACTGCCATTCTATGGAAATCTTTTCAATAGCTTGGTACTCAAGCTATAAATATGAGTATGTATGTATGTATGTATGTATGTATGTATGTATTTATTTAAAAGGTTTATTTATTTATCTTGAGAGAGTCAGAGACAATGTGAGTAGGGAGGGGCAGATAGAGAGGGGGAGAAAGAGAATCCTAAGCAGGCTCTGTACTGCCAGCACAGAGCCCAATGTGGGGCGTGAACCCAAGAAACTGCAAGGTTTGACCTGAGCTGAAACCAAGAGTCCGAGGCTTAACTGACTTAGGCACCCAAGCACCCTGAGAGTTTTTTTTATTTGAGCATGGTTTTTATGCAGAAAAAGATTCAGAGTTTACTTTAGATATATAAAAGTTAATATTTAATATACTACATTTGTCATTATACATTTAAATTATGAATTGTAAATACTTTGTTCTCCTGTATGCTTTTAAATTTAGCTTGTAATCTTACTATTCTACTTAAAAGTATAGCAAATTTTAATGTCAGTTTATAGGAATTTAAATAATGTTTGTAAATAAAAGCCCTTAAACATTTAAAACTGCATTTTTAAATGTAATATGTGTGATTTTCCTATGATTTAACAAAGAAAATCCTTCTTAAGTTTTAAAATAACTCTTCTAAATCTAATCGAACACAAATGTAGATTATCTTAAATATTCTAATGTTATTATGCAGTTAGATTTCAACAAATCAAAATCTGTTATACAATTATATACATTTTAAATTTACAAGTTTGACTCTTTATTCTAATAGGTCAAATTTTCTTTTGCATCACGAATACTTAAAATAACCAAGTATGCTCAGATTTTTTTTTTTTTTTAACTTCTGCTGTTTACTTATTTCAAAGATACAGGATTCAGGTAGGGGCAAAAAGACAGGGTCCAGTTATGTTGCTCAGGCTGGAATCCAGTGGTATAATCTTGCTCCTAATCAGCAGGATTGTTTTGACCTGCTGCGTTTTCTACCTGGGCCGGTTCACACCTCCTTAGGCAACCTGTTGGTCCCCACTCCAGGGAGGTCACCTTAGTGATACAGAACTTAGTGTGGACACCTGACATGCATAGGGCACCATGGCCCAGAACTCCTGGGTTTAAGGGATCCTCGTGCCACAGCCTTCCAGGTAGCCGGGACTACAGGCACATGCCATGCCTGGTTAGATTTTTAAACATAGAAATATTAATCATAGGAGTTTGGTTTTCTTAACCATTTCTCTGCTTAATTGGAAACTCTTCCAAGTCTGGGAGATGCTTACTCCATGTAGACAAGATTACATCTCAATTTTTTTTTCCCCTTAATGCAGTTGCATTCTTAGAGACTCTGGGACACCCTGAATTTTATTGTAGTTGGGGTGGTTTCACGTTCCTAAATGCTGGATTTAAGAGATATGTTTCCTAATAATTCCATCTATTCATCACTTCTGCAATTCCTGCTGGCCTGCTATCATCACTTGATTGAATTTTGCATTTCTTTGACTCTTAAGATATTTAAATGTCTTGCCATCTACTGGATCTAATGACTATTGTGCTTGTGAATTTTTTGCATTCTTTTTATATCCTTACTGTCTGTTAGGGCCTGAAGCACTCCCTAATATAAGGTCAGCCCGCTGAAATCTGGCTATCCTTCAAGACTTTGTCTTAGTAAAGTCACAGTTTTGAAGGTCATCCTGACTTAGGCCAGCCAGGATCTTCTACTGTGTTTGCTGATCATCTCTCTAAACCTAGTTGGCTCATTCTCAGTTGTTTAGGTCTCAGTTTGAATGTCCCCCCCTCAGAGTTTCTCTCTTGGGTTGTTCTTTTTAAGAGAGCACTCCTTTATTATTTTATATAACAGCACTTCTTAAAAAATGTTTTTCACACCATATAAGAAAATCTTAAGGAAGAAGAATAAAGTTGGAGGTATCACAATCCCAGATTTCAAGATGTACTATAGAGTTGTAGTAATCCAAACAGTAGGGGACTGGCACAAAAATAGACACGTAGATCCATGGAATAGACTAAAGAGCCCAGAAGTAAACCCATGCTTATATGGTCAATTAATCTACAACAAAGGAGGCAAGAATATACAATGGGGAAAAGACAGTCTCTTCAAATGGTGCTGGAAACCTGGGCAGCTACATGCAAAAGGATGAATCTGGACCACTTTCTTACACCATATACAAAAATAAACTCAAGTGGATTAAAGACCTAAATATGTCACCTGAAACTGTAAAACTTCTAGAAGAAAACATAGACAATCATTTCTTCAACATTGGCCACAGAAACATTTTTCTAGATATGTTTCTTGAGTCAAGGGCAACAAAAGCAAAACAAACTGTTGGGACCATACCAAAATGAAACACTTGCACGGTGAGGAAAATCTTCAACAAAATGAAGACAACCTACTGAATGGGAGAAAATATTTGCAGGTGACATATCTGGTAAAGGGTAAATATCAAAAATATATAAATGATTTATACAACTCAACACCCAACAAGCAAATAATCTGATTAAAAAAATGGGAAGAGGACCTGAATTGACATTTTTCCAAAAAAGGCATACAAAAGGCCAACAGATACATGAAAAGATGCTTAACATCACTAATCATTAGGGAAATTTAAATCAGAACCACAACAGGATATCACTTCACATCTGTTGGAATGACTAGAATCAAAAAGACAAGAAATAGAAAATGTTGGTAAGGATGTAGAGAAAAAGGAACACTTGCGCCCTATTGGTAGAAATATAAATTGGTACAGCTACTGTGGAAAACAGTATAGAGAGTCCTCAAAAAATTAAAAATATAAATTTTCTATGATCCAGTAATTTTACTACTGGGTTTTTACACCACCCCCCCCACCAAAAAAAAAAAAAAATCAAAAAGATATATACATTCCTGTGTTTATTGCAGCATTATCTACAATAGCTAAGATATAGAAGCAACCCGAGTTTCCATTAATAGATGAATGATTAAGAAAGATGTGGTACACACACATGGGTGCACACACACACACACACACACACACACACACACCCAGAAATATTATTCATCCATAAAAAAGAATGAGACCTTGTCATTTGCAACAACATGGATGGACTGGATATAATGCTAAGTGAAATAAGTCAGACAAAGACAAGCACCATATGATTTAATGTATATGTGGAATTTAAGAAACAAATGAACAAAGAAAGAAAAAAGAGACAAAAAATAGATTCTTAAATATGGAGAACAAATTGATGGTCACCAGATGGGTGAGGGATGGGTGAAATAGGTGAAGGGGATTAAGAATATACTTACTGTGATGAGCACGGGGTAATGTGTGGAATTCTTGAATCATTATATTGTACACCTGATACTAATATAACCCTGTATGTTAATTATATTTCAATAAAAAATAAACATAAAAATCTGTGATTACTAATTAATCTTGTTAGTTATCTGTCCCACTATAGAGCAATCTCCATGTAAAGGCTAGTGTTTTTCTTACTTTTTAAAAAAAGTTTGTTTATTTATTTATTTATTTAGAGAAACAGAGCACATGAGTGGGGGAAGGGCAGAGAGAGAGGGAGAGAGAGAGAATCCCAAGCAGCCTCTGTGCTGTCAGCATGGAGGCTGATGTGGGGCTCTAACCCATAACTGTGAGATCGTGACCTGAGCTGAAGCCAAGAGCTGGACACTTAACTGACTGAGCCCCCCTGCGCCCCGGATCTTTTTTTTCCTTCCAGTTAAACACTTTATTTTAAGGAAGTAATTTTAGGGTCATGAGAAGTTGAAAAGATAACCAAGAGTTCTGTGATCTCTTCCTCTAGCTTCTGCAAAGACTATATTCTTACATTATCAAAACCAGGAAGCTGCCACTGCTACAATACTATTGTCTAGACTTACAGATCTCCAGTTTACATATGCTCATGTGTATGTCTGTGCATATGCCCATGTGTGTGTTCTATGAAATTTTATCCCATGTATAAATTCATGTAACCTACCACAACCTACCGTCACCACAAAAACACTCTCCTGCTCTCCCTGTGGGAGGATGGTCTGTCTTTACTTTTGTCCCGTAGTGTCGGGTAAGTAACGGCATCCCATAAATATTTGTTGAATGTACCAGAACATGGCTAGAAATTACTAGGGAAATTTGCCCAATTTGGTTGGATACAGATGTATCACTCTGTCGGATTTCAGTTATAAGAGGATATTTGAGGAGAAAAATGTTATCAAAATCCATCTCATAATGACTAATTTACAAAGAACACAAAAAAATCTGTGGCTACCAAAGCATAAGAGATTCTTAAAAACTGAGAACAAACTGAGGGTTGATGGGGGGTGGGAGGGTGGGGAGGGTGGGTGATGGGTATTGAGGAGGGCACCTTTTGGGATGAGCACTGGGTGTTGTATGGAAACCAATTTGACAATAAATTTCATATATTGAAGAAAAAAAATCTGTGGCTACCAAATCTCACAGAAATGTTGCATCACTAATCAATCCAAATCTTATAATCAAGCCTTTGCCAATGTGAAAGTTTGTAAGTCTTGAGAGGAGGCTTCAATAGACCCCACATACATGTACATATATATGTCTCTGATGAATTATATGGAACGTCATTTTGACATCATCTGGAATCCAGACTAGAAGATGGTGACCCAACTGGAGTGCGGAGCTCCAGTGCTGTGAGGGTCTCGCTTCCTCCTGTTTCCGATTACTACTACCGTCTCAGAGTAAATAGAAACATGACCCTCCATTAACGTGCTTTAGACTGACTACAATAAGATTTCCCCTAATGGGACTAGGGGGAAATTGACTACTCCTGAAAGATATTTGCACATTGTTGGAGTTTCTTGACCTTAAGATATCTTTTTGGGAGCATTTAAAGAGCCAAAGAAAGAACTTGCCCTTTAAGGAGACCTTGTGACAGGAGGAGGTGGGAGAATAATTATGCTGCATACCAGACCTTACCTTTGCACAGAATAACTACATGACAAATGCTAAAGCAAACATGCTATAAGAATACAACAATATTCATTCACCTCTTTTCTGATAAGAAAGGTTTATGAATTTTTATATCTTGAAAACCTTTGTTTTGCAGGCTTTGCTTTAGCAGGTTGCCTCTTACTCAGTGTGTGAAGATTGAATCACTTTGGAATCCATTTGTATTTAGTTACTGGAGGTGTAGCATTGAGCGTATTTTGTGTTGGAAACCGCAGGTAGGACCTGTTTCTGTAAATGATTTATTTCCATGGATCTCTTCCTTTAATTGATTTGATATTTACTTAAGAAAGTTCTTTCTTTGCTTGCCTTGTCAGCCCCCTCTGAGAGCTTTTGTAAAGTATGTCGCCGTCATAAATAGCCTGATTCCTCCCCGGACCAGTTGTTTCTCTGAGGTTTATGCATCTTTAAATGGATTCTGGGCACCATTTCATAAGGATTTTTCTTGAAGTTCTCTTTTGGGATAAAACCCATGGCTCGAGGAAGCTTTAACCTGGACCTCAGTTAACACTATGGACTATTGAAGTAGCTGCCATCCTACTTGGATTTTAAATAAAAGCATCTTTAGAAATCTTTGCTAGTTTCATTGATTATAAAATTCAATCTAAATGCAAACAGGGTGACGGTGATGTAAACTCAGCTTTAAAACAAATCCGGTGCCAGCCCTCCCAACTGCACAGCCAGCCTTAAGCCATTCTAGAGTGGCCACTGGATATGTAAGCTGTGATGCAGAGTCCTTCAGCTGGGAGGCCAGTAAGTCTAGAGTGGCCCAGTGTCTTCACCTCTCTGTGTAATAGAGTTCCAAGGTCCTAAGATGATTTGTGTGTATTTCATCTCAGTCCCTGTTCATACTGTGGTAGTAAGGCAGGTATGGAGCATGCTCTTCAAGTTGAATTTTTGAGCTCCGTGGAGCTGGCCGTGCAGGAGTCCAGGCCTAGGGAACAGGGCTTGAAGAAGGGATGTCCCCATTCTGTAACTAGCCCCCCTTTCTCAACAGCAGCTGGAAGCCGTTCAGTCCTTTTTCACCACCCTTTCTCTTCCTGTAAATAGAAAAATACTGCCTTTCTGCAACATGATATTTCAAGAAGCATCTATGGTGTGTGTCTCAAGCTCACTTAAAAGGAAGAGTGGTTTTTATAGGGACAGGAAAACTGAAGGCCAAGGTCACCAGACCTAAAGAGAGCTAAGAAAGAAAACTGCCTTCCAAAGCATCCAGCCGTTCCCAGCCACGGAATCCTATTGGTATCCAAAGCTTACAGTGCAAGTGATTTCAACTCAGAGCTCCTGGCTGCAGTCTTGGAATTGGCCCTATGAACTTCAGGGAGTCACTGAATTTCGACTTTGCTTAGGGAAGTCCACGACATGGGGCAAACCCTGTTCAGCCTTCTAGGGAACTTCCAGGGTTACGGACTCTTGTATGACTTGGTCAATTAAGTATACTTCCCAGACAGCAGTCCTTCATTTCGCCCTTATCAACATAAATATTTTCCCAAATGTTGCTTTCTGCTTTACCCTTTTCTCTGAGGAGGAAAGTATTGTCAGTGGAGAGGGCAGACCAAGGGCAGGGAACGGCTCATTTTTCCGCATCATGGAAAACATAGGATGTGCAGGAAACACATCCTTTCAACTGGCCTAATCCCTCGGTGAGGCTCATTTCATTGTGTTCCATCCTTGTTCGAACGTGATAAAAATAGAACACTCAGAGTGCCATGTCTGTAGAACCAGAGTGAAATGGAGAGTTGAGGTAATTGCCCAGATAATCCAAGCAAAGACAAACAAAACAAAACAAAACAAAACAAAACCAACCACTGGTGAGAAAAAAAGCAGCTTTAGGAGTTTGAATGATCTAGCCTGGTTCTCTACATTGTTCAAATTCATCAGCTCTGCCTCTATATTTACTTTTTCTACATAGACTGAGCCTAAGTTATGTTGAAGAGTTTTCTTCCCCCAATTTTATCTCAAGTACCACCTCAAAAAATGCTTTTGCGTTGGAGTATCCCTCTCTGCCGTATTTCCCAGTAAGAGAGAAAGTAGATCTCATAATAGATTTATACATGTTTTGATATAAGTGTAAAAAACAGGGGCTCTGGAGTTTGGAGAGATTTCTTTTTCCTATATTTCTGTGAGTTCCCCTTAGCAGGTTGCTAAATGCTGGGGATGGTTTATCTACACACTCGCATGTTTTAGACCTGTTGCTTTATGCTTGGCTAAGTGCCTGTCATGTGTGTTGGTTGCCAGCCCAACAGCTTGGCTCATTTAGAAAATCAGGGAACCCAATTTCCTCTGAGATAGCAGCTGGTAATATTCCACTGGATGCTAGTGAGACACTGCCTGAATTGGAGATGTCGTCCTGGCCGGAGTTCTTCTTAGACTGGCTTCCCACGTTGGGACCTTGGGACTGTGACTGGTCTCTCAGATTACACCCCTTGACCTTGTTGTTTTCAAGACACTGCTTTTCTCAATCTCCCTCTTACATGGACTCAAACCTGTTCATTCATTCTTCTGATTTTTTCCTTCTGCCTCTTTCCCGACATAACCAGCCACCAAGTTCTATGGATTCTTCTTTCCCAAAAGTTTCCATTATTCTAAACTTTAATTTTATTCCCATTCCTTGAGTTTCGGTTCCTATTTTCTTATCTTTCTCAGTAATTTCCTGATTTTTTTCAGTCTCACCTGTTTCTAATCTGTCCTAAGTAAATGCCAGAACAAACTTCCTTGAAGCTCTCCTTAATTGAATTGTAATTCCTTGCTAAAAAAAAAAAAAAAAAAAAATCCTTCCTTGATGGCTGCTTGCTGCTTAACATATTTTGCTCAAATCCCTCACCCTGGCAATGAAAGCTTTGTCAGTTTGGTTGTGATGACTTTGGACCCTCATGTGAAAAGTCACCTCCAGCAAGGCAAGCTTATTGTCCTTCTACATGACGTGCCCTTCCTTCTCTTGCTCATCTGTCAAAATCCTGACCATCTTCCAAATCTAGATTGGATATCCTACTTGTTCCACAAAGATTTTTCTGTAGACCTTGGAAGGAAGTGACCATTTTTGAACTGGAGTCACAGAGTCTTAGAGGTTGAAGACATCTTGGAAGATGCTGAGTCCAACTTTCTACCCTTTGACCTTTTCTGGAACATGTCCAAGATGGGGAATACATAAACATGGCAGCTCACTGCATTTACTGGTAAGAATGTCTTTCTTTGCTTCCTTCCTGCCTTCCTGCCTTCCTGCCTTCCTTCCTCTCTCTCCCTTTCTTTCCTCTCCCTCTTCTTTCTTTCTTTCTTTCTTTCTTTCTTTCTTTCTTTCTTTCTTTCTTTCTTTCTTCCTTTCTCTCCCTCTGTCTCTGTCTCTCTAATTTTAAGATAATTTCTGACTCCCTGGGCCTTATTTGTTTTTGGTGTGTCCTCAGGAGCAATACAAAAGACATATCATTCTTCTTTTATATAAAAACCCCTCAAATATTTGATGAGTGCTATCCTAGTTACCCGGACTAATTCAAATGTAACCCTTATTTTTCAGTTACTTCTTCTATCAAAATGGTTTCTAAATCATTCTCCATCTTGGCTATTTTACCTGGAAGTGCTCCAGGGTGTTAACAATGACCTTAAAATACAGATATCAGAAAAAACCACAACTCTCCTGATTTATAGTATTCATTCCAGAGAACAGGATATGTCTGTACCACTTATTTGGCTCATTATGTACTGTAGTATTTACAAGTTTTTTGGCTACAGGAGAGGGAGGGGATATTTCTGGTGCCTTTGCAATTTTGCTTGTAAACTCCATGATTAGCCTCTGGAAAACAGCAGCTCAGATCTGCAAATCTCTGCATCCTTTAAAGAGGCTCCCCTGCATCTAATAGGCATTCAATACTTGGATTTTGAAAAACTCATCTCAAGTGACAAACTTTGCTGCATCTACTGTTCTCTTGTCAGCTCCTATATTATTTGATCTCTTGGCAGTATTGACACCGTTGACCAATTTTTTCCTGCTGGAAACTCTTCCTTTGGTTTCCATGACAGTGCACTCTGCCGATTTTCTACTTAACTCTCTCCACTTCTCAATCTACTTTGTAATTTCTTTTCAACATTGGGTTTCTGCAGGGCTCTTTCTAATGTCTTATTCCCTTCTCCTTCCATGTCATCCTCACTATCTCTTCCCTACTCTGCTGTCCATCTTTTCAAGCACAGATTACTATAATAATCTCCTGCAATCAGAGTTTTAGAATTTTGTGAATGCTTAAAAATGGTTCAGCTTTCCTTTCCTAGGAAGAAAGACTGTGGGAAGAAGACAATTGAAGAGATTTGAGAGCTATTTAGGAAGTGGAATTGAATGAGCCTAGTGATGTGCTGGATTCTGTGGTGGGGAAGGGAAAGGAAGGGAGGGGCAATAGGTAACCAAGCAGTGCGGGGAGGAAGAGTGTGGGGCGTCCGTTGCACGCTCTATTTCCCATCAAAGCACTTCTGTGTTCATTGTAATCACCTGTCTGCAGGCACATGCCCTGCAGTGGACCTGCCCTGCTGGTTCTGGGAAGGCAGGGACTCCAAGTATCCGCTGTGCTCGTGGTTGTACCCCCCTACCATGCACAGCACACATTGTGATGCGTTTTTATTTTTTAGTATTATTTTAATCACGCTCTATTATGTTTAATTAAGTATGAAGACTTCTATCGCTTCTCGGCCTTTTGGCTAAGATCATGTATAGTAAGTATGAAGACCTCCAATCACATCACCTGGAAACCATTTTACCCAACACTCTATTTGGCTGCCAGTCTCTTGTCTCTCTGCTTAGCAATGGTGAGGCAGGTACCCTTTCGCAGGGAAGAGAAATCCATGGTTTGTTGCCTTTGCCAATAGCAAAAATGGTAGAGAGCTGAGTAGCAAAGCTGTTGCCATTGGCATTTTTCATGTGAACTATACCAAAAGAACCAGTTTGTCTCTCTCTGTCGGTGATGACATAAATTCTTTCCATGTTAGCACCTCTGGTCACTACACACAGATTACCAGTATCAAACTTGATGAAATCAGTAATCTTTCCAGCCTCCAAATTAATGTGAGTGGTGCCATTCACCTTGAGGAGGGGATCAGAATAGTGGGTGGTATAAGCATCATGTGGCACCAGATGAGAGATTCCTTTCATTCCCACAAAGATCTTTCTCATTTTGCACAACTTATAAGTGGCCTCCTTAGGTGTAATCTGATGAACAGCAAAGCAACCCTTGGTGTCACAGATCAAGCAGAAATTGTCCCCAGTCTTGTTAATGCCAACGATGTCAATAAAACCAGCAGAGGAGGTTATATCAGTTCAGACCTTGCCATCATTTTTATTTTTAAGTTTATTTATTTATTTATTTATTTATTTATTTATTAAAAAAAAATTTTTTTTAACGTTTTATTTATTTTTGAGACAGGAAGAGACAGAGTATGAACAGGGGAGGGTCAGAGAGAGAGAGACACAGAATCTGAAACAGGCTCCAGGCTCTGAGCTGTCAGCACAGAGCCCGACGCGGGGCTCAAACTCACGGACCGTGAGATCATGACCTGAGCCGAAGTCGGCCGCTTAACCGGCTGAGCCACCCAGGCGCCCCTATTTATTTATTTTGAGAGAGAGAGAGAGGAAGCATGAATCGGGGAGGGACAGAGAGAGAGAGAGGGAGAGAGAGAATCCCAAGCAGGCTCTGCACTGTCAGTGCAGATGCAGGGCTCGATCCCATGAACCTTGAGATCATGACCCGAGCCCAAGTTGGATGCTTAACCAATGAGCCACCCAGGTGCTCTGAGACCTTGCCATCAATCTTAATAAAACACTATATACAGATCTTTTTTACTTCATCTCCTGTTAGGCCATACTTAAGTCTTTTCCTTAAGAAAATGATGAGAGGGAGACATTCTCTCCACTTATGGCGACCAGTAGATGGACAAGAGGCAAACACACCAGTCAGTTTGTCCAGCAGTTAATGCCTTGGAGCGGCTACACGCATCAGATTCTTCTTGGGACCGTGAACTGTAGCTATGCTAGGCACCAAAAGAGGACTGCCTCCTTTTGGCATGAGAAAAGAGAGCTAAAAATATCTTTTCAGAAAAAGGTTTGGTAGGGACAGTTGAAGATTGTTCAGGGAAGAATGTGGTATCATATCTTACTGCATACGACTGGAGTTATACAGCAGAAGAAAGAAAAGGCAAAAGATGGAACTTTATAATGTACTGTGGGGTGCCTGGGTGGCTCAGTTGGTTAAGTGTTCCACTTTGGCTCAGGTCATAATCTCATGGTTCATAGGTTTGAGTCCTGCGTGGGGCTCTGTGCTGACAGCTCAGAGCCTGAAGTCTGCTTCAGATTCTGTCTCCCCCTCTCTCTGCCCCTCCCCCACTTGCACTCTGTCTGTCTTTCTCAAAAATAAATGAACATTAAAAAAAAATTTTTTTTAATGTACTGTGACATTAACATCAGAAAAATGACACATGTTGGACCCAATCAGTGAAGTAATATTTACTGAGCATCTACTGGGGACAGACCTCTGTGTTAAGGCCTTTGGGTAATCATATAGGGTTTGCTCAATAAGGACTTGATAAGGGGAGGCCTGGTTTATGCCTGTTGTCCCAGCTGAATTATTAAAAGTTCTCTCTTGTGGTCTAACATTCTAACATGTTCTTATCTGGACAGTATATTAACTGATCACACTACCCCTGAGAGATATGACTAATTCCAATTCAAATCAACAAAAGAGATAGTTCTTGATATTGGGTTAGATGAGGGTCAGAGAGTCAGCAGCCACACCTGGGGAGGGAGGATTTAGGGCTGTCATGAGGAAATTCACCAAAGAAAATTACTGGGAGAAAGAAAGAAACAAATCTAAAACTCTAAATAGAGTCAAGAAATCTCTAAAAGGAGGATCTGGTGGCTGATTTTGACAGGAGTCTAAAAGGGCATCTTTTTCAAGATGTTGCCATCCCTTCTTGGTTTGGAATTTCCACTGTAAGAGTTATCCGCTGGGTTTCTACAAAAAAAAAAGCAGTGGGGAAGGGGTAGAATCTTGTCTTCAGAAGGTCAACTACTAAAAAAAAAAAGAGACCTCCCCTCCCATTCTTGGAAAGCCTTTCCTCCTTTGCTGGTGAGCAACAGTTGAAACAATTGGAGACTGCTTGGTTGTCACCTGGGCAGGGGACTGGGAAAACAAGAAGGCATAGATCCTGAGGAAGCTTGGAAGAAACTGACAATCGCCCAGACCCAGTGGGGGCCTTGAAAGGAGAGATGCGTCCTGTCCTGCCGTCCTGTCCTGCGTACCTGGAAGAGCTGAGACATTGTAACTGAAGGGAGGTGGCCATGAGAGAGAAACCAGAATGAAATCAAGTGAAATGACGTGGAGGACTTGTTTCCTCCATGAGAATTCAAGGGGCTGGCCCTCTTGATAAAAATCAAGATAGCCACACACTGTGATGAACAGGGCGGGGGTCTGTGCCTCTGGGGAACAGAGGAGTGCTGGACCGATACGGGAAGAGGGAAAGAGCTTTACTGGATGTTGTGAGTGGGAAGTCAAGGGAGAGGGAGAGAGGTGTCTAAAGAGGACTTTTAGGATCATTTACTGTGTATGGTTTGTAAAAACACTTTTCCTGATCTATGAGAGTTGCATAGGCATTACCAGCTTCACCCAATAGTGTGGACTCTGGCAAGGGTCTAGGGACCTCCATGTATGCCAAGCACATAGCCGTATGGGTGTTTTTGACAGAATAAATATTGTAGATGTGATTAATAAAGTACAAGCGATCAAAAGCATTACTGAAGTCACAGTGGCTTCTTGTTATATATATCCCCCCGTCAATAGATAATAGAAGAGAGATTTTTGTGTGGGAGTGTAAGGAAGAGTCTTGAAAGGTTTCAGAAGGAGACAGGTGACAAACACCAGTCTATGGACATCCTCAATTCTTTATTAATCCCCCTGTGTCTTCACTGCTTTATTCCTTAGCATATAGTGTCGAACTTTCCTGTAGAAATGGCATGTGGTTTTTGCCCTTAATAAAAACCTGGGGGCTATTTCTGACATAGAAATTGATGTTTTCCATGAGTTTTCTCTCAGAGGATGAGATAAGAAAGAGGCAGATACATGCTTAAAGCAGGTCTTGGATGTTTTCTTTGACTATGACAGTGTTAAAAATGCAGACGGGCAAAAGAAAACAGACTTATCTCTGAATGGACTGTTTATTTCTGTGGTGATTAACTCACAGTGTTGTGTTCTTGCACAAAATCCTTGCGTTCCCCCTCATCGCGGTCCTGTCCCGTCTGCTCTGGTTCAGCCACACTAGCTGCGGTACGCACGTACTACCGTGGCCATACTTCCTGCTCGCTGTTAACATTGAAGGATTGTAGTGTTGTGTACAATGTGCATGTGTATTTCTGTTCCAGCCTCTTTCACTTCACATAGTGAGCGTTAATGTTCCCACATGATTCAGATATTCATTGAAAATTACTGTTTTCCTAGATTCCCATATGTATATTCTATAACTCACTTAACTCTTTTGTGGGCAATTCCTAGGTTTTTACCATTAGAAATAATGCCGTGGTTTCCAGTATTGTGGGAGCATGTTACTTGCCCCTTCCCCCAGTTGTTCTTCTGAGAGTGGCAGCCTGATGTTCTCTGGGCCCCACATTCTCGCGCTGTCAGCCATGTACTCCAGAGCGGCTCTGGACCTGACCATATGGCCTCTGTCTAATCACAGGATTCCCCTGCCCACAGCAATTGGCTGTGGCGATCTAAACTGATCAACTAGAAGCAGTGAGTGTTTGGCTGAGACTTCTGAGAGACTCACACTTTTTCCTCAAAGGGTTTACAAAGGAGAGGCCAAGAAAGAGATACTGGTGAGACTGTCTTGCCACCCTGGGCAGCCTCACAATGACACCCATGAGGAAAGCAGGGTGGAGCCAGAAGACAAAAACAACAGAAAACAAAACAAACAACAAACAAAACCTGAGTTTTGACGAGGATTTAAACTCTGACTTCAGCCTGTTCTGCACCTGAACTTTTCATTTGTTGAACCAGTAAATCCTGCAGCTACACCCCCTCCCCCATACACACACACACACACACACACACACACACACACACACATGCCACACCCCTTATTTTTAAATCTGATTGCATTGAGAGCTTGGGCTCTGTTGTAACTTTTTTGTTCACATGTCATTGACTTCACAGCATATTGTGTCCTTTAGATAATAAGAGCTAACAGGTACCCAGGGTTCACCTTGTGTCAGGCAACATGTTAAAGACTTTACGTTCATTATCATAGTTAGGCCCAATAAGTCATTGGAAGTAGCAACTCTTATAATCTTCATTTTACACATTGGACGTTGAGGCTTAAGGAAAAGACCAGAACAAAACGTCAGTGTAGAGTCACAGGTCAGCAAGCGGCAGGACCCAGATTCTATCCTAAGCCTGTTTCCAGAGCCAGAGCTACATCACAATCTGCCTTTCTGTTTCTCCTCATTTCCTTTATTTATTCCCTAAGAGCAGAATGAATTTTGTGTGAAATCAGAGAGACTGGAGCAAGTCAAGTCCCTTTAAAAAGCAGTGTGGTTAAGGGTTTTTGTCTTGGAGCAAGATACAAGAAACTAAAGGACTGGATTTCAGAAGGAGCATTAAGAAGGAGAAGGGTCTGGGTGGAGGGGGATGGGTTAAATGGGTGGCAGGCATTAAGGAGGACACTTTTAGGGGTGAGCACTTGGGTGTCATATGTAAAAGATGAATCACTGGGTTCTATTCCTGAAGCCAAGACTACACTGTATGTTAACTAACTTAAATTTAAATTAAAAAAAAAAAAGGAGAAGGGTCTGAGAAAAGCCTCATAGGTAGGACTGGCAGTGATTGTGTGCATGTGAGTGTGTGTGTGTATACGATGGAAACATGTTAGGATTCTTTCCTATCACAGAGTCTCGGATTCAAAGAAGTCTAGTCTATGCAGAGTGAGAACTCGTGTGGAAACATGAGTGAGGAGATTAGATCAGATTTTGAATCCTACTTTATTTATTTATTTTTTAAAAATGTTTATTTAGCTTTGAAAGAGAGAGAGCAAGCATGCAAGCGAGGGAGGGGCAGAGAGAGGGAGACAGAGGATCTGAAGCAGGCTCTGCACTGACAGCATTTAGCCTGAGGCAGGGCTTGAACTCACAAACGGTGAGATCATGACCTGGGCCAAAGTTGGATGCTTAATGGACTGAGCCACCCAGGCGGCCCCAAATCCTAGTTTAAGAAGACTAATTGTGATATTATGTACAATAGAGAGCCCTCAGTTCCTCCAGAAGGCGTGGTGGACTATGTCCTTGGTGGCCTGTAATGAACCGTACATCCTAGTATTCATGCCCTGTGTACTTCCCTCCACATTGATTTAAGCTTGACCATTTAACGAGCCTTGGCCACTATGACATCAGCAGACATAATGCAAGAGGAAGCTAAAGAAGCTTTTGCACATTTGGGTTTATTCTCCAGGCTCTTTCTTAGAATCCAGCTGCCACCTGTGAAAAAGCTCAAGCAGCCACAGAGAAAAGTCCATGGAGGAGAAGTGAGGTCACCTGGCTAACGGCTCTAGCTGTCCTCACCTTTTGGCATCCACTACCCCTTGATAACCATTTGAAATGAGGCCATTTCAGTGTCCCCATCATCCTGGTGTCCTAGTCACCACAACATAAAGCAGAAGGATCACCCAGCAGCCAGCCCTTAGAATGGTGAAAAAGAAGAAATTGTTGTTTTGAGCCACTAAGTTTGAGGCAATTTGTGATGCAATAATAGATCATCGAAAGGGTTGGAAATGGTCTTCCTGCTTCCCACCCTCCCATTCTACCTTCTGGCAAATATAATGGGCTCTTTGGGCAATGCAAAGACAAAGAGAAGAAAGCCTCATGATCCCCGTCCTGATTCTTGCACCTCTGCCCCTACCCTGCATGTTTTTGAGCTTCAGACATTTATTTATAGCTGCCTATCAATATTTCCCAAGCAGAATTCATTTTCTTGGACTTCAAAACTCCCCTCCTTCTCCTTTCTCCGTTTTGGTTATTGATATTGTCCTGTACACAGTTGGACAAGTTAGAAATCTCAGATTCATTTGATTCTCCCTTCACTCTCCTCCCCATGTTGAACAGCTCCTACTGCTCACTCATGGTAGCACGGCTGCCAGCCTGTCCTGGCTGCGCTGGAGAGGGCTGCTGGATGCCAGGAGATCTAATACAGCTGTAGTAGAAGGCCTAGCCCGGGGAGTGTTACAACTACAACACTGATCTGTTCTTAAAAAAAAAAAAAAAAAAATGGAGTGGCTAGGACTCTAGCCAAGATGGAAAAATCCTTCTTCTGGCAGTTGTACCTCCAGAGAGAATGAGTATCGGTTTCTGTCCCCTCTCCCCACCTCCAGTGTTAGTGGGATGAAGGATCAGTGGCAGTCGGGGCAGGTTAGATACAAAGGAGACTGTGCTCCCTTATAATTTTAGAAGACTTATCCTGGCATCCTCCTTTGTGCAAAACTTGGACCACTTGCACACATTTGACAAAAAGTGTTTTTAAAAAATCCAAAACATATTTAATTAATATGGAGTTGAATCAACTGCGCTACATTTAGAGTGTGTTATGTTATAACGAGAATGAAGTGCCCTGGCACATTTTTAGCCAAGCAATCTGGTTACATTGCCTTCTTCTTGGTATACAATAATATCCTAGATATTAGAAGCCACATATAATTCTTGGTTTCCTTTTTCCATATTCCAAAGACAACTCATTCTTCCTATTCAGCACTAAATGAGGAGTGAAGAGACTTGGTCTCAGAGCTGCTGCTGGTCTGTATGGTGCCGTAGTGCAGGTTAGAAGAAAGGGTCTTCTGTGAGTGGCGGCGGCTATGGACAGATGGTGTCCCTTCTTCTGAATGGGGCTACTCCTGCCCCAAAGCACAGAGCTTGGCCGAGAGGGTACAGGCTGGATTCTAGTCTCCACTTGGCTCCGTCGCCATAGGACTTTGCACAGTGCACAGAGGATACACCTGTTCTTATACCTCTCCTAGGACTCTGGTGTAGCACTACCATAGGCAAGTTGTGTGACCTCATGTTTCTGGATCTGGGTTTCCTCAGTGTGGATAGATCACTGCATCTGGGGCGTGGATACCTGGGTTGGAGTCTTAACTTCTCTTTTTAGTCACAACATGACCTTGACCCAGTCCTTGATCTCAGTGGGCCCTAATTTTCTGGTTTGGAAAGTGGAGGTGGAATTAGAGAGTTTCCAAGAATCTCCTTCTGAATTAAAAAAAACTCAGATACTAACATGTTTCAGAAAGGCAGGCAAGTATTCAAGATCTTCAAGTTTCATGACAGGACTTGATTTTAATAGTCTGCTGCCATCTTCTTCCCCTTATGGCAACTCAGTCAATTAGTCGATTTCTCTGCATTTTAGTTTTGCTCTATTTGTCAAATGGAGATAATAAGAGATGCCTTGGAGGGATTCAAGGAGGATAAACCAATTAATGGTCATAAAGTCCTAGTGGCCGTGTGCCTGCTAAGTGGTCATGATTCTAAACAGATCTTTATAGTTCCTTGGCTGCTCACAGCCTGAGCGTCAGACAGCACCATTTATAACACGATGTTCTTTTTTTATCAAAACAGACCCACTGAGACATTGAGAGGAAGCATGTCGAAGCAAAGGCCAGCATACTGACTATGATGGGGGTGGAGGATGGTAGGAGGTGTGAGTTGAGGGAAGAAGAAATCTGTGAATGGAAGGAATTGCTGTTGCAGTTGAGATTTTTTTGGGGACCTGGGTATTCCTGGGAGGTTTCTCTCACGGGTAGGATTAGGTGACAGCAGAAAGGATGGCACCATCATTGGCAGAAGCATATTCTGGCTCTGTATCTGTCGTTGGTGCTCTTGACTTTGGATTCCACATTCTCCTTATTTATCTTGGTTACGTGGGACGGGGATGAGAAGGACGCAGCTGTAAGGAAGGTAGAATCCACTTCCTTAAGAGTTCATCTTGCTATGGCACTGAAGATCCTAGCCAGCCAATATGGTATTTCACTTTTTTTTTTTAAATTTTTTTTTTTAACGTTTATTTTATTTTTGAGACAGAGAGAGACAGAGCATGAACGGGGGAGGGGCAGAGAGAGAGGGAGACACAGAATCGGAAACAGGCTCCGGGCTCTGAGCCATCAGCCCAGAGCCCGATGTGGGGCTCGAACTCACGGACCGTGAGATCGTGACCTGAGCTGAAGTCAGACGCTTAACCGACTGAGCCACCCAGGTGCCCCGGTATTTCACTTTTTGATCTAAGTTATGTTCTGGACAGGTTGACACTTCAGAATCTAGAAAGAATATTTCAGAATAGAACATAAACATGAGCCATTGTCTATGTCTCCATTTTAATTCTTCCTGAAATCTTTTTCAGTTGAAATTAATTTCTTCTTCCTAACATTTCCATATTGCTTTTTGGACTGGACTGCCATATATTGTAGGTATTTATGTAGCTCCTTGAGAGTAAAGAACGTATTATTTACCTGTGAGTTTTTATAGTGTCAAGAGTGCCACTTTCAACTTAGAACATCTGTAATCGCTACTTATTAAGCTCAGTGTGGTATGTTATATGAGAAAGGAACATGGAAGAATTAAATGACAAAATGTTAGAATTTCAAGATTTAAAAATTTTCTGGATTTATCAATCAGGTAAATCCCATCATTTTTGCGCCCCCCCCCCCCCCTTTAATATTCTCTGTGAGACTAGAATTTTCCTTTTGATGAAGTAACACAGGATTGGCTTATTTGGTAATCTAATCATGTCTAATCATTGAAAAGCAGAGGGCAGTGATCGAAATATGAGATGAAATTAATTTTGTTGGGGGCAAACAATGGGGCGGTATATCTAGAATGGAAAAGGATAGATAACATGGCAAAGTAGCAAAGGAAAAGAGGAAAAGCAAAGATCTCTCTAAGTTGGCCTTTGAGCAGATTTTATTTTATTTACATAACCTCTCACTCATATGGGTCCTCTCTGTGAGTCCCTTGATATGGAACAACGGAAGCCCTTGGTTGCCCTATGTCACCAAGAACATTACATGAAGTAAACACTGATTCTGTCTTATGATTTGGTTGAACTTTGGATAATGATGTATGTTGTCAGCAGATTCTCTGCTATAATTCTTACCACATAATTTGCTAAGGAATAATTACCTTTGTACTCAATGTATCTAGAAAGCAGAGGTATAAGGTTATATTTCCATGCTCTTCGTGTGCAAAAGAAAAGTTTACTGACCCCTAAGTCATATGTTTTCACCTTAAGTGGGAAAATATATGGAATCAAAGAATGAAAATGTTTTAGATATGCCTTTGCATCAAGAAGTTATCTGGTTCTGGGTGCCTGGGTGGCTCAGTCAGTTAAGCACCTGACTCTTGATTTTGGCTCAGGTCATGATGTCACAGTACATGAGATTGAGCCCCAGGTCGGGCTCTGCTCTTGTTAGCAAAGCTTGAGATTCTCTCTCTCTCTCTCTCTCTCTCTCTCTCTCTCTTTCTCTCTCTACTCCTCCCTTGCTTAAGCATTTTGTCCCTCTCTTTCTCTCAAAATAAAATAAATAAACATAAAAAAAAAAAGAAGAGTTATCTGGTCCCTTCTCTCATTTTACAAACGAGGGTACTGAGACTCAGAGAGCTTAAATGATATGTCCAAGGTAGGAAGCTTAGGATCAGAACACAGGTTTCTGACTCTGAGCTGTGGATATTATTGCTATTTTTACCCCCTGTGTTGATATTGTCTGGCTTGAATTCATAGAAGTGATTATTTTTGTTCGATCTTTTATTTTGCTTCATTCAGTGTATCATATACAGTTCAATGTATTGCCTTCTGTGTGTGTCTGGTTACAGGATTTTCCCTTCTCTGGCGCTGGAGTCCTCATAGTAAGGATCTTAGGCTCCTCCTACCCCAGAGCCTATATGACCATTCCTAGAGACTTAACTTAATATATTTAGAAGCCAGCAAAGGATTTCTTAGAATGATTGAATCCATACTATGTAATGCAAACCATTTATTGTGACTATTATATCAGTAAGGAATGCTTTATGCTGCAAGTATGCTGACTAAGTGGCTAGAGATGCTTAATTATCTCACACACAAGTGGGTGAGCAGAGGTTCAACAATGTCTTCAGAGTCTAAGAATCTAACTTTCTTCTCCACTATCCTCAATGTATTGGCATGCTTTCTTGTCATCTCAACGTTGCTGAATTGTTTCTAGGCATCACATTTTTATGGCAGCAACAAGTGGAATGGGTCAGTACTGGTGATCTTTTTTCCTTTTTTTTGAAGAAAATAAATGTTTCTTAGAAGCCTGTCCACCCCTGACCTGTAGGCATCCTGCTTCTCATTGGGCAGAACTGTGTCATATGTTCACTCTTGTTTGAAAAGGGGCTGGGAAAGAGTTACATAGGGTTTTGTTTTTGTTTTTGTTTTCTGTTTTTTGTTTTTGTTTTGTTGTTGTTGTTGTTTACCTCTGTAGTGGGTAAGAGAGGTATTCTAGATATAACTGTTAGTTAGCCAATCTTCAATATAAAATAGCCCAGGAATAAATATATATAACTATAAGTAATATTCTATATCAACTTCTTTTTCTTAATACATGTTCTTAAAAAGTTTATTTTCTTTTAGTAATCTCTATACCAAATGTGGGGTTCAAACTCACGTCCCTGAGATCAAGAGTCGCAAGCTTTTCCAACTGAGCCAGCCAGAAGCCCCTCTGAATCAACTTTTAATTCTGCTTCATTTTTTGGTCCATCTGCCCTCATGGGGAAGTCAGAAGCTAGGCTTCTTTGTTGGGTTAGATTCGAGAGAACTTACTCAGGATGCCATGTATTCTCAAACTGAGGGACATGGAAAATTGAAGTGTCAGCAGGCAGGTTGGGATCAAGATGTGAGTAAAAATAGGTCATTTATTTTTGTAATGTTTATTATTTTTTAATGTTTATTTATTTATTATTCTTTATTTTGAGGGAAAGCAAGTGAGGAAATACCAAGCAAGCTCTGTGCTGTCAGTGCAGAGCCTGATGTGGGGCTCAATCTTACAAACTGTGAGATCATGACCTGAGCCAAAATCAAGAGTCAAACACTTAACTGACTGAGCCACCGGGCACCCCCAAAACAGGTCATTTAAAGAAAAGAAAGTAGGGGCATCTGGGTGGCTAAGTTGGTTAACCATGTGACTTCAACTCAGGTCATGATCTCACGGTTCATGGGTTCGAGCCCCATGTGGGGTTCTGTGCTGACAGCTCAGAGCCTGGAGTCTGTCTTGGATTCTGTGCCTCCCTCTCTCTCTGCCCCTCCCCTGCTTGCACTCTGTCTCTGTCTCTCTCTCAAAAATAAAACACTAAAAAATTAAAAAAAAAATAAAGGAGAGAAACCATCAAAGTGGTTAAAGTTATGGGCTCTTGAGCAGATTGTTCTGGGTTTAAGTTCTAGCTCTGTCACTTTCTAACTATGTGACTTTGCCAAGTTACATCCCATCTCCAAGCCTCAGTTTCCTCCTGAGTTTAATGAAGAGAACACTAATACCTTTTTCATTAGGTTGTAGTGAGGAGTTATATCTATAAGTCCCTGAGCACGGTCTGGCTCATAGCAGGCATTCAGTGTCATTACCATCATCATTATCACGGTCATCATTCAAACAGCAGGATTGTGAAGAACAGGCATTAGGAATGGGTATATAGAATGAAGAACTCTCAGAGCCTAAGGTATGAGAGGAAGTTAAATGGAAAAGCAAAAGAACTAAGTCAGGCAATACATATTCCCTGCAGTGAGGGTGGGCTGCCTCCATTAAAAGGATTCCCTGTTGCAAGATAATATGAATGACTCATACATGGGGGTATAACTCTTATCTCGTGGCTTAGACATATCTCCTAGAAGGTGGCTCACCACGTAGGATTCCAGAGTACAGAAATGGGATGGTGGAGGGAAGAAATGCTGGCAATAGAGCTCCAAGGAGCAGGAGTGGGGTGGGAATCTTCTGGTTAGGGGACTTCTGCCAAGAGTGCCACAGGCCTATAAGAACCATTTACTATAGAAGCCATAAAGCATTAGTTTCTCCCTTTGATCTTCTGACCCTGCTTTGACTGATTGATTGATTGATCGTGTGGGAGTGCATGTGTGTTTGTGTGTGTGTGTGTTTGATGAGTCACTGGGGATGCCCGTTTGCAGTGCCTACTTACATAGCAGCAGCAATAGTAGGCTGGGCATTTGGACTCATTGGAAAGTAGCTGGCTTCACAGACGTGTGTGATGTGTCTAAGTCCATCATCACTGGCTGGCACCCAGGGTGAGGTGGAGATACAAGACAAAGTTTAGGTGGTTCCCACCGTCCTCCGAGGCTGGACGATGTCTAACTACCATGCAGATAGGCTGTTTATCTGTCTCAACAACTGCGACGAGTCAGTTACATGGCTTTCCTCCCCTTCCAGAAAAGACCAGACGTATATGATAACTTTCGACAGATATGGTAGACACTATTATCTGTGTTAACTAACTTCATCCACAAAACAACCCTGTGAGACAGTTATAATGATTTACCATGAGTTTTATAAATTAAAAAAACAAAACAAAACCTAGGTCAAGTAACTATAAAGATCATAAAGCCAGCTAAAAACTTTGGGAAAAAACTTGTTTGGAAAGCAGATGTGGTTGGTTCTAAACCTGTGCTTTATGCTAAGACCCATTGACTTCAGTAAGGCTAGGAAAACTGGTCTGTGGTTGTTCTTAAATATTGTTTTATTCTAACTTTTGCACAAACAAGTGGAGTTTAATGAAGCATTGATCCAAACCCTGGGCACTAGGACAGAAATAGTAAAGAGAGAAGAGCCCACGTTCTGGGCTTTTCCTGACATGTTTTGGCCAATGATGTGTGCAAGGCTCCTCTTTGCCCTGAAAGTACACACACAGTGAAACGCCTGGGAGCTGGGGTTTTGCCCTACAGTTTCTGGGGTGGCAGATTTTAGGAGTGTAGCCTTGATGGAGAGATTTGAAGTAAGGGAAGGTTGTTGAAGAAAAGATTATAAAGATTGAGCTGGGTTTTATGAGGGATGAAAGGAAGATGATCAGGCAGGAAATTCCTAGCATGAGCAAAGATATGGAAGTAGAAAAAAAAAAATATGGGGCTTAAACATAAGCAATTCATTTGGACTGGGATGTAGGGTATATGAAGAGGAACATTTGGAAGTGGGAGATAGATCAATGAAGACTTTAAATGCCAGTCCAAGGAGTATAAATTCTACTCAGTAGGCAATGGGGGACCTATTAAATAAGATCTAAGTAAAAATTTGGGCTCCGGAGAAAGGACAACTTTTTTTTTTTTTTTTTTTTTGAGAGAGACAGAGATAGAGAGAGAGAGACAGAGAGAGAGCATGAGCAGGGGAGGGGCAGAGAGAGAGGGGGCAGAGGATCTGAAGCAGGCTCTGCGCTGACAGCAGCAAGCCCGGTGTGGGGCTTGAATTCACCAACCGTGAGATCATGACCCGAGCCGAAGTCTGATGCTCAACCCACTGAGCCACCCAGGCGCCCTGAAAGGGCAGCTTTTATTTCACTTTGACCTCTGTATAAACTCAACCTGGACTATCACAGTCACTGCCAGACTTGTGACTGCAGATTGCAGGCTGTGGCAGCCAATGCCAGCCCTCACTATGGAGAAGTTCCTGACCACCGCCACATGTCTGGGGTGAGACCGAGGCAAAAAATCGTTAGGTAGATGGTAAATGAGTGGAACTGGAGTTTGTGTTTTCGGGTTCTCGGATCAGTTTGTTCATTTAACAAATATTTTTGAGCATCTTTTTAGGTACAGCAGATACAGTCATTGTTTAGGAAGAATGGTCATGCCCAAACATAGTCTACTGCATAGCTTGCTGGCTCAATCTTCAAGTTCTTGGATCTGACCCTTTTATATTGTTCCTGTGGAGTGCTTCGATCTGAGATGCCATTATGTCTTGCCCAACTCCATTTGTAGCCTCTTAACAGAGCCTCATGACTTTTATTCTCAAGATCAGGGTGATACCATGACAGCAGAAGTCAGATCCTAAAACCCTTCAGCGGCTCCCATTACACTTAGATTAAAATCCAAATATCTCTCTGTACTTCACACATCCTTGTATAAACACCCCCCGCCAAGACTTGTGATCTTACCTTTCACCTCTCTCTTGATCACTATGCTCACTGGCCTCTTGCTATTTCTTAAACAGTCATAGTGTATTCCTGCCTCAGGACCTTTACTCTTGCTGGCCACTCTGCTAGGAATGTTCTTCTCCCAGATTCTAGCGTGGCTGCATACTTCCCCCCAACTCCCCTGACCCCATGCGATTCAAATCTCTATTTAAATACCGACTCCTCAGAGAGCCCTTCTCTGGTTCCCTATCTTGTTATCTTTATGGCACCTAGCACTACCTGAAAATCATACTTTTGTTTGTCTATCTGTTTACTGTGTTTATTGCTCGCTAGAATGTATGCTCTGTGAAGAGAGTATTTTGTTTACTTGTTCATTGTGGTATCCTCAGCACCTAGAACAGGGCCTGGCCCACCAACAGGCAGTAAAAAGTACTGAATGCATGATTATTACTGGGACTTCCTCCACAGCTTTGAAGGAAAGTTGTTTTATCCCTAAAAAACTTAACAGCTATCTTTATGTTTTCCTCACATATCACAGCTCCAAACTTGCCCCTCTTGTCTCTTGCACCTCCTGAATAAGTGACATCCATTTGGGCATGCTAATGGGCAGTTTGCAAGTAATGGAGTGCATTTCTGATTTTAATTCTCTTGGCTGCTGTGAATAGTTTTTCTCTGGTTGTTAGTAATTAAAACAAACAAGCAGAAAGACTCATATTATTCTAGCTCATTGCCAAATTGGCTATTGCTCAACTCAAAATTAAATGTACACACACCCATAAAACTAGCCAAACTGGCTATTACAATTACCTAAAGATCCTTGTGTCCATTAGCAATGTTGCCTTTCAAGGGTTTATCCTGTTTGGCATATACATCAAAGTAGCAGTCATAAAGACTTCTACAAAAATTTGGAGCATGTAGATGTGGAAAAAATTTTCAGATGTTTTTTAAAAAAAGATTTTGTTTCCAGCTAAACTGCAAGGCATAGAGTAAAGAAGTTCAGTGTTTTGTCAAAACTTGGTTCTTTACAACCAACTGTCACAGTCGCCCCAAAAAGGGCAGATATGATTCAGATGTATTCTGCATCTTGGGAATTAGTGTCAGAATACCAGCCCTGATCTCTTTAGTGAATGATTCATTCGCTAATGTGATTAACAATTCTGAGAGCCAGTGATGTTGGCCACTAATGTCAGATGTTTAGAAGCTGCCTTGTTCATGTTCGTTTGTACTTGGCAGGGAGAAGGGGTCCTGAATCTGCTGTTCTGATTTTTAATGTTTTCATTTGAACCAGGAGAATGAGCTTCTTAGGAGTTCTACAGCTGTCCTTTCTCCTCCTCCTCCTACTCTTCCTCCTCCTTCTTTTTTTTTTTTTTTGAAATGGGTAGTACCTATCCAGGAGAAAAACAAAACAATAACAATTCAGGAGAATTAAGAGTAGAAGAGTGTCAGAGCCTCATCAAGAGAACCTTGCAGATTAAGTTCCTAGAGGTTTGATGACTATGTTGAGTAAAAAATATTCAGCTTCGATTCATTGTTTGACTCAAAGGCCTGGCTCTGTACCTTTTGGAATATAAGGAATTCAGAAAAGTTGGGGCACATGGTCAGATTGGGATTACTGTTATGTGATTATGTGTTTACATGTCTATCTCTAAGGGTTGACCATAAGCACCTCCAAGTTAGAAACTTATTCATCTTTCTTTCCCATTGTCTGACCTGGGAAGTTGTGTAGTTTAATAACAAGAATGATTATGAGGATGCTGGTAATGGCCAACATTCCTCAGCTCACTGTATGTCAGACACTGTGGTCCTTTGCATACATTGCCTTATTTAATTCTTACAACAACATATTCTGTCCATATTTCGTGAAGAAATTAAGGCTGAGAGGTGTTCATAAATTTGTCCACAGCCACAGAGCTAGTAAAGTGATGAGCCTGGGATGTGAAACCATTTCTGTTCTTTGTCCTAACAAGATGTTAATCTCTATACATTATGGTTTGTTGCCTGAGACTGTAGTTAACCAAGGACCCCCCCTTCTCAACCTGGCCTCACGATTCCATCAAGAATTAAAATGTGACCAATGGAATCAGACGATACTAATGTCCTGGAACTAATCACGGTTTCACCAACCAGGAAGAGAAGAGAAAACTTGTGTGGGTAACAAGAGATGGAGGGATTACCTGTGTCGGGGATTAGCTCCAAACGTGAGGGCAGTGGATTTGAGAAAAAGGCGAGAGTAAAGAAAAGTGCCCCCAAAGAAAAACCGAGTAGGAATTTCTTTTAGAGGGAAGGTAGATTTTCATTCTGGGAAGTTTCCAAAGTGTTGCTTTTAAGCCACCATCTTGTTCAGGTTCCTGCTGGTATGCATGGGGCCGGAGACAAGAAAGCAAGTGGAAAGGTTTGAGCATGCCTCTGTACGCTGCCCTCCTCACCCGCTCCCGGTAATATGTGCTTTGGAAGCAAATGGGTGGAAAGTTTTCCCCACTTTGGCTTCTCTTACTTTGGTACGTGGGCGTAGGTTTGTGTGCCCGGCTCTTCCATGAGGAGTTCAGGTTGCTTTACCTGCTACGGAGTCTTAACAGGGTGAGACATGTGCCTATGGTTGCAGGCCTGTCCCAGGAAAACTTGTCATACCGGATATGGAAATCGGTGGGGCAAAGTGGGAGGCCGGGTTGTCTTATTTTCATAAGACACTTGGGTTGCTCTCCCCTGGCTCAGCCAGAGCAGGGCATCAATGGAGCAAGTGGGGCCAAGAAGAAATCATTTGCATGTGACACTCAACCTGGCAGTTCTAGATATTTTAGCCAAGGGTGCCACTTGCACAGACAATAGGCGTGATGTCCCCATCAGAAAACAAAGGGGAAAAAAAATATCACAGGCTTTTCTAGCCCTTATTATCTCTCCTTGCTCTGGATCTCACAGTCCTGATGGCTCTCAAGTTTTTTTTTCAAACTGATCCTTTTCAGATTTCCTTCTTTGGTCCTTGATTCTCTGTCAGGATTGTCCTCTGGCTTCTATTTGACCAGGGGGGTTTGCAGAACTGATTTAAGCCTCAGTCCTAGCGTGCTGCAGACCTGCTAGAGGAAGAGGTAGCCTGGTTTCGTAAAGCCAGCATCAGCAGCCACTGATGGAAGGTGTTCTTCTCCTAATGTGATTACATAAAAATTAATGATGGGTAAACATCAATGTTAAGAGATTTAATTTGGATAAAGCTTATAAAGCTTGCCTGCTTAATTGGAGTTTATCTGATCCTTACTGTTTTATTTTTTTCTCTTTGTTCTGCAAATTTTCCAAAATCCCAGCACCAGTGTGATACTCTCCCTGCTTCCTTCTCTTGGGCAGATAGGGACTTTGCGAGCCCTGACATTCTTCTGGTACTTTGTGAACTTCCACGTCAGGGGAAGGGTACAGAGGCTGGCAGATATAAAACAGGGAGATGCCAGCAGGGCTGATGAAAAACCCCTCCCCCGAAGGGTTCCAGAGAGAAGCAGGAGCACATTGGAGGAAGTCAGATATTTCCCCCATCTTGGTTTACTCTTTCCTTGCAGGTAGCTGTGGATCTGTGAGAGCTGCTCGCTTTTAAGAGCTCCTACCCAGAGGACAAAGAGTGTTGTCTGGGGCCAGTCTCCTCCTCCAGCTCTCAGGTCTGTTTCTCTTTCTTTCTTTCTTTCTTTCTTTCTTTCTTTCTTTCATTTATTTTTGAGAGAGAGAGAGAGAGAGAGAGAGAATGTGAGCATGAGCAGGGGAGGGGCAGAGAGAGAAGGGAGACAGAGGATCTGAAGTAGGCTCTGTGCTGTCAGCACAGAGCCTGATGTGGGGCTCGAATTCACGAACTGTGAGATCATGACCGAGCCAAAGTCATATGCTCAACTGTCTGAGCCACCCAGGCACCCCAGCTCTCAGGTCTTTCTGAATCCATGTTTAATTTCCTGAAACGTACATGGGCCAACCGTAACCCGTATCTAACGGGTAGCCAATTTATATGCATCTTTCTCAAGGAGGATGAGAGAGTCCTTGTTTCCAATCTCCGGATGTGATTTTTTTCCCCTACGACAGAACCTGATTCCTCGCATCTTCACATTCACGGGTGGATCCAACCTTCCGTTTGTCATCTCATGCTTCCACTTGTACAAAAAGGCCCATCAGGCTGCATAACCATAAACAGGCAGTGGAAATGGGACTTTTTGAGGAAAGGAAATGGTTTGGTGCAAGTGCTTAATTTTTTGCTTTTTAACTGCAGCGAATACTTTTTAAAGACTATTTGTCCTATTGGGACTATTGGAAGAAGCGTTACATTCATTTTATAGTCTCTGCTAGTTGGGTACTTATTTTATCCAAAAAAAGGAAGAAAGACAATTCCGTGTGCCAGGAATCCATCTGCTGTTAAATTTCGCGAGAACTAGAACGCACTGAAAAATACGGCCAGACACTTTGTTCATGTTTTCTCCACCTTTGGACTGATACCAGTCATAAAACTCCCATCTTGTATAGACAATCTGTTAAAATAAGTTACTAAGAAACCCAAACAGGTGTAAAGGTCATTCTTAGTGTGAGTGGGCTTTCTTTTTGCTGTGGTTACAGCCAAACCCAAAGTCACTTCGAGATGGGGTTTTATAGATGATGTTTTAAGCTGTAAACCACATTATATGATTGGAGAACCGCACCCAGCACGGTCAGTTTTCCTGTTCCGGAACTCTCGGTGCGACTCAGTGAATAATTCATGTTCATTCCTCATGTTCTCACTTTGTTCAGACCTGGAGCTTATGAGCAGGTTACTCCACTGCATTTTAAACACGTCATGTCTCCCAAGGTGTATTTTAAAACATACATGGACAACGAAAAGGAAGCAAAGTGTGTCCTCAGTATGAGGGACAAAGGATGTTGTTAACAAATGGGAAAGCATTCTATATCTAGAGAGCCTGAGGAAAATTGATCAAATATGGGAAGGGCAATAGATTTGAGGGCAAAAGCAAATGCATTTGAAGGGAAGAGACTACTCTTCTCTGCATTTCCTGAGCACCTATATTAGAAAACAGGCATTTTGTTAAGCGTTTCAGGCACATTATCTCATTAAATCCTGGATAAGCTTTGTGGAATAGCTAGAGCCTGGGTGAAGAAAGGTGAATAACTTGCTCAAGTGCTCATCGCCAGGAATTAGCTGATGTACCAGTGCAGCCCAGGGTGGTTTACCTCCTGCCCGAGGCTGTCTCTACATGGAGTCCCTGTGGTGGTCACCGATGTGTCTGCTTTCATGGGTTGTAACATCAAAAAGGCAGAAGAATAGAAATGTCTTTTTGGGTTGGGCCTGGCTTTTCAATGATAAGATAATGAATGGCTGGCAATAATGGTGAAAATGTATATGCTTACCAAACTGAAGAGCTTCTATGCTCATCTGGATAGAAAGGAAATAATGTGTGATATATAGACTTATCTTGCTTTTCTCTAAGGGGGAGCAATGGTGAGTCATTACTTCTAATAAAGTCAAAGCAGATCTTTTTTTTTCTTTTTTGCAGAAAAATCTATTGTTTTTTTTACAACCCACTCCTACCTCTAAATGAATCTGTTAAATTGTCTACATTTTAAGTGAAACTGTTCAAATTCCTTTACCTACCTAGAGGCAGGACTGTTTCTTTTCTCTTTCAGTCTTGCCTAAGGAAAAAGAACTCTTTCAGAACCTGGTATCTGAAGTTGCCTTCGCAGACTCTGGGAGATTTCTAGACCAATGCTCTTTTTTATTTTTATTTTTATTTAAATCAAAGTTAGTTAACATGTAGTATAATAATGATTTCAGGAATAGAATTGAGTGATTCATCACTTACATATACCAGCCAGTACTCATCCCTTCAAGTGTCCTCCTTAATGCCCACTGCCCATTTAGCCTATCCCTCCACCCAACACCCTGCCAACAACCCTCAGTTTTTTTCTCTGTCTTTAAGAGTCTCTCTCTCTCTCTCTCTCTCTCTTTTTTTGTATTTAATAGTCTCTATGGTTTGTCTCCCTCTCTGTTTTTATCTTATTTTTTCTGCCCTTCCCCTATGTTCATCTGTTTTATATCTTAAATTCCACATGAGTGAAATCATATGATATTTGTCTTTCTCTGACTGACTTATTTTGCTTACTGTAATGCACTCTAGTTCCATCCACATTGTTGCAAATGGCAAGCTTTCATTCTTTTCTATCTCTGAGTAGTATTCCATTATATATATATACATATATATACATATATATATATCATATCTTCTTTATCCATTCATCAGTTGATGAACATTTTAGACCAATGCTCTTTTTTCCCCGAAGATAACACATTTATAGCAATAATTATTTTTTATCACAATAATTATTCTGAAATGTAGTATCACTTTCCTCCATTCATCTGTGCTAGAGGATCGTGTGACTTTCAGTCAAATAGGATTAAGAAAAAAGTGTCCATATTCTTCCTAGTTAGGAATTGGACCTCAAGGAACTTATAATTTAGTAGGGGAGTCACAAATAACGGTAACACTTTAGTTACCAAGGGAGGGACGGAGTAGCTATGGTAAGAGTATGTTTTGCTTGGGGGTAAGCTGGAGGGGTGGTTTATCACTGCTGCCTGGAATAGATGAAATAAATGCATGACTCAACATTTGAACAAGATCTTGAGGGAGCGGTTGAATTTGGTTAGGTGAAAATGAGCAACAAGAAGAAATTGCCATGCAGCAAGTGAAACATGAAAAGACAAAAATACATCATTGGTTATGGACGAGATGACAAAGAATAGAGGGAAAGATAAAGATATATGTTTGCCATACAATTACTAGACCAGATTCTTGGCTTTCTTCTATAGTTTTCTAGACCTGTGTAGAGAAGAAAATGAATCCTGGCAAGACCTCTAGCTGGCTACAGCAAGATATGGGAGGCGGATTTACTTTCTTTATTTTTTCCTAGTTTCCACATCTTAATCGATGACAGGCACAAACCTTTCTTAGTGCTATTGTTGCAGAGACAGTAAATGGAAGAATAACGTGGCATATAAGGACCAAGTGGTTAAAATAAAGACTGTCTGTAGTAGGTTTCTCAATCTCAGTGCTATTGACGTTTTGGGCTAGATGGTTTTTCGTCTTGGAGGATGGGGACTATCCTGTGCAGTGCAGCACATCTCTGATTCCATCCATTTGAAGCCAGTAGCATCCCTACCCCCTCCCCCAGTTGCAAAAGCCAAAAGTGTCTTCAGACATTGCCCCATGTCCCCTGGAGGGTGGGGCAAATCATCTCTAGTTGAGACCTATGCTTTAAAGTAGATGGAAGATGTAGCAATAGGCATGGTTTTTGTATGCCTGGAAACTTGCCGAGCCAGGGTGAGGGTTTATGACCTGAGTAAAGGCAGCCATAGCAGGCGTGGAGCTTGAGAAAAATAGTGTCTCTGCCCTGAAAGGACCTCAGGGGCAAGAGTGTGTCCTGTTCACCTTTGAATCCTATCTCTGGACCTAACACAGTTCCTACAACCTAGAAAATGGTCCATAAATGTTGGTCAAATAAATGGGATGCTTGCTTAGAGTCTCAGAGATGAAATCATAGGACAGACAGCTACTTGTAGCTGTATCTACTTATTGGCTTGTTGTGTTCTATGAGAGGGTCTCTTGAATGTTGCAAAAGTAACCAAGGATACCAGTATGATCACATGCAGCAAACATAGGGGAAAAAGAATTGAGCGACAAATGTCACAAGGCCTGTTTTTCAGGTTTATTGGCAGAGACTGTGGGGTTTGGAAGAGAGTATATAGAAGAAGTAGGGCAAGAGCCCTACCATCTTCCAGTCTCCATTATATTAGAGATTATTTATGGTTGTGAGTTACTCAGTTGGCATCTCTTGTCTTTGAATTTTGCATTTTGTCTTTTTTTTAATTTTTTTTTTTAACGTGTATTTATTTTTGAGACAGGGAGAGACAGAGCATGAATGGGGGAGGGTCAGAGAGAGAGGGAGACACAGAATCGGAAGCAGGCTCCAGGCTCTGAGCTGTCAGCACAGAGCCCGACGCGGGGCTCGAACTCATGGACCGTGAGATCATGACCTGAGCCGAAGTCGGACGCTTAACCAACCAAGCCACCCAGGCGCCCCTGCATTTTGTCTTAACCAGGGGTTTTTGTTTCTTCCTTCCATGGGAGCAGATGAGAGTTCCTGAGTCCTGACTTGTGGAACCTCTGAAAGACTGTCTCATGAAAAGGGAAGGGAGGTGTGGTGGAGAGCCCAGGGACGGCAGATGAGCTCCATGTGGCAAGGACGTGTATGTCCATCCTCCTGCCAGCCAGTAAAGTCTGAAAACAGCCAACTCAGGTTTTCTTCTCTCAGGACTCTTGATTTCCCCCTTCATTCACATCTTTCATTTTTGAGTAACATGTTATTTTGTACTTAACATATTCCTTATTATTAATGACTGGCAGGTGTGAGGACTTCTAGGGATTCTAGGAAACTTCTCTTTGGAAGACTTTCATGTGAAAAACTTCAGATTGGGCACCTCTAATGCAGGCAGCTTGCACTGATCTCTGGAGGAGGCCATGGTAGGATCCTTTTCATCTTTTCCTTGATACTCCATCAATATTGGCACCTTCTGAATCCAGACTCATCTGCTCAAATGCCTAGTTAGCATCTTCACTTGGGTATCTTGTAGACATCTCAAATGAGTGATTTCCTGTCTCGCCTCCCAATCTGCTCCTGTGTCCTTATCCATCTCATTCAAAGGCAATCTGACCTTGCAGTGGCCTAGGTCAAAATCCTTGGAGCCATCCTTGACTCTCCTCCTTGTCTCATGCCCCATCGTCACACTCCAACAAATTTTGTTGGCTTTACTTTCAAAGTATGTCTAAGATCTGAACATTTCTCACCATCTGCTTTGCTACCATTCTGGTCTCAGCTACCAAAAACTCAGCACAGTGGCCAGGATGATATTTTGAAGTTGTAAGGTTGATCCTGCCACCTTTTTGCTCAAACCTTTCAATGCTTCCCTATCTCAGAGCTAACAACAAATTCTTTACATGGTTCTACAACTCCACACCCCTTTATCTCTCATAGCTCATCTCCTGCTTCTCTCCTATCACGTGCGCACTGGCTCACCACGTACTTGCTGTTTCTTAAGTGCATGAAACATGCCCTACCAGTTCCCTCAGCATGGAACCCTCTTCCCCCAGGGATCCATGTGTTTACATTTGGCCCCTTTGAATCTTTGCTCAAATATCACCTTGCAATGAGACTTACCCTGATTATGCTCCTTAAACTACAACCTGTTTTCTAGCCCCTGTCCAATACCTGACTCTTATCCTTCAGTCCTTTTTTTTTTTTTTGAAATAGTACTTATCAACTTTTAATATGCCCTATCATTTGTTTATTTGCCACATTTACTTTTTTGTCTCCCATGCTAATATAGAATACTTACAAGGGCAAGGACTTTTGTTTATCTCAACACCTTCAACAATGTGTCACACATAGTAAGTGCTCATCAATGTTTTTGGTTGAATAAATATCTCTTTCAAAGCACATATTAGCTATCTATTTAGTCTTTCTTCCTGCCCAGACTGTGAACTGTTTTGGGGAGAGTGATCAATAGAATAGCTATTGCAGCAGCTAATATGGTTAATTCTTTTCCTTAAAGGGTGCTTCTCAAATTATGTAAGCTTTAGGCCTCACAAAACCTGCCCAGTCCCTATACCAATCTCATAGGGTTAGTATGGGAATTAAAAAGATAATACATACATATAACTTAGAAAGTGCCTGGCACTTTAAGTTTAAAGACTGTTATATTTTCCATGCCTCCCTCCTCCCCCATCCCCCCATTATGATTAGCTCAGTGGCTGGAACAGAGATGGGTGGGAAAGAACCACCTTTGCTAATAAACAAACCAATTTGGGGCACCTGGGTGGTTCAGTCAATTGAGCGTCTGACTTTGATTTTGACTCAGGTCATGATCCCAGGGTAATGGGATTGAGCCCTGTGTTGGACTCTACACTGAGCATGGAACCTGCTTGGGCTTTCTCTCTCTCTCTCTCTCTCTCTCTCTCTCTCTCTCTCTCTCTCTCCCTCCCTCCCTCTCTCCCTCCCTCTCTCCCCCTTTCTCCCTCTCTCCCTCTCCCGCTCATGCTCTCTTTCTCTCTCTCAAATTAAAAAATACAAAAACAAAAACAATTCAACTGATTGAATATATTTTGATATGATAGTTCAACTATATCCTTAGGTTTTTACTTCTAAGTGCCAACCTTCTTCCCTTTTTTTAAAACTTTTTTTTTTTTGAGCAGTTTGAGCTACACAGCCAAATTGGGAGGAAATGAGAGATTTCTCATGTACCCCCTACCCCTACATGGATAGCTGCCTCCATTATCAACATCCCTGACAAGAGTGGTACATTTGCTACAACTGAGGAACCTACAGTGCACATTATAATCACTCTAAGTCCCTAGTTTATATTAGGGCTCACTCTCGGTGTCGCATACTCTCTGGGTTTGGACCAGTGTATGTATCCACCATTATATTATCACACAGAGTGGATTTCCTGGCCTAAAAATTCTCTGGGCTCCACCTATTCATCCCTCCCTCCAATAACCCCTGGTCACCAATGACATTTTCACTTTCTCCATAGTTTTGCCTTTTCCAGGATGCCTTATAGTTGGAATCAAACAGTATGTAACCTTTTCAAGGTGGCTTCTTTCACTTAGAAATATGCACTTACGTTTCCTTCATTTTCTTTTTCGTGGCTTCATAGCTCATTTCTGTTTAGTACTGAATAATATTCCATTGTCTGGATGCACCACAGTTTATTTTTTCATTCACCCCCTCCTTCCTTTTCGAAGTTAGGTTTTAATAGTTAGGAATTTATCAAAAGATTCACATAAAAGTTAATGTATGATTGCTTACATTTTATTATTACTTTTAACATTTTTCTTTTTTTTTTTTTTTTTTTTTTTTTTAACATTTATTTATTTTTGAGACAGAGAGAGACAGACAGAGCATGAATGGGGGAGGGGCAGAGAGAGAGGGAGACACAGAATTGGAATCAGGCTCCAGGCTCTGAGCCATCAGCCCAGAGCCCGACGTGGGGCTCGAACTCACGGACTGCGAGATCGTGACCTGAGCTGAAGTCGGACGCTTAACCGACTGAGCCACCCAGGCGCCCCATTTTTAACATTTTTCTAAGTTTGTTTATTTACTTTGAGAGAGACAGACAGTGCGAGTGGGGGAGGGGCAGAAAGAGAGGGAGAGAATCCTAAGCAGGCTCCATGCTGCCAGCACAGAGCCTGACATGGGGCTCTAACTCATGAACTGCAAGATCATGACCTGCGCCGAAACCAAGAGTAGGATGCTTAACTGACTGAGCCACCCAGGCACCCCAATTGCTTATATTTTATTATGTACCTATCATGATAGTATTAGAATGACATGGTATTCCTTGACATTTTTAATCTGTGGATAACACTAAAGGACAGAATCATTTATTTTTTTCAGCAGTCCTTAACTTAATGTGGTGCTAAAACGTATAGTAGGTGTAAACATGTGATAATGGCAATGGAATTAAAATGAGACTTTTAAAAATAGTCCCTTTCTTATTTTGTTATGCCCCTATGTTAACATGATTTGAATTTACGTAAGGTTCTTACCTTCTGTCTTATCTTTTCTATCATATCGATTTCTTGTACCTGCCATGCTTATATCTAACCCACTAGCTAGATAAATATATTTTAAATATCTGCCTGTGATGGCTCTTCCTATAAAGGGAAGCTTTCTGAAAGAAATCTCATAGAAAAAAAAAAACGGTTGAGACAGGGTTTAGAAATGACTGTTGAATTGTTTTTACTTTCTTACTTTCCCTTTACCTCTCAATGCACTATAATCTGGCTTCTGGCTTCACCAATGACTGAAGCTGCTTTTTCAGTGGTTCAGCAGTTAGCTCCTAAGTGACAAATCGCCTTCCAATGAACTCTCTGTTGGCTTTGGTGTCAGCAACATTCAGTAACGTTGACTCTTTTCTTGCAGCAGCGTCTGGACTTGGATTCTGTGGCAAGTTTTGGTCTCTTCTTCCTTCCTGATGCTTAGTATCCTGCATGGGCTCTTCAGTTCCTTTCCACTGAAAAGGACATCTTAACATCTTAGAAGGGTTTGGTGGTGAAAATGTTCTGGCAGAAAAATCACTGAAGGGGAGACGCCATGATTTTACAAAACATTTCCAAAGGTAGAAAACTAAAAGCATTTGAATATGGAGTAATGAGAGATAGAAAACTAACTCTAGAATTCTGTATTTATTCTTTGAGACCGAGAATGAACCTAAACTCTTTTAAGAATTTGACCTTATAGCCTAGAGTTTTCTTTTAGTGTTCTTCCTCATATTTTCTCAGCTATGGGCAGGGAGATTTGAAACAAAGAATACTTCTAAAAAATGTGGGTTTTTGTTGTTGTTGTTGTTGTTATTTTTACTCTACTTCAAAACATGTGCACCTGTTGTTCTACTATGGGCTGCATCTAGGTCAGTATTTGCCAAATAAAGTTTGTCTATAATTTAGTAAACATCTAATTCTCCACTTCAGCACTCAAGAGGGAGGAAGAGGAGAGAGAGGTTAAAGAGAGGGATCTGGACAAGCATTGCCCCACTGAGGAAGGGACTGAGGGAGAAAAAGGGGGGAAGGGCAGTAAATGCTCATCTACACGGAGTGTCGGGACACCAGGGGAAAAGGTGAGAAATCCGGTCCATCACCAGAGTAAAGCTAAATTCCCATGTATTTGGAAACTTCTGACATTGTGTAAAGCAAACAGACCTCAGAATTTTCCTGCATTATACATGTTGTGTAGAAATGACCTCATTCCTTGTAGTATTGTTCTAGATCACTTAACACTGAGTGATTTAGCATAGACAGAATGTAATTTTTTCTAAAATCCATGCTCCATTGAAGAAAGAATCTTCCTCATCAACCAGTTATTCAGTGTGCCATGGATTTTCTGATTCACATCTTGGCAAGGGCAAAAAAAAATTGTGTATCTTTTTCCACCTATGGGGTTAGCTTCTGTAAGCCTCATTCTATGTGAAGCCTGTTCTATCATTCAGAGATACATGGTTTGTTAATGTCATTCCTAATTTTTAAAAAAATTTTAATATTTTTTATTTTTGAGGGAGAGAGAGAGAGAGACAGAGCATGAACTGGAGAGGGACAGAGAGAGAGAGAGAGACAGAATCCGAAGCAGGCTCCAAGCTGTGAGCTGTCAGCACAGAGCCCGATGCAGGGTTTTAACTCATGAACCACGCGATCATGACCTGAGCCTAAGTGGGACACTTAACCTGCTGAGACACCCAGGTGCCCCGATGTCATTTCTGATTCATGTTTTGCTATCAAATGGCACCAGATATTCTGCTCATTCTGTTCTTAAATATTAAATGTCACCACTCTCTTGTCTCCACAAATCTTAGCTCTCTAAAAAGCAAAAAAAAAAAAAAAAAAAAAAAGACATGCACAAGTTTTAGATCTCCCTATAAAGCAGGAGAATGTCTTCACATCATTTAAATGTTTAGAGTAGAACCGAAAGTAAAACACAGGTTGAAAGTAAAATGCAGAACTGAAAGTAAAATATTTATGAAGTTGTCTGAAATTTCCTCTGGAGCAAGGCAGTCGTACATACATAAATAGGCATCAGAGAAGAAAATGTAAAAATCCCTGACATAAAGTCTTGTTCATACATCTGCTGTGATGGATGACACCGTGTTAGGTTATGATCTTATATGCAAGAGTTAGTAAAAGAAATGTTTATTGTGAAAAACAGTTGATGTGGAAAGTTGAATATTTTATGTACTTATGCTATTAGGACATTATTATCCAAGGTTAACTGCTAGTAACATTAATAAAAGTCAAATATCCATTAAGTTTCAAAAAACCAAATTAATCAAGAGTCTATTATGCACAGGAAGTGTTCTCTGTGCTGGCTATAGAGCTGTGAACAAGATAATATAGATCTGTGCCTTCACTGGAGGTGGTTAACACAGAGTACTTATTATCTGCCAGGCACTGATTTGACTCTTTTCCATCTATTAACTCTTAACATTTTCAATTAACCCTCTAAGATGCTATTATTATCCCATTTTGCTGATGAGGAAATCGGGACACAGAGATGTTAAGTATATTGCCCATGGACCATATTGGTAGTTAGTGGTAGAGCCAGTGTGCATACACAACCAGTCTGTTCTAGAAATGAAAACCTAGGGATGCCTGGGTGGCTCAGTCAGTTGAGCATCTGACTTCAGCTTAGGTCATGATCTCGCAGTTTGCGAATTTGAGCCCCACATTGGGTTCGCTGCTTTTGGATCCTCTGTCCTCCTGTCTCTGCCCCTGCCCCACTTGTGCTCTCTCTCTCTCTCTCAAAAGTAAACAAAACGTTAAAAAAAATTAGAAATGAAAACCTAGGAGTGCCTAGGTGGCTCAGTCAGTTGAGCGTCTGACTCTTGGTTTCAGCTCAGATCATGATCTCAGGGTTGCGGGATATGTACATATATAAAGAAATGAAAACCCAGGCAGGATCAATAACTAATTAATTCCTATCCACTCTTGGATGGTTCCCAGCTGTAATTTATATCCCAAATTAGATTGCTTTTGAAGAAAATTTAAATGCACAGAGTTACAATAAGCACTATTGTTAGTCTATGGTACTTCTTGACCAGCTTTTCTGTAAATATTAAAATAACAAATCTATTCCCTCTGATATTCTTGGTCTTAGAAATGTCCATTATTTTAGGTTTAGGGAGATAAAATGAAGTCTCTAGAAAACATATTCAAAGGGAATAGTACTGTTTTGCACCTAGACTATAACAAATATGCTATTTTGTCACCATATCACATAGAATGCTCATGTCTCTAGATATGTTCTTCTATTAAAGCAAAGCAAAATATGTCACGGCTTGTTTGAACTTCAGACCAGCAGGTAGGAACCCGGTGACCTGACTTACCAGTAGGGAATGCTTTAAAAAACAAGTCTTGATAATAATGTTTACACTGCTGTGCTTTGAAGGAAACATGTCACTTGTGTTATACACCAAAAGTGCTTTCAAATGAGAATCAGTTTCACATGTGACCTTAAAGAGAACACAACCTAATCCAAGTCTGAATAACTCAGGTGTGAGAGGGTAGAACAGATGAGGTCACCACAGGCCAGTCAGTTCTACTCTATGCTGTGGCCTGAGACCCTACCTCTGAGCCAGGCCAACCAGGAGAAACAGTGTGGAGGATCAGTGCTGACTACGAAAACAGCTCAAACACAAGTCTTAGTGATAAGTCAAGCTTTGTCTTTGTATATGGAAGACTGCACCAGGAAACTTTTAAACTTACATGGTTTGTAAGAAACAAACAAACAAACAAAAAAAAAAAACAAAAAAAAAAAAGAGAAAAGAAAAAAGAATATAAAAAACTTTTTTGATATATTTTTAAGTAGGTTCCTTAGTTATACCAAAGCCAGACAGGTAGATTTAAAGGACTATAAGTATAGGCATGATGAATTTCAACACAATGTCATGGGTGTGATTCTTTAAAAAAAATTTTTTAACGTTTATTTATTTTTGAGACAGAGAGAGACAGAGCATGAACAGGGGAGGGGCAGAGAGAGAGGGAGACACGGAATCTGAACCGGGCTCCAGGCTCTGAGCTGTCAGCACAGAGCCCGATGCGGGGCTTGAACTCACGGACCATGAGATCATGACCTGAGCCGAAGTCGGACGCTTAACCGACTGAGCCACCCAGGCACCCCGGGTGTGATTCTTTAGACACATTCTTATTTTTTTTTAATATATATTTTAACATGTTTATTTATTTTGAGAGAGAGAGAGAGAGAGAGACAGAGCGAGCAAATGAGTGGAGGAGGGACAGGGAGAGAGGGAGACACAGAATCCGAAGCAGGCTCCAGGCTCTGAGCTGTCAGCATAGAGCCTGACGCGGGGCTCGAACTCAAAGACCATGAGATCATGACCTGAGCTAAAGTCGGACGCTTAACTGACTGAGCCACCCAGGTGCCCCTCATGGGTGTGATTCTGAAACTTGAGATTACTATAACATCTTAGGTTATATGGTTATTAGTATTAGCAAAGTATGGTTAGAAATTTTCTGAAACCAGCTTCTCCCTCATTCTAGTTCTAATTGGTCAGTCTTTTAGGCAGATGCCAAAATGTGTGTGTGTGTGTGTGTGTGTGTGTGTGTTTCCAAGAGCCTCTTATCAATGGTATTAGTAAGTAGAGAATATGTGAATTGTATCCAGTAAAGAATTTCAAGTTGGGGGTGCCTGGGTGGCTCAGTCAGTTAGGCCTCCGACTCTGGATTTCAGCTCAGGTCATGATCTTGCAGTTTGTGAAATCAAGCCCCACATTAGGCTCTGCACTGATGGCATGGAACCTGCTTGGGATTCTCTCTTTCTCCCTCTCTCTTTGCCCCTACCCTGCTCATGTACACGCTCTCTCTAAATAAATAAATAGACTTAAGAAAAAAAAAGAATTTCGGGTTGTATTGGTATAGTATTGCTATGCATTGAATTGTGTCTTCCAAAAGGTTATGTTCAATTCCTAACCTCTGGTACCTGCAAATGTGACCTTATTTGGAAATAGGGCCTTTGTGATGTGAGTTAAGATGAGGTCGTATTGGAGCAAGATGGACGCTAAATCCAGTATGACTGGTGACCTTATAAGAAGAGTGAAAAAGACACATGCAGAGAAGAGAATGCCATGTGAACACACACACACACACACACACACACGCAGAAGAAGGCTGATGATGGAGGCAGAGATGGAAGAGAAGCAGCTTCAAGCCAAGGGGTACATGGGCTGCTGGCAACCACCAGGAGATAAGCAGAAGCAAAGAAGGATCTTCCCCTAGAGCCTTCAGAGAGAGCATGGCCCTGTACATACCTTCATTTTGTGTTTTAACCTCCAGTCTGTTTCTGGAAAGAGACTCTGAGTGAAAGTTAGTGTGTGAGATGTTTATTACGAATTAATACTTGAGGAAGGAAAGTGCAGAAAGCAAGAACGGGCAGAGAAAGAGGTCAAATTGGAATATAGATCTAATTAAACTTTGGCCATCCCAGCGGGGAGCTCTGGAGTGAATCATTCTTGTTTCATGTTAGGTCTAAATGACTGCATCTTTATATCTCTACCTTTCTTAGTCAACACATGTGGGCTTTCATGGGAAGGGCCTGACCTCAGTCAAAGGCATTCTCTGCAGGAAGAGTTAATAGCTGTCTGTCTGCTGATCACACCCCTGTGGCTGGGCAGCAAATCCTTACTTGAAAATAGATTCAGTGGTGCACCTCTGTGTCTTCTACAGATGGTAGCCTGCCTGGATCCTGAAGGGAAACTGAAGTGTTGGTGGTATTAGGAGTTGTGGGGGAAGTTATAAGGGAGTGTCCTGGGTAAAGACTACGGACAATTGGTAGGTAGACTGGTCATGCTGTGTATAGGAGATGTAAATCCAGAGTTTTTCTTCTCAACTTTTTTGATGTGCACCATCTGGTTATCTTGGAATGTGGACAGTGGACAGATGGAGGAAGCTTTGAACAGCCCCTTCAGCTGTCGGTGTGTCAATTGGGAGATCAGATTAGTAATGGGGTGACTAAATGTATAGAGGCAGAAGACCTTTTTGCGAAACAAGGTAATAGAGAGGTGCAGATAGGGAACACAATATAGAGGAAGAGATGTCCATTGTAGGATGCATTGTGGTCAAAGGAGAGGAAGGTACCATTCTTTCATATATTCGAAAGATGAGTCTTGAAGGGTACATGATGATTAGCCAAGTAAAGAGGGAGAAGAAGAGAATTCTAAGCAGAGGGCCCATGGCACAGGATCCTGCATCTTTGTCATGGCCCTCCATGTCTTCCAGTTTCTCCAGGTTTTCCATTTTCTTTCCATTTGCTGAAGAGAGCAACAGAAACCTCCCTAGAGAGCAAGTGGCCAAGCTGAGTACAGAGGCTGTGTCCTGATGGAACAATTGAAATAAGTTGGTACACAGAACAGGAGGGCACATGTGGTGGCAGGTGAGGCTGGAGGTGAGGCAGGGTTCACATGGTGGAGGTTCTTTAAAAAAGTTTTTTTTAATGTTTATTATTTATTTTTGAGAAAGAGAGAGAGAGTGAGAGAGTGTGAGAGAGAGAACGTGAGTGCGCGAGCGGGGGAGGGTCAGAGAGACAGGGAGACACAGAATCTGAAGCAGGCTCTGGGCTCTGAGCTGTCAGCACAGAGCCCGACGCGGGGTTCAAACTCATGAACTGAGAGATCATGACCTGAGCTGAAGTCGGATGCTTAGCTGACTGAGCCACCCAGGTGCCCCTGGAGGCCCTTATATACCGCTCGAGGAAATGTACACTCCTTCTAAGGGCAAAGTGACATTTTTGGATGGCTTAATGAGGGAGTAACATGAGCAAATTTGTGCTCTAGAAAGATCTCTGAAGTAGAGTGAAAAATGAGTTGGAGGCCTTGAAGTGATTCAGCAAGGAAGACTTAAGTGAGGAGAACTGAAAGTGAGTCAAAAACAATTGATGATAGATTGGATTTTGAGGGTTAAGAACAGGGAAGGGTCAAGGATGGACATGATTTCTGATAGAGGAACTTGGATAAAATAAGCTCATCCAGTGTTTGCAAACTTTATACTTGGTTCCATTCTTTTCATCCATGACAGGGATGATGGTAAAACATGATTTGAAGAAAAGAGTCTCTGAAGTGAAGCAAATGTAGAAGTATGGGGTATAAAGTCAGCAGATTTGGATCACATGGGCAAGTCAATTGCCTTTGAGTCTCAGTTTCCTCTTTGGTAAAATGGGAATAATACTATCTATATCACTATACAGTTGTGAGGGTTAATTGAAAGAATTATTAATGTGTATGAAAGCTTTTAGCCAGTGCCTGATATAGAACTGACATTTAGATCCCTATTAATTCATTTGTGTAACAATATAGTCTTTTAAAATATACTGCTAATGTTCATCTGACTTCAGCTCAGGTCGTGATCTCACAGTTCATGAGGTTGAGCCCTGCATTGGGCTCCGTGCTGACAGCTCAGCCCTGGAGCTTGCCTCAGATTCTGTGTCTCCCCCTCTGCCCCTTCCCCACTCACACTGTCTCTTTCTCTCTCTCTCTCTCTCAAAAATAAACATTAAAAAAAAGGTTCTAAAATATATTGTTAATGTTAACATTATATCACAAACACTTATAGAATATCTACAACCTGCAAGGCACTGTAGGGGGTAAACCTTAAACGTTACCTTAAAACGTTATTATTTTTTTTAAGTTTATTTATTTTTTTGAGAGAGAGAGAGCGTGCGCACCAGGGAGTGCACCTGCGTTAGTGGAAGAGGGGCAGAGAGACAGGGACAAAGAATCTTAAGCAGGCTCCACATTGTCAGAACATTGGGCTCGATCTCTTGGTTCATGAGATCATGACCTGAGCTGAAATCAAGAGTCAAATACTTAACTGGCTGAGTCACCCGGGGAATCCAAAGACATTGTTTCTGTTTTTTTTTTTTTTTTTTTTTTTTTTTAATTTTTCTTAACGTTTTTTTATTTTTGAGACAGAGACAGACAGAGCATGAACGGGGGAGGGGCAGAGAGAGGGAGACACAGAATCTGAAACAGGCTCCAGGCTCTGAGTGGTCAGCACAGAGCCCGACGCGGGGCTCGAACTCACAGACTGTGAGATCATGACCTGAGCCGAAGCCGGCCGCTCAACTGACTGAGCCACCCAGGCGCCCCGACATTGTTTCTGTTTTTAAGGATTTTGTGGTCTGTTTAGAAAGATAGGATTTATATATATAGAAAGTGTAAAACCAGTAAAATACCTTTTTTTTGGGGGGGGGGTGTTCATGTAATACTAGAAATAATGAAATAAGATTATAATGATAGTTGCCAGTTGAATTGATTAGATGTATTTACTTGGAGAAAGAAGTTGTCCCTTTAATCTGGGGTCCTTAATGAAGGCTTTGAGAAGGAGGTTGGATTTGAGCTAGATTTTAAAGATGGGTTGGATTTTGTTGTGCAGATCAGGGGTTGACAATCTACTGTCCAGACTGCTGCCTATTTCAGTATGGACTTATGAGCTAAGAATGGTGTTTTAAATGGTTGGAAAAAAATTTTTGAGAAAGAATATGATTCTTTAATACCTAACATTTATATGAAATTTAAATTCTAACGTCCATAAATAAAATTTTATTAGACCACAGATACACCCAGTCCTTTATATATCATCTGTGCGGCTTTGGAGATACAATGGGGTTAGTTGAGTACTTGTGGCAGAGACCTGATGGCCCACAAGGTGTAAAAATATTTGTTATCTGGTCCTTTATGGAAAGTTTGCTGAAATCTCGTGTAAAGGATGGAGGGAGACATTCTCTGGGCACAGAATGCACAGAGTGAGAATGACTCCTTTGAAAGAAACAGAATGGGTGGTCACAAAGGAAGAGGGAATGTACCGGAGCCTCATGGAAGAAGCCAAGGGAGGGAAGGGTCTGTCTCAAGGGATGCCAAGAGAGTACAGAAAGGCCCCTGAGCAGAGGACATGGAGTTTTGTATTGTTGCCATCGCTTATGAGTTTTGAATCCCGTGGGAGGAGTGGAGCAGGAGAGCGGGAGGTGAGGGAGCAGAGGCAGAGCCTCAGAAGTCAGGAGGAATCAGGAAGGTTTGGTAGAGAAATACCTGTGTGGTTCAAGTCTAGTATAGAAGAGAAGAGATCTGTGCATATTTGTGTGCAGAGGGGGAAGAGCAATGTAAGGGGGAGGTTTTAAACAGACTCTGTAGGGAAGAGCTCTTAGAAGCAGTTGAGATGGGGGAAACACTGAGCCAACCTTTTTTATTTTATCCTTTGACAAGCGTAAGTCATCTTGCTGCGGAAAAGGACCATTAGAGTTTTTTCAGCTGCATGTTCCTGTACTCCAAGTTGGGTGACACCTGATGGACCTGGGGAGTCAACAGGCTAGAGTTTTTATCTGTTTCAACTTCCCCCAAATTATTAGCTGTTGGCCTTGGAAGAGTTGCATAACATCTTTGCTCCATTTGCTTATCTGGGAACAGTGGATAATAATATATTCATCAGAAGATTATTGTGAGAAATAGTGAGATAATTCTGTTGGGAAAATGTCAAAAGCATGGTGACTGGCAATTTGTGCGTTCTCAATAGCAAAAAAATATTAGTACCATCTAAGTTAAACAGTGATAACTAATAATGAAAGTCACTATGTTAGGGGACATTTGCTTTCTATCCCAGAGACGGCACATATCACACATGTCACCATTTCCCATTCCTGTGACTGTGGTACATTGTTGGTTGATCATAGTCCTCTATCATTGATGCTAGATGTGGCCTCAGAATTTTTTCAGTAAGGTGCTCTAGAAACTACAAACAATTAGTTGGAGTTGGCACGTAACTTGAAACGCGTTTTATATTCTGACCTAATGCATATTTAGTTATCTACAACACATGCATGGAATTCTTCCTGGAATTTTGCCATTGGGATCAATAGATCTAGACTTGTAGCTTGGAAGTTAAAATGTCAATCTCCTGCGTGGGCTCCTACTAGCCAGTAATGTCCTTTATCTTACGAAATAAGACCATGTTATCATATTTGCCCTCTAGGTAAGGTTTTTAAAAATGTTATCTTTTAAAGGTATCAGTGGCTTGAAATTTCTGAATGAAATTGGAATGAAGAGTAACCTAAAATAATACTTTTCTATTTCCTCCAAACTTCAGGGAACATTTATACCTCATTTGTGAAGACTGAATTCCAAACCGTAAAGTTACGGGGCAAGTTTTCCTCTCATTTGAATACATATGCCATTAATTGAAATCAAACAAGTGCACATGACTGAGGATAGAAGTGTATATTCTCTAACCCTCCCGATAAAAGATTTGTGCACAAAGCAGATTGCAATTCCTTGCTTTTCAGATTTTTGTGTCTGTTATGGAAGAATTTTGTTTGTGCTGTGTACGAAGAAAATGCACGCTACACTGGAGTGTGGTGATAAGATCATGTTTCTATGGTATCGTTTTTTTCCGAGTATTTCAGTATTTTCAGATGTTATCTTCTTAGCTTTCACAGCGTGCTAGGAAGAAGGAAAGACATGTTGTTCTCACCTAACAGTGAAATTGATGTAAGCAGTTAGTTACCCTATTGCATAAGTGACTGAGCTGGGGATATGGTATGAAACCAAATTCTTCTATTCATCAGTCTGTTGAGACCCTGCAGCATTTCTGGTGAATCCATTACTCCCATTTTCTTTTTCTTAGTTGATGACTGCAGAGTTGACCCTTGCTTATCTGATCTGGGGAAAAAGGGAAAAACAGGACATAGTCTCAAATGGTAGATGATACAAAAATAATTTGGATTTGGCGACAGAGTATGTTTTTGTACTTGCATTGGAACCTGGGCGTGTCTGGTGTTCTGGAAATTTATGGCATTCCAATCTGAGTGAATTAACTACCCAAGGAGAGACCCAGGGTGGGGATATTCTCAAGTGCACCTAGTTTGTCTCTTTTCATTTCCAGCCTACCTGCTGTACCCATTTTGCTGTATTCTGGACACACAGCCTCATCTCAGACTGATGCATTGAACCAACTGAAGTAAATCTGCTTTGTCTTTTTATCTAGATCCCATTTTGAGACATTTGTCTCATCCCTTCCCTGGGGTTGGGAGAAAGTGGTATCTTGAATTAGAAATTGTTAATCATTTCTTAAAGTTGTTGTTGTTTTAATGCAAAGGCACTCAGAATGTAGTAAGGAAATTTAAATTAAGATTCTTGTGAATATGTAACAATAAGAAGAATGTAAGAAAGAAATTAAAGCAGTATGGGTGCCAGATAATGGCAAGTGAATGGGAGACCTCATGGGAAAGTGAAAATAAATTTTTACTCTAAATTTTGTGACTGATGAGAGTATTTTCTTTTATGACATTTATTCTGATGTTCATTCAAAAAACAAACATTTCTTAATATCTACTCTGTGCCAGGAACGATTGATGATAGGAATTGGCTCATAAACAAATATTAGAAGTTGAAAGTTAAAAGAGCTTGATGGTATTTTTGTAAATTCTTTTTTTTGATTCATTATTTATTTATCCATAAATTAAATGCATTCATTTATTGAATAAATCTCTAATTGATACATCTATCTTTGATATTAATTGAAATAAATATTAATATGTATCATTAATCAATTAATTTATTTGTACATAAAAATATTTAAGTACCCCCACCCCCTCAAATAGTCAATCAGGAAAATCATACCTTCTAGTTCTGGATAATTTTCTTAAATTATTTTGTTGATGACTTAATTCCATCCATTCCCTCTCTTCTTTTGTTCTGGAACTTTATCATTTGGAAAATGAATGTGCTGAACAAATCCTCTGATTTGGACCTAATCTCCCAATTTTCCATCACTGCCTTTGTGCTTTTCTTTAGGGAATATTTTCACAAGATGACCTTCCAATCTTCTTTTGAGTTTTTTATTTCTGCTCTTTTAGTTTTTAATTTCCAAAGCCTCTTTCTTTATTTCCTGATTTGTTGTTGCTGTTAATTTACCTCTGTTAGGATGTTAATGGTGCTTTTTGGTAACATTTATCCTCATTGCATTCTTTTTCCCACACTATCTTTATTTAAAAAAAAATTTTTTTTTTAAATTTTAGTGAGAGAGAGTGGGGGGAGAGCCTGTGAGTGGGGGAGAGGGGCAGAGGAAGAGAGGGGGGATCCTAAACATGCTCCACTCTCAGTGTAGAGTCTGAGGCAGGGCTCAGTCCCCCAACCCTGGGATCATGACCTGAGCTGAAAGCAAGAGTTGGAAACTCAACCAACTGAGCCACCCAGGCGCCCCCACTTTTTTTTTTAACGTTTATTTTTTTAAATTACTTGTCTTGAGAGAGAGAGTAGGGGAGGGGCAGAGAGACTGGGAGAGAGAATCCCAAGCAGGCTCCATGCAGTCAGCACAGAGCCCAGTGTGGGGCTCAATTTCACAAACTGTGAGATTGTGACCTGAGGAAATCAAGAGTCGGATGCTTAGCCCACTGAGCCACCCAGGCTCAGTTTCCACACTGTCTTTTGCATTAGATGCCTTCTCAAATGTCTGGTGATCCTTGGTTGTGTGTCCATATTTAAAAGTAGGGCCCTAAAAACTATTTGGAGTCTCTTGGCATGGAGGTAGGCTTTTCCCACTGTCTGCTTCACTGGACATTTTATTGGAGAACCCATAGTGTCAGAATCTTCAATTCTTTTACCTAAGCCTGGTTATATTCTCCCAAACAAATCAGTGCTGATCTCTTTCCTGAGGAATATAATTCTGGCTGTCAGCATTTTAGGAGTTGGTGGAAGGAGGTTCAGGGTTTCAGCGTTCATTTTGTACATTTTCACTTAATCCCTTTGTTTTCAGAATGGTCCCAGTGCTCTTGACTTAGCTTGGTGCCCTCTGATCCATAGACTTTCTCTACTGTCTCCAGAGAGTAAGCCTTCAGTTTTCTCTTGGGGTAGGGTAGGAATATGGGAATTTTAATTGCTTTTTAATCATACTTCCAACCAGTCCTCTTGGCTTGTAGTGCTACTTTCATCCCTGGTTTAATATTACTCAGTATTGCCCATTTCCAAAATTTTGGGGGTTCTGTAGTATAATCTCATTAATCCTTGGCTTCCCCACTGTTTGCTTTCTGAGATCTGCTAAGTCATTTACCACTAACCTTTCTGCTCTTCAGTTTCTAAAATTTAGTAGCTGTCATCATATCTCTCATTTTCATTGTCCTTTTGAGTTTATGTCTTAACAAATCCCTTTACTATTGTTTTGGTTGAGTTTGAAAGACGGTGGAGCCATATCTCTACCTCTAAATGGATTTTTAAAATTAAGAACTTTTATTAAATACTCCTCTGCATCATGTGGTCCTGCATGTGGAGTGCAGAAGGAAGATATGGCAGGGAAGTTATTGACAGACGTTGTCCGTGTTCAGAGCACCATATTAAAACTGGTAGCTGTGCAGTAAGCAGGTATTGTCTGGCCTATACAGCATTTAAAATTTTTAATGAGAGCCTTATTCTATAAATTTATTTATTTATTTATTTATTTATTTATTTATTTATTTATTTTTTAAACCTGCATGTCCAGCTTCTTTTTAAAATCAGGCAACTGTCAATACTGGGTCTGTGTTACTATATGTAGCAATTGGCTGGAAACTGAGAAGATAAAGCATTCTATGTTTGGGCAAGTCCCTTCTATTTCTGACTCCCACCCAGCTTGCTTTGCATTTGCATTACCTGCCTGGCCCTTGTGGGCAATCCAGACCCGGAGGATAGGAGCACAGTGGACATCATCTTCCTTGGAGGCAAACAGCCAAAAGATAGGGCAACACTGAAAACCCGATGCAAAGGCAGCAATGAAAGGGATCCCAGTCCTGTTAGCCTCCACTTTGTCTTAGAGGAATCGTCCAATGGCCTGACACTTTGGTGAATATGGGATCAGAGCAAGGGAGTGGCTCATGTGAACCAAAAGAATAGTGCACTCCTTGAGAGAAATTCATGTGTTTATCTTCCAGGAGGACTCCATATTTATGTAGTCTTGCCAGGGACCAGCTGAAGTATAGCTCTCTGATTAAACTCTCTTCTGATAAACATAGTATTTCTCTAGATATATGATATCTAAGCTTATGGTCAAGTCTTGTTCTGGCCTTAAAGCAATTTTACTCTCTTAGATCATGACACTAGTGATAAGAATAATAACAACAACTGCAACAACAAATCTTTACTGGACACTTACTGGTGCCATCAACTGCCATATATATTTTATCAAGGAATCCCCACTAATATGAAAAATAAGTGCTATCTCTTCCCATTTGAGACTTAAGAAGCTGAGAGTTGAGTAGTTTATCCAAGGTCACGTGATAGTGAGCGAGAGTTAGAATTTGAACCCAGGTCTGTGTGATTCCAAAGCCAACAATTAATACCAGGATTCTGAATTGGTATGTCTTTACTTTTATCCTGAATTGTCAGGACTCTTGGTTGTGCTGATAAAAGCCCATTTTAGCTTAAACAATAAAAGGAAAGGTACTGAAAAATGTAACCATCTGGAAGGGCAAGGGTCTCACCCCCCCTTAGTGATGACCAAAGAGGAGACCACAATAATGTCAGGTCTCTCTATTTGCCTGTCTTATCTCTGTTTCCCTCTGAAGCCAGCTCCATTTTCTTCCATGGGAGCCTGGCTCTCTCCATGATGGAGGGGGTGGGGGAAATGTGGACATGCCCATAGGCAATCTTTAATTTAGTGACTTGAGAAACAAGCAATTCCTCACTTGGTATCCCCAGTAAAGAAATCCTGGGAAGACTTACAGTAGTTCTGTTTCATTCACGTGCCCATCCTTGGCCAGTTGCTGTGTCAGGAGGAGATAAGACTCCAAACTGAGTTGTGTAAAAGCCCTTTGTAAGGCTGGTAGTATCTGTTAACATAAGGAGGACAAGGAAAGAGGGATGGATACACAAAATAATAGCTACTCTGCCTCCTTTTGTGTTGATTTTTAAATACAGGATCTTGTTTTACAATAAATTTATTCCTTTTATCAGGAAAAAGTAAAAAAAAAAAACCACAAGGCAAAAAATATTTCAGTATTCACAGGATAATCTTAATGTTCTTGTTCAAAATTCTTAGAGAATACCTCACTGCTGCTGCCTCCATGTACCATTTTAGCGCCTTTATGGAAACTGATAGACTGGGTTCACTAGGTCACAAATTACTGTTATCAGTTACATGCACTTGCACCCGAAAGGGGAGAAGTCCTGATTTGGGTATTTCCAAGAATGCCAAGTTTATTTAAAAAAAATTTTTTTTCAAGATTTTATTTTTAAGTAATCTGTGCACCCAATGTGGAGCTTGAACTCACAATCCTGAGGTCAGGAGTCACATGCTGCGCCAACTGAGCCAGCCAGGTGCCCCAAAAGTAAGCCAAGTTTTACACAACGAAAAGGATGAGTGGGTTTAGTGGACTGATGAGCTAAGAGGGAACCACCAAGGAATGATCACCTGGGGGGAAATCTCATCTTTTTGATGTGTGGCAGAAAGATTCCCAGAGGCTATCGAATGATAGTGTTTTTGGAAAGATGAGAGAGGAAGCCTGTGAGTTAGAACAAAATTCCAGGGAAGTTCGGGCTACTTGAAAGAGACTTAAAAATAGAAGAAATGAGGGGTGCCTGGGTGGCGCAGTTGGTTAAGTGTCTGACTTCGGCTCAGGTCATGATCTCACGGTTCATGGGTTCGAGTCCCACAAAGAGCTCTCTGGTGCAGACCCTGCTTGGGATTCTCTCTGCCCCTCCCTCATGCTCTCCCATGCTCTTTCTCAAAATAAATAAATAAACTTAAAAAAAAAAAAGAAGTTAAAAGACTGCACATTGCTGTCTATGCCTCCTCCATTGGCACATAGTCCCATGTTGCGTTATTTTGCAACTTCACGTCCATTTAATCTCTCTATATAAGACTGAGAACAGAGATCGGGTATCATACTACTTGTGTTTTCTCCAGAGCACCTAGCATAGTTCTTTGTACAAAATGGGCACTTAATAAGTATTTGTCGACTTGAAATATTAAGGTACATTTTTTTCTTTCCCACTAGTCTTATCTCTGCCTGAGTAAATGAATTTGATATGTGAAAGCAGTTGAGATTAAGCAGGTAAAGTGGAAGAATAAACAGGAGGCAGAGGAGATTTTAATGAAGTTTATGATCTTAAAGAAAAATCATCACTCCCTATTAAATCTATTTTTTAAGCTTTTAAAATATTCAGATCCTCCCTCTCATCCTCTTAACAGTTTGATGTATATTTGAGTAGTAAAAGGCACACAGATGCTAAAAAGTAGAATAATTATTTTTAAAATATTTGACAGCAACAAAAACACTTGTTTTAGCCAAAAAGTGCTTGTGATTTTTCCCCCCAAAAGGCTTCATAGCAAATTCATTGAATTTTAGTGTATATCACCTATTTGACTCCAAGTTGACTTTGGATGGAAAAATTCTCATTTCTTAAAAAAAAAAATCAATGGTAAATAAGATACTTAGACCAAGTTGGTTGGCATAAATAGTAACGTATATAGTTCTAGATCTAAGCTTCCATAAATATCAGAGTTTAGAGTTAAAAATTACCAAAATATGCAATAGTAAAAAAAAGAAAAAGGACAAAACACTCAAAGCGTGCTTCAGTGGGAACATTTCCCATAAAACAAGCTTTGCTATTTTTATTGCAGAATTAGAGAAGTCAACTTAAAGCATATTTAAGTCAACAGAAACCGTTCTAGGTAAATGAATTTAATCTTCATGGTCACTGACACACAATATAATCTTGTTTCTCTCAGGATTTTATTCTTTAAGTAACTAAGTGACTCATAAGCTCAGAAAATATTTTCTGGTACAGGTAAGTCTGAGCTTAGCATGAAATATTCTGAATATTTCTTCTCCTCTTCAGATGAGTATTTCAAAAATAACAGCTCCTTCCTGGAAGGTGCAATTGGCTTTTGGTTAGGAATGTCTAAAAATGATTGTCCTTTTGTGGAATGTATTTTAGGACAAACTAGAATATACTTTTCCTTTCTCCATCTATCAAAATCCTACCAATAGTTTAGGGTTTAGTTCAAATGCCACCTCTTTTACACAACTTTGCTTTATTTTTAGGCAGAATTGCACCCATTGCACCTTTTTGAGGAAGAGAGGTAACATCTCATAATATTTATTTCAATTTGCCAAGTCTCATAGTTGATGTGTGTATTTGGTTTTGCCCCATAGAAACTAAATTATTCAGCTTTGTCTCTCTCTTTGTACCTTGACATACTGCTTTACAAGTGATAAGTAAGCAGTAAGCAAATATATTTTACATTTGGGGCACCTGGGTGGCTCAGCTGGCTAAGTATCTGACTCTTGATTTCAGCTCAGGTCATGATCTCACAGTTGTGAGACTGAACCCAGGGTCGGGTTCCCAGCTGGGCATGGAACCTCCTTGGGATTCTCTTTCTTCCTCTCTCTCTGCCTCTCCCCACTCCTCTCTCTATCAAAAAAATATGTTTTATTTTTATTTATTTACTTTTTAAATGTTTATTTACTTTAGAGAGAGAGAGAGAGAGCTCAAGAGGGGAAGGGCCAGAGAGAGAGGGAGACACAGAATCCAAAGCAGGCTCCAGGCTCCAAGCTGTAAGCACAGAGCCCGATGCAGGGCTCGAACTCACGAACCGTGAGATCATGACCTGAGCCGAAGTCAGATGCTTAACCAACTGAGCCACCCAGGCACCCCAAAATATATTTTATTTTTAAATATTCAACGGTTTGAATGAAAATAATATATAATAATGGTTTTAAAAAGCCCATAAAGGATTTATAATGAAAAAAGCAATAGGCCCTTCTCCACCTTTACCGCTGAACTTGCTTACCAGAGGAAAGCACATTTAATTTGTAATTGTTTTTGATTTAAGTTCTTCTAATGGTTACCTTCATTTCATTAAATAATATACTTAGCTCCCTATTTCCTTTTTATTTTAGACATTTTCTGCTAATTTTCTGTTATGGGAAGTGCCTGTTAGGGGAGATGAGGATATTTTAAACTTACATCTTTATTTACCTTTATCTCATGTTGAAGTTGCTTTTCTTTCTCAAAGATGGCATCCAGTCCCTGGAATAGAGGAAATATTTTTGGATACCTTCCAGGAGCCTCTGGCCTCTTGCTGTAGTGTTGATGGTTGTTCCCCATAAGGCTGTTACACAGCTGGCATTTGGGACTTCTTTCTTTTGTTTCCTACTTGGTTGAATTTACTGTTGTCTAAATCTCTTATCTTCTTACTTTTTGTTTTTTTATCCACATTTTGTGGGAGTGCATCTTCAGGAAACTTCCTATTATAGGACATATGGGAGGGAAATGTTCTTAGCCTTCCTTGATTTTCATTTGATTTATAGTCTGGTTTTGATAAAAGATTCTGTATTGAAAATCATCTCCCCCTTTGCCCCCCCGCCGCCCCCGCCCCAGCACTGAAAGCAATGTCCGAAGCCTTTTGGTGTCCGGAGCTCCCGATGAGACATCCTTTACCAGTATGAGTCTCATTCCTTTGTAGATGAGAATCTGTAAGATGTTAGAATCTTCCCATTCTCCTTGGGGTTTGGAAACTTCCCAGTGACACATTTAGGTGAGGGCGTTTTTTTTGTTCTTCAGCTTGGAGATAGTCTCTGGATTATATGCTTGATGATTTTATATCTTTATCTCTATGTCTATCTTTATTGAAATACAATTCACATACCATACAATTCACCCAGTTGAAGTGAACAGTTCAGTAGCTTTTAGTATATTCACAGAGTTGTGCAACCATCACGACTATGGAACTTTAGAAGGTTTTCATCAACCCAAAAGGAATCCTGTACTCTCATTAGCAGTCACTCCTCATTTCCCTCTCTCTCCAGTTCCTGGAATATACTAATCTGCTTTCTGTCTCTATGGATTTACCTGTTCTGAAATTTTTATGTAAATGGAATCACACACTATGTGGCCTTTTGTGTCTGGCTTCTTTAATCTAGAATAGTGTTTTCAAGATTTATCTGCATTGTAACATGTATCAGTACTTTGTCTCTATTATGGTTGAATAATATTCCATTGTACAGACATATCACATTTTGTTTATCCGTTCATCAGTTGATAGACATTTGGGTTGTCTCCACTATTTTTTAATAATATTAACTTTGCTACGAATTTTCATGTCCAAATTTTAGTGTGAACACATGTTTTCATTTCTCTTGGATATATATCTATGAGTGGAATTGTTGGGTCATATGATTGTTGGTTATATTTTGATTTCTTAGACCTTGCTCATATTTTCTTAGTTTTCACTTTCCATAGTACCCTATTGTTATTTTATGATTTTAATATATACTTCAACCTCTCTGAGAAAATCAATTAGCTGCATTGGTTACCTTTGCTATGCCTACAATCTCCCATAAATTTGTTCGACTTATTTGTTGATGCTCTCTCTCTTTCCCCCAATTCTTTTTGCGGTTTTAGGTTTTAAATCTGTACACCCGTTTAGCAAAATGTTACTGTGGTATTGTTAATCCACTGTCTTGAATTCAAATAAGTGAATATTTGCTTAAATGGTTATTCAGCTGCCCCTGAAAGTGGTGGTTAGTAGATTCTTTACATATGGTCTATTTGCTTACCTTCATGTGATAGCCATGGAGTACTTCATAAAAATCTGAACTGGGGAAAACTGACAGAGAGAATACTATTATACCAATACATTTGGCCCTAACATCTAAGAGGTTATGACCATGATTTAGACTTTTTCTTACATCGAAAAGAGTGGAATTAAAACATTACTGATACATTTTTATTTGCATAGAGTTTGCTATTGATTTACTTTATGACCAAAGACAAGTTACTTCTCTTTTTTCCCTCATCTACCAAATAGAATTTATGATCTCTTCAGAGTGTTATGCCGTGAACTCACTGACTACTGAGACATATTAAATGAAACAAGTTTCCAATGTTTAAACAAATCATCTCAAATAGTATCAAGTTGGACTCCATTTTCATTTAGAGAAGGATGCCAGTCTGCCCCCTGGTCAGGCAGGCTCAACCCTCTATCTTTTCCTGGGAGAATGTGTAACTCTTAGGAAATGAGTAGATGGTCAAGTGGTAATTCATATTGGTCTCCAAAAACAGAAGGAATTGCATTACCTTCAAGTTTGTCCACTGATTCTTTTATGAGGAGTTTCATGGCCAGAGTTACTGGTCAGGAGCATTGAAGCTCCACTCAGTAACCCCCAGCTCTTCCATTTTTGAGAAAGATTTCCTTCTGAGCACGTAGGGCCAGGTTATTTGGTGGCTGTATGGCCAATACTTGCTTAATACTCTGGTGGGATGTGGATACCAAGAATTTTGCAGTGAGTGGGTAAATGAGACTGACAAATGCTAGGTGATTTCTTCCTTTCCAAGGTTGAGCTCGTTTTCTGCAGGGAAACTACATGTTTGTATGTGTGATCTTGAGAGGGCTTTCATTATTCATCTTGATTTCCTCATTGGCAAATAGGGATCCTATGATGGTTTGATCATATAACCACTGTGGTCTGATCACAAGGAACCTCAGGAAATGAATGCTCCATATGGCCTCATTTGTCAATACTACTATATTCATGGATGCAACACACACATGCGCGTGCACAGACACCGACACACATATAGCGTGAGGCTTTATTCCTTTGCCAGCCTTAGCATCTATCATTGCATTCCAGATCCTATATGATTTAAATTGATAATGAGTTACAGGCTTAAAATTATATGCTATGGGATGACTCATTATGCATAGACATACTTCTATCTTCCAAGTGGGCTTCTTTTAATTAAAGGACTAGGAAACTTGTAGAATATGGATCTGTTAGTCTAAATCGTGGGAGAATTATCTTTTCCTCGGTAAGCCCTGAGTTGTGTTGCACTTGTGGTTTCCTCCAATGAATCTCATTTCCTTTTTTTCTAGTTGCTAGTTGGTTTTGGTTTGATGTTGCTGGTATTTAAAACTTAAACAATCTTAAGCTACATTGACTTCCAGAAGGGCACATCTGAGTTAGGATTTCCACAGATGCATTTCCATCCCGGGCTTTCAGAGGGATGTAAACCTTGCGTGTGATATCTGAAGCTTCAAGTGTGTCCTAGAGACTGAATTCCTTGGCCATCTTTCTTCTCTGATTTTTTCTATTTCTCTCACTGCTCTCTTTATTCTCTCCTCTTTCTTCTCTTTCACTCTGCTGCCATGGTGGCTTTTAAATGTATTTAAACCTCAAGAAATGTATTTAAACCACTTTGTAGTTCGTAGGGCTAATGCCCTGTATGTGAACTGAGACCAGGTCATCACTGCTTTAAAACTTGTGTGGTTTTCTATGGTAAAGGTATATTCTGTGTTGAATAAAGAGTCCCACTGCATGATGTCTAAGAACCATTGCACCTAAGGGGTCCCGGGGTTGTGAAAAATGAAGTGATTGATCATATGAACTGGTGAGGAAAAAAGATAGCAAAAAGTCTTAAATTATGTATTTGTTCATGAAAAGGCTCAGAGCTCTGAGCCACACTTGGCCCCTTAATTCCACACATATGCCTCTCATTGAAGCTAACAGCTACTGAGGTATCTCGATTGAAGTCTTTGGAGAACATACAGAATGTGTTGATAGTTCGTATTATATCACACTGTAACTTGGGCGCTTGGCAGGAAAGCATACTTCTCTCTTTAGAAAAAAAATTAATATTTGCTTGATTCCCTGATAAAAGGAATACTACAAAAGAATATTGCAAAACCTTGAAGGTTTGGCAGGATTTCCCATGTGGGTGGAAAAATGTTGTTCTGAAGCCAAATTGGAATTGCTCATGAAAATATAACATAAAAATATGTAAAAAGGAAAGAACCGCAACCATGGAAAAAATACATATGTAAACGTATGAAACAACAAAGCTTATGGACTAATGCTGTGACCAGCATTATTATATAAACACAATGATATAGTTGTAATGTTATGAAATGGCAAATCTCTGATATTAAAGATAATTGGAATCTCTTTACTATGCTAATTTTAACTCTTATCAGATTTCTGCTGTGTTTGGACCTATGTCTATTGGGTGTTGATATGTTCATATCTTGCTTCTACCCCCATCCACCTCTACCTTTGTTATATACCATTGCACTCTTGCATCTTAGAAGGGAAGGCTACTTAAAATGGTAAGGCCTGTTTGGTTTGTCTTTATTCTTTCTGGGTTTATAAAACATTTAAGCATTCATTGGAATGTCCCAAGTCTAGGGGCAAAATTTTTCCATCTTCAGCTTTACTCTTTGAACTCCTAATGTAACTGATTTCTGTGTGCCCCCCTTTTACCCACCCATAACCTCTTACAAAACCTTCAGCATACTAATGCCTTTTCTCTTGTGCCACATGATAAATATGTGGGACAAGGGAGGGTGAACAGGGCTATAAAAGACTAGCTGGTTGGACAAAAGATTTAGTGTTTTCAATTAATTATTTTATTTATTTTTTATTTATTTATTTTTTTGTGTGTTTTAGTTGAGAGAGCATCTATTGAAGTATTTTTCCTAAGCATCATTCCAGAGATATTTATCAGCCTTTCCATCTACGACTGACTATCTGTTCTTTCTATAGAAAACAAATATACGGGATGTGGTTTCAGGAATTCCCCGTGAGAAAAAAGATGGCTAATGTAAATTACCATATTTGTCCTATCTCATAGATCCTGGGACTGTGCATATTAATGGTACTTCTTTGTTAGATGGCATATAGTCAATTTCCCCTAAATTAGAGAAACTATTTTCCTGCTAAATGATGGAATGGAAAGAGAATACTTCACAGAGCAGGTTGGGGATTGTTCCAGACAAAGGGTATACTATAAGTTAACAGAAGGAGTGGGAGAAACAGATAATGAACTTTCCTGAATAGTAGTTAGTGAGTAATCAGTGAAGCATTTATTGAATCCTTCCTGCATTCCCAAACGTGACATAGGCAGTATGAGAATCAATGATGTCTCTGATGTGATATTTTGCCTTAAAGGAGCTTATGATCTGGTTAGGTAATATATTATTTGACTTATTACATGAAAGCACTACTTTCTTTAGAAGTGTCTGCACAAATGCATAAAGCATTCAGGTAAGAGAGATATTGGTGATGCACACAGAAGCTGGAACAAGATGAAGAAAGCTTCCAGATGGTCACTGAAGACACTTAGGTGGGCTCTTAGACTCCTAGCCCCAAGAGATGAGCTCGAGTGCTCACATTTGAAATATGTTGAGGAGACGAGCATCGATGTATAGTGATATTTATGGAAAATGAGCCTGGAGACCCTGATCACTGAAGGCAGATGAGTTTAACCTTGATGAAAAGGGAAACCTTAGTGGGTTCCTAGTGAGAGTGGTGTTCCAGGAAGATAAATCTGTCAGCAGGGGATAGAATAGAATAGAATGGAATAGGGAGATATTGGAGGCTGATGGACTTGATAGAAATCTTAACAAAAAAATTATCAATGTGAAGTTCACATAGTGTAAAATTAACTATTTTAAAGTGAACAATTCAGTGGCATTTAGTACATTCACAGTATTGTACAACTATCTCTAGTTCCAAAACATTTCTATAATTCCAAAGTAAAAGCCCTTATCTATTTGTTAAAATATTTTTTTTAATATTTATTCATTTCTGAGAATGAGAGAAACAGAGCCTGAGTGGGGGAGGGGCAGAGAGAGAGGGAACACAGAATCGGAAACAGGCTCCAGGCTCTGAGCTGTCAGCATAGAGCCCAACATGGGGCTTGAACTCACGGACCACGAGATCATGACCTGAGCTAAAGTCGGACGCTCGACCGACTGAGCCACCAGGTGCCCCTAAAGGCCCGTATCTATTAAAAGCAGTTTCTCCCCTTTTCTAGATTCTGATGACTACCAGCCTGTATTCTATGTCTATGGATTTATTGATTCTAGATAGTTCACAAAATGGAATCATATCATTTGTGACATAATGTGTCTGGCTTCTTTCATCCACCTTGTTGCATATATGGGTACTTCATTCCTTTTCATAATAATATTCTGGAAGTCTATTCTGACTAGTGTTGGAGGAAGATGGCTATTGAAAATATGTTTTGAAACTCTATAATTCCCTTTGTCTACGAGAAAGAAGAATATATGTTTTCTGGGAGAATGGAGATATCACCTCACTGACAGAAATAAAATAATTGAAGGGAGATTACTTTTAGGGAGTGAGACCTGGAATTTAGAATAAGAGTGAAATTAGTAAGTAGAGGTAGCCCACCAAGATCTGAAAATTCAAGAGAGAGTTGAGAGTTAGAGTAAAACATTTCATAATCATTTTTAAGTTTAAACTGATAGCGCTAAGTTAGAAAATAGCCCGGGAATAGGAATTGAATAGTCCACGGATCATTAAGGATAACGTTTATTTTGGCCAAGTGTTTTGTTCTGCCTGTAATGGGACAGAGTTGAGAGCTGGACATAGAATTTGTGGAGACAAGGAGACATGCTGAAGAAGTACTGCTCAGGCTTGCACCAGCTAGCATGGTGGTGGGAATACATGATAACAAGAAGCTTATGGTGTCTCATTCCTGTTAGATGCCAAGCCCACAGAGACCAGAAAGTTCAGTGGAGTGCCAGAAAGACCATGAGAGCTTAAATCAAATAGACTACGGTTCTGATTTGGGCTCTGGGTTATTACCTGAATGCACTTAGACACAACATTTAACTTTTTGGAGCTGAGGGAAGGTTTAATGAGATAACATTGGTGAAGGTGACAGGTACGTAGTACTCTGGTGGGAAATTATGTATATAAATATATATTTGGAGGGACAGGGTAGGCAGAGAAGAATGCACAAAAATCCAGGTAGAGCTCATGTTTTGGGGAAGGTGAATTGCTGAATTCTAAAAAAATGAACATAGAGGTATCTATCTACCTACCTACCTACCTATCTATCTCTCTGTCTGTCTGTCTATCTGTCATCTATTTTTATGCACTTACTTATTTTTTCTTCATATTATTCCAGAAAGGCTTTATGAAGATAGTTTGCAAAGATGCATATCATGAAAAAGTGGTGTGTAAGGCTAGTTTATGAAGGCACATATATTACAAGATCAAAATAGGTGACAATTTAGGTTGAAGAAAAATGAGTCAAAGGGAAAATAAGAAAATAGGAAAGGAGAAGCCTCAAGAGGGGTTAGAACATAAATCAAGTACTATGAATTTTTTATCCTTGCTAGAGACTGCCTGTAAATTGGCTTGAACTTTTAGATATTGTTGTTTTATTTTATATAGAGACATCTAAGAGGAAATATCCTGCCAGCCAGAGTCTGAGAAAGGGTAGCTGGCAAGGAGGCTGACTTGAATGGTTTTCTTCGGATGGATATTCCACTTTATTGCCGCAAGCACATCTTGCTGTCATGTCTCTTGCCGGCTTATGTAAAACTTTGCTTCATTTGTTTTCCAGGAGCATGCTCATAGAGGTAAAGATTTTGTGAACCTTTTATGCTGTTCCTCTATTACTTTGCATCTCACTAGGTGGTTTTTTGGAAACCTACATATTGAAGCTGTCTGAAGGAGCCCTGGAGAAAAAGTAGGTGTGCTTGGTGGTAAAGGACAGTGGAGATTGGGTTGTTCATTCCCAGGATGGACTGGTTGCAGAGAGAAGTTGAATAGGAGGGGGTCAGAAAGAAGAGATTGGATATCTCAGCCCCTTTCAGGATTGGATCTTCAGTTTGGCATGAGTATTTTGTTTGAACAAAATTGCCAGGATATTAGACATATCCGTATTTAAATATAAACATGCTTCACAAATACATTTATTTTATTTTTTAATATGAAATTTATTGTCAAATTGGTTTCCATACAACACCCAGTGCTCATCCCAACAGGTGCCCTCCTCAATGCCCATCACCCCCTTTCCCCTCCCTCCCACCCCCCATCAACCCTCAGTTTATTCTCAGTTTTTAGGAGTCTCTTATGGTTTGGCTCCCTCCCTCTCTAACTTTTTTTTTTCTCCTTCCTCTCCCCCCATGCTCTTCTGTTAAGTTTCTCAGGATCCACATAAGAGTGAAAACATATGGTATCTGTCTTTCTCTGTACGACTTATTTCACTTAGCATAACACTCTCCTGTTCCATCCGTGTTGCTACAAAAGGCCATATTTCATTCTTTCTCACTGCCACGTAGGATTCCATTGTGTATATAAACCACAATTTCTTTATCCATTCACAAATACATTTCTAAGTCAACTCTACATAATGTTTTGATTATTTGATCAGTCAGTCATCCACATCTTAGTTCTATTTCTATTAGAAATAGATGGATGACGGTCAGCATTAACTAACAAAAAGTAAGCCCTATGTTTGTGTAACTTTAAACATTTTAAAGTCTTGGGACGTCTGGGTTGCTCAGTTGGTTGCATCAGACTCTTAGTTTCTGCTCAGGTCAAGAACTCATGGCTTCGTAGGTTCAAGCCCCACATCGGACTCTGCACTGACAGTATGGAGTCTACTTGGGTTTCTCCCTCTACTTCACTCTCCGCCCCTCCCCCACTCATGTTGTCTCTGCCTCTCTTAAATAAATAAACTTAAAAAAAGCATTTTAAGGTCTTTCACAGTACCTGCTACAGTCTGAATTTGCCCCCCATCCCCACCTTCATATATTAAAGTCTAACCCCTAAGGTGCTGGTACTAGGAAGTGGGACCTTTGGGAGATGATTAGGTCACGAGGACAAAGCCCCCTTACTCAGGGGCCCTTTAGTGCCCTTCTAAAAGAGACCCTGCAGAGTTCCTTCACCCACTTCTGCTATATGAGGATACCACAGATTTGTGACCTGGAAGAAGGCTCTCTCAACCAGGCTGGTTGGCGCCCTGATCTTGGACTTCCAGCCTCCAAAACTGTGAGACATAAATTTCTGTTGTTTCTAAGCCACCCAGTACCTATACTCTACATTTATAATTCTTACAAAAATACTCTGAACAAAGGAGAGCTGATACTATGATCATTCTCATTTCGTGAATGAAGAAACATCTTCAGAGTGTTTAATTTTAGTCCTAAATTCAGGTTGCTGGGGAGTTGCCAACGTAGAGTGAGATCTTTGTGCTCTGCTTTTCCTATGGGAACTATAGAAACCTATGGGATCCTGGAACAGAAAAAAAAAACACTGTTTTAAAAATTGGTGAAATCTGAATTCAATCTGCAGTTTAGTTTGTAGTAATATACCAATGTTGGTTCTTAGTTTTAACACTTGTACCATGGTCATGACTCTAAAAACAAAGGAGGACAATCTGAGCAATTCCTATTTTAGGTAATACAGGGTAGTATTCCTGGGTAGTACAGGAGGCATAAATAAGAATTTTAGAAAAAAAAATACTGAATAAGTGGTCAGAGAATTGTGGGGGAAAAGATAGAAATAATACCACCAAAAAGCATTAAGGTTAGAAAGAACTGAAGAAAAGGCAGTGGTGTTAGATGTGATACCCCATTGCCCATGTATCTAGCTAAACTCATCTCTTGCTTCCCACACCTGCTGTGTGTTTGGGGTTCCTTTGCTGTATGAATGGCATTACCATCCCCAAGTTGCTAAGCCAGAACCCAAAGACTCTTCTCTTTTTCTGAGCCCTTTATTCAGCCAGTCACTGCAGCCCATAGACTCCATTTACAGAATTTGTTCCATTTTTTCATTACCAAGTTCAGGCCTCCTGCATCTCCCTTATCTGAACTGTTTTCTACTCTAGTCTCTTGCCTGGTACCCCTGTTTCCCCTCTTGTCCTCCTCCTTCCCCTTTTCTAGGATTTGTTTTCCTTCTCTCCTTTTTTAAATTTACCTTTTCTTACTTTTAGAACTTTTAAAGATAGAGAAAAACCCGACAGAAGAGAATAACAGTCGTCCATATTCTAATCACCCAGAATTAATCACTGTTGACATATTATTTATTTGCTGCCAGTTTTTCTTTTGAAAGAAAAATCACTCTTTTGTTTTCTAAAAGTAAAATGACCTGCATTCCATATAAAACATTGAAACAAGATAAAAGCATTACAAAGATGAAAGTTTAGAAATCAACTCCAGTCTCATTTGGCAGAAATTATCATCACTAGATTAGGAAGCAACATTCTTGTTTTGTCTCGATACATAGGGTGATCTTTCTATTTTTTTTTTAATGTTTATTTATTTTTGGGAGAGAGAAAGAGAGACAAAGAGAGACAAAGAGAGACAGAGCACAAGCAGGGGAAGGGTAGAAAGACAGGAAGACAGAGAATCCAAAGCAGGCTCCAGTCTTCGAGCTATCAGCACAGAGCCTGACATGGGGCTCAAACCCACGAACCATTACATCATGACCTGAGCCGAAGTCGGACGCTTATCTGACTGAGCCACCCAGGCGCCCCTAGAGTGATCTTTCTAAATGAAAACTGAGCCTGTCTTTTCCCCATTCTTAACATCCTTTAATGGTCCCGTATAACCATGAGGAAAACATCATGCAAACTCAAGTTGAGAGACAGTCTACAAAACATCTGACCACTCCTCCTCAAAACTGTCAAGGTCATTAAGAACAATAAAAAATTGAAAACTTCCCAGCCAAAAGGTGCCTAAGGAGATGAGATTACAAAAACAATAATTTGCTATCCTGGATGAGATCTTGGAACAGAAGAAGGACATTAGTGTAAAACCAGGTGAAACCTGTACAAAATCTGGAGTTTAGTGGGTAGTAATGTACCAATGTTGGTTTCTTAGTTTTGACAAAAGTACTATGATTATGTAACATGTTAGTGTCAGTGAAAACTGGGTCAGGGGTACACAGGAACTCTCTGTGCTATCTTTGTAACTTTTATGTAAATCTAAAATTACTCTAAAACTTTTTTAAAATGTTTGTTTATTAATTTTGTGAGAGAGTCCCACAGCCCTAACAGCAGGGAGCCCCACATAGAGCCCGGTCCCACAAACCATGAGATCGTGACCTGAGCTGAAATCGACTCAGAAGCTTAACCGACTGAGCCACCCAGGAGTCTCAAAAATTACTTCAAAATTTAAAAAATTATATAAAAAATCAAGTTATACAGTAAAAGAAAACATTTGGTGGCATCTCTTAGCTTTTAAGAGAAACTTAACAGAACAAGCCTTTCATGGACTGGGACCTGCCTTCTCTCTAACTCCATTGCCCAAAAATTTGCCCACACCACATTATACACCCTTCACTGGGGTCATGTGGAACCACATGATGATGCTGTGCACTCCCTTGCAAACACACTTCTCCTCCTGTGTGCGTGTGTGCGTGTGACCTCCTAATTTTTTTGCTTCCTATATATTTTTTTCAAATCTGGCTACTTTCTTCTCATGCCACCACCTTCATGGAAGCCACCATCACATCCTACTGATATAACTAAATTAGCTTTTCAAGTAGTTTCCTGATACTCACTCTGGTTCCCATCCAGTGCATTGTCTACCTAGCAGCAACAGTGATCTCTTAAAATATATTCTTCTTAAAACCTTTCACTGGGTTCCCTTTGCTCTTAGAATAAAAATCCAAAAAGCTCTGCAGCCTCATTGCCATGACTTCAGGGGCAACATTTCTTTTTTTTTTTTTTAATTTTTTTTTTTAACGTTTATTTATTTTTGAGACAGAGAGAGACAGAGCATGAACGGGGGAGGAGCAGAGAGAGAGGGAGACACAGAATCGGAAGCAGGCTCCAGGCTCTGGGCCATCAGCCCAGAGCCCCACGCGGGGCTAGAACTCACGGACCATGAGATCGTGACCTGAGCTGAAGTCGGACGCTTAACCTACTGAGCCACCCAGGTGCCCCTGGGGCAACATTTCTATAACAGACTCAGTGGTGGGGTGCAGTGGTCAGAGAAGGGGTTTACTTCTCCAAAGCTATTCTTCTTTTTGGCACACACTTGTCCCATCTCCTTATCTAAGTCCTACTAATTATTCAGGAACCATTTCATAAAAACTTTCCCTGACATTTCCACCCCTTCCCTGTCACCTCACACACATACTACTGGTTTCAGTCTGGTCTGGGAGGAGAGGCTACTATCTTCTTTCATGGTTCAGAGCCTGAGTTTGAATTTGCCTGTGTCTCTTAACAGTTATGCGATCATGAGCAAGCAACTTGGCCTCTCTGAGTCAGTTTCCTCATCAGTTGTTCTGAGAAATAGTTATAATAAGTAAAGCACTTAGAACATCACCTGGCAACAGAGTGGGATTCAGAAATAGTCATCGCTATGCTATACCCTGTTCTTTGTCTTCACAGCCCTGGACACAAATATAATTAATGCATTCTATTGTCACCACGGGGTTTCTAGTGCCTAGCACAAGTCTTTGTTGAGTAACTCTTGTTTCCTTTGTCCGGAATGCACCTTCGCTTTTTCTCCTCACCCTTTTCCATGTTGTCAATCCATGCATGCTTTTTGCTCCCACCTCAGCTCGGGTCCAATTCCACCAAAAGCCTCTCCTGCTCATGACGTTCTCCTCTGGAACAGGGCTTCCTTCTCTGGCAGCATAGCTCCTATTGGATCTACTTTGTTAGAAGTACCTGTCTCTCCCATTAGACTATCAGCCCTACCAATACTATAATCTCAGAATAAAAAGCTCCTGAAGATGTAGAATGAATGAGTGAATGAATGAATGGATACCTAACTCCAGAATTTGTGTGCTGTTGTGAGGATCAGATGGTAAGTTCTCAATAATTTTCCTACCTAAAAAGTCAACCTGAAGTGTCTTAAGAACAGTGAAAAAAGTCAATATTCTCTGATATAATATAGGCAATTAGTAAAGACTTAGAAGTCAGTGATGATATCAAGTCTTTTGGGCAAAGGAAAATGGAAAGTTGTTTGATAACTTGTAGGTGAAGTGTAGACCACCAGTAAAGCTGGGGAAATTTAGGAGGCATATACTCATGTTGTGTATATATAGGGAAAATTGTCCTGAACACAGAGAGTAAGCTTCTCAAGGACATTCTCTTTTTGAATAACTCAAGACATCCTCTGCATTGTTTGCACAATAAATGCTGCGTGGATGAACATAAACTCACATTATAGAAGATTAGAGCCAGAAAGAATCTTAGAGTCATCTCGTCCACCTTCATGATGAATGAAACAACAATTCTTAGAAGGTTCCCAAATGGGGGTGCCTGGGTGGCTCAGTGGGTTAAGTGTCCAACTTTGGCTTGGGTCATGATCTCACAGCTCATGGGTTCGAGCCCTGCATAGGGCTCTGTACTGGCAGTGTGGAGCCTGCTTGGAATTCTCTCTCTCTCTCTCTCTCTCTCTCTCTCCCCCTTTCTCTCTGCCCTTTCCCTGTGTGTGTATGTTCTTTCTCTCTCTCAAAAACAAATAAACTTAAAAAAAAAACAACTTTAGAAGATTCCCAAATGAAGGATAAAAATGTTCATGTTTAAGGGATATTGTTAAAAAATTAACTAGGGTTTCTCTAGACTATAAGCAGTGATCTTTTTCTAAACTCAGTCAGAATTGGAATGACAGAAAAAGGTCAATTTTTGGGTTTTCTTCATAAATGGAGGATGGTATTATATTCAATTTTAGCATATGTGCTGCCGAAGCAAACACTGGTATTATTATATTCCAAGGAACTTGTTCTTTGAATTTTTGTATTGCTCTGAAATGGTCAACTAATCTTAGGTGACAACAGGAAATTCAGCTCACATCTTTCCCTGTTGTGGCTAATTCCCAACTTCCCAAGAGGAAGTCTTTAAACACGGGATAGTTCTGGTTTATTGGGATTGCCCCAGTGTGAACTTTTCTGCCTATGGGGCAGTTTTGGGGTGACCCATGATTTATTTCCATTTTTGTTTTCATCCAACAGTAAAGAATAAGATTCAAAGCATATAATGATAGAAGGCCAAAACAATTTATAACCATTTTAATTTGGTTAAAATAGCTACTTCTAGCATAGATTGTATAAATTTAGAGAAAAAACAACATATGAATAAACCAACCACATTTTTGGCCCTGATATACCAAAGGAAGATTAAGAGAATAACTAGATTACTTACTAATTTGTAATATGAATTTGTGTCTTATCACTAAGTCACTTATGGGGGGTCTGGGTGGCTTAATTGGATAAGCATCTGACTTCTGCTCAGGTCATGATCTCACAGTTTGTGGGTTCAAGCCCTGCGTTGGGCTCTGTGCTGACAGCTCACAGCCTGGAGTCTGCTTCAGATTCTGTGTCTCCCTCTCTCTCTGCTCCTCCCCCGCTCGTGCTCTGTCTCTGTCTCTGTCTCTGTCTCTCTCCCTCAAAAAATAAAAAATAAAATAAACATTAAAAAAATAATAACTAAGTTGCTTATGAGTCAACACTTTTATGAGAAAATTAAGAAAAATTCAAGGTAAAAAAAGAAAAAGTCTATCTCAGGAACCAAATATTCAGCACTGAAATTTTGGTTATTTATTTATTTATTTAGTTAGTTAGTTATTAAAGAGGAACAGTCAGTTGATTGGAACTTTGATTAACTTCAAACTTGCAGTGTGAGCAATAATGTTTTTATCACAAATGCCATCTCAGCATGGTGTTGTCCATCCATCCATCTGTGTGCCGAGCATATAATCAAAAGTGAACCCTATTCAGGGGAAGAAGAGTGAAGGTGTTGTGATTGTCATTTTGGCGCTGGCAGGCAACCTCAGCCAAGTTATAGAGAACTTTCTTCAAAAGTGAGATCAATCTAATCACAAAAGATTATATTACTCTGAGATTTAAAAACACTTTTCATGAAAAGAGGCTGAGAAACCGAAATCTGAGAGTGCCAGCTCTCCCAGCAGGACAAGTAGGAGGCCATATGGAGGCTTAATTTTCTTTTGAATACTTTAAACGAGAATTTGGATTTACCTGGGAGATTTAAACCTGATTGACAAAGCCCTTGAGGCTTTCTCAGCTGCAGAAACAAGAAGAGTTAATTGGGCAAGATAATGGAGTCAATTTTGTTAATTCTTCAAGTAGTACAGTTTCTTTTCTTTTCCAGTTTGGGAGGTAATTATAAAAGCAGGAAAAAAATCAGATTTATAGGCTACAAGTCTTACCAAATGATTTTAAAGTGATGACTGGGCAGCATAATGAACCCCAAGATTTAGAGCCACAGTAGTCTATTGAAAATGTCTAAATTCTTTTACATTATTCTGATAAAAAATGGTAGCATGTTTAATTTTGCACAGTATTTAAGAAGTATGTGCTATCCTTGAGCAGACACGAAATTATGTTGAAATTTATTAATTGTCACTGTGGAATTTTGTTCACATGATAAAATAGAAAGTTGATTTATCTTCCGTGTTTATAGAGATAGCGCTATTTCATTCATTGTGGGTATTAATAGGAGATTTTACAAAAGGAACATAGTGGGGGAAATCTACAAATCTAGAAAATAACAACAAATCAACCATATATTTGGCCGTGATAGTACCGAAGGAAGATTAAAGGAAGAACTGCATTGCTTATTTGTTAGTAGCTATCAAAATCCAAAACCTGCATTCCTATTGACCCTATAGAAATATTTGTACATGGGACACCTGGATGGCTCAGTCAATTAAGTGCTTGACTCTTGATCTCAACTCAGGTCTTGATCTCAAGGTCATGAGTTCAAGCTCTGTGTTGGGGGTGGAGCCTACTGGAAAGGAAGGAAGAAAGGAAGGAAGGAAGGAAGGAAGGAAGGAAGGAAGGAAGGAAGGAAAGAAAGAAAGAAAGAAAGAAAGAAAGAAAGAAAGAAAGAAAGAAAGAAAGAAAGAAAGAAAGAGAAAGATGCACAAAAACACAAGGGTATCAGAACAAGGTCGTTTGTTTCTGTGTGGTTTACAATGGGAAAAATTGCAAATACCCCAATTGTCTCTCAGTAGGAAATTAAAGATTATTTGCATCCATATAATTAGTTAGTAGATCCATAGTATAGATATAAAAAAAGCCAACTGTATGTTATTCATTATTTCATTCAGAAGATTTTTTTGGCTGTCAATTATATACTAGTTAAGATATTAGGGATAAAGGATATTAAGGATCAGAATAGTCAAGGTAACAGTTCCATAGAGCAAGTATATGGATAGAGAAGAGAAAATAAACAAGATTACTTCAAATAGTTATGGTATCAAGAAATAAAACTAGGCGATATGGTAAAATACAGTGATTGGACAGGCTATTTTAGTCAAGGATGTCACAGGAAGTGACATGGGAAATGGACTTGGAGCCCAATGTTCTAGGCAAAGACAAGAGCATATTCAAGGGCAGGTAGAATGAGTTTGATGTGCCCACAAAGAGGGCCCATGAGGCTGGAACCATCTTGCAGTTGGAGAGGTGCTGAGGAGAAAAATCCCAGAGGGCTTCGTAGAGCAGAGGTAAGAGTTACAGATTCATCATACATTGTAATGAGAAGGAAGCCACTGAGGGTTCCAAGCAGGCGGTGACATGATCTATAAATGGTATGAAAAGTTCAGCTGGTGGTGCATGCTAGAAGGGAAAAAAATCACATCAGACTTGCGAGAGTCTAAGTGAAAGATGACAACGATGTGGGCCATAATGCAGACCATGGAGATGACCAAAAGTGGATTCGTTTGGATTTTCTTTTGGAGGATGATGTTGTTCAGACCTTCTGCTATATCACTCCCTGTCTTAAGTCTCTTGACTTGGACCTAGATCAGGGTTCTTACACAGTGTCTGTGTATAGTCTCATTTTTCTCCTCTGAATATGGGAATGGATCATGTCTGTGATATGTCTTTCAGGGGGCCATTGTCAAGATTAAATGAGATAACACCTGTGAAAGCATTTGGTAAACTGTAAAAGTGTTCTGTAAATATCAGGTATTATTGTTATTCTTTCAAAGAGATTCCAGATGGAAAGCACAACCACAGCTGAGGCTCAGGGCTGCCTCCTTCCCCAGCATGACAGGGATAACACTGAATACAGTGACTTCTTCTAGATCACAGTTTCCCTATGTAAAGTGGATAAAATGCATCTCAGAACCTCAGTCGAGGCATAGCAATGAGATGATGCTGAGGGAGGATAAACTAATTAATTATTACAAAATAATTGGCTGCTGTATAAGTGATAAAAATAATAAAATATTTCCCAGGCATTTCTGACATGCTGGAGTGATTTCATTAAGCCAAATTTCTCCCGGGGATTAAATTCTGCCTGCTTGTGAATTAGTCCCTTTGGGGGCTACTTTCTCTCTCAGGTATTAGGGGAAAGTTCAGGAAGTTCTGGAGGCCCAGGATTTTAGTAACTTCTAAGTTTCCTAATTGGTGAATGGGAAATGGCTAGAACTTTCAAGGAATGGAATATTATTCCCTTCCCAATTTAAGAACTACAAGTTCGGGGGTGCCTGGTGGCTCTGTCGGTTCAGTGTCATACTTTTGATGTCTGCTCAGGTCATGATCTCACGGTTGGTGAGGTCAGGGTTTAAAACCCTAGTTGCATGGAGCATGTTTGGGATTCTTTCTCTCCCTCTCTCTGTCCCTCTCCTGCTCATTCTCTCTTTCTCTGTCTCAAAATAAATAAATAAATTTAAAAAACCCAAAACTACAACTTCAGGGAAGCAACAGGAGCTTCAGTCTTAGGCAAAATTGTTGTGACCATAATCATATGGTATGAAATGTGGACATTAATGAAGACATCCTGTCAATTCACTTAATACATTTTTTTTACTGCCTTCGAGCAGTAGATATTAAAGAACATTCAGTTCATGTTTTATAACTAATACAGAGAAATATTTGAAAACACTTTCCCTCCCTTCTTTCTTTCCTTCCTTCCTTCCTTCCTTCCTTCCTTCCTTCCTTCCTTCCTTCCTTCTTTCCTTCCCTTTTTCCTCCTTTCCTTTCCTTTCCTTTCCTTTCCTTTCCTTTCCTTTCCTTTCCTTTCCTTTCCTTTCCTTTCCTTTCCTTTCCTTTCCTTCTTTCCTTTCCTTTCCTTTCCTCCCCCTCCTCCTTTTTTTTGGAGGGGAGGGCAACTCAAGTTATCCAGGAGAGGGTAACTTTTACATGAAAGGTCAGATGGAGGGAATGGGAAGGAAGACCTCTATGATCAATAATGATTTTTTAATCCTGAAGCCACACACTATAGTCATTTCTTCTGTAAAAGTCCAATTGACGTCAATGACTTTGAACATTCATACTCACTGGTTTTGAGTTCAATCTTATCTTGGTTTCATCATACCACCCACCACCTGCCTCTACCTTCAAACAATGGCCCTATCAAGCCAGTTCTGAGCATGCCTCAGGCTTACTTTCCTAGGGGAAAATTGAACATTACCTCACTTCCTGAAAATGTGTCCAACAGAAACAAAACACTCTTCTTTATGAAAAGCAGACAGCAATATTAACATTTGCTAGTTTGGTTGGTGATTTGCTCAATTCAAGGACCATAGATTGTTTGTAGTAGGGCTAAATGTGTACCAGTTTAGACTTTGGGAGGCTTTTTTTTTTTTTTTTTTTTTGCTATTGTATATATTTTTAGCAAGTGAGAAATAGTTATCTTCTATAATAAAACAGATGTGTGGTTTGCACAAAACTAACATGCCTTGGCCTTCGCTAGGCAAAATGAAAAGTCATGAGTGATGCCATATTTCAACTCAAATATGTTTTGTGTAACATTAACATATCAAGCTAGAAGAATGTTCTTTGTAACCAAAAATATTGATTCATTAAAAAAAACTTGGTGAAATAGAATTGTTCATAAGTTATTATTGCTGTTCCCATAAAAATATTTTCTGTTTAAATTCATAACAAACGTTCTGAGGAGGAGAAATGTCTTTTCTATGTCCCATTTAACAATATAATAACTTTGTTTTCAAAGTCTCATTTTATTCCAGCTGGAAGATATATGATCTTGTTATACAAAACAACCACTTCATCTCTACAGAAACTTATTATTGAAATATATGATTATAATGTTCTACAGAGGGTGTAAGGCATAACCTTTGTCAAGTTGAGACTACATGCCATGCAGCTGAAACCTCATCTTCAGGATTATAGAGAAATTGCTTCCATAAAGTTATAAATACAGTTTGAATGTTAACATATCTGTAGCATTTGTTAGAAAGGTGATCATGTGTATTATTCTGTAAGGAGACTACTAAATAATAGTAATAAATGACCCATCCTAATGGTGTCTGTTTAATAAAGAATGGGAAAAGATAGAATGTGGGATAAACTTGTGTGTGTGTGTTTTGCAAAGAGAAAGTGTCATTAAGGTGTAAATGCTGAAGCTGGAATGTGTGACCTTTACAAGGTCATGTGACAGGTGATTCCATGGAGACATTCCCTGAGATTCTGCTGATATTGTCACAGAGGAATATTTCAGAACCAAGATCCTCCTGCCTCTAGGTCTTTGAGTTGCCCTTCTCTCTGACGACAATTCTTTTTCTTCCCTTTCCTCTACCTTCCTGACAAAACCCTAGTAATATTTGGGTCTTGCCTTAGGCATCTTTTCCTTTGAGGACTGCCCTGAGTACCCCAGGCCTTTACCCCTGGTGACTAGAATGGGCTTTCTACTTTGAACTTCCATTACACCCTGAGCTTCTTCATTTGTGTTACCTCATATGAAATTTACTACTGTTTATATTCTTCAAACAAGGACAAGAATTTTGTGGTCATGTCAACATTCTATATCCAGCTCCTAGCACAGAATCTAGTATATGGTAAATGTTCACTATATGTTTTATTAATTGAATGAACATTTTGTATAGAATTAATCATGGTCCTATTGTCATCAGTCCATTAGTTATTAATGCAACACTTACTTGTTTAGTTGGAAGATGGATAGTTTAAAGAAAAAAAAAAACCTTCTCATATTCTGATCACATCCCCTTAAACCTTTCCTGGGTAGATATATTTAATAAAGACTTTAAGTTGTGAATGACAGAAAAAAAGTCACTTCAGATTAAAAACATTTCCCCCCTCACTTATTGGGAAGTTCAGGGAGTGAACTTGGCTTTGGAAATGAATGGGTCCAAAAGTTTCTATCAAGGGCTTATAAAGCTATCTCTATTTCTCCTCTTTTATCACTGCTTTCTCTGCATTGACTTCATTCTTAGGCAGGATCTCTGTACATGGGGACAAAGTTGGCCACCGGAAGCTTACGTTGTTTGTAAAGAGCAAAAAAGCTCAACAGCCCCTAGGGGCCCTCATCAGCACTGTTTGTGTCACACATCCATCCTGGGATTTATTGCGTAGCCACAGTAGTGTGGAACTTTGGCTATCTGTGGATATGCTCACTTGGTGTGAGAGGAGTAGAATGCCCACAATCAAGAAGAGTTTGTTACCAGGGAAATGGGGAAGGAGAGTGTGTGGTGGGCAGACAAAAACCTTAGCTGACATGGTTCTCTGCCAAATAAATGCTGGGTATACTGGAAAATCATCAACATTGGATAAGATCAGGCAACTTGATTTTACTTGATTGGTATAGAAGTTGATAGGAGAGCCCTTTAAACATTTGCTTCCTTTCATGTGTTGACTCATCACACAAAATATTTGTACTAAGGCCTAAGGATGCAAGAATGAACAGGACAGACAAGAGACCTTGCTCTAATGGAACTTACATTCTAAGCAAAGAAGCAAATATAATTAAAAATTGTAATAAAGGCTGTAAGGGAAACACACTTGGAGGTCTCCACAGGGTAACTCACTTTCTTTGTTTTTACCCAGTGTCATCTAATTTAATGAGGCCTACCCTGACCCTCCTATTTAAAATTATGACCTGCTCCCTCTGCCTCATTCACTCCCCATTTCTCTTCTCTTTTTTCTTATCTCCTCTAATGTTCTAACATAATATTCTGACCTAACATACTCTGTATTTACTTAAGACCTATGTATTAAGTTGGATATTTTGTTATTACCTGCCTTTCCCCTCCAGTAGAATCTCCCTTAAAGGTAGAGATTTTTTTCCCGTTTTGTCCACCAATATATCTTCCAGTGCTTCACACACAGTAGATGCTTGATAACTATTTATCGAATGACTGAATGAATGAGAAAATATTGAAGGTGATAGGGATCTATCTGAGACATGGAAGCTAGCAATGGTTTCCTTGAGGACATGAGATTAAAGCGCAGATGTGAATAATGAACTAGACTTGAGGAGATAGGGGGGACAAGTGTGTTAGTCAGAAGCAGCAGCAGATACATAGAAAGGAGCTTGAAGAGTTCAAGAAACTAAACACAGATCCATGGGCTAGAGCACAGTGAGCTGAGGGTTGAGCAGGCTCGGTAATGTTGGAGAGATATGTGGGGGCCAGATTATCTGAGGCCTTGGAGCCCATGGTAAGGAGTTTGGTTTTTTATTCTGGTGTGATGGAAAGTCATTAAATGGTTTTAAAGCAAAGGAACTCATGATTTAAATTACATTTTTATGTAGTATTTCTTGAATCCATTCAGTTATTTTCCTTGTCCAAGCCACCTTCACCTCTCACCTGAATTCCATTTCATGGGTTTTTCCTCATCCTCCCATGTCCTTCTCTAATCTTTTCCCCACACGGCTGCTCTCATGGTCAAATCTGAAGCCAGTTTCCTGCTAAAACCTGAATGGCTTCTCAGTACCTTTAAGACAAAGACCCAAGTCTTCTTGAGTCCTCCAAGCCCTGATCATCTGCTTCTCCTGCTCTTCTTGCCCCCAACTCCATCTCTTTTGTTCATTTTTCCCCAGCCACATTGGCCTTGCTGTAATTTCTGGAACACACCAAGCTTCTTGCTCCTGAGACCCTTCCTGCGAGATCCTCTCCTGTCCCCTCCATGCCACCTCTTCCCACTTGTGGTTTGTCTAAATGTCACTTCCTCTTGGAGATGTTCCTTGCACGCTCCTCAAGCCATTACTCTGCTTACATGCTCTTGTTGCACCTTGTACTTTTCTTTGTTGACATTATGTAGGTACTTGGATCATTATTTTTTAATGTCTCTTTCTCTCAAGACTGTAATCTTCTCAACGGCCAAGAGTGTGCTTATCTGATTTGCTATCTAGGAGAAAACCCAATTATTGGAGTTTAATATGTATGTACTGACTGATATAATGAATTTAATAGAATAGTTTAAACAAAATACAATTAGATTTGCTTTGTAGTTATTTATTTATTTATTTATTTATTTATTTATTTATAGCCCTTTTATAATCATGCCCATTAGATCTCATTCTTTCTGTTCCTTTAGCATCTTTATTTTCAGTTTCACAGTACTTTTTCTTCTTTAGTCTAGTCTAGCAGCCTTTCTTTATCCATTGTCTTTCACAAGAACATAATGTCCTCTGTTAGGAGTTTTCAGGATCACCTCTCTCCATAAGAGGTGACAGTGCAGTGTCTCCACTTTCTCCCTGCCTTGGGAGCAGGCTCATTCACTGGGTCTGAGCCACTTCCTCTAACACATATTGCATGGTTCCTATTCCAGAATAGACTGATGGCTTTACAATGGGCAAGAAAAGTAACTCCTTTTGGAATTCTTGGTTTTTAACAAAAATCTCCCCCTCCCTGCAATTAAGGGAGAAACTTGACAGTAGGAAGATACTGTGTGAACTTAGTGCCTCTTATTGGGATGTCTCAGGCTCAGACAGAGGGAGTGTCTGTGAGAATCTCTTTAATGAAAAAACTAGATGGGGAAAATGGTGAGTGCAGTATAGCATGATAAGGCCAGGGTTACCCTTTCCAAGGAGAAAAGTGGAAGTCATTTTAACAGGAGGAATAAGTAGTCCTCACAGAAACTAGATTGGAAGTGGCTTTAACTTTAGTAGCCTTGGCGAACAGGTATTAAAGCCCCCACCCGCTTCTTTCCTCTTAGTGGGACCTTGACCTGCAAGGTCCCTTCATAAGGAGTCACTAGGAAGCCCACTGGCATCCAGCTCATGTAAAAGAAGTGGCTAGCCAAAAATGGGACCAGGACTGTAATAAGAGGTGATATATCCTTCACCAGGGGACTACTAGGCATGTCCTACTAGAGAGGATTGTAGGGGGACACAGAGAGGTTGGAAAAGGAGTTAGGCTCCTGTGGGTTAGTTAAGTTAGTTATATGATGGCTTAGCCATCACTGTGAGACTTGGCTTCTCAACTACCACACCCAGCATGGGATGGAGCTCATAATATAGTTTCATGTGATTCTCCCTTTACCCACAAAGCAAGGTTACACATGAAATTTGTGTGGCAAAAAGGGCCAGCTCCAGTTTTTAGTGAAGAGCTTTTGACAAAGCCAGAAACAGGGTGAATCAGCCCCCCTCAGCTTCTCTTTTCTTGTCCTGTGTAATTTTAATCGTCTTATTTGTTTCTGAGATAATTTTGTCATTTTTAGTAGCTATTTGTCCAAATGAATCCAACCCTCTTAAAAAAGTCAAATTAGTTTTGTTAATATTTAATGTTTCATGTCAGGTTTTCTCATTGGATACGGGTGTGTTACAAAAACAGCAACAACATGGCTGACTGTGTGAACCATTGCAAGCTGCTTTTTCTCGGGAAGGAAGGCATGTGGGTCAGGTTCCCTGGAGATCAGTGGGTAATTCTGTTTTAGGGGCTTCTCCATTGTTACATTTGAAGTTCTGAATAGAAAATTTGTCTATGAGAAGGTAGTGGTTATAGAAAGAAACCCTTAAAATGATTAAATGTTTCAACGAAAGTGTTTTTATTGTAAGATCTGAAAAACCGAAGGAAGTATAGCTCATTGGAGTTTACTGTCTAAGAGGAAAAACAGGATAGAACTATTACCAACAAAAGGCTCTTAATCCATTTCTTATTTATTTATTTTTGTCTTACATACTTATAGCCATGTGGGGAATACATGATTATTTTAAAATAATTGTTCAAGTTGACCCTTGAACAATGCAGAGGTTAGGGGGACTGACATCCTGTGGGGTCAAAAATCCACATAAAATGTTTAAGTCCCCCCCAGACTTAACTACAATAGCCTACCATTGACCAGAAGCCTTATGAATAACATAGTCAATTAACACATATTTTGTGTATGTATTATATACTACATTGCTACAATAAAGAAAGCTAGAGAAAAGAAAATGCTACTAAGAAAATTATGAGGAAGAGAAAATACATTTACAAACCTGTTTTGTATTTGTTGAAAAAATCTGTGTATAAGTGGACCCGTGCAGTTCAAACTGTTGAACTGTTGCTCAAGGGTCAACTGTATCTTTAACATAAGTGACTTTTATTTAGCCAAATGTATTGCATACCTTATCTCTGTTTTTGAACACATGTTTAAAACTCGGTTTGTGGTAAAATGGAGCATTTCCCCCTAGTGTTATTTGACATGGTGGTAGTTGGACAAAAAAAGTAAAATTTTGTATTTTATTTCAATAGAGGACAAAGAAAGATGACTAACTCTCCTTATTTGGAGGACAGGAAGTGGTCTGGGAATGAGATCCAAAAACATCAAATTTGTTTGATGTTTCCAGTAGTGATCTGCCTTGATGTGGCTTCTTCAGATGCAACTAGAAGAAAAATTGTGACATCCAGAAGGGGTGGGAGAGTTTGAGGAACATTAGTCAGCTCCTGTTACCTGAATTTCAGACTCTGAAGTCCCTATTCCCAGGGTGAATGAATGGTCTTACAGAATCTCTGCAATTATGATTACCTGGAGTAGACTGAGAAAAAGGTTGTCTGAGAAGACCAAGAAGTAGTTGGAGTGGCATTTTGAGGATTCCTTCTAAGCCATATAAAATTTTTTGTTTGGTTTCTATAGCCACGTCAACACATCTGGATAGCTGTTCTCGTCTTTCTGCTCTTTGACTGAACAAGAGAAGCACAGTTTGTGCCTTCCCGATGCCTACTCATTGGAGCATAATTGGAGATTATTTGATGTTTGCTAAACATAGAAGTCCTGGACTCTACACTGACCAGTAGAATCCAAGTTTTAGAAACTGTGTTTTTAAAAAAACTCCCTATATAATTGTACAGTAGAGGAGCCAATATAGTGAATGCTTTAGATACTGATATTATTACCTGAAGTAGTTTTAATACAAACTAGAACTGATTATTTATGACATTCTTATAGCCTGTTTCTGCTTATTTAAAGAGTTCTTGATAAAATAAAAAAATATCATTTATTTGGCTTCCTCTGTTCTTGAGCTAGAACATCCTAGACCCATGGTTCTCAAACTTCGTACATCAGAATCATCTGGAGATTTTGTTAAAATACAGATTTCTGGGCCTCATCCCCAGAGTTTCTAGAGTAGGGTAGGTTTGCATTACTTACAAGTTCTCATCTATATTAGACCACTAGGGCTATCGTAGCAAAATGATCACCTACTGGGCTGCTTAAACAATAATGTATTTCTTACGGTCCTGGAGACTGGAAGTCCAATATGAAGGTGCTGGCAGCGTTGACTTCTCTGAGATCTCCCTTCCTGTCTTCCAGATGGCTGCTGTCTTGCTGCCTTTTCACACGGCACTTCCTCCATGTATGTACATCCCTGGTGTGTCTCTGTGTTTAAATCTCCTCTTCTTGGAAGGATACCATCATATTAGATTAGAGCCCTAATAGCCTCGTTTTTGTTTAATTATGTCTTTAAAGGCCCTACCTCCAAATACAGTCACATTCTGAGATGCTGGGAACTAGGGCTTCAACACATGAAGTCTGGTGGAGACACGACTCAGTCCATAACACCATGTAATGCTGAGGCCGTAGGTCCAGACCCACACTTGGAGAACCACTGGACTTGACTGGCAAGATAGGGAAATAGCTTCTGTGAAAACTTTTCCCAATCTTGTGAGACAGTTCTTGGCTTTCTACTCTTTCTAAAAACTTTCTCTTGATAATCTTTTCTACTTGTATGTTTTAATTACTATCTTTGGCAGATAATTTTCCAGTCTGCTGTCTACCACTGTCTCTTCTCAATGACTTTAAGTTTGTGTCAGATGCCGACCTGGGTGTCTTGCCAGCAATGCACGCTTATATATTCAGACCAGAGTTTATTTTAGTTGTTACAGTCCTCCCTTCCTCCTGCCTCCTCTGTGTCTGCTCCTGGTGTGACCACTGACTAAGCCATATACTCTAAATGGACCAGGGAGTCATGTCTGACATTTTCCTTTGCTTCTCATGTTCATCACTAAATTAGGCAGCATCTACCTCTGCATTTGTCTGTCCCCATCTTCTTTCATTTTCCTTGCATCCAGCCTTATTTGGGTCTCCTCAATTCTTCCTTGAATATGGCAATAGCCTTCTAGCCAGAATCCCTTCTTTTAATCTGTTTTTCCTCCTTTCACGAATACCATCTACTGTTTTAGAGTAATCTTCCTAGAGCATAATTCTAATAAAAAGCACTAAGTGTTTCCCAGTGCCTGTTCAATAAACGACATGCCTACCTAAATAAAATTCCGGGTTCTGTTACAAGAAGAAGAGGTGGTGAGTAACAAGCTATCAGTCTCTGCCAGTCTGCTCCACTTACTCCCCAAGTAGGCATGTGCCCCTTTCCTCTCATACATAGACCCCTTCCCCAGTGGAGACTCCTCAAAATGCAACACAGTTATAGTCTCCAGCTCAAGGTTAAGGATCTCTTCCTGTGTGCAGTCAGCTTCCTCAGAACCCAGGGTGGATCATTATGATCTGGCACAAAATTTCTGCCTGTCATACCCAATATTCACGAGCAGAGTAGGAACATAATGACTGCAGTATAACTTCCATGCAGAAAAGGAGAAAATCAAGCACTAGGCCGCAACAACTTTTAAATCATGTTGGGCCAAAATAGTGACAACTCCAGCCCAGGCAGTGGAGTGATGTCCATGGTTATTGGCCTTAACACCCCATGGCTTTGTGCTCTGGAATGCTCTTCCTGGTCCATTCTCCTCAATGGTCTTTCCAAGGTAGGCATTAGAAAGTAGACTCTTCTTGGGGCCTATGTTCCTAGTCCACCCTTTTGGGAGGTTAAGTTTGAGGACACAGAAATTGTTTTAGAGATTGGACTGTCATGATGCTGTTGGCTAGGCATGGGGGTTCATTAGCAATACAATTCCCTAAAAACCAAAGGGGGCTTCCAGTTTACTTGCTGCCATTCTGTTCCATGTGTGAGTAACCAGAATCAGAGATCTTGTCTTGATAAGGTTGTTGAGGCTAAAGATGTACTACCTACAGGCTTCTGTGCTTTGCCAACTCCCCCACCCCCAGATTAACTTGAGACTATTTGAAAAAATAGGCATGGTAGCCCTTGTAATTAACTGCTTCCACATTTGACAGAAAAAAAACTCTTGAAGGAAGTACTTGAAAGAGGCACGGGCCATGGTCTTATCTCCTATGAGGGCTGCTTTTGCTCCTGCTTCTGGCCATGGCTTACAACAGCTTCGCTTTGAAGTAAGGAAGTAGTAAGTTTTTCCAGCCTGAAGAGGCTCCACATTAGACTCTCTATTAACTTAGTCTGTGAGCTATTGACTCTGCTGGCAGACTGGCTAGCTCTAGCCCAGGTTCGCCTCTTTTGTAGGATATTATCGACAGTGTCAAGAATCAGCCAACACATGCCACCTTCTAAAAATCTCATACCATTTTCTGGGCACCTGGGGGGCTCAGCCGGTTAAGCGTCTGGCTCTTGGTTTCAGCTCAGGTCATGATCTCACAGTTTGTGAGTTTAAGCCACACGTCAGTGCAGAGCCTGCTTGGGATTCCCTCTCTCCCTCTCTCTCTCTGCCCCTTCCCTGCTCATGCTCTCTCTCTCTCAAAATAAATACCACAATAAAATAAATAAAAATCTTGCACAATTTTCATTAATGCCACAAGCCTTTGTACCTTCCAGCGTTCTGCTAGTCACTATTTTACCAGGATGCCAGCTCTCCAGGCTGCAGCAGTTTTGTCCTTGTTGATGCCACTCAACCATCTCCTTTAAACGAATCCCACATTTTAGCTAGGCAGCAGCCCCCTTTTGTTATCAACATCTATATTAGTTATGGTTAAGTTTGGGTGCATGTGTCAGTGGCTTAAATGATGCATGTTTATTTCTCTTCCAGTAAAAGAGTTTTGGGGGAGGCAGTCTAGAGCTGGCATAAAAGCTCTGTGATATCATTAGTGTTTTAGGATCTTCTAGCTTTCTTCTTCATTTGCCTAGAGTGAGGGCATTGATCATAAGGTTCAAGACAGCTGCTGGAATTTCCAACGTCACATCCATTTTTCATACACAAAGGTAGAGGAAGAGGGAGAAAAAGAGTGTACCCTTTCTCTCTCATTGAGATTTTCTGGGCATTCTATACTATATTATAATTGAATGGTCAAGATTTAGAGATCTAGCTTCAAGGGAGGCTGGGAGATATGGTCTTATAGAGGGGTAAGATGTATCTGGCCATTTATCAAGGTTCTGTTATTAAAGCAAAGGGGAAAGTGGATGTTGGGTAGGAAACTAACATCTTCTGTCACTAGTAAGCGTACAAGTATTTATAAAACAGGGTAAACAGTTTCACGTGCCTCAAGGGAGCTTCAGGTAGGTTTCAGTGTGAATTCAGTGGGGACAGGTGGCCTCCAGATACACACACAGTGGGGGCCTTTTGAAAGGAGATAGAGCTTGAACTCATTCTTTGAGTGGGAGAAAAGTAGGACATTAAAGCTGGAAAGGACAAGGCACTCAGTTTCAGGAGCTGGCAAGTGTGGGATGAATGCAGAAATTTTGCGCCCTAGTGCCTTATTTGCCTAACCCGAGTCCCAGCCCTGGACTAGGATAAAAGATACATGAAGGAAGCTGGTGGTAAGCAAGGGTGGGATGTTGGCTTTACTAATTTCATGTAAAGAAACAGAAGGCTGCTCCCACATATGCCAAGAAGGAAGCATCGTAGGCCAGCTCCACATAACAGTCTGGCAATCCTTCAACCAAAGGAAAAGTTTGTTGTTAACTAGCAGAATTCTTTTTTTTTTTTTTTTTAAGTTTATTTATTTTTGACAGAGACAGAGTGTGAGCATGAGCTGGGGAGGGGCAGAGAGAGAAGGAGACACAGAATCCGAAGCAGGCTTCAGGCTCCAAGCTGTCAGCACAGAGCCTGACATGGGGCTCGAACTCACGGACCATGAGATCATGACCTGGGCCCAACTGACTGCGCCATCCAGGCACCCCATAACTAGCAGAATTCTTATAGATCATGCACCAAAGACAAATCACATTCATTCTGGCATGGTCATTGTGAGATTCTGAGTAGTGTTTTAGTCATTTCATGATTAGACCCACATCAGATCCTGACAGGAGGAAACATTCAAGACATTTTGCTATGATGTTAATATAACCAACGCTGCCTGTAAAGTCACACAAAATGAGGATTGTGGGAAGGCCCCAGCATTCTTCCTGTGTGGGCTTGTGGAGAACACACTCACACCGGTCAGTGGGAGTGATACTTCATTTTCCCACCTTTCCAGGGAGGGAGGACATGTGAACACACTAGTGTTCTGAATTACACTAGTCTGAGTGTATCTTGGCTCACGTGCATTGCGTATGAAAGCAAGCCATTACAAAAGCCTTTAATAAAAGAGGTAAGTTGGGAAATGTGAGAAGTTGGTTATGCTGCGTGGTTACAATATCATGAAAGCAATAAACGCCACGTCACCTCTTACCTAACCTCTGTAGTTGAGAAATCAGAGTTCTAGGCTTAGAATTCCTGTAACCACACATTTTTTGACCCTGATTCTCCTTCCAAGAACAGTTAAGGATATTGGAAATTCCATACATTAGTTGATCCACCTGCAGTTCTCTGGTAGAGAGGGGTTGCTTAGAGAAAACAAATCTACTTTCTAGATGCCGACCTCTTGCCATATATTATCTCATAAAGCTCTTTGTTCTTACCTCTAATTATAGATAGAAGAAATGGAAGTTTATAGAGATTTTATTTTTCTTGTTCAGTTGTCATCTTGCTTATGTTGGAAAATGATCTCAGATGAGAACTCACTTCCTCTTAAAAGTAACATCTTTGGGCAGCTTTGAGCATAAGAAAGTTATTTTTTTATGTTTGATCCAAAAGTTAATTCCATGTAACTTCTGCTAACTGGTCTTAATTCTATCCCTACCACTAAGGGCCTTAAAATATGCAAAAATAGCTATCATGTTTGCAGGTTTTTCTTATCTCTGGATTAAAAATGCAAATTCTTTATGTGGTATGATTTCAAACTTCTTCCTCACTGGGCTTGCTGTTCTCTGTATATATTCCAGTTTGTCTATAAGCTTTAAAGAACTGAACACAGAAATCCACCTGTGGATTTCTAAATGCATATGCAGAAGGGATCTGTCACCTCCCCCATGTTAGGCTTCTATTAATGGAAGCTAGGAATTTATTACATTTTTAGGGTGTCAGAGAGGGGACATTAATATTTTATAGTTGATATCCATTAAATACACTTCTGACAAAGTCTGGAATTCTTTTTTTTTTTTTTTTTTTTTTTTTTTTTTTACATTTACTCTTATTACCCCTTGTTACCTCTATACTCTATTTCTGCAGGTGATTTTATTGGATGCAAACACAAGCCTTACATTTGTCACTGTTAAATAACATTTTATTAAGTTCAATCCAGTACTCCAGGTGCTTAAGATCTTTTTGAAGATTGGTCTTGCTATCCATTGTACTCACTGTTACTTCTAGCTTCATTTCATCAGCTGATTTGAAAGCCTGTATCTATTTTTTTAACTTATTTTTAAAAATTTATATCCCAGTTCGTTAGCATATAGTGCAGTAATGATTTCAGGAGTAGAATCCAGCGATTCGACCCCTACATACAACATGCAGTGCTCATCCCAGCAAGCGTCCTCCTTAATGCCTCATTTGGCCCATCCCCCTGCCCACAGCCCCTCCAGCAACCCTCAGTTTGTTCTCTGTATTTAAGAATCTCTTATGTTTTGTCCACCTCCATGTTTTTTATATTGTTTTTGCTTCCCTTATGTTCATCTGTTTTGTATCTTAAATTCCACACATGAATGAAGTTGTATGATATTTGTCTTTCTCTGACTAATTTTGCTTAGTGTCATACACTCTAGTTCCATCCATTGCTGCAAATGGCAAGATTTCATTCTTTTTGATCACCAAGTAATATTCCATTGCATATATACACCACTTCTTCTTTATCCATTCATCAGTGGATGGACATTTGGGCTCTTTCCATACTTTGGCTGTTGTTGATAGTGCTGCTATAAACATTGGGGTGCATGTGTCCTTATGAAACAGCATACCTGTATCCCTTGGATAAATACCTAGTAGTGCAATTGCTGGGTCATGGGGTAGTTCTATTTTTGATTTTTTGAGGAACCTCCATACTGTTTTCCAGAGCAGCTGTGCTAGTTGTCATTCCCACCAGCAGTGCAACAGGGTTCCCCTTCCTCCGCATCCTCACCAACATCTGTTGTTGCCTAAGTTGTTAATGTTAGCCATTCTGACAGGTGTGAGGTGGTGTCTCAGTGTGGTTTTAATTTGTATTTCCCTGATGCTGAGTGATGTTGAGCATCTTTTCATGTTTCTGTTAGCCATCTGGATGTCTTCTTTGGAGAAGTGTCTATTCATGTCTTTTGCCTATCTCTTCACTGGATTATTTGTTTTTTGGGTGTTGAATTTGATAAGTTCTTTTTTAAAAAAATATTTTTAATGTTTATTTATTCTGAGACAGAGAGAGACAGAGCATGAGTAGGGGAGGGACAGAGAGAGAGGAAGACTCAGAATCTGAGGCAGGGTCCAGGCTCTGAGCTGTCAGCACAGAGCCCGACGTGGGGCTTGAACTCATGGACTGTGAGATCATGACCTGAGCTGAAGTCAGTCGCTCAACTGACTGAGCCACCCAGGTGCCCCAAATTTGATAAGTTCTTTATAGATTTTGGATACTAACTCTTTATTTGACATGTTATTTGTAAATATCTTCTCCCATTCTGTTCAGTGCCTTTTAGTTCTGCTGATTATTTCCTTTGCTATGCAGAAGTTTTTATTATGATGAGGTCCAAATAGTTCATTTTGTTTCCCTTCCCTCTGGAGACGTGTTGAGTAAGAAGTTTCTGCAGCCGAGGTCAAAGAGGTTTTTGCCTGCATTCTCCTCTAGGATTTTGATGGCTTCCTGTTTTACGTTTAGGTCTTTCATCCATTTTGAGTTTATTTTTGTGTATGGTGTAAGAAAGTGGTCCAGGTTCATTCTTCTGCAGTTTGCTGTCCAGTTTTTTCCAACACCACTTGCTGAAGAGACTGTCTTTATTCCATTGGATATTCTTTCCTGCTTTGTCAAAGATTAGGTGACCATACATTTGAGAGTCCATTTCTGGGTCCTCTCTTCTGTTCCATTGATCTATGCATCTGTTTTTGTGCCAGTACCATACTGTCTTGATGATTACAGCTTTGTAATACATCTTGAAGTCTGGAATTGTGATGCCTCCAGGTTTGGTTTTCTTTTTTTCAGGATTGCTTTGGCTATTTGGGATCTTTATTGGTTCCATACAAATTTTAGGATTGTTTGAGCTCTGTGAAGAATGCTGGTGTTATTTTGATAGGGATTGCATTGAATATGTAGATTGTGAAAACTTGTGTCTTCTAACCAAGGACAACTGATAAACAGGGTGGAGATCTGACCAGTCATTGGAACTCCCCTCTTGCTGGCATTGTTCCAGCACTAGGAGACCACTCCCCAGCACCCACCATTCAGGTGGCCGATTTTTCTTGTGTTCCTTTTTGCACCTAGATCCATATTTGTAATATTTCCCCTTCAGCAATGCCATAAAGTCATCACTTAATATTTTAAGTTCTATATGCTTTTCAAGGTCTAATTCAAACTCCTACATGAAGTCTGCTCTGACCCACTGTGATTCTCCCATTTCAAATTCCCTTTGCCTAATTTGATTCTTCATATCCAGCCTCCATTGATTTTCTGTGAATGTAAACTCCATCTTTACCTCCATCCCATGAAGGTAAGACCATGTTATTTATTATCCTCTAGCATTTGGTTAATACACTGCCAGACTGGGAGTAGTGTTCAATTGTTACTTGCTTTTGATTGATTAAGCCAGCACTTCTCAGTAACAAATGGTTTTGTCCACCTCCTCCTCTTTCCCCAGGGAACTTTCAGCAATGTCTGGAGACATTTTGGTGGTCCCAACTGGGGATGCTACTGGCATCCAGTGGGTAGAAGCCGGGGTGCTGCTAAACATCATAAAATGCACTGGACATCCCCCCCACCCCCACACCAAATAACCCAAGATGTCAGTAGTGCTGATATTGAATAACCATTAGGCAATTTTTAAAGGCTGTTCCATCTGCCTGCTAATAGGTAGATTTTGGTGACAGGTAACATGTCTGCTGACCCTTCTTAGAATGAATGCTGCCTCCATATAGTCACCTCTGAGCTCAGGCCAGGGCAGTCGGTCCTGGTAACATTACTGAAAACAGATGATTATGGGTGAGTTGACAGGTGTCACTATGAGCATAATGAAACTGATCCCACAAGCTACACCTAAAAATTAGTTTTATTAGTTTCTGGCCCTGTTTAAATATCTAGGTTTTTGCTTCCACTTATTTATATGTTGGAATGAGATAATAATAGCTTCCCCCCAGCTATTTCATAAGAATATTTTGAAGAAAAAGGAGATAATGTAGGTGAGAAGTTTTGAACTCTTTGTATGGGAAAATTACTATTAAAGCATTATGATGATAATTAGTGGTGGTGATCTGGGGTATGGGGGAACAAAGTGTTTTATATATAGTGTGTTGTACTCCAAAGAAAAGAACTAATTAAGGCAAACATGTTGTCCTGGTTCTAACTCATATTTCTGTGGCTGGGGTTGATCTCCTAACCTATAAATATGCCTTCTGACCATGACCTTGGGATACTCAGCTGGGTACTCTCTCCTTGACCCGTGGAGTGTGGCCAGGCAAAATGTAGTGGATGAAGAACAATAAGAAAATGTTTGCTTATCTTGGTATGCCTGAGTGCTTTTATTATTATTTAGAATCAAAACTTTATTGGATGCAGAAGCTCATCTCTTGATGAACTCAGCTTGTTTCCATGTTGTGTCACATAGCTCAGAAGGATTTTTCAACACACACAGGGAGTTAAAGGACTTCTGAGTGGTGACAGTATGGCTGGTCCCAAGCATGTGTCCCTTTGGCATGCAGTCTCTAGTCTCCACGACGCCTGCCTGCCTCACCTACTATTTGTCTGTGACTCTGTGGCTGCTGTGTGGTTGGCATCCACCCCCACACTGGCATGCCAAAGGAGTGAATGAACAATGGGATACCCTGGCACTGACGGGTGTTTTAATAACTGTGGAAAATGAGGAATTTACAGATGCATGATTCAAGTTCCCACTTCAAAGGTCCTCAACCGAAATCCTCCTGAAATTAGAAGCAATACTACTGAACACAATGCAACCTTTTGCATGGCTGCCCAATGTTACTATAAATCTGTGTGTGCAGTGTTTGGGAAAGTTACATTACTGTGAAATAGATGCCTTGCTTTCATCTGGAATTTATGTATAATGTTCAGTAGGTAGGTCTTGCCTGGGAAATTTGAGGTATGCAATGGGAAGCAATTTGCTTTTCACTGGCAGCCAAGACTCAACATGGGCTGGGGCTCTTTGAGCAGGGGCTTAATCAGCAACCCTACATGGTTAGATCTTCCCATGTCTGAACTGCCTTCACTCTGAGGGGAGAACATTCTCTCCCATGTGGACCTGGTCTGAAACTCCACTGGGAAGGTGGTGAAATAAGTCACTTGGGTCCCATTCTTTTCTCTGTTTACCCCCACTTCATGCTACTTCTCAGTAGGTAGCCCAAATATTTATGATGTGTTTACGTGTGCCATTTCTCCCACAATGGCTCCCCATTCAGGCCTATCCTCCTCAGCCAGGCCTGGCTCCACGCCCACTCTTTTTCCTTTCATGAATAATCACTACCACTCATCCAGTGCTTAGTGTGTGCCACACTACACAAGTGTTCATTAAACCTCACCTCACCTTGTGAGGTAGCTATTTTTTTGTCCCTATTTTACACATAAAGGAATGGCCTCAAGACGCATAATAACTTGCCCAAGGTCACACAACCAATAGAAATTTTAACTGAGGTCAGAAGCTCAAACTCATACATTATATGAAATTTCTCCTACTTAAAATTTTACCGTAACATTTCCCATTCTTTCAGATTAATGGCAACACAACTATTTAACTCAAATCTATTTCACAAAGAGCATTTATATCCTAGCAGGGTCTTTTTAGACACAATGCCTGAATGCAAGACCCAGTTGTTATTGTTAGATTTTCCCACACTGTGACAAATGTTGAAGGGAGGGTGGAACCTTCTGACTCTACCAAAAATGCCACCCAAACGGGGAGGCCTGTGGTTGGTTAGCATGATCCATTCATGGTAGAGTTATGTAGCTATCACTACTGGATAAGACAAATCCTGGACAGTGTTCTTACGGGCACTGTTGATGTTTGCTTTGATGATACTTTTTTCCCCCTCTGATTTCAAGGCTGACCAACATTTCAGCTGACGTCTCCCTCTGATATCTAAAACCTTCAATCCAGGTTGATGTCAATGTTTTCTAGATATTTCCTTTACAAGGTGTCTCTCTGAGGAAGACATTTACTGAGAAGTAGTTACTACTGTAACTATTAGCAGTAACTACCAGACCTGTGCTATGTAATTTTTAACAGCTCATCTTCACCAGAAAACGTTTGAGAAATGTATACAATTTTAATTTTGAAGGGATCAAATGAAGAAACTGAGGTATTTTAAGTGATTTTTCCTAGACTCATTGCTTACTGACTTTACATCGACAAGGTAATTGAGACAATGTTAGGAGTTTAGTTATGGCTGATGTGACATATGATTCATTACGTTTTTACTAGCTCCAAAATTATAAACTAGATGGTTATGCGTGGTTGACTGTGGTGGAGATTAATGATAGCTCAGTTAAGGATCAAAGAAAAATCATTTTCCCAGTTCTCTCCCTATTCATATTGTTTTTTTTTTTTTTTTTTTAAATCCTTCCTATTTTCCCTCTTTTTTCTCTCCCAGAGTTAAGTGCAAGCCAAGAAATCCTTGGAGTGTGACTTTAGGGCCAGGTTGTGTTTCAGTGTCACATGATACCACACGTCATCAATTACTATTTCTGAGTCTCGTTGGGTGATGGAGCACTGTTACTGGAAGTCTGAACTGGGGGAAGGGAGTCTAGAGTCTAGAGTGTGGATGAGTGTGGATGTGTATTCTGTCAAGTTGATACAAAACTTCTGGAAGCTCATTTACTTTTTGCCTTTCTTCTTGTATAACAGAAAATGTTATAAGGCTATGTATTTCTTCTTGAGTTTTTGCTTCAATAACAATATCTTTGTTTTTCTTCACTCTAAGTATTTTTTTTAACTCCGATATGATTTCTTCTGCATCCTATGAATTATTTGGGGGACGTGTTTCTGAATTTCCAATTGCATGGATTTTTAACTTGTTTATTTTTGTGTTTAACTTGATTATAGTGTGGTCTGGGAATAAGGCCTGTATATACCGATCCTTTGAAATATGTTGAAACAAGTTTTATGACAGTTTTTGGTCAACTTCTCACATGTGTTTCAGAAAAATATTTATTCTTTACTGGTTTGATCTAGAATTCTGTCTCTGCCTATGAATTCAAATTCACAGATTTTTTAATTTTTTAAAACATTTATTATTTTTATTTTTTTGAGAAAGAGAGCATGAGCAAGGGAGGGGCAAAAAGAGAGGGAGAGAGAGAATCTTAAATGCAGCATGGAGCCCAATAGGGGGCTCGATCTCATGACTGTGAGATCATGACCTGAACTGAAATCAAGAGTTGGACACTTAACTGACTGAGCCACCCAGGTGCCCTTGATTTTGTTGTTGAAATCATTTAAAAAAAAATTTGTTTGCTTTATTTGTCAATAATGAGATAGATATGTTGAAAGTTGTTACTGCAATGATAGATAATGTTTTGCAATTTATTTTTACTTCATTCATTTTATTAGGTACATACAAATATAGAATTATTATACCATACTGGTTAACTTAATATTTTAAAAAACTATATGTAGTAAAGACCCTCTTTATTTTTTAATGATGTTTCCACTTTAAAGTCTGCTATTTTGTCATAGGTAAATTTCATGGCCTCAGTTGTTATTTTGTTAGTATTTTTGTGTCTCCCTCTTTCTCTGCCCATCCCTCCCTAGTACTCTGTCCCTCTCTTAAAAATAAATAAAAACAGGGGCGCCTGGGTGGCTCAGTCGGTTAAGCGGCCGACTTCGGCTCAGGTCATGATCTCGCGGTCTGTGAGTTCGAGCCCCGCGTCGGGCTCTGTGCTCACAGCTCAGAGCCTGGAGCCTGTTTCAGATTCTGTGTCTCCCTCTCTCTGACCCTCCCCAGTTCATGCTCTGTCTCTCTGTCTCAAAAATAAACGTTAAAAAAAAAAATTAAAAAAAAAATAAATAAATAAAAACATTAAAAAAAATTAAAAAATGTAAAAGATTTGGCTGCTTAACCAACTGAGCCACTGAGTCACTCCGGAACATATATCTTTAAAGAAATAACAATCAATCTTTGTCTTGTTACTAGATAGTTCAGTTAATTTACATTTATTGTGATTTGGGATATATTTTGATTTATATTTACCATCTTATTTTTTAAAATTTTTAAAAATGTTTATTCATATTTTTGAGAGACAGAGCATAAGTGGGGGAAGGGCAGAGAGAGAGAGAGAGGGAGACACAGAATCCAAAGAAGGCTCCAGGCTCTGAACTGACAGCACAGAGCCCGACGCGGGGCTCAAACTCACAGACCATGAGATCATGACCTGAGCTGAGGTCGGAAGCTTAACTGACTGAGCCACCCAAGCACCCCTTACCATCTTATTTTAACTTACAATTTGTCTTGTTTGTCACAGTCCATTTCTATTGTTTTTTTTTTTTTTTAATTTTACTTCTTTTTTTTTCATCATGATAAGTGTACACTTTAATCCCCATCCTCTATTTCCCCCATGCCCTCCCTACCTCCCCTCTGGTAACCATCAGTTTGTTCTCTATAGTTAAGAGTCTGTTTCTTGGTTTGTCTCTCTCCCCCTCTCTCTTTTTTTCTTTGCTCATTTGTTTTGGTTCTTAAAGTCCACAAAAAAGTGAAATCCTATGGTATTTGTCTTTCTCTGACTGACATATTTCACTTAGTGTTTTACTCTTTAGCTCTAACCATGTTGTTGTGAATGTCAAGATTTCATTCTTTATTTATGGCTGACTAACATTCCATTGTGTATATATACCACATCTTCTCTATCCATTCATCTATCAATAGGATACTTGGGCTGTTTCCATACTTTGGTTATTGTAAATAATGGTGCTATAAACTTGGGATGCATGTATCCCTCTGAATTAGTATTTTTGTATTTTTAGGTCAAATACCCAGTAGTGTAATTCTTGAATCATAGGGTAGTTATGTTTTTAATTTTTTGAGGAACCTCCATACTGTTTGCCATAATGGCTGCATTCCCACCAGTGGTGCATGAGGGATCCTTTTTCTCCACATCCTCACCAACACTTGTTGTTTCTTGTTTTATTGATTTTAGCCATTCTGACAGGTATGAGGTGATATTTCATTGTAGTTTTGATTTGCATTTTTCTGATGATGAGTGATATTGAGCATCTTTTCATGTATCTGTTGGCCATCTGGATGTTTTCTTTGGAGAAATATCTGTTTATGTCCTCTGCCCATTTTTAATTGGATTATTTATTTTTAGGGTATTGAGTTATATCAGTTTTTTATATATTTTGGATACTAACCCTTTATCAGATAGGTCATTTGCAAATGTCTTCTCCCATTCCATATGTTGCCTTTTAGTTTTATTGATTATTTCCTTCACTGTGCAAAAACATGTTATTTTGATGTTCTATTCCATTGATCTATGTGTCTGTTTTTATGCTGGTACCATACTGTTTTAACTACTACCACTTTGTAATATAACTTGAAATCTGACATTGTGATACCTCCCATTTTGTTTTTCTTTTTCCAGCTTGCTTTGGCTATTTGAAATCTTTTGTGGTTCCATCTAAATTTTAAGATTGTTTGTTCCATTTCTATTCTTTAATGATAATACTTGAAATTTTTCTATCTTTTCAGAAGATATAATCTTTATATATTAATCTGGTGTAATGTGCCACTCTGTTTATAAAGCCAGAGCACAGTGGTGAACTTAATAACAAAAATATGAAGAAGCTAGGGTCCTGACTCCCCACACTGCAAAATATATCAATTATTTGTTGATAGTAATTGTCTGATTGTTGAAAGAACCCCTAAACTTTTGGTTTTATATGGTGTTTGTCTTGAGATATGTTTGCTAAGAAGGGAAAACACTATAACTTTTCCTCACAATCTGATTTAATAACCATTTCCCTTTCTTCTCTTATTTTTTTTCCTGTTTGCACTCTCTCACCCTGTCTGGGTATGTCTCCGGCTGTCTGGTTTTTAGAGGTCCTGGGCCTTGTGCACGAAGGCTGCAGCCTCCCTCTGTTCTCTACTTTAACCATCACCCATCATCTTGCCAGCAATGACATGGCAGCTCACAGCCACTCACAATGCACAGGCTCTAGCAACTAGCGTGAAGAAACAAGTACACTTTTGTGTCACAGGTATTTAATAAGCAAAAAGAAATAAAGCTCATAGGTGGATGGAGGTGGAGGGTCAGAGAGACAGAGAGATTTTTAAAGTTCCCAGAACTTTTCTTAAACAATCAAAGAGACCAACATCCTTACTGTTTTGTTTGTGTGTTTTGCCACATCTCCCTGTACTCTTTGATTTCCTGTTTATTTGCCTGGTTTTCACATCCCATCAGTTGTTCCTAGTCTAAAGAATTCTGTGTTGCAGCTTATTCAAGAGCTTATTCTGTTCGGTGACATTATAAAATAGTTCAAATTTTCCATTGCTCAATGAAAACCATTTTTGAAAAGTCACTGTGAGAATTAAAAGTTGAAGTTGGTGGGTGAACAGGAGCCATGGGAAAAGAGACTTCTTTTTAGATATTCTTCACAGTATTCAGGGGTTCAAAAAGATCAGCACCAAACTTAAAAATACCATCAAATGTTTCTCTTTGAAATAATAATCCCATAAGATGATATTGTCCTCCCTTGGTAAATTTTAGTGCCAGTGTTCCAGATGATCTATCCAGACTTTTACCTGTCATTGGCTCTTCTCATCTGTCAGCTAAGAAATGTAAACTGACATTTTATGCATCTATGCATATGTGCATCTATGTCAATAAGGGAAGCAAATTTGCTGGGAAAAATCCAATGCAGATGACTACTGGTCTTCCTTATGGTGAATGGTATATGGACTTTGGAACTATCTCCAGTTACTCCATTGGTTTTTGCTGGTTTTGGAACTCAAAGCCAGGGTCCAATAAAAGATTGGAGATCTTTTATTTTATTTTTTAAAAATAGTTTTAAGAGATAAGGATCAAAATTAAATATCCACAACAGGTGCTTGTCTGCAAATGTGTGCATGCATCGGCACATAGCTATGTGAACATGCAGTGTTTGCCAGCTTGGTAATTGTGGGTGGAATGTGGGCATTAGCTCTGGAAAACACAACCTGCAGTATTTTTATTTTTATTTTTCTCATCCAAACAGAGACATCCAAAACTCTATGTTTTCTATGTGAGCGGTAATAATCCAGAAACGAGCACCGAGAAATGAATAGCTCCATGTGAGATAAATGTGTTTACTCTCCGAAAATACTTCTTTCAAATGCAAATCATTACAAAAATATATCACACACCTTACAACTTTCCATTGTGTAATATACTAGACAGAATATAATCTCATATAGATGGGTATTGTCGTAATTAAAAAACTTAATTTTCATTGCAAGAATGCCTGTGGGGTTACTGAGCTGTATGGAAAGGTAGGCCCTGCAGGCTGTAGTTTTTGAGTTGTTCTTATCTGTTGCCCATTCTTTTCGTGTTTCTGTCTTTAGTAAAACACATTCCTGGGGTGCTTAGCGATCTCAATCAGTAGAGTATGTGACTCTTGGTCTCAGGGTTGTAAGTTCGAGTCCCATGTTGGGTATAGAGATTATTTAAAAATAAAAAATCTTAAAAAAAAACAAAAACAAAACCCCTGACATTCCTACTTTTAATTCCTGCCCTATGAGCCATCCTTGATATTTATTGTTTGGATTGACAGATTATTGGTTATTATTGAAGCTGGGCAATGTCTATACAATGCTTACTGTATTCTCTCTTCTTGGGAAATGTTTGAATATTCCCAATGTGGATTGGATAGGACAAAGGAGCAATCAAACTTCAGGGGAGGGATTGTGGCAGATTGCACTTCCCAAAGATGCCTGCCAACAATCTTCCATACCACATCCACTTCAACACTGTGAACTTGACCCCCATTAATATGGGGTAGTTGTATCCTACCCCCTTATATCTGGGTAGGTTTGTAATGAGTATTGGAGAAATGAAACTATCTGACTTCTAAGACTAAATCATAAAAGATAATGCACTTTTTTTCCTTGTCACTCACTTTTGGAGTCTTGAGTCATCATATAAGAGATCTGACTTCCATGCTATCAAGAAGCCCAAGTCACATAAAGAGGCCACATGAAGGTAGTACAGTTGTCAGCTCCAGCTGAGGTCCAGCTGATCAGCATTGACCTCCAGGTACTTGTGTGATTGTGATGCACACCTCTAGATGATTCCAGCCTTCATCTGTTGAATCCTTCTCCTGAATCCCCTCCCCCTGCCTCCCTTGAGGCCTAGCTGAGGCCTGAAACATCATGGAGTAAGCAGAGACAGTTTCCCCTGTGCCTTTTCCAAATTCCCGAACTACAGAGTCCAGAGTGGTTTGTTATGCAACAATAGTAACTAGAACAAAGCTTTAGGGTTTCTTCTGTAAGTAGAGATTAAGAATTTAAGTGCCCAGTCTTTGCAAAAACACTGTGTAGGGTAGTTGTTAAGATGTTGAGCTCGGGGTTCTCCAGGTGGCTCAGTCAGTTAAGCATCCAACTCTTGATTTCATCTCAGGTCATGATCTGGAACCTCACGGCAGGCTCTACACTGGGCATGGAACCTGCTTCAGATCCTTTCTCCCTCTCCCTCTGCCTCTCCCCGACTTGTGTTTTGTTTTTTTTTTTTCCTCTCTCAAAAAAAAAAAAAAAAAGGTGTTGAGCTCTGGAGTTAGGCAGGTCTGTATATAAACCCCAGCTCCATCAGCTGTAATACCCTAGGTGAGTGTAATTCTGATCTTCTTCGAACTTCAATTTCCTCACTTATAAACAGGGAAAAATACTAGTATCCCATCATGAGGTTTTATGAAAAATGAGGTATTTGGTATAAACCAGTTAGCAAAGTAAATAGCACAGAATATCTACTCTGTAACATTTAGTTAGTTTTTTTTTTAATGTGTGAAATGTTTGAATTCTCAAAGACTACCATTATTGTCTTTCTGATTCTCAGCTGTCATCCAGATAACTGAGATTTCCAGATAAATTAAGATCTACTATATTGGTATTAAGAATGACAATGTTATGTTCACAACTCAAAACTTGGAGAGAAAATAGAAGAATACGTTCCCTGAAGCAGATGTTGCTAGATTATAAGTTTGAGGAGAGCAGGGGCCACATCTCTCCTTTTCATCACTTCATCTCTGGAGCAAGCACATTGAACACATAGAAAATGCTCAGTAAATACTATTTGAATGAATCTCCACAAAATCCTATTTGTGTAGACTTTGGATTCCACAAAAGATGGATTCCTCATCATCTGCTTATTTTCAGAATTATCAAAAATAAGGAATTATCAAAAATAAGGAAGAATTTTCTGAAAAAAAATTTACCCAGAGGCCTAAAATTTCAATATTTATTACAACTATTTTTAGATGTCTTAATTTTATCTAATGCCATAGAGGCACGGGGAATACTAAGATAATCCACTTTTCATATTTGTAATGGAAAATATTTTCTCTATATTCTTGGAATATTATGATGCATATTAAACAATTTGTTAAGCAATTAGCCCAATGCACCTTTGCATAAATTCTTACAGTTTTGACTTTTATAATTCAGAGGCCAAATTGATATTGTTGAGGAAGTTCTGTGACTTAAATTAACTATAACCTTAAACTCCCTTCATAATTGCAATCACACTACGCAAAGGCTTGATTTTCTTATAATAACATGTAGTTAATTAATTAGAGAGAAAATTATGAATTATGGCAAAAGATTTCACTGTATTCTTGCAACTCATTATTTTTTTTTCTCTTCAACTTTTTAATTTAAATTCCAGTTAGTTAACATACAGTGTAACACTAGTTTTAGGTATAGAACTTAGTGATTCATCACTGACATACAACACCTGGTGATCATCACATAAAGTGCCCCCCTTAATACCCTTCACTCATTTAGCACATCCCTGCCCACCTCCCTTCTAGTAACCATCAGTTTGTTCTCTGTAGTGAAGAGTCTGTTTCCTGGTTTGCCCCTCTCTCCTTTTCCCCTCATATGTTCGTCTGTTTTGTTTCTTAAATCCCACATATGAGTGAAATCATATGGTATTTGTCTTTCTCTAACTGACTTATTTCACTTAGCATAATACTCTCTAGCTCCATCCATGTCGTTGCAAATGGTAAGATTTCATTCTTTTAAGGCTGAGTAATATTCCATTGTGTGTGTATATGTGTATATATCTATCTATCTATCTATCTATCTATCTATATATATCACATGGGGTTTTTTAGTGGTAATTTTTAAAGTTTATTTATTTATTTTGAGAGAGACAGAGACAGTGTGAGTGGGGGAGGGGCAGAGAGAGAGGGATACAGAGAATCCCAAGCAGGCTCCGCACTATTAGCATGGAGCCTGATGAGGGGCTCGAACTCACGGAACCGTGAGATCATGATCTGAGCAGAAACCAAGAGTCAGACGCTTAACCAACTGGGCCACCCAGGCCCCCTATACTACATCTTTTTTATCTATTCATCAGTCAGTGGACTTTTGGGTTCTTTCCATAGTTTGGCTATTGTTGATAATGCTGCTATAAACATTGGGGTGCATGTATCCCTTTGAATCAGTATTTTTGTTCTTTTGGGTAAATACCTAATACTACATTTATTCATGTCTTCTGTCCATTTTTTAACTGGATTATTTGTCTTATGGGTGTTCAGTTTCATAAGTTCTCTATAGACTTTGGATACTAGGCCTTTATCAGATATGTCATTTGCAAATATTTTCTATTCCATAGGCTGCCTTTTAGTTTCATTGATTGTTTCCTTCCCTGTGCAGAAGCTTTTTATTTTGATGAAGTCCCAGTAGTTTATTTTTGCTTTTGTTTCCCTTGCCTCCGGAGACATATCTAGTAAGAAGTTGCTACAGCTGATGTCAAAGTGGTTACTGCCTGTGTTCTCCTCTAGGCTTTTGATGGTTTCCTGTCTCACATTTATGTCTTTCATCCATTTTGAATTTATTTTTGTGTATGGTGTAAAAAAGAGATCCAGTTTCATCTTACAACTCAATTTTAATGGAAACACTAGATTCTGATTTTTGTTCGATGAAACAGAATATAAACTTCTGTCTGGGAGTTATATAATCTTGAAAGCATTAGCATTTTCTTGATGACTAGTATAGAAGCTACCTTGCTCCCCAAGGTCTAAAGTTACTGTGTCATCCACATAGGTTAAGTTACGCTATGGTGACAAACAATAGAAAATTTTTTTGTCACACCAAGTCCACTTTGGTTCAGGTGACTCACTAGTTGGTGGCCCAACCTTGCAGGCCCTTTGATCTCAGGGTACCTGCATCTCAGTATTTGTGTTCACGATCACTAAGGCTGTGGAAAAGAGCACAGAGAATCTCATCCTGACTCTGGAGGCTTCTGCTCAGAAGTGATATATATCACCTCCACTTCACAATCTATTGGCCAAAACAAGTCCAATGGTCATGTTCAATTTCACCGACTGGGAGTCATATGTTCAGAGATAGGAACAGAATGGGAAACATTGGTGAGTCCTAGTAATGTTCTAGGAGGTGATGTATTTAGTGGTTGTAAGAGTCTGGTCCAACATTTTTTTTAGGCAAATTTTTCTTCTCCATCTGATGAACACTGCATTGAGTATAAATGGAATCTTGCTTTTGTAATGTAATTAGTACAAGTTAAACTATAATAAAGTATGGCACAACTTACTGCAATGGAATTTGATACCACAAGGTTCTGTCTTGGATTCCTTCCAAGGGGTGGGGATTCTTAGTTCTAAACTGCCAGAGGGACTTGGTAACAGTATTGCCTTGCTGAGAAAGCAGTTCTGAGGCTGGACCTGGAGGATGATACCATAGTGAGGCTCTCATTTAATTATCTCCCTCTGGTGCGGGACCCTGAGATAAGACACACAGTTTGAAAAGTAATCACAGGCTACTGCAGTAGAATATCATTACACTTCAGTTAGTTACTAGGTAGATTTAAATATCCACCTTTCTGTTCCTAAGAACCAATGTGACACCACTTCTGTCCCCTACCAGTCATTGCCCTGCTATCAACTAAAAGAATATATACACACAATGAAGGTCTGATAAGATGCAATAGGCAGGATTTAATCTTCTTTTCCCCTCTAAACCAAGCAGGGTATATTATGTATTTGCTGCTTTTATGGCTAGATATGATTTTCTGTCGTTTTATTGCTGCATATGGGTTCTTGGCTTGTGCAAGGAAAGTGTCAATAATTTGAACGTTTTGGCACTTTCTCTAATGACCTTTGGCCATTATGAATTGAGAAGACTTTGTTCCAATGTGTTGGAGTTACACTTTTGGACCAACTTTATATATATATATATATATATATATATATATATATATATATATATTCATTCATTTATTCATTTATGTATTTATGAGAGAGAGTGTGTGCACATGCACACATGAGCACAAGTAGAGGAGCAGCAGAAGGAGAGGTAGAGAGAGAATCTTAAGCAGTCTCCACGGCCAGCACAGAGCCTGTCTTGGGGCTGGATCCCATGACCATGAGATCATGACCTGAGCCAAAATCAAGAGTCAGATGCTTAACCAACTGAGCCACCCAGGCACCCGTTGGGCCAACTTTTTAACTGAAATGGATCATGGTGAGCTGTGGGTAAAGAGATGCCAAATATGCATTGCCCCCAGTGTTTGTTCCATGCCACAAAAGAATCCTTAAGTGTAGCTAATAAAAAGAACTTTTCTGGTACCCTGTTTCTGTCATATTGACACAGGATTTGCCTGGGGAGTGCACGTGGGGGTCAGGGTGGGGTTGGCAATGTGTTGAAGGTCTGTGAAAATGCTTCTGCAATGTGCCTTTCACAGGAAGTACCAATCATTTAAGTGCAGACTCAGAGAATGCACTTGAAGTTTGCCATTTGTCCACATTTTCCATTATTTTATTATTGCCACATATGCAATTTTTATTCCTAACCACATTTCGATAGTTTGTCACCTTTTCAACAAAAACAGAGCAGTACATTAAAGGATGTTGTCTTGCAATTGGAATAAAAATAATATCCATTTATCAGGTACCCAAACAGGATATTGTTGCCAATATTTTGAAAAGGGGCATCAGTCTCCTGGCCTGAGGGCATTAGAACATCCATTCTTTACTGGAGCCCCTTGTAGGAAAGGGAAACAAAAGAAAGCATAATGGAGGAAGAAAGAGCTGATCTTTGCAGCTAATTAGAAAGATGTAATTGGATATTTTATTTTGTAAATGGATTTTTTTCTCAATATTATCCTTTCTCATGATTTTCTTCAATATATTTTCCTCAAAACATTGTCATATACATTGCCATGCATGTTGTCATATTTAGTCCTTTCTTCATTTAACAATCATATTGACTATTGCTCTGAGCCCGGAGCCTGCTTCGGATTCTGTGTCTCCCTCACTCTGCCCCTCCCCTGCTCATGCTCTCTCTCTCTCTCCCAAAAATAAAAATAAACATTAAAACAAACAAAAAACCCCAATCATATTGATTATTCACTATGTGACAGGAAAAAGCCAGGTATTAGGGATAACGAAATATTATTTTAAAACATTCAGTGTCAATTAGGAAGAGATAAATAGGTTAAGAATTAGAGAAATAGAGTATAAATGGAAACAAGGTTGTATGGGACCATCAAGAAGGACCAGTTTGTCTAAGAGGAGGAGGAAAAGGGAGAGAGATCTTCACAGCTTTCTGCATGTGAAGGATAGGGATAAGTAGATCAAAGGAGAACGATTGCCCCAGGCAGAGGGAAGAACCCTGAGAAATTAATCAGCCAAAGGGTTCAGGGAGTGGTAAGTGTCCTGTAAAGGCAGAGTTTAGGATGAGGGAGGGATTGGGGCAGAAAGGAGGATGATCAAGCTCTGCAGGCCCCTCTCAGAACTCCGGACTTTGGTACCACATCAAGGAGTTGAGGTTTCATTCTCTAGGTGGTGGGGAGCCACTGAATAATTAGAAACAGAGAAGGCTATGATCAGACTTTCATGTTAGAAAGATGATTCTACAAGGTGGCTCAGTCAGTTAAGCTTCCAACTCTTGATTTTGGCTCAAGTTATGATCTCACGGTTGGTGGGTTCGAGCCCCACGATGGGTTCCGTGCTGACACTGGGGAGCCTGCTTGGGATCCTCATTCTCTCCCTGTCTCTCTGCCCCTCCCCCACTCATGCTCTCTCTCTGTCAAAATAAACAGATTAAGAAAACAAACCCCCAAAAAAGGCAAAGTTTTAATTAGAGGCTGCCATGTTCCAGACTGGAGTGGCCAGTGGGCCTGGCAAGAAGAGGAAAGCTGAAGGATATTGAATTCACACTGTAAAATTAAGAGAACTTGTTAAGTGATTGGATGCAGAGGGTTAAGGAGAAGAAAGAATTGGTGATGATTTCCGTATTTCTGGCTTATGTTACTGGCATTAAACAATTAAGAAATACGGAAAATGAGCATGTTTGAAGGAAACATGAGTTTGAGATGCCTAAAAATTGAAAAAGATCTATCCCTTAATACAATAGTATTGGCTGGCATTTATTGAAAGCCCAGTAGATGCCAAATATTGTTGTAAATTGTATATTTTAACTGATATAATCCTCACAACCATCCAAGCAGCTATTGCTAGTTTATTTAATCCAATCTAAGGTGCCATCAATTGTAAAACACATCGTGATATCAAAGATGTTAAATGTCCTTCCTAGAATTGGTAAAAATATGGTATTATCCCCATTTTATGGATGAAGAAACTAGGCAGAGAGATTAAGTAATTTATGCAAAATAATATATTTAGATTGTAGAGGAACTGGGATTCGACCCTAAGGAGTCTGATCCCAGAAACTTCATTTAATCACTGAGCTATATCACTGCTTCATGCATATGGATTTGAAAAAGAGTGATCTGGCATGGAGATTGAGTTTTTAGCGCCATTAGTAAAAACATCTGTCATATGGCAAAGTGGGGATGGTGTTTACAGTACACGATTCATAAATTTTTTTTAGGGGCAGAAGGGGCAGAGAGAGAGGGAGAGAGAATCCCAACAGGCTCCATGCCCAGTGCAAAGCCCAACATAGGGCTTGATCCCATGACTGCAAGATCATATCCTGAGCCGAAATCAAGAGTCGGACGTTCGTCTAACCTACTGAACCACCCAGGCATCCCGTCAATTCATAAATTTGTGATAAAATAATTTAAATTAAAATGGAAATAACATTAATAATTACAACCAATGCCTCTTTTGATACATTAACACTTCTTGGAACATCAGAGTACACCTATTTTAGGCAAATGTCCTACAAGAGAAATTAAAGATGCAACATCAACAGAGTTGCATATCAGAATCGTCCAAAGAAAAATTGGAAGTTTTCAGAAAGGAGGCAGTGGAGCAGTTGATTTTCTTGACCCATCAGCTTCTAACTTCCCTGAGCATATTGCCGTTTCCTCACATGTTTGGTGAAATGACAGCCAAGAGGTGGAGTGGGATGGAAATCTCCCTGAGATGATTGCCAGGCAAGTGTGCAAAATCAAGGCTGTGGATTTGCATGTTAAGCTCACGGTATCTGCAATCCTGGGAACAATTAAATTTCTTACCTGTGGGCAGGCGTGTATTTGGCTACTTGCCTTTACTTATTAGGAAGACAATGTCACTTGGTGCAGTGAGTCACTTTTTGGATGCAATCCTTCTGACTCAGTAGTAGCAAATTTGTTTTGCAGGCACAATTTTTTTTTTTTCTTTCTTCTCTTCCACCCTACCCTCCCAGGATTATCAGCTCCCAATGGGGGAAGCAGAAGGGTGAATGGATAGGTTGTTAAATACAGAGACTCAGTTTACAGAATTGCAAGGGAAAGCTAAAAGAAAGATTTGGAACCCACTCCTCAAGCCTTAACCAAGCCTTAACCAAGTTAAGAGGGTAAACAGAGAATAGCTCTGAGGAGGAGAGTTGCAGAAAAGTAGTCGTCTGGGTCCTCAGCAGAATCAGGTACAGATAGGCGCGATTTTCCTTTGAAAAGAAGACAGTAGACTAGTCCTGGAAAGAGGGCTGCTTCGGGAGCCAGCCTTCCAGATGGGGTCAGTGTGAATAGCCCTCCAGCAGCTGCAGCTTAACCCAAACAATTGCACGTGTTTGTAAGTGCCTTTCATCCAACTTGTTGATAGTGTAGTGACAATAAACAGAGCAAATGAAGAAGCCACTTTGGCAAGGGATGGGTTTTCAAGAGGAGAAAGCCATGTTTTGGAGAAGGGTTCTAAACTTCTTTTGATTTGCTGTGCTTTGGCTTCTGAAAAATGGATGGTTTCTTTAATTGTTTGTGGTTATTTAATCCCACTCCAGTTGAACCATCCTCACCAAATGTGTGTGTGTGTTTGTGTGTGTGTGTGTGTGTGTGTGTGTGTGTGTTTTAAAATCTAAAACATTGTGTATTTGTTTAAAGAAGGGTACTTGGGTAAGAAAGAATTCTATTTATATCCCTTTGGCTATCATTGGCATAGTACAACCATCTCTGTGTTTTTACTTTTTATTTATTTTCTACCATGACCTCTCTATCTGCCCAACAACCCATATTAAGTAATCAGATCAGCTAGGTGATAAACTGCCTTATGTAAATCTTTTGAAAAGGAGGTGGCTTATAAATACATTCCAAGATAAATACAAAATAGTGAAAGCACCAAAGTGATCTCTGAGAGGATAAAAACAATTTCTTCACTAGCGAAAAGTTTGGCAAAGACAAGATTGGAGACTTGGAGGGAAAATATAATAATATAATAATGCTCTGAAAGGCAGAAGCGGGTGATAGACTGACTCTCTGGTGGGTGCCTGGGTAGGTGGAACCCGGGCAAAGCTTAGGGCAGAAACTTTTCAGAGAGTGTATCAGAGATTACATTCTGCAGCTGCTAATAGGGACTGTGAAATGGCGTCCTCCACAAGAGTAAGGTTTATGTTTAATTCATTTAGTGACAAGTCCAGAAGCAGACAAGCTGATCTGTTATATGGCAGCTCCTTGATGTCATTAGAGGCTAGGATCTCTGTTCTCATTCTCAGGCTTATATAATGGTTGTTAGAGCTCCAGCCATCACATCCGTGACTCAGGTAGAAAAAAAGCGGAGGGAGAGACTGGGCAAGGGAGCTCTGCTAGTTGAGACAGTTCCCTTTAAAGAGCTCTTCCTGAAGCCCTACTTACTAACATGCCTATCTTCAAAGGGCCTAAGGAAGGTAGCTTTCTGACCCAAACACCTGCTTCCCTCCTCGTTGCTTCCCTCCCAGTCCTTCTGCTAATAAGGAAACGGAGGAGAACATCATTGGGTAGAATCTGGTAGTCATTGTCATAATGGAGTGGGTGGGGGAGCAATAGATTGACAGCAATGAAGGCAAACCATGCTTATTTTATTTATTTATTTTTTTAAGTTTATTCATTTATTTTGAGAGAAGAGCATGTGCTTGCACACACATATGCTTGAGTGGGGGAGGGGCAGAGAGAGAGGGAGAGAGAGAATCCCAAGCGGGTTTCGCATTGTCAGCTCAAAGTCCAACCCAGCGCTGGATCTCACGAACTGTGAGATCATGACCTGAGCTGAAATCAAGAGTTGGACGCTTAACCAACTGAGCCACCCAGGTGCCCCCACGCTTATTTTATTATTTTAGCTAAGGTCAAATTTTTCAGAAGCTGAAGTACAAATGTTGCCTTTTTGTTAATACAGTTTAGCCCTGGACATTACATAGTCAATACACTACATTTCACTACATCCGGGTAGGGCTGAGTAATTGGGGCCAACAATTACAGAAAATTTGGAGATCACTGAAGAATTGAATATTGTTACTGACAGATCACAAAATTCTATAGGACTGTACTTCCTGCAAGAAGGTTACTGTTATTATTATTATTTTGAATGGTGTTTGAGGAGGTGAATGTGGAACTGGCTCATTTTGTGTAAAGTTATTTTTCTCAGAGCTTGTAAGTAGCTGAATCTACCTCCTTGGATCCCATATGATGGAGATGGAATGGCCCCAGGGGATCCAGAATAGAACTCTGTAGTCACTAGAACTTTTCTAATTGATGTCAATGGTGTCATAAACAGTTTTGCAGTTGGTTTGGTATTTATATTCTAAAGATCACAAACCACTGATATCTATCTTGCAATCCTCTGTCTGCCAAATAGTCATTTATCTCTTCTCACAAAATTTCTAGAGGTACACATGTCCCTCACCCCAACCCAGACACACACACACACACACACACACACACACACACACACACACAATGGGACCTAAGTAGCAAGTTCATTTCTAAAAAAAAGGTTAAAACAACAAAAAACCTTTTCTTAACTCTAACAACAATGTTACAATACATCAAATGAAGATAAGTCAAAGTAGTTGGTAATGTAGGTTCTATCATATTTGAAATGTTTATTTTGTCTTATAACTGGGATAACCTCATGGAAACAAAGAGTGGGTTTCATGGTGGCAATTACTACACATGGCAGTAGTAATCTAGACTATATCCCAGAACATTCGGCTGGATTGTGGATCACCAATTGACTCCAGAGAGGCTCTGTGCTTGGATTAGCTCCACTGGGCATGAAACAAGGCACAAAATGGACTGTTCTTTTCTTTTTCTAGAGAACTTCACATGTAGCTACACCCCCGTGTGAAAAATAGAAATGATTTTTGTTTTTAAATTAGAACCAACTGAACCAACTCGAAAAAAATGTGGAAGGAATAAATTCAAGTGTGTGAAAGCATAAGGAGGCAAGAGGAAATAATTCTATTATAATTATTTTTCAACAAGGGCTTACATCTGTTTCTAATTTATACAGATTATTGACACATCTGGATGTTTGGCCTTAGGAATTATAAGTTGCTGTGGTGGCATTTATTTTTTGAATCAACTCTTCAGACCACCCTGGAACTCAGGCAACTGGTTTGGAAAGAAGGTTGTGATATTTTAAATAAAGTTACCTTCTGGCATTTCAAAACCAGTGCAAATGGGATTCTGTCATGTTGTGTTTTATAAATTGTGGTTTTGCATTTTTGACACCTGCAGGAAAAATAAGACCAAAGCCAAAGGCCTAATGGCTTGACAATGACAAATTATAATAGCCAGATAAAGCTATCAAGGGGACACTGGAGATGGGTGTAAGGTTAGCCATTCGCATTAACCATGGGGGACCCTGGATTTCAGCAGAAACCAAATAGTAACCGAGCAAATGACTGATGCCAATGTTGTTTTAACATGGCCTGACAGAAGGATGCATGCCTACACGGAAAATGGGATTGTTAAGAAGTATCGTTGATTAATACTTTACCTCTTGGACTGATTCCTTTTGTAATCAGGAGCTAACTTTTCTTCGTATGTGGTCTGATTGTAGTAATTTATTCCAAGGGTATGAATAATGGGAATCGTGGAGCAGACCCTTAAGATTTTAGGAAACAAAAACACGATGAAACACTTATTTCGTGGCAAATATTCCTTAAATGGAGTACCATGATTTTATTAAAGGGAACAGAAGACCATACATCAAAAGCCTAATGTAAACTGGCAGAAACAAAACAAAACCCTCTTATAGTTCTTTAGTGTAAAGGTACAATAGAAATAATTAAGCATACAATATGGTTCGATTCATTTTGGGAAGAAGGCTCTAGAGTTCTCAGAGTAGATTTGGTTCTTTGTTTTTCTGTCACAGCAAACCTTGAAATTCTCTCAAGTTTCACTAGATAGGGTGATGTTGCACAGCAGACTGACATTAAAAAAAAGACATCTGGCTTGAGCTTTCTTTAGAGGCAATTATTGTGTTCCATTTTAAAAGGAAATGATCATATTTGTAGAATATCTGATATATTCTAGAAACAAACTTATCTGTTGTGCTGACATTCCTGTGTCTTTATATATCATTTTATTGAGTGCTTACAAAACAAAAACACCAAATGCATACCAATGCCTGAGATAAATGATAAAATGTTCCAAGTATCAACCTAAAGTCAATTTATGAGGTGTAATGGAGGTCTGCTTTTTACAGCCTTTTTAGTAGAGATGGAACAGCAGAAATCAGCATCGGTTGGCCCAAATCCAAAGACCTCACCTTGCAAAAGATACCTATGTAATTAGCAATGTTCCTATCTCCTTTTCAGTTCAGTCTTCTATTTTAAACGGCTAATAGGTGTCCATTGGGATCCATTCATAACCTCTGAGGAAGAATTCATTGCAACTCAGTAGGGTGGCATTGTACAATTTTGACTTGAATAGTTTAAAAACCAGTATCACTTACATTATCACCTACAGTTCTGTCATTTTCAGGCCTCAGACCTCATGAATGTGTGATTCACAAAGCTAACTTAGAATATTTCTAGTTAATTTTGAGTGTCTAACTCTTGATTAAGCACAAATGGGCCTCTAATAGATGCTTTGATGAGGGAAGACAGAAGTGAACATGAATACTGAGCTTTACAGATAACATGAACATTTCATTAAGTGAAACTTTGCCTTTTCTCTAAGTAGGGTGGAAGTCAGTGCCCTGTTACTGGAAATAATAATAGTAGGCTGGCTTGAGTTTTAATCTACCCTCCCTTTTCCCTGTCCCACAGCAAGTGACACAGGCTATTTGCCCAGAGCAGGGGAGGAGGAAAGATTTTTGAAAAGTTTCCAGCACTTTTAATAATAGACCTTTGCAAATGCTCATGCACACCAACAGTTAAATGGGGAAGGGGGTTTGGTCAAGTGCAGAAGTGGTGCTTTTCCAGGTAGATCATTGGAATGGGCTGGAGTGCGCAGAAGACAGCCATTTCTAAGGAGATCTTTCCTTTCTCTCTGAACAAACTTTCCTTGGCCTCTATTGAAGGTACAAGTCAAAGGACAGGAAGGAACAGGACTGGGAGAGAATCAGATGTAGAAAATGCGAGTTCAGAGAGAAGAACAAAGCAAGAGGGAAGAAACAGAGAAGCATAAATGCAGGACTACACCAGACCCTGATCTTCAGGGTGCAATTTCTCTGGTGTACTGTGCATCCAGACCTCATTCCTCCTCCTCTCTTGCTTCTGACTGGAAATAGGGAGCTGATGAAATATGTCTTGGGGCAAATGCCATTGCATACTTAAGATGAGGCAGTCCCAGAATGTTGAAGGTGGGAGGTGACACTGGAGGTCACTGGTCAAATTTCCTTTCCATAAGATGAGGAATCAAGGCTCAGAAAGGCGAAGGGATGAGTGGAAATCTCTAAGCATGACCCAGAGTAAACAAGCATTTTTGACTGTTTTTTTGCATCTTGAGTAAGAAGAAATGATAATTAAAAATATTCTGAACATGTAAAAAGCCATCTCTTAGTATTTACTGAGTATGTCAAGTATATTCTATACTGACCCTGGTGCAGTGAGGAAGAGATAAGGATGGGTTGAACACGTTTCCTGACAATTACGATGCATATAAAGCAGGTATTCGGTGGTATTATAAGCAGGATGAACATAGATGGCCACACTATGAAGTGACAGAAAGAAAAGGAACTTTCTCTCCAGGCTTCTAAGGCTCCTGTGTGAACAGGAATCATGTCAAACCTTTGCCCATGAGGAGAGTTTGGCCTATCACATACTGGTGGAGTAGGAGGAGTCTTCTGGATTTTTTGGTTTGTGGAGGTGGGAGAATTTCTCCCTTTAGCCATTCCAGAGGGCCCTTTGCTTAGTAAGAGTTGGAATCTTGAAATGGTTTCTAGTCATTACCTGAATCATCAGGAAGGATTCTTACTATACTATTCTTCCTTTTCTGTTTTCTCTTCATCACATGGTGGCTCAAGGCTTTTTAGAAGATCTGCTCTGATTTCAGAACCTGTATGCAATCTTTCTCATTGTTTGTTTTTCTCTTTTGACTGGTTAAATCACATTCATCTTTGATCTCTCACCAACCAGAAATTCCTCTTCTTTTGACTCATTCATTTCCTTTACCAGGAAATGTGGAAAGGAACCCCTGTATTATCAGGTCTAAACCTTATGCGGCTTTCTGTTTTCTTTTCATCTAACCTTTAAGTTGCTCTCAACTGTATTTTGGATCTAAAATACTTGTTTTAAAATCATTTCCAACAGAAGATTATATTTATTCATTAATTAATAAGGCTTTTATTCCATATCATAACTTGAACCTTTTAGCACTAATATCTTTTTATTTTTCTGGATTGAAGACTTTATGCTTTACAGTTATCTAGAAATCTATGATTCTTCACTTTTCTTTACAAACTTGTCATGTAAACTCTTACAACCATTTCTTATAGTTTCTCTTTTTCACTTAAGTCTTTTGGATCATTATGTTTCATATAGTAATATTAAATGTGCTGTTGTTACAGAAAATCTCTGAAGTCCAACTTTTGGACTCCTACGCTTTGACCTCCAGTTTTCCTGATGAGAGAAAATTCCAAAACGTCACTCCAGGTCAACCGGTCCTTTGAGATTTGGCTTAAATCCCTTGTCCCATGTGTGGTGAGAGCCTCAGTGCTTCTGAATGTCTTAGGCAATAGGGGACAGGACACTTCCATTTCTCGTGGCCTCTCCTAGCCCTGGACTCCTACTTCTGCTGATTGGCTTGGTCCATGGCTAACCATGCTGTTGCTACTACACATTCTCTGCCCCACAAAGGACACTGCCCAGGTCCTTCTTCTCACATTCCGAGGCTGTGTGTAGAGCAGACATTCACTGAAGTTCATGGCAATTGAGTTGTTTAATTAACTAAAAGAAGTTTAAATAATAGCATCATTAAAGTTAAATATGTAATATTGCAGTGCTAAAACTCCTTGGTCCTTGGCAACTTTTTACTCTCTACCTATTTTAGCAGCCGCCTGGTTTGTGGTCCCCCTCTCTTTATTCCCCATCTTTCCTCTGGCTGCAGCGCCATCCCCTCAAATCTTGTTCTTTCTTACTTGAGAGTTTAATTATCTTGGTAAAGTCGTGCCTTTCACCTGGGCATCTCTTCAGGATCTCAACTTATAGCTAACGTCTCAGCTAGGTCTATTCGCAAACAAGACATTTTTTTTTTCCCTGTAAAGAACTCTGGCATTTGTGGTCAGTCTTCCCTGGCAGCATATCCCTTGTCCCTCCTTCCAAATTACATGAATTGATCGATTGATTTTAAGTTTATGTGGAGAGAGAGAGCGTGCACACCCACACACAGGCGCACACACATACATGCATGTGAGCAAGGAAGGGGCAGAGAGCAAGGGAGAGAGAGAATCCCAAGTAGGCTCTGTGCTAACAGAGTGGGATTTGATCCCACGAACTGTGAGATCATGACCTGAGCCAAAATCGAGAGTCAGAAGCTCAACCAACTGAACCACCTAGGCGCCCCCAAATTATGTGAATTGAAAGCAGAGAAAACCATACCTTCTTTGGAGCAAACCTTTTGGTATTGTCATTATTTTAAAAGTCTTGTCTCATCTTATTTAAAAATATTTTTAATGTTCTACTTTATCTTATATCAAAAAAATCTCATGAGGGGCACCTGGGTGGCTCAGTTAGTTAAGCTTCCAACTTGGGCTCAGGTCATGATCTCGCAGTCTGTGAGTTTGAGCCCTGCCTCGGGCTTTGTACTGAAAGCTCAGAGCCTGGAGCTTGCTTCGGATTCTGTGTCTCCCTTTCTCTGTCCCTCCCCAGCTCACGCTCTATCTCTCTCTCAAAAATAAAAACAAAAATTTAAAAAAATCTTTAAGAATGAGAAAAGAAAAATCTCATGAGAAAATTATGAAAGCTACATTGTTGTCAAATTTAATACAAGTGAATATAAGTGAAAGTGAAAATTGAACATGCTTTACCCCATTGTCGCATTAAACTTTGTTCCTTTCATTCCTCTCTAGTAATTCAAAGTTATACATTCTATTCTGCTTTTTATGGCTAGGGTAAACCTAAGCGGGGTCGGGGGGGGGGTGGGGTGGGGGGGTGGGGAACCACGTGTGTATACATATATATCAACCTAGTTCTTTTTCATCATTAAGAATGAAAATGTCTGGATTATCCTTGGGCTAAATGAGAAATTTAACACACCTCTGCAATTCCCAGAAATTGTGGAAATAACCTGAAGTTTTAGTTCCATATTATTATTATATATCAAGCACTTTCAATTTCAAGAAGCCCCCTCATCTTTTCAAACAAATGTGTTAAGTCTCACTGTTTCATTAACAACAGTTGTTTAGACCTAGTCATTTTTATCAAGTCTATTAGTTACTACTCTTTTATGGGATATCTTTTGCTTTCTTTGAGCTGTTTTTTTAGGCGGAACCAGCCTTCCATTCATTCTGTCTTCCCTGGGCATCAAAAGCACCTAAGTCAACTTCTTCTGCCTTGGCCAGCCCTTCTCTCTACACCCAGAATTACAAACCATAAATGATGTCAAATCTTCTCTATTCCTCAAGAACTTTGACACTGGGTCCAAAACTGAAACAGGTCTTGAATTTGTTCCATTGGTTTTTGTGGCCTGTCCCGGTCTGTCAGCCTGTTCTGATCTAGAGGGTCTAGGTCAGGGTCTGAAGGGAAGGCAGACCTGGTAGGCTTCTCCTCCACTGGTTGGTATGCTAACACTTGCCATCATCGGTGCTGGTTTTGTTTGTTTTGCTTTTTTGTGGAAACAGCTAAACCCTAGTTCTCTACTATATTATTTTGAGAGAAGTAGAAAGTAACATTCATGTGTTTAGAAATCCAGGAGCTCTAGATTTGTACATGGAACAGGTATTTGTATTCATCTTTCTGTTTTTCTCCCCAGCACCTTCCACATCTGATCTTGTTCTCCATGTAGGTTAAAGCACACACATATGCATGTGCACGTGCATGCATACTCCCACACTCAACCAAAGGGGAAAGGACATAGTGTGGTAAATAAAATAATATAAAGACTCGCCTCCAGGAATCTATACCAGAACAGTCAAAGCAACTACTCAACAAGAATTATATTTCTTATTTTCTGTGCTAAATCAGACATAGTCTCTGCACCCTAGGAGCTCACAGTGTTGTCAAGGAGATTCGATGGGCACATAGGAAACAACACAATGGAAAGAAGAAAGGATACGGAAAAGCTGAGTTCAAATCCCCATTCCATCACTAGTAATTGTGTGGGTTTGAATAAGTCACTTCATTTCTTAGAGCCTTTACTTATGATTTCTTGTGACAAAAGTTTTTTTTTTTTTTTCATTAAGAGCCACATAGTTTGGCAGCAAGAAAACCAGAAAAGGATAAGGAACAATTAAACTCTGCTTTCAAGGGCTATAACCCACCAGGGAGGCAAGACAAGCACACAAGACAATGTAAGAACATTAGTGTCCTATGTGAGAAATGATCCTCTATGGCACTCCTATGAGGTCAGAAAAGACACATGACAGTGGGAGAGGAGAGGGATGTTGATTTAACATTAAATGAGCTCAAAAATACACTGTTTAGTACTTGTTTTGATCTCTGATCTCAGTTTTAATACAGCAGGTGGGACACATAATTGGCAAGAGAGAGAAAGGAAAGTTCTGGAACAGGTGGGATGGCTGCCTGGGCAGTTGGCCAGAATGTCCCCAACAGAACATTCTACTATCAGATAGGGTATATTCCCACCTCATACAGTGTCTTCCATATGTCTCAAAATATTGACAGCCTTAAGAAATGATGTAGAAGAGCAAATAAAAAGTGAGGAAGGGAGAGATTACCCAGGACAAACAAGGAGGATGGAGGCCAGCTGTTCTCCATTCTTCCCAGGGACAAAGAGTTCTGTCCTCAGATCTGTCCCAGAGCATTATCTTATTGCACTTAGCACTTTCTACCTTGGATTGCAGTTATTTATGTACAAGGCTTATCTTCCCTACTGAACTGCAAGTGTGGGGAGCCCAGAGCCTGCCTCTTTCGCCTTTGGATCCCCTTAGTGCGGGCCTCCTACCTGCTGGGAACCCAGTGACTGTGTGTTAAAGGCACAGAAGGGCTGGAAAGAGCAGTGGTAGGATTTCAGTCATGTCAAGTTAAAGACTGCTTTCATGAGAGTTGTTGAGTCAGGGAATACTTTGCTGAGGGAATGTTATCTGCTTCTTTAGAGGTCTTAAAAAAATAACATGGTCTCATCAATTTGAAATGATTTAAATATGGTCTTGCATGTGGCCAGAGGGAGAGAGCAGCTGAGCTCTCAAGATTCTTTCCAGAGCTTAGAGCTCTGATTCTGTGATGGGAAACAACAGCTTCTTCTCTCTCCTTCATTCTCTCTTTTTCCACCTCTTGGTCAACCACCCAAGGGTGATAAATGAATGGTAGGACATCTGTCTCTTGTCCCTTTATGAATGTCTCCTCTTACCTGAAAGAGAGATGTGGGCTGGGATTACTCACCTGAACAAGGTCCAGCTCTTCTCTGAGGTCACAGCAGGTCTGTATCTGCCTTCTGTGGTGGCAGTGCATGCAGGGATGGTGGGCTGCCTCCCTCACCTGGCCTAGAAGGTATGGAGGCTGTTAATGATGTGAATGGTTGTTTTTGGATATATGGTTTCCCAGAAATCTTCCAAGTGGGGACTCCAACGTTGGCATGAAGATTTTTTCGAAGGCATCTAAGACCACTCCGATTGGGCTTGGATGCAGCCCTGCATGCCAGCGATCATATATGACGGCCAGGAAAGCTCTTCCCCTTTCTTGCTTCCAACCAGTGGTGCTAAGTGAGAATAAAGGGATTTCTGAGAAGAGAACTGCATTCTTCCATTTGACAGTGAAATCATGTTACTCTATTTGAAAGAAACTTTGCCTCCTAATTTTCAAGCAGTCTTGAAATAAGATGTTCAAGGACCGTTGAAAATGCATCTTCCTATTTTTGATTTCTCATTTCACTTGGTTTCCAGAGATTCCTTGTTTGCTTCTATTTCTTCGAATTTCCTTTTGAAAATTATAGTAAGGTGTGGAGAACTGTTGGTGGTTTGATAAGACCAAGTTCTTTGGGAAAGGGGAGAGTAGTGGCTCAACACTGAACTAACTTGTATTGAGCCCTCACTCTGGGTTGTTGCATCTGGGGACAGAATCTGCATCTCACTGATTACCCTTTAGCTCCAGGTCTCCAGCAGAGAAAAGGCAGCAGGTTTTTTAGAAGTAGGCCTCCAGATTTCAATAAGCTACTTGGGGCAGTCATTTGGGTCATTGAATGACAGGTTATTCAATACGCATATTCTGGGAGTTAATTGTGTTGACCTCTGCTCTCCAGTATTGTGTCATTAGCTCCGTGTGGCTATTGAGCACTTGAAATGGGGCTTGTCTGAACTGAGATGGCCTGTGAATGTAAAATACAAACCACAATTTCAAAGTCTTAATATAAAGAAAGAATGTAAAACAGCTCAATGATATGTTTCATTGATTATATGATGAAATGATAATATTTTGGATATATTGGATCAAATAAAATATACCACCAAACATACTTAATTTCACCTATTGCTTTTTAGTTTTCTTAACATGGCTACTAGAATATTTAAACATACATACGTGGCTCGAATTATATTTCTGTTGGATGGCACTGCTCTAGACGTAGCACTGGAAAGCAGTGGGGATAGTTCTCCTCACCAGATTTTCTCCTTTACTCTATTGTTTTTTGCAAGCACTAAAATGGCCAAATTTGGGCAAAGACGCTGTGTTGCCTTAAAAGGAACATATACCCTTCTCCATGTTTCTTGTCTTTCCAATTAGATTATAAGTATCTTGAGTGGCTTCAAGTCAGAGAGTCAACAAAACCATAATTCGTGGTAACTTGTGTTAGGTATGGTGCTGGGTTCTGGAATTGTGACATTGAATAGAACCTGGCCACTGCCCTAGGAACCTGCTGTCTATAGATAAGGCAGGGAAGAGCACAGCTGCTAGAATCAAATTCAAGAAGTGTTATGGTAGAGTCTATCTAGCTCAGGGTATTCCATCGAATCACCTATTTCTCTAATTGCCCCAGCTGTACTCAATCACTTTTATGTATTACTTGTTTTTATCACACAAATAAAAGATAGTCATTGTAAAAAAAAAAAAAAAAAAGAAAAAGAAAAAAAGAAAGAACAAGGAAATACAGATAAAGCAAAAACACAAAGTTCATGGTTGCCACTGTTGGCATTTGGATTATATCCAGCCTCATCCAGTAATAAGGTTCTAAATTGTCAGAACTCAAACTCGGATTAGGCATAGTAGAAAGGGAATCTGTGGCTTTTCAATGGCTGGATCCACAGATTTGAGCAATTACCGACTGTCTATCTGTCCGTCCCTCCCCATCTTTCATTGTGTTTTTTCTGTGCTATCCAGATCTGCCTTTATTCTCTTTGGGGGATCCCATGGACAAGAGATGTCAGTCCTAGGAGGGAGAATGTTTAGAGACCCATGTGGCAGCAGTGGCTGAGAAGACTCCCTAGGTAGGAGACACAATGAGACAAGAATAAATTCCTGGATCTGCACCCCTCTTTCCTGCAGGAAGGATTAGTGAGATATACCTTTGGACCAATAAAGGAGAGGTTCTGACATTTCCATATATACAATCTCTGTCACATGGAAACATCAGCACCTCCCCTGTAGATACTTGTCCAGTACTTGGGTTTATTTCATGGTTTTATAATAACTGTCCAGTTTCTAACACAGAAGAGCCAGGGTGGCAAATACTGATGCTTGAGTGCCCTGAATGGTGACATGTCTCAGACCTATTCGTGGGGCTCCACCAGCTCTCTCCATGGCACTTTGAAAAGGCACCTCTCTTGGTCTTCTCTAGGATCCTTCTGACTCCCGATAGAATAAAAACAGCATGTTTAGGCTGCACAAAGGTCAAAGGACACAAATAAATAATGGATATGCATGTTGAATAAAGAGTAACCTTTGCCTCTAAAATTGATATATCATCTGTTAATCTGATCATGTAGAACATGGTTGTCAGACTAACATAGGACATGATAAAGCTTGATTTACAGAACGATATACTTTGTAAAATAAATGATTGTGAAACACTTTGAACGTATAAAGTCTTATATGGACGCTTAATGATCATGGTAATTATTTTACAACTTAATTATAGGAAAATGAAAGCAGAGCAGCTTAACGAATTCAAACACTGATCAGACTGTGTACTATGAGGGAGATAAAAAAGAGAGTTTGTAGCTTAGTGTCACATTCTGCGATTGTTTAACCTATAGTCAGACTTCTCAGTGTTTTCTAAAACGGAGGGAGTTACAAAATGATTTTGGTTATGCAGATAATTAGCTTTAAGTGAATTATATTTTGTATTCCGTAAGAATAGCCTTTTAAAGAAACAACAAATGGTACAGGCTGGTGTGGCCTGGGGATGAGAGAACTGATAAAGGACATACAGGGAGACCTGTGTGCTTGTGATACGGCTCTTCCCACATGAGTGGGGCCTCGAAGCCTGGCCCCAAACTCAGCCCCTGAGCACAAATGAAATTAGGTGCATCTCTCTCTCTCTCTCCCTTCTTAAAAAATGTATATATTGCAATATGATGATGTAAGCTTGGGCTTTGGAGTGAATTTACTAAAAGCAGTAATGCATGTTGCACATTTTGTCAAGGATTACAAAACACTGGACACTTGTGCCCATCCACAGAATTTCCCTGCTGATCCTGAGAGCTGAGTGCAGATGGAAATTCGAGTTTTATTGTATTTGGCTATCAAGTCTATTAAAGAAATAGCTTATTATGCCTGTTCACTAGACATGCTTTTGGCCTTGGGATTTTTATACCTTTGGTCCTTGGCTACAGTAGTTCATACATAATAAACAGAGATTAAAGTTGTTTCCTATCATGAGATGAATAATATTTAACATAGCTATTCAACGTATCTAACTAGTGACCTTTGGCCAAATCACTGAAATAATTCGATTTTTAAAATCAGATTTCATCCTGCTTTGACGTGAATTGATTTCACTGCCTCCAACTAAAGTTTGAAATAGACATTTAGGCATACATGGCTTTCCTAACCTATAAGGAAGGTCAGTGCCTGAATAATCTTGCATATTTGCAGTTCAGATTTACTCTCTCACAATCATTTTGCAACCCATCTGCACAGGGTTTATACCTTTGAGGTATAATCCCAAGTAATTTATCACTTTTTCTGTTCACTAAAATTAAATGGTTTAATTCTTAGGGGATTAGTTGAGAAAACATTTGCTGTTTCGGCCAAGCCTCTATAATCTATATTTCTCCTAGTTGTTAAAATGTCAAATTGAAAGAGGGTCAAGGAAAGCAACAATAAAGTTCAAAGAGAGTATTATATTCTCTTCAGTTATTGCAATTTTTTATCGGTCTCATTGATCCTGGATAATAAATGCACATTGCTGTAAGTTTCAGAAACTCAAGAAGATGTTAAGGCAATCAATTTTATGAATAAATGTATCGCTAAAAAGAGGATTTTGCTGGCAAGGTCAAGAGCTGGCTCTTTGTGAAAACATCTTGGGCTTGCCTTTTCACACAGATCTTTGACAATTTCCGAACATTTAAAATAACGTATCTGTTAAAAGTATGTTTGAAAAGCTAATGTCTGTAGTTCAGCAGCACAATTAACAAATTAATGAACTCACTTTCTGTTTACCATTGAATTATAATTGCTAATTGGTTAATCTAAATAAAGCCTCGGGCCTTTATTGGAAGTGTTAGCATTTGAAACCACTGGCTGCTTGAATTTCCTCAACTAACACTCCAGACTTGTGAAATTTAAACAAACTTGTAAAATCTGGGCACCTTTTAATGCCTCTCAATAGCCTATCATCACGGCCCAAATCTATTAGCAAAACAAATAAACAGCTTTTGGAATTTAAAGGTAAATATAGGAATTCATGAATATACTGATTTCTCTTTCACGTTATAGCTGATTGCTCAAATGTGGCCCCCAGCAACGAAGAGAACTGTGTGTGTGTGTGTGTGTGTGTGTGTGTGTGTGTGTGTGTGTGTGTGTAGATATTACCTCTGGGGAAATCAGCCTTTTAATTCTGCAGAAGAATTATATGTTAACAGCTTTCCTTTTATGTGTAATTGGTGCATTGACACAGGTCCTTTCCCAGCCTTATTTGAAAAGTCTTTTTCCTTATTCCTTCTTAGTCACTTCCGCTTCTTCTCTTTGCGCGACCTTGAATTCCCGGGCCTTTCCCCCACGCCGCTCCTGCGCCCGCAGGGGACCTGGTCTCCTCCAGGCGTGGCCCCGCACTTCCCGACCAGGGCAGAGCCAGGGCGACAGCCAGCTTGCAGACAGCTGTTGCCTGCGGGGCAGCGGTGGGGTTGTCATTAGCAAGGAGGGCAGGACTGCTCTGAGGCTGTCCTGTTGGTGACCAAGAAACAATTGTCCCTGACGGCCAGTCGGCAGGAGGCTCTGTGTTTCCATTCTCTTTGACCTGATACGAGGCTCGAGCCACTGTTACCTGGAAAAGGCTGAACTGCAAACTGCAGCAGGCTCTTCAGAGAGCAGTTGCAAAGGTGTAGGGCTCTGGATAGCAAGCTGTGATGGCTCAAGTATAATGTGCATTTATGATTTTCCTTGTCGACGAAATAGATGTGAAGTAGACACACCAAACTGTTGCCCAGCTCTGAGTCAGGCGCGGCTGTAGTCACTTTAAGATGAAGATCTCAGGGCGCCTGGGTGGCTCAGTCGGTTAAGCATCCGACTTCGGCTCAGGTCATGATTTCACGGTTCGTGAGTTCAAGCCCCGCGTCGGCTATGTGCTGACAGCTCAGAGCCTGGAGCCTGCTTCAGATTCTGTGTCTCCCTCTCTCTCTGCCCCTCCCCTGTTCATGCTCTGTCTCTCTCTGTCTCAAAAATAAATAAAACATTAAAAAAAATTTTTTTTTAAGATGAAGATCTCATGTCGTTCTGGGACTCCACAGACTAGAGGGGAAGACAGTTACCAGGCCCAGCAATAAGGCCAGGATAGAGGGATGCACAGGCTGTCAAGGGAGCACCCTGTCCAGGGCGGTTCTCTTTGTTCGTCATTGTGTGGTGTGCTTACAGCAGCATTTCATGAACATTCAGTGGACTGAGGTTGTTGCAGGATGGACGGTGTGTGAGGGCATGTATTCTGGGTCAGGAACGCCAGCCTGAGGCTACTGTAAGAGTCTCAGGGTTGATGAGGATCAGGTCTGGGTGAAGTTGATGAAACGAAACAAAACGAAATGAAAACAAAAGACAAGAAAAGAAGAAAAGGAAAGGAAAGAGGAAAAAGGAAAGATTAGTTACATATATTTTACACACACACACACACACACGCACGCACACACATTGGCAGGGTTTTCTCACAAAGATAAATCCTTTTGAAACACAAACTATACATCCCAGAGTGACTTTGTGGGGTCTAAAGTTTTTGCCAAAGCCGAAGGGGATAAGGGGGGAAGGGGTCTCTGCTAATCGCTCTCTTTCTGGTACAGTCTCTCCTTTCCAATGTAAATTTAGGCAGTTGAGGGGGAGGCAGAGAGCTTTCTTGCATCTGCTGCATTTTGATTACTTTTAACTTGAAATAATTGTTATGCCAAAGTGGTCCATCTTGGGGCAGTCTGCCCTAGGCCCCTACAAAAAGAACATCTTAGGACTCGTTTCTACTTTTATAGGGCAAAATAACCTTTGGTCTGGTCCCTGGGTGTCACTACACAGGGTCCATAGCTACAGTGGATTTAACTTTCTACACAAGGCATTCATAGGTACAGACATTCTTTCTACACAAGGAGGGATGTGACTGTAAATAAAAAAATATACCCACCAAATCCAAACCGAACATATTCTCCACTCAAGCTCTCCTTAGCCCAGAGTTTCTCAACCATGGCTACACTGATATTTTGGACTAGGTAGTTCTTTGCTGTGGGGGCCCATCCTATGCATTGTAGGCTGTTTAACAGCATTTACTCTGTAGATTCCGATAATGTATGTGCAGTGGTGACAACCTAAAAGGTCTCCAGACATGGCCAGACATCCTCTGGGGAGCAAAATCACTCTCACTCCCCTCGCCTTTAAGAACCACTGCCTTAGACAGATTTGCCCAAAAGTCTATGGCCACGCTAACACTATCTAACAAGAGGGAACAGTCACAAGGCAGGAATTGCAGTATAACTGCTTACAGCATTAAAGTAGGACAATGCTAACCCAACCAAAAATTTCCTTCTCTTATGTAAAAGTTATTCATTTTAATTTTGTGCCATTCCTTAGTCCTAAAAAACAACCCTCTCCATATCTCGATCTATATAATCGTCATCCTCAAAATCAGGGTTCAAAAATCAGACATACTAGAATGTCACTTTATGATCGAATTTGCCAGGCCCCTAAAGCCTACGCATCATTGGTTCATTCGGTAAAACTTTATTGAGTGTCTCCCATGTACTAGCCCCAGAAAATATCTGTGAATATAACCGACAACTTTCTCTACCCCTTATGGTCTTATGTTATAGTTGATTGATATTAGATTTATTACGGTGAACTTATCAGCATGTTTTATAGTCATTGTAAGTGTTTTTGTATTTTGAGACACATGATAATTTTTGTTAGGGGGCATATACTTTTCCTTACATAACTTCTGAATTCAGGAAGCATCGAATCAGTCCCAAGGAAGTCGAGATAAGTATTTTCTTCCCTGTTTTAGCCAGCCTCCATCTGAGACAATTATCCTTTTCTCCTTGAGATAGAGCCCATTTTTGGTCAAGAGGCCTTCATCCTCAAAGATTGTACCATCACTAAGGAATTTTAAGTGTTCTGTTGGATACTACTTGAAGGGACACATGTTCATTTCCACAATGCACCTGTTCCTACGGTGGCCTCTCCACTCAACTCAGTTAAGAGCACTACCTAAGCACTGGTCCTCTCTCCTGCTTCTTCAGAATAGCAAAAATAGCTTATATGTACTGAGGGCTTATCAAGAGCCCAAATTGTCCTAAGCATTTTTATGTGCATTATCTCATTTCACCGTAAAGCAGTCCTCGGAGGTAAGCAGAAGACAAAATCGAGGCTTAGAGAGATGGAGGTACTTGCCCAAGGCCATCCAGTTGGAAAGAGAGCTGAGATTCAAACCCAGGCAGTCTAACTCCAGAGTCTGAATGCCTAACTTCCATTATGAGCACTGTGACTTGTGATGATTTCTGTGTGAGTTAAATCCATATGAAAGCAGAGTGGGTTTCGGTGGTTGACCCAAAAAGGCCTAGATAAATTACCATATGACAGGTAGCAGCACCTCACTGGGATGTCCTCGATACAAATCACCCAATGACAGCTCCATGGTGAAATATGGGAGAGAATATTGTACCATAGAATTTTTAAACTGGAAAAATGGTTAGGTCATCTATACGACATACGTGTATTTCTGTGTGACATATAGACAGATATACATGTATGTATGTATGCAGGAGTATCAAAGATTCTTGATTGAAGAATATACTTGACTAGATGTAAATAGCATTCATTGAAGGTGACATCTTCCTGATAAGACACTTAAAGGATGATCTTAATTTTGCATATTGAGACTCTTCGGAGACTCGTATATGTATGTGTGAGTGCATGCACATTTCCATAAGGCTAACTCTTTTTCTTGCTGCTGTGGCACAGTCCTCACAAACCTATGATTCACAACAGGAATGTAGCTTGGAACTTCTGCTATGTAAGCAGCTGCAGATACTTCAAATACCATTGTACATGTGATCCAGGACTTGCTATAAATTTGCCCCTAAAAATAAAGTAACAAGTGACTGAGCAGCAATAGGAATTAATCACTGCAGTGCGTGAATGGAATGTGCTAGGCTCTACCTCAAAATCCTTTTATAAAAAGATTGATATAATTAAAACCCCAAAGAAACAACCAAGGATGCTATATTTGAGCAAATGTGCTGCAAAAATTTTGGAAGGAAGGTTTATTTTTTTTTTAAAGGAGAGATGTAGAAAAAAATGGGTTTCCACACCTTCTACATCATTGGAAATAAGATAATATTGTTACATCACGGAAGAATTTATCACGCAAAGGAATTTAAATTGGATTCAATCTTGGTACACTGGAATTTTTTGAAGGCTGAGGGGATAATCGAGCATCTCAATGAAGCTGTTTGCCATGATGGGAAATAACAGTTAAAACTTCTACCATAATTTGTAGCAAAGATTACCTTGATGCTTTAGAGATGTGAATAACCATTTGAAAAGCCCAGACATTTCAAGCTTTCAAAATTAGACTTGAATGGATAAATTCTTTAAGAAGTAATAAACCAACTGACCAAAGAAGAAAACAATTAATTATGACTTCTTGAAATCTGCCTTTTTCCTATGACTGTAACACAGCATCCAAATCCGACAGCCCCTATTTAAATCTCTGACCCCTAATACTATCTGAAAAAGAAGAAGGAGTAGAAAAGGATGAAGGAAGGAAGGAAGGAAGGAAGGAAGGAAGGAAGGAAGGGAGGATGGAAGGATGGAAGGAATACTAACCAGAAAAAGAAAAAAGAAAAAAAATAACAATAACCAGCACTTCAAAAAGGTCACTAAACAGACAGTTCATAAAGACCTCTGTGATTCCAAGGCCACAGGTAACAAAGTGTTTAGGTCGTCTGAAAGAGAATTTGATTGAAAATCCATTTTTAGACATGGGAAAGTGAAAGAGATTTCTTAAACCCACTTGAATTGCTGAAGATGAAAGGTTAAAAGCTTTAAAGACCAAAAACTACATTAGCAACAGAACAGTAAATACCATCAACAGAGACACAGAAGAATTAGCAAAACAAATATTAAGTGAAGAGGGGGAAAAAAATTCATTTCAAAAGCCAAAGAAATTTCTTTTCTTTGTATTCCAAAATTGATCTTGCAGTTTTAGATGAAAGGACTAATGGGTAATTTCTATATAATACTTTCTAAACAAGTGCATGAAATCACTCTCTGCTCCGAAGGGACAGGATCAAAACGGGTAGATTTCCTTGGACAGCTTTGCCACTGCTCTCCACTATGTTAGAAGCTGTGTTTCCACAGTGAAAGATGATGTGTTATGGTCTGCAGCTCTCTTAATCTTACATGAATTAGGCTTAAAACCACACACTATAAGCTTGGTTTCTGTGGCATTCTTTGGTTTCTAGAATTGCAGAGGAAAACTACTATGATGTTGAGAAGCACAGATGGTTATAGCTTATTAATCTAACATTAAGAAGACCTTTCCAGGTAGCAGACAAGTGTTCCTTTTAATAATGAACCTTAGGGGCGCCTGGGTGGCTCAGGTGGTTAAGAGTCTGACTCTTGATTTTGGCTCAGGTCATGATCTCACAGTTCATATGTTCGAGCCCTTTGTGGGGCTCTGCGCTGATGGTGTGGAGCCTGCTTGGGATTCTGTCTCTCTCTGTCTCTCTCTCTCTCTCTCTTTCTGTCTCTCTGCCCCTCTCCTCTTCTCTCTCTCTCTCTGTCTCAGAATGAATAAATAAACTTTAAAAAAAATAATGAACCTTAAAAAATTAACCATTATTGTTAGAAGCTATGTACATTTCTGCCTCTTTAAGGGGCACATAAACATAATTTATTTTATTTTACTATTGTTTTTTTTTTTTTTGATAATTCAGGGCCATTATTATAGACCTCATTTATTACTGGTATAATAACATGATACTCTCATGGGCTGAAGTATGTTTTCCCTTATAATGAAAATCATTTGGGTCTTTAGACAAAGATACTACAAGAAAAGAAACTACAAACCCGTATTGATACAAACATTCTCAACAAAACATTTAAAAACCAAATTCAACAGCACCTTAAAAGAATTATACAATGACCAAGTAGGATTTATCCCTGGGATGCAAGGGTGGTTCAACATACAAAACCTAATCAATGTGATAAATCATATGAACAGAACGAAAGACAAAATCACATGATTATCTCAAATGATGCAAAAAGCAATTGACAAAATTCAATGTGTTTTCATGATAAAAATGCTCAACAAACTAGGAATGGGAGAAAATTACCCCAACATATTATGTTAATAACCTTAGCATAATATAATGTTAACATTATTTTCTTTTTTTTTTTATTTTTTTAAACGTTTATTCATTTTAGAGACAGAGAGAGACAGAGCATGAATGGGGGAAGGTCAGAGAGAGAGGGAGACACAGAATCTGAAACAGGCTCCAGGCTCTGAGCCATCAGCACAGAGCCTGATGTGGGGCTCGAACTCATGGACCGTGAGATCATGACCTGAGCTGAAGTCGGTTGCCCAACTGACTGAGCCACCCAGGTGCCCAACATTA